>NC_088607.1:40493359-41179544 GCF_036013475.1 Columba livia | reverse complement strand
TCCTCTCACTCTCCTCCTTCCTGCCTCGTTTCTTGTAATTCCTCCATCTCACTCCTGCAGCCCAACACTACTTTTTATTCTTCCTTCCCTTTCTCCTGCTCCCTTCGCTTTCTCCCTCTGTCCCATATCTTTCTTCCCAACTTGTCTGTTGGAGATTTTGGGCCAAATTGGCCCCATGTCTGGGCATGGTTTGACCAGTTTTCAGAGGCCTGGCTGGTGACAGCAGGGACAGCAGGCAGTGACAGGCCCAGGGCTGACAGGCTCCCCATCCCCTAGGGGGCGCCTGGCTGCCACACCCAGCTGACATAGAACCTTTGTCACTATGCCAGCTACCGTGGCGACTATGTGGTGACTCTGCAGGTGACAGGGACACTGCAGGACTTGGTGTCAGCTCAGCAATTTCTCACTTCCCCAAAGAAGCGGAATTCTGCGAATTGCTGCCTTCTGCAAATTGCTGCCTTTGCTCTTGAAAGGATGTCGTCAGGTGGGTGTTTTGGTGTCATACACTTAAAAACAGAGTAGAAATGGTGAAATATTCCCATGATATGCATGGTCCCTGCACCAAAGCACCATGACTCAGCCGAAGGAGATCTGCAGCTTATATTTTTGTACTGCCAGCAGATTGTGGAAGCACAGTATAAAAACCATCCTTATGGAGAGATCTGCGTATTTTAGGCTTAGTCTAAGTATCTCAAGTAGCTGGGGTTTTTGCTTGGGCCTAATCCATACGGTCTTATGGCCTTACTCCTAGTCTGAAGACGAATGTGTTAGAAACTATAAAGCAAAAAAATGGCCTTCAGCCTAGCCAGTCCTTGCCTGTCCTTGCCTTGCCTTATTTCCTTCTCATCCTGTTCTCTGTCCCATCCTCTCTCACTAGCCACTCGTCGGGCTGCATGTCTCTTCTTTCCTTTTCTCTCACTCTCCTGCTTCCTGCCTCTTTTCTTGCTATTCCTCCATCTCACTCCTGCAGCCCAACACTACTTTTTATTCTTCCTTCCCTTTCTCCTGCTCCCTTCGCTTTCTCCCTCTGTCCCATATCTTTCTTCCCGACTTGTCTTTTCAAGACTTTGGGCCAAATTGGCCCCAAGTCTGGGCATGGTTTGACCAATTTTCAGAGGCCTGGCTGGTGACAGCAGGGACAGCAGGCAGTGACAGGCCCGGGGCTGACAGGCTCCCCATCCGCTAGGGGGCGCCTGTCTACCACACCCAGCTGACATAGAACCTTTGTCACAATGCCCGCTACCGTGGCGAGTATGTGGTGACTCTGCAGGTGACAGGGACACTGCAGTACTTTTTGGCTGCTCAGCAATTTCTCACTTCCCCATAGGAGCGGAATTCTGCAAATTGCTGCCTTTGCTCTTGAAAGGATGTCATCAGATGGGTGTTTTGGTGTAATACACTGAAAAACAGAGTAGAAATGGTGAAATATTCCCATGATATGCATGGTCCCTGCAACAAAGCACCATGACTCAGCCGAAGGAGATCTGCAGCTTATATTTTTGTACTGCCAGCAGATTGTGGAAGCACAGTATAAAAACCATCCTTATGGAGAGATCTGCGTATTTTAGGCTTAGTCTAAGTGTCTCAAGTAGCTGGGGTTTTTGCTTGGGCCTAATCCATACGGTTTTATGGCCTTAATCCTAGTCTGAAGACGAATGTGCTAGAAACTATAAAGCGAAAAAATGTCCTGCAGCCTAGCCTTGCTTTGCCTGTCCTTGCCTGTCCTTGCCTGTCCTTGCCTTGCCTTATTTCCCTCTCATCCTGTTCTCTGTACCGTCCTCTCTCACTAACCACTCGTGTGACTGCATGTCTCTTCTTTCCTTTTCTCTCCATCTCCTGCTTCCTGCCTCTTTTCTTGCAATTCCTCCATCTCACTCCTGAAGCCCAACACTACTTATTATTCTTCCTTCCCTTTCTCCTGCTCCCTTCGCTTTCTCCCTCTGTCCCATATCTTTCTTCCCGACTTGTCTTTTCAAGACTTTGGGCCAAATTGGCCCCAAGTCTGGGCATGGTTTGACCAATTTTCAGAGGCCTGGCTGGTGACAGCAGGGACAGCAGGCAGTGACAGGCCCGGGGCTGACAGGCTCCCCATCCCCTAGGGGGCGCCTGGCTTCCACACCCTGCTGACATAGAACCTTTGTCACAATGCCCGCTACCGTGGCTAGTATGTGGTGACTCTGCAGGTGACAGGGACACTGCAGGACTTGGTGTTCAGCTCAGCAATTTCTCAGTTCCCTAAAGAAGCGGAATTCTGCAAATTGCTGCCTTTGCTCTTGAAAGGATATCATCAGGTGGGTGTTTTGGTGTCATACTCTGAAAACCAGAGCAGAAATGGTGAAATATTCCCGTGATATGCATGGTCCCTGCAACAAAGCACCATGACTCAGCCTAAGGAGACCTGCAGCTTATTTTTT
This sequence comes from Columba livia, assembly GCF_036013475.1. Taxonomy (NCBI): domain Eukaryota; kingdom Metazoa; phylum Chordata; class Aves; order Columbiformes; family Columbidae; genus Columba; species Columba livia. The sequence continues at coordinate 41,177,130 of NC_088607.1, read as the reverse complement.
TGTACTGCCAGCAGATTGTGGAAGCACAGTATAAAAACCATCCTTATGGAGAGATCTGCGTATTTTAGGCTTAGTCTAAGTGTTTCAGGTAGCTGGGGTTTTTGTTTGGGCCTAATCCATACGGTCCTCTGGCTTTCCTCCTCGTCTGAAGACGAATGTGCCTGAAAGTATAAAGCAAAAAAATGTCCTGCAACCTAGCGTTGCCTTTCCTGTCCTTACCTGTCCTTGCCTTGCCTTGCCTTATTACTTTCTCATTCTGTTCTCTGTCCCATCCGCTCTCATTAACCCCTCGTCTGGCTGCATGTCTCTTCTTTCCTTTTCTCTCACTCTCCTGCATCCTGCCTCTTTTCTGGCAATTCCTCCATCTCACTCCTGCAGCCCAACACTACTTTTTATTCTTCCTTCCCTTTCTCCTGCTCCCTTCGCTTTCTCCCTCTGTCCAATATCTTTCTGCCCGACTTGTCTGTTGGAGACTTTTGGCCAAATTGGCCCCAAGTCTGGGTATGGTTTGACCAATTATCAGAGGCCTGGCTGGTGACAGCAGGGACAGCAGGCAGTGATAGGCCCGGGGCTGACAGGCTCCCCATCCCCTAGGGGGCACCTGGCTGCCACACTCAGCTGAAATAGAACCTTTGTCACTATTCCCGCTACTGTTGGCGAGTATGTCCTGACTCTGCAGGTGACAGGAACACTGCAGGACTTTTTGTCAGCTCAGCAATTTCTCACTTCCCCAAAGACGCGGAATTCTACCAATTGCTGCCTTTGCTCTTGAAAGGATGTCATCAGGTGGGTGTTTTGGTGTCATACACTGAAAACCAGAGCAGAAATGGTGAAATATTCCCATGATATGCATGGTCCCTGCAACAAAGCACCATGACTCAGCCTAAGAGATCTGCAGCTTATTTTTTTGTACTGCAGCAGATTGTGGAAGCAGAGTATAAAAACCATCCTTATGGAGAGATCTGCGTATTTTAGGCTTAGTCTAAGTGTCTCAAGTAGCCGGGGTTTTTGCTTGGGCCTAATCCATACGGTCTTATGGCCTTACTCCTAGTCTGAAGACGAACGTGCTGGAAACTATAAAGCGAAAAAATCTCCTGCAGCCTAGCCTTGCTTTGCCTGTTCTTGCCTGTCCTGGTCTTGCCTTATTTCTTTCTCATCCTGTTCTCTGTCCCATCCACTCTCACTAACCCCTCGTCTGGCTGCATGTCTCTTCTTTCCTTTTCTCTCACTCTCGTGTTTCCTGCATCTTTTCCTGCAATTCCTCCATCTCACTCCTGCAGCCCAACACTACTTATTATTCTTCCTTCCCTTTCTCCTGCTCCCTTCGCTTTCTCCCTCTGTCCCATATCTTTCTTCCCGACTTGTCTTTTCAAGACTTTGGGCCAAACTGGCCCCAAGACTGGGCATGGTTTGACCAATTTTCAGAGGCCTGGCTGGTGACAGCAGGGACAGCAGGCAGTGACAGGCCCGGGGCTGGCAGGCTCCCCATCCCCTAGGGGGCGCCTGGCTTCCACACCCTGCTGACATAGAACCTTTGTCACAATGCCCGCTACCGTGGCGAGGATGCGGTGACTCTCCAGGTGACAGGGACACTGCAGGACTTGGTGGCAGCTCAGCAATTTCTCAGTTCCCCAAAGAAGTGGAATTCTTCAAATTGCTGCCTTTGCTCTTGAAAGGATGTCATCAGGTGGGTGTTTTGGTGTCATACTCTGAAAACCAGAGCAGAAATAGTGAAATATTCCCATGATATGCATGGTCCCTGCACCAAAGCACCATGACTCAGCCTAAGGAGATCTGCAGCTTATTTTTTGTACTGCCAGCAGATTGTGGAAGTACAGTATAAAAACCATCCTTATGGAGAGATCTGCATATTTTAGGCTTAGTCTAAGTGTCTCAAGTAGCTGGGGTTTTTGCTTTGGCCTAATCCATACGGTCTTCTGGCTTTCCTCCTAGTCTGAAGACGAATGTGCTAGAAATTATAAAGCAAAAAAATGTCCTGCAGCCTTGCCTTGCCTTGCCTTGCCTGTCCTTGTCTTGCCTTATTTCCTTCTCATCCTGTTCTCTGTCCCATCCTCTCTCACTTACCCCTCGTCTGGCTGCATGTCTCTTCTTTCCTTTTCTCTCACTCTCCTGCTCCCTGCCTCTTTTCCTGCAATTCCTCCATCTCTCTCCTGCAGCCCAACACTACTTTTTATTCACAGAATCACATAATCACAGAATCACAGAATCACAGAATCGACTGGGTTAGAAAAGACCTCAGCGATCATCAAGTCCAACTCTTGGTCCAACTCTAGTCCGTTTATTAGATCATGGCACTAAGTGCCATGTCCAATCTCAGTTTAAAAACCTCTAGGGACGGCGAGTCCACTACCTCCATGGGCAGGCCATTCCAATGCCTGACCACTCTCTCTGTAAAGAATTTCTTTCTAATATCCAGTCTAAATTTCCCCTGGTAGAGTTTAAGCCCATGCCCCCTTGTCCTATTGCTAACTGCCTGGGAGAAGAGACCAATCCCCACCTGGCTATAACTTCCCTTCAGGTAGTTATAGAGAGTGATGAGGTCACCTCTAAGCCTCCTCTTCTCTAGACTAAACAACCCCAGCTCCCTCAGCCTCTCCCCATAGGGCTTTTGTTCAAGTCCCTTCACCAGTCGTGTTGCTCTTCTCTGGACCCGCTCCAGCACTTCAATGTCTTTCCTGAACTGAGAGGCCCAGAACTGAACACAATACTCCAGATGTGGCCTCACCAATGCAGAGTACAGGGGAAGGATCACTTCCCTTGTCCTGCTGACCACGCTATTTTTGATACAGGACAGGATACCGTTGGCCTTCTTGGCCACCTGGGCACACTGTTGGCTCATGTTGAGCTTCCTGTCAATTAGTACCCCCAGGTCCCTTTCTGTCTGACTGCTCTCCAGCCACTCTGTGCCCAGCCTGTAGCGCTGCAGGGGGTTGTTGTGACCAAAGTGCAGCACCCGGCACTTGGCCTTATTGAACTTCATCCCATTGGAATCAGCCCATTTTTCCAGTCTATCCAGATCCCTCTGCAGAGCCCTCCTGCCTTCCAGTAGGTCGACACTCCCTCCCAACTTGGTGTCATCAGCAAATTTGCTGATGATGGTCTCAATCCCCTCATCTAAATCATCAATAAAGATGTTAAACAGGACTGGACCCAACACTGACCCCTGGGGAACACCACTAGTGACTGGCCGCCAGCTGGATGCAGCCCCGTTCACCAGCACTCTCTGGGCCCGGCCCTCCAGCCAGTTCTTAACCCAGCGTAGAGTACACTTGTCCAAGCCATGGGCTACCAGCTTTTGCAAGAGTATATTATGGGAGACAGTGTCAAAGACCTTGCTGAAGTCCAGATAGACCACATCCATGGCTTTCCCCTCATCCACCAGCTGGGTCACCTGATCATAAAAGGAGATCAGGCTGGTCAGACAGGACCTGCCCCTCCTAAACCCATGCTGGCTGGGTCTGATCCCTTGTCCATCCTTAAGGTGCTGTGTGATTCCACTCAGGATGATCTGCTCCATAACCCTGCCAGGCACCGAGGTCAGACTGACAGGCCTGTAGTTGCCAGGGTCAGCTCTGCAGCCCTTTTTGTGGACTGGGGTAACACTGGCCAATTTTCAATCATATGGGACCTCCCCAGTGAGCCAGGACTGTTGGAAGATTATGGAGAGCGGCTTGGCAAGTTCTTCTGCTAGCTCCCTCATCACCCTAGGATGGATCCCATCTGGTCCCATAGACTTGTGAGGATCCAGATGGCTCAGTAAATCACCAACTATTTCCTCCTGGAATACAAGGGGCCTATTTGGCTTCCTATCTCTGTCAACCACCTCCAGAGATGAGTTGTCCTGAGGGCCACCTGTCTCACTGGTAAAAACTGAGCCAAAGTAGGTATTAAGTACCTCAGCTTTCTCCTCATCTTTGTTAACTCTTTTTCCTTCAGAGTCCAACAGAGAATGGAGGTTTTCCTTGCCCCTCCTTTTGTTATTAACATATTTGAAGAAGGACTTTTTATTATCCCTGACAGAATTGGCCAAGTTAACTTCAAATTGCACTTTTGTTTCCCTGATCTTTTTTCTGCATGATCTAGCTATTTCCATAAATCCTTCATAAGTAGCCAGGCCTTTTTTCCACAGTCGGTAAAGTCTCTTTTTATTTCTGATTTCATTCAGAATCTCCCTGTTTAGCCAAGCCGGTTGTCTTCCTCACCAGCTAGCCTTTCGGCACACTGGTATAGCCTGTTCCTGTGCACTCAAAACCACCTGCTGGAAGCATGTCCAACCCTCCTGGGCCCGCTTGTTTTTAAGCATTGTTTCCCAGGGTATGCTCTGAACTAGACTTCTGAATAGGCAAAAATCTGCCCTCGGGAAGTCCAGCATAGAGGTTTTGTTAATGGTTCTCCCTGCATCTCTGAGTACTGAAAATTCTATTATTTCATGGTAGCTATGCCCCAGGCGGCCTCCAACCACTACATCTCCCACCAGCCTTTCTCTGTTTGTAAACAGTAGGTCTAGCGGGGTCTTGCCCCTGGTGGGCTCATTTACCAGCTGATGAAGGAAATTGTCCTCTATACACTCTAGGAACTTCCTAGACTGACTCTTCTGTGCAGTATTGATCTCCCAGCAGATATCCGGCAGGTTAAAGTCACCCACAAGAACAAGGGCCGTTGATTTTGAGACATCTGCCAGCTGCTTGTAGAATAATTCATCTCCTTCGTTGTCCTGGTTGCGCGGTCTATAACAGACACCCACGAGGATGTCAGCCTTGTTGGACTTCCCCCTGATTCTGCTCCACAGGAACTCAACCTTGTCACTGCTGACCTCAAGTTTAACAGAGTCGAGTGACTCTCTAACATATAAAGCCACCCCTCCACCTCTCCTACCCTGCCTATCTTTTCTGAAGTACTTGTAGCCACACATAGCAGCACTCCAGTCATATGAGTCATCCCACCATGTTTCTGTGATGGCAACTATGTCATAGCTTTCCTGCTACACGATGGCTTCCAGCTTCTCTTGTTAGTTGCCCATACTGCGTCCATTAGTGTACATGCACGTCAAGTGGGCTGCTGATTTCCCTCTTAATTCGGGCTTTCCATTCTTCCTTCCCTTTCTCCTGCTCCCTTCGCTTTCTCCCTCTGTCCCATATCTTTCTTCCCGACTTGTCTTTTCAAGACGTTGGGCCAAATTGGCCCTAAGTCTGGGCATGGTTTGACCAATTTTCAGAGGCCTGGCTGGTGACAGCAGGGACAGCAGGCAGTGACATGATGGGCCTGACAGGCTCCCCATCCCCTAGGGGGATCCCCTAGGCTTAGTCTAAGTGTCTCAAGTAGCCTGTGTATTTGCTTGGGCCTAATCCATACGGTCTTATGGCTTTCCTCGTAGTCCGAGGACGAAGGTGCTAGAAAATATAAAGCAAAAAAATATCCTGCAGCCTAGCCTTGCTTTGCCTGTCCTTGCCTGTCCTTGCCTTGCCTTATTTCCTTCTCATCCAGTTCTCTGTCCCATCCTCTCTCACTAGCCCCTCGTCTGGCTGCATGTCTCTTCTTTCCTTTTCTCTCACTCTCCTGCTTTCTGCCTCTTTAATGGGAATTCCTCCATCTCACTCCTGCAGCCCAACACTACTTTTTATTCTTCCTTCCCTTTCTCCTGCTCCCTTCGCTTTCTCCCTCTGTCCCATATCTTTCTTCCCGACTTGTCTTTTCAAGACTTTGGGCCAAATTGGCCCCAAGTCTGGGCATGGTTTGACCAATTTTCAGAGGCCTGGCTGGTGACAGCAGGGACAGCAGGCAGTGACAGGCCCGGGGCTGACAGGCTCCCCATCCCTAGGGGGTGCCTGGCTGCCACACCCAGCTGACATAGAACCTTTGTCACAATGCCCGCTACCGTGGCCAGTATGTGGAGAATCTGCAGGTGACAGGGACACTGCAGGACTTGGTGTCAGTTCAGCAATTTCTCACTTCCCCAAAGAAGCGGAATTCTGCAAGTTGCTGCCTCTGCTCTTGAAAGGATGTCATCAGGTGGGTGTTTTGGTGTCATACTCTGAACACCAGAGCAGAAATGGTGAAATATTCCCATGATATGCATGGTCCCTGCAACAAAGCACCATGACTCAGCCTAAGAGATCTGCAGCTTATGTTTTTGTACTGCCAGCAGATTGTGGAAGCACAGTATAAAAACAATCCTTGTGGAGTACTCTGCGTATTTTAGGCTTAGTCTAAGTGTCTCAAGTAGCCTGTGTATTTGCTTGGGCCTAATCCAAACGGTCTTATGGCTTTCCTCGTAGTCCGAGGACGAAGGTGCTAGAAAATATAAAGCAAAAAAATGTCCTGCAGCCTAGCCTTGCTTTGCCTGTCCTTGCCTGTCCTTGCCTTGCCTTATTTCCTTCTCATCCTGTTCTCTGTCCCATGCTCTCTCACTAACCCCTCTTCTGGCTGCATGTCTCTTCTTTCCTTTTCTCTCACTCTCCTGCTTCCTGCCTCTTTAATGGGAATTCCTCCATCTCACTCCTGCAGCCCAACACTACTTTTTATTCTTCCTTCCCTTTCTCCTGCTCCCTTCGCTTTCTCCCTCTGTCCCATATCTCTCTTCCCGACTTGTCTTTTCAAGACTTTGGGCCAAATTGGCCCCAAGTCTGGGCATGGTTTGACCAATATTCAGAGGCCTGGCTGGTGACAGCAGGGACAGCAGGCAGTGACAGGCCCGGGGCTGGCAGGCTCCCCATCCCCTAGGGGGCGCCTGGCTGCCACACCCAGCTGACATAGAACCTTTGTCACAATGCCCGCTACCGTGGCGAGTATGTGGTGACTCTGCAGGTGACAGGGATACTGCAGGACTTGGTGTCAGCTCAGCAATTTCTCATTTCCCCAAAGAAGCGTATTTCTGCAAATTGCTGCCTTTGCTCTTGAAAGGATATCATCAGGTGGGTGTTTTGGTGTCATACTCTGAAAACCAGAGCAGAAATGTTGAAATATTCCCATGATATGCATGGTCCCTGCACCAAAGCACCATGACTCAGCCTAAGGAGATCTGCAGCTTATTTTTTTGTACTGCCAGCAGATTGTGGAAGTACAGTATAAAAACCATCCTTATGGAGTAATCTGCGTATTTTAGGCTTAGTCTAAGTGTCTCAAGTAGCCGGTGTATTTGCTTGGGCCTAATCCATACGGTTTTATGGTCTTACTCCTAGTCTGAAGACGAATGTGCTATAAACTATAAAGCAAAAAAATGTCCTGCAGCCTAGCCTTGCTTTGCCTGTCCTTGCCTGTCCTTGCCTTGCCTTATTTCCTTCTCATCCTGTTCTCTGTCCCATCCTCTCTCACTAACCCCTCGTCTGGCTGCATGTCTCGTCTTTCCTTTTCTATCACTCTCCTACTTCCTCCCTCTTTTCCTGCAATTCCTCCATCTCACTCCTGCAGCCCAACACTACTTTTTATTCTTCCTTCCCTTTCTCCTGCTCCCTTCACTTTCTCCCTCTGTCCCATATCTTTCTTCCTGACTTGTCTTTTCAAGACTTTGGGCCAAATTGGCCCCAAGTCTGGGCATGGTTTGACCAATTTTCAGAGGCCTGGCTGGTTGCAGCAGGGACAGCAGGCATTGACAGGCCCGGGGCTGACAGGCTCCCCATCCCCTAGGGGGCGCCTGGCTGCCACACCCAGCTGACATAGAACCTTTGTCACAATGCCCGCTACCGTGGCGAGTATGTGGTGACTCTGCAGGTGACAGGGACACTGCAGGACTTGGTGTCAGTTCAGCAATTTCTCACTTCCCCAAAGAAGCGGAATTCTGCAAGTTGCTGCCTCTGCTCTTGAAAGGATGTCATCAGGTGGGTGTTTTGGTGTCATACCCTGAAAACCAGAGCAGAAATGGTGAAATATTCCCATGATATGCATGGTCCCTGCAACAAAGCACCATGACTCAGCCTAAGAGATCTGCAGCTTATGTTTTTGTACTGCCAGCAGATTGTGGAAGCACAGTATAAAAACAATCCTTGTGGAGTACTCTGCGTATTTTAGGCTTAGTCTAAGTGTCTCAAGTAGCCTGTGTATTTGTTTGGGCCTAATCTATACGGTCTTATGGCTTTCCTCGTAGTCCGAGGACGTATGTGTTAGAAAATATCAAGCAAAAAAATGTCCTGCAGCCTAGCCTTGCTTTGCCTGTCCTTGCCTGTCCTTGCCTTGCCTTATTTCCTTCTCATCCTGTTCTCTGTCCCATCCTCTCTCACTAACCCCTCGTCTGGCTGCATGTCTCTTCTTTCCTTTTCTCTCACTCTCCTGCTACCTGCCTCTTTAATGGCAATTCCTCCATCTCACTCCTGCAGCCCAACACTACTTTTTATTCTTCCTTCCCTTTCTCCTGCTCCCTTCGCTTTCTCCCTCTGTCCCTTATCTTTCTTCCCGACTTGTCTTTTCAAGACTTTGGGCCAAATTGGCCCCAAGTCTCGGCATGGTTTGACCAATTTTCAGAGGCCTGGCTGGTGACAGCAGGGACAGCAGGCAGTGACAGGCCCGGGGCTGGCAGGCTCCCCATCCCCTAGGGGGCGCCTGGCTGCCACACCCAGCTGACATAGAACCTTTGTCACAATGCCCGCTACCGTGGCGAGTATGTGGAGACTCTGCAGGTGACAGGGACACTGCAGGACTTGGTGGCAGCTCAGCAATTTCTCAGTTCCCCAAAGAAGCGGAATTCTGCAAGTTGCTGCCTTTGCTCTTGAAAGGATATCATCAGGTGGGTGTTTTAGTGTCATACTCTGAACACCAGAGCAGAAATGGTGAAATATTCCCATGATATGCATGGGCCCTGCAACAAAGCACCATGACTCAGCCTAAGAGATCTGCAGCTTATTTTTTTGTACTGCCAGCAGATTGTGGAAGCACAGTATAAAAACAATCCTTATGAAGTAATCTGCGTATTTTAGGCTTAGTCTAAGTGTCTGAAGTAGCCGAGGTATTTGCTTGGGCCTAATCCATACGGTCTTATGGCTTTCCTCGTAGTCCGAGGACGAATGTGCTAGAAAATACAAAGCAAAAAACTGTCCTGCAGCCTAGCCTTGCTTTGCCTGTCCTTGCCTGTCCTTGCCTTGCCTTATTTCCTTCTCATCCTGTTCTCTGTCCCATCCTCTCTCACTAACCCCTCGTCTGGCTGCATGTCTCTTCTTTCCTTTTCTCTCACTCTCCTGCTTCCTGCCTCTTTAATGGCAATTCCTCCATCTCACTCCTGCAGCCCAACACTACTTTTTATTCTTCCTTCCCTTTCTCCTGCTCCCTTCGCTTTCTCCCTCTGTCCCATATCTTTCTTCCCGACTTGTCTTTTCAAGACTTTGGGCCAAATTGGCCCCAAGTCTGGGCATGGTTTGACCAATTTTCAGAGGCCTGGCTGGTGACAGCAGGGACAGCAGGCAGTGACAGGCCCGGGGTTGACAGGCTCCCCATCCCCTAGGGGGCGCCTGGCTGCCACACCCAGCTGACATAGAACCTTTGTCACAATGCCCGCTACCGTGGCGAGTATATGGAGACTCTGCAGGTGACAGGGACACTGCAGGACTTGGTGGCAGCTCAGCAATTTCTCAGTTCCCCAAAGAAGCGGAATTCTGCAAGTTGCTGCCTTTGCTCTTGAAAGGATATCATCAGGTGGATGTTTTGGTGTCATACTCTGAAAACCAGAGCAGAAATGGTGAAATATTCCCATGATATGCATGGTCCCTGCAACAAAGCACCATGACTCATCCTAAGAGATCTGCAACTTATTTTTTTGTACTGCCAGCAGATTGTGGAAGCACAGTATAAAAACAATCCGTATGGAGTAATCTGCGTATTTTAGGCTTAGTCTAAGTGTCTGAAGTAGCCGAGGTATTTGCTTGGGCCTAATCCATACGGTCTTATGGCTTTCCTCGTAGTCCGAGGACGAATGTGCTAGAAAATATAAAGCAAAAAACTGTCCTGCAGCCTAGCCTTGCTTTGCCTGTCCTTGCCTGTCCTTGCCTTGCCTTATTTCCTTCTCATCCTGTTCTCTGTCCCACCCTCTCTCACTAACCCCTCGTCTGGCTGCATGTCTCGTCTTTCCTTTTCTGTCACTCTCCTACTTCCTCCCTCTTTTCCTGCAATTCCTCCATCTCACTCCTGCAGCCCAACACTACTTTTTATTCTTCCTTCCCTTTCTCCTGCTCCCTTCACTTTCTCCCTCTGTCCCATATCTTTCTTCCCGACTTGTCTTTTCAAGACTTTGGGCCAAATTGGCCCCAAGTCTCGGCATGGTTTGACCAATTTTCAGAGGCCTGGCTGGTTGCAGCAGGGACAGCAGGCATTGACAGGCCCGGGGCTGACAGGCTCCCCATCCCCTAGGGGGCGCCTGGCTGCCACACCCAGCTGACATAGAACCTTTGTCACAATGCCCGCTACCGTGGCGAGTATGTGGTGACTCTGCAGGTGACAGGGACACTGCAGGACTTGGTGGCAGCTCAGCAATTTCTCACTTCCCCAAAGAAGCGGAATTCTGCAAGTTGCTGCCTCTGCTCTTGAAAGGATGTCATCAGGTGGGTGTTTTGGTGTCATACACTGAAAACCAGAGCAGAAATGGTGAAATATTCCCATGATATGCATGGTCCCTGCAACAAAGCACCATGACTCAGCCTAAGAGATCTGCAGCTTATGTTTTTGTACTGCCAGCAGATTGTGGAAGCACAGTATAAAAACAATCCTTGTGGAGTACTCTGCGTATTTTAGGCTTAGTCTAAGTGTCTCAAGTAGCCTGTGTATTTGTTTGGGCCTAATCTATACGGTCTTATGGCTTTCCTCGTAGTCCGAGGACGTATGTGTTAGAAAATATCAAGCAAAAAAATGTCCTGCAGCCTAGCCTTGCTTTGCCTGTCCTTGCCTGCCCTTGCCATGCCTTATTTCCTTCTCATCCTGTTCTCTGTCCCATCCTCTCTCACTAACCCCTCGTCTGGCTGCATGTCTCGTCTTTCCTTTTCTCTCACTCTCCTGCTTCCTGCTCTTTAATGGCAATTCCTCCATCTCACTCCTGCAGCCCAACACTACTTTTTATTCTTCCTTCCCTTTCTCCTGCTCCCTTCGCTTTCTCCCTCTGTCCCATATCTCTCTTCCCGACTCGTCTTTTCAAGACTTTGGGCCAAATTGGCCCCAAGTATGGGCATGGTTTGACCAATTTTCAGAGGCCTGGCTGGTGACAGCAGGGACAGCATGCAGTGACAGGCCCGGGGCTGGCAGGCTCCCCATCCCCTAGGGGGCACCTGGCTGCCACACCCAGCTGACACAGAACCTTTGTCACAATGCCCGCTACCGTGGCGAGTATGTGGTGACTCTGCAGGTGACAGGGACACTGCAGGACTTGGTGGCAGCTCAGCAATTTCTCAGTTCCCCAAAGAAGCGGAATTCTGCAAGTTGCTGACTCTGCTCTTGAAAGGATATCATCAGGTGGGTGTTTTGGTGTCATACTCTGAACACCAGAGCAGAAATGGTGAAATATTCCCATGGTATGCATGGTCCCTGCAACAAAGCACCATGACTCAGCCTAAGAGATCTGCAGCTTATGTTTTTGTACTGCCAGCAGATTGTGGAAGCACAGTATAAAAACAATCCTTATGGAGTAATCTGCGTAGTTTAGGCTTAGTCTAAGTGTCTCAAGTAGCTGGGGTTTTTGCTTGGGCCTAATCCATACGGTCTTATGGCTTTCCTCGTAGTCCGAGGACGAAGGTGCTAGAAAATATCAAGCAAAAAAATGTCCTGCAGCCTAGCCTTGCTTTGCCTGTCCTTGCCTGTCCTTGCCATGCCTTATTTCCTTCTCATCCTGTTCTCTGTCCCATCCTCTCTCACTAACCCCTCGTCTGTCTGCATGTCTCGTCTTTCCTTTTCTATCACTCTCCTACTTCCTCCCTCTTTTCCTGTAATTCCTCCATCTCACTCCTGCAGCCCAACACTACTTTTTATTCTTCCTTCCCTTTCTCCTGCTCCCTTCGCTTTCTCCCTCTGTCCCATATCTTTCTTCCCGACTTGTCTTTTCAAGACTTTGGGCCAAATTGGCCCCAAGTCTGGGCATGGTTTGACCAATTTTCAGAGGCCTGGCTGGTGACAGCAGGGACAGCAGGCAGTGACAGGCCCGGGGCTGACAGGCTCCCCATCCCCTAGGGGGCACCTGGCTGCCACACCCAGCTGACATAGAACGTTTGTCACAATGCCCGCTACCGTGGCGAGTATGTGGTGACTCTGCAGGTGACAGGGACACTGCAGGACTTGGTGGCAGCTCAGCAATTTCTCACTTACCCAAAGAAGCGGAATTCTGCAAATTGCTGCCTTTGCTCTTGAAAGGATATCATCAGGTGGGTGTTTTGGTGTCATACTCTGAACACCAGAGCAGAAATGGTGAAATATTCCCATGATATGCATGGTCCCTGCACCAAAGCACCATGACTCAGCCTAAGGAGATCTGCACCTTATGTTTTTGTACTGCCAGCAGATTCTGGAAGTACAGTATAAAAACAATCCTTATGGAGTACTCTGCGTATTTTAGGCTTAGTCTAAGTGTCTCAAGTAGCTGGGGTTTTTGCTTGGGCCTAATCCATACGGTCTTATGGCCTTACTCCTAGTCTGAAGACGAATGTGTTGGAAACTATAAAGCAAAAAAATGTCCTGCAGCCTAGCCTTTCCTTGCCTGTCCTTGCCTTGCCTTATTTCCTTCTCATCCTGTTCACTGTCCAATCTCCTCTCACTAACCCCTCGTCTGGCTGCATGTCGCGTCTTTCCTTTTCTCTCACTCTCCTGCTTCCTGCCTCTTTAATGGCAATTCCTCCATCTCACTCCTGCAGCCCAACACTACTTTTTATTCTTCCTTCCCTTTCTCCTGCTCCCTTTGCTTTCTCCCTCTGTCCCATATCTTTCTTCCCGACTTGTCTTTTCAAGACTTTGGGCCAAATTGGCCCCAAGTCTGGGCATGGTTTGACCAATTTTCAGAGGCCTGGCTGGAGACAGCAGGGACAGCAGGCAGTGACAGGCCCGGGGTTGACAGGCTCCCCATCCCCTAGGGGGCGCCTGGCTGCCACACCCAGCTGACATAGATCCTATGTCACAATGCCCGCTACCGTGGCGAGTATGTGGTGACTCTGCAGGTGACAGGGACACTGCAGGACTTGGTGGCAGCTCAGCAATTTCTCAGTTCCCCAAAGAAGCGGAATTCTGCAAGTTGCTGACTCTGCTCTTGAAAGGATATCATCAGGTGGGTGTTTTGGTGTCATACACTGAAAACCAGAGCAGAAATGTTGAAATATTCCCATGATATGCATGGTCCCTGCAACAAAGCACCATGACTCAGCCTAAGGAGATCTGCAGCTTATTTTTTTGTACTGCCAGCAGATTGTGGAAGCACAGTATAAAAACCACCCTTATGGAGAGTTATGCGTATTTTAGGCTTAGTCTAAGTGTCTCAAGTAGCTGGGGTTTTTGCTTGGGCCTAATCCATACGGTCTTATGGCCTTACTCCTAGTCTGAAGACAAATGTGCTAGAAACTATAAAGCAAAAAAATGTCCTGCAAACTAGCGTTGCCTTGCCTGTCCTTGCCTGTCCTTGCCTTGCCTTATTTCCTTCTCATCCTGTTCTCTGTCCCATCCTCTCTCACTAACCCCTCGTCTGGCTGCATGTCTCTTCTTTCCTTTTCTCTCACTCTCCTGCTTCCTGCCTCTTTAATGGGAATTCCTCCATCTCACTCCTGCAGCCCAACACTACTTTTTATTCTTCCTTCCCTTTCTCCTGCTCCCTTCGCTTTCTCCCTCTGTCCCATATCTTTCTTCCCGACTAGTCTTTTCAAGACTTTGGGCCAAATTGGCCCCAAGTCTGGGCATGGTTTGACCAATTTTCAGAGGCCTGGCTGGTGACAGCAGGGACAGCAGGCAGTGACAGGCCCGGGGCTGACAGACTCCCCATCCCCTAGGGGGCGCCTGGCTGCCACACCCAGCTGACATAGAACCTTTGTCACAATGCCCGCTACCGTGGCGAGTATGTGGTGACTCTGCAGTTGACAGGGACACTGCAGGACTTGGTGTCAGCTCAGCAATTTCTCCCTTCCCAAAAGAAGCGGAATTCTGCAAATTGCTTCCACTGCTCTTGAAAGGATGTCATCAGGTGGGTGTTTTGGTGTCATACCCTGAAAACCAGAGCAGAAATGGAGAAATATTCCCATGATATGCATGGTCCCTGCACCAAAGCACCATGACTCAGCCTAAGGAGATCTGCAGCTTATTTTTTTGTACTGCCAGCGGATTGTGGAAGCACAGTATAAAAACCATCCTTATGGAGAGATCTGCGTATTTTAAGCTAAGTCTAAGTGTCTCCAGTAGCTGGGGTTTTTGCTTGGGCCTAATCCATACGGTCTTATGGCCTTACTCCTAGTCTGAAGACGAATGTGCTAGAAACTATAAAGCGAAAAAATGTCCTGCAGCCTAGCCTTGCTTTGCCTGTCCTTGCCTGTCCTTGCCTTGCCTTATTTCCTTCTCATCCTGTTCTCTGTCCCACCCTCTCTCACTAACCCCTCGTCTGGCTGCATGTCTCGTCTTTCCTTTTCTCTCACTCTCCTGCTTCCTGCCTCTTTTCCTGCAATTCCTCCATCTCACTCCTGAAGCCCAACACTACTTTTTATTCTTCCTTCCCTTTCTCCTGCTCCCTTCGCTTTCTCCCTCTGTCCCATATCTTTCTTCCCGACTTGTCTTTTCAAGACTTTGGGCCAAATTGGCCCCAAGTCTGGGCATGGTTTGACCAATTTTCCGAGGCCTGGCTGGTGACAGCAAGGACAGCAGGCAGTGACAGGCCCGGGGCTGACAGGCTCCCCATCCCCTAGGGGGCGCCTGGCTGCCACACCCAGCTGACATAGAACCTTTGTCACAATGCCCGCTACCGTGGCGAGTATGTGGTGACTCTGCAGGTGACAGGGACACTGCAGGACTTGGTGTCAGCTCAGCAATTTCTCACTTCCCCAAAGAAGCGGAATTCTGCAAATTTCTGCCTTTGCTCTTGAAAGGATATCATCAGGTGAGTGTTTTGGTGTCATACTCTGAAAACCAGAGCAGAAATGGTGAAATATTGCCATGATATGCATGGTCCCTGCACCAAAGCACCATGACTCAGCCTAAGGAGATCTGTAGCTTATTTTTTGTACTGCCAGCAGATTGTGGAAGCACAGTACAAAAACCATCCTTATGGAGAGATCTGCGTATTTTACGTTTAGTCTTAGTGTCTCAAGTAGCTGGGGTTTTTGCTTGGGCCTAATCCATATGGTCTTATGGCCTTACTCCTAGTCTGAAGACAAATGTGCTAGAAACTATAAAGCTATATCATGTCCTGCAGCCTAGCCTGGCTTTGCCTGTCCTTGCCTATCCTTGCCTTGCCTTATTTCCTTCTCATCCTGTTCTCTGTCCCATCCTCTCTCACTAACCCCTCGTCTGGCTGCATGTCTCTTCTTTCCTTTTCTCTCACTCTCCTGCTTCCTGCCTCTTTAATGGCAATTCCTCCATCTCACTCCTGCAGCCCAACACTACTTTTTATTCTTCCTTCCCTTTCTCCTGCTCCCTTCGCTTTCTCCCTCTGTCCCATATCTTTGTTCCCGACTTGTCTTTTCAAGACTTTGGGCCAAATTGGCCCCAAGTCTGGGCATGGTTTGACCAATTTTCAGAGGCCTGGCTGGTGACAGCAGGGACAGCAGGCAGTGACAGGCCCGGGGCTGGCAGGCTCCCCATCCCCTAGGGGGCGCCTGGCTGCCACACCCAGCTGACAAAGAACCTTTTTCACAATGCCCGCTACCGTGGCGAGGATGCGGTGACTCTCCAGGTGACAGGGACACTGCAGGACTTGGTGGCAGCTCAGCAATTTCTCACTTCCCCAAAGAAGCGGTATTCTGCAAATTGCTGCCTTTGCTCTTGAAAGGATGTCATCAGGTGGGTGTTTTGGTGTAATACACTGAAAACCAGAGCAGAAATAGTGAAATATTCCCATGATATGCATGGTCCCTGCACCAAAGCACCATGACTCAGCCTAAGGAGATCTGCAGCTTATTTTTTGTACTGCCAGCAGATTGTGGAAGTACAGTATAAAAACAATCCTTATGGAGAGATCTGCATATTTTAGGCTTAGTCTAAGTGTCTCGAGTAGCTGGGGTTTTTGCTTTGGCCTAATCCATACGGTCTTCTGGCTTTCCTCCTAGTCTGAAGACGAATGTGCTAGAAACTGTAAAGCAAAAAAATGTGCTGCAGCCTTGCCTTGCCTTGCCTGTCCTTGTCTTGCCTTATTTCCTTCTCATCCTGTTCTCTGTCCCATCCTCTCTCACTAACCCCTCGTCTGGCTGCATGTCTCTTCTTTCCTTTTCTCTCACTCTCCTGCTCCCTGCCTCTTTTCCTACAATTCCTCCATCTCTCTCCTGCAGCCCAACACTACTTTTTATTCACAGAATCACATAATCACAGAATCACAGAATCACAGAATCGACTGGGTTAGAAAAGACCTCAGCGATCATCAAGTCCAACTCTTGGTCCAACTCTAGTCCGTTTATTAGATCATGGCACTAAGTGCCATGTCCAATCTCAGTTTAAAAACCTCTAGGGACGGCGAGTCCACTACCTCCATGGGCAGGCCATTCCAATGCCTGACCACTCTCTCTGTAAAGAATTTCTTTCTAATATCCAGTCTAAATTTCCCCTGGTAGAGTTTAAGCCCATGCCCCCTTGTCCTATTGCTAACTGCCTGGGAGAAGAGACCAATCCCCACCTGGCTATAACTTCCCTTCAGGTAGTTATAGAGAGTGATGAGGTCACCTCTAAGCCTCCTCTTCTCTAGACTAAACAACCCCAGCTCCCTCAGCCTCTCCCCATAGGGCTTTTGTTCAAGTCCCTTCACCAGTCGTGTTGCTCTTCTCTGGACCCGCTCCAGCACTTCAATGTCTTTCCTGAACTGAGAGGCCCAGAACTGAACACAATACTCCAGATGTGGCCTCACCAATGCAGAGTACAGGGGAAGGATCACTTCCCTTGTCCTGCTGATCACGCTATTTTTGATACAGGACAGGATACCGTTGGCCTTCTTGGCCACCTGGGCACACTGTTGGCTCATGTTGAGCTTCCTGTCAATTAGTACCCCCAGGTCCCTTTCTGTCTGACTGCTCTCCAGCCACTCTGTGCCCAGCCTGTAGCGCTGCAGGGGGTTGTTGTGACCAAAGTGCAGCACCCGGCACTTGGCCTTATTGAACTTCATCCCATTGGAATCAGCCCATTTTTCCAGTCTATCCAGATCCCTCTGCAGAGCCCTCCTGCCTTCCAGTAGGTCGACACTCCCTCCCAACTTGGTGTCATCAGCAAATTTGCTGATGATGGTCTCAATCCCCTCATCTAAATCATCAATAAAGATGTTAAACAGGACTGGACCCAACACTGACCCCTGGGGAACACCACTAGTGACTGGCCGCCAGCTGGATGCAGCCCCGTTCACCAGCACTCTCTGGGCCCGGCCCTCCAGCCAGTTCTTAACCCAGCGTAGAGTACACTTGTCCAAGCCATGGGCTACCAGCTTTTGCAAGAGTATATTATGGGAGACAGTGTCAAAGACCTTGCTGAAGTCCAGATAGACCACATCCATGGCTTTCCCCTCATCCACCAGCTGGGTCACCTGATCATAAAAGGAGATCAGGCTGGTCAGACAGGACCTGCCCCTCCTAAACCCATGCTGGCTGGGTCTGATCCCTTGTCCATCCTTAAGGTGCTGTGTGATTCCACTCAGGATGATCTGCTCCATAACCCTGCCAGGCACCGAGGTCAGACTGACAGGCCTGTAGTTGCCAGGGTCAGCTCTGCAGCCCTTTTTGTGGACTGGGGTAACATTGGCCAATTTTCAATCATATGGGACCTCCCCAGTGAGCCAGGACTGTTGGAAGATTATGGAGAGCGGCTTGGCAAGTTCTTCTGCTAGCTCCCTCATCACCCTCGGATGGATCCCATCTGGTCCCATAGACTTGTGAGGATCCAGATGGCTCAGTAAATCACCAACTATTTCCTCCTGGAATACAAGGGGCCTATTTGGCTTCCTATCTCTGTCAACCACCTCCAGAGATGAGTTGTCCTGAGGGCCACCTGTCTCACTGGTAAAAACTGAGGCAAAGTAGGTATTAAGTACCTCAGCTTTCTCCTCATCTTTGTTAACTATATTTCCTTCAGAGTCCAACAGAGAATGGAGGTTTTCCTTGCCCCTCCTTTTGTTATTAACATATTTGAAGAAGGACTTTTTATTATCCCTGACAGAATTGGCCAAGTTAACTTCAAATTGCACTTTTGTTTCCCTGATCTTTTTTCTGCATGATCTAGCTATTTCCATAAATCCTTCATAAGTAGCCAGGCCTTTTTTCCACAGTCGGTAAAGTCTCTTTTTATTTCTGATTTCATTCAGAATCTCCCTGTTTAGCCAAGCCGGTTGTCTTCCCCGCCGGCTAGCCTTTCGGCACACTGGTATAGCCTGTTCCTGTGCACTCAAAACCACCTGCTTGAAGCATGTCCAACCCTCCTGGGCCCGCTTGTTTTTAAGCATTGTTTCCCAGGGTATGCTCTGAACTAGACTTCTGAATAGGCAAAAATCTGCCCTCGGGAAGTCCAGCATAGAGTTTTTGTTAATGGTTCTCCCTGCATCTCTGAGTACTGAAAAATTCTATTATTTCATGGTTGTTATGCCCCAGGCGGCCTCCAACCACTACATCTCCCACCAGCCCTTCTCTGTTTGTAAACAGTAGGTCTAGCGGGGTCTTGCCCCTGGTGGGCTCATTTACCAGCTGATGAAGGAAATTGTCCTCTATACACTCTAGGAACTTCCTAGACTGCCTCTTCTGTGCAGTATTGACCTCCCAGCAGATATCCGGCAGGTTAAAGTCACCCACAAGAACAAGGGACATCGATTTTGAGACATCTGCCAGCTGCTTGTAGAATAATTCATCTCCTTCATTGTCCTGGTTGCGCGGTCTATAACAGACACCCACGAGGATGTCAGCCTTGTTGGACTTCCCCCTGATTCTGGTCCACAGGAACTCAAACCTGCATACTGACCTCAAGTTTAACAGAGTCGAGTGACTCTCTAACATATAAAGCCACCCCTCCACCTCTCCTACCCTACCTATCTTTTCTGAAGAGCTTGTAGCCACACATAGCAGCACTCCAGTCATATGAGTCATCCCACCATGTTTCTGTGATGGCAACTATGTCATAGCTTTCCTGCTACACGATGGCTTCCAGCTTCTCTTGTTAGTTGCCCATACTGCATCCATTAGTGTACATGCACGTCAAGTGGGCTGCTGATTTCCCTCTTAATTCGGGATTTCCATTCTTCCTTCCCTTTCTCCTGCTCCCTTCGCTTTCTCCCTCTGTCCCATATCTTTCTTCCCGACTTGTCTTTTCAAGACTTTGGGCCAAATTGGCCCCAAGTCTGGGCATGGTTTGACCAATTTTCAGAGGCCTGTCTGGTGACAGCAGGGACAGCAGGCAGTGACAGGCTCGGGGCTGGCAGGCTCCCCATCCCCTAGGGGGCGCCTGGCTGCAACACCCATCTGACATAGAACCTTTTTCACAATGCCCGCTACCGTGGCGAGGATGCGGTGACTCTCCAGGTGACAGGGACACTGCAGGACTTGGTGTCAGCTCAGCAATTTCTCAGTTCCCCAAAGAAGCGGAATTCTGCAAATTGCTGCCTTTGCTCTTGAAAGGATGTCATCAGGTGGGTGTTTTGTTGTAACACACGGAACACCAGAGCAGAAATAGTGAAATATTCCCATGATATGCATTGTCCCTGCACCAAAGCACCATGACTCAGCATAAGGAGATCTGCAGCTTATTTTTTTGTACTGCCAGCAGATTGTGGAATACAGTATAAAAAAAAAACCTTATGTAGAGATCTTCGTATTTTTGGCTTAGTCTAAGTCTCTCAAGTAGCTGGGGTCTAGGCTTGGGCCTAATCCATACGGTCTTCCGGCTTTCCTCCTAGTCTGAAGACAAATGTGCTAGAAACTATAAAGCAAAAAAATGTCCTGCAGCCTAGCCTTGCCTTGCCTGTCCTTGCCTGTCCTTGCCTTGCCTTATTTCCTTCCCATCCTGTTCTCTGTCCCATCCTCTCTCACTAACCCCTCGTCTGGCTGCATGTCTGTACTTTCCTTTTCTCTCACTCCTCTGCTTCCTGCCTCTTTTCTTGCAATTCCTCCATCTCACTTCTGCAGCCCAACACTACTTTTTATTCTTCCTTCCCTTTCTCCTGCTCCCTTCGCTTTCTCCCTCTGTCCCATATCTTTCTTCCCGTCTTGTCTGTTGGAGAATTTGGGCCAAATTGGCCCCAAGTCTGGGCATGGTTTGACAAGGTTTCAGAGGCCTGGCTGGTGACATCAGGGACAGCCGGCAGTGACAGGCCCGGGGCTGACAGGCTCCCCATCCTCTAGGAGGCACCAGGCTGCCACACCCAGCTGACATAGGACCTTTGTCACAATGCCCGCTACCGTGGTGAGGATGCGGTGACTCTGCAGGTGACAGGGACAGTGCAGGACTTGGTGTCAGCTCAGCAATTTCTCAGTTCCCCAAAGAAGCGGAATTCTACAAATTGCTGCCTTTGCTCTTGAAAGGATGTCATCAGGTGCGTCTTTTG
This sequence comes from Columba livia, assembly GCF_036013475.1. NCBI lineage: Eukaryota > Metazoa > Chordata > Aves > Columbiformes > Columbidae > Columba > Columba livia. The sequence continues at coordinate 41,156,465 of NC_088607.1, read as the reverse complement.
GTGTGATACACTGAAAACCAGAGCAGAAATGGTGAAATATTCCCATGATATGCATGGTCCCTGCACCAAAGCACCATGACTCAGCCTAAGGAGATCTGCAGCTTATTTTTTTTTACTGCCAGCAGATTGTGGAAGTACAGTATAAAAACAATCCTTACAGAGAGATCTTCGTATTTTATGCTTAGTCTAAGTCTCTCAAGTAGCTGGGGTTTTTGCTTGGGCCTAATCCATACGGTCTTATGGCTTTCCTCCTAGTCTGAAGACGAATGTGCTAGAAACTATAAAACAAAAAAATGTCCTGCAGCCTAGCCTTGCCTTGCCTGTCCTTGCCTGTCCTTGCCTTGCCTTATTTCCTTCCCATTCTGTTCTCTGTCCCATCCTCTCTCACTAACCCCTCGTCTGGCCGCATGTCTCTTCTTTCCTTTTCTCTCTCACTCTCCTGCTTCCTGCATTTTCTTTCAATTCCTCCATCTCACTTCTGTAGCCCAACAGTACTTTTTATTCTTCCTTCCCTTTCTCCTTCTCCCTTCGCTTTCTCCCTCTGTCCCATATCCTTCTTCTTGACTTCTCTGTTGGAGACTTTGGGCCACTTTGGCTCCACGTCTGGGCATGGTTTGAAAAGTTTTCAGAGACCTGGCTGGTGACAGCGGGGACAGCAGGCAGTGACAGGCCCGGGGCTGACAGGCTCTCCGTCCCCTAGGGGACGCCTGGCTGCCACACCCAGCTGACATAGAACCTTTGTCACAATGCCCGCTACCGTGGTGAGGATGTGGTGACTCTGCAGGTGACAGGGGCACTGCAGGACTTGGTGTCAGCTCAGCAATTTCTCAGTTCCACAAAGAAGCAGAATTCTGCAAATTGTTGCCTATGCTCTTGAGAGGATGTCATCAGGTGGGTGTTTTGGTGTCATACTCTGAAAACCAGAGCAGAAATGGTGAAATATTCCCATGATATGCATGGTCCCTGCACCAAAGCACCATGACTCAGCCTAAGGAGATCTGCAGCTTATTTTTTCTGTACTGCCAGCTGATTGTGGAAGCACAGTATAAAAACCATCCTTATGGAGAGATCTGCCTATTTTAGGCTTAGTCTAAGTGTCTCAAGTAGCTGGGTTTTTTTCTTGGGCCATTCCATAAGGTATTATGGCTTTCCTCCTCATCTGAATACGAATGTGCTGGAAACTACAGAGCAAAAAATGTCCTGCAGCCTAGCCTTGCCTTGCCTGTCCTTGCCTGTCCTTGCCTTGCCTTATTTCCTTCTCATCCTGTTCTCTGTCCCATCCTCTGTCACTAACCCCTCGTCTGGCTGCATGTCTCTTCTTTCCTTTTCTCTCACTCCTCTGCTTCCTGCCTCTTTTCTTGCAATTCCTCCATCTCACTTCTGCAGCCCAACACTACTTTTTATTCTTCCTTCCCTTTCTCCTGCTCCCTTCGCTTTCTCCCTCTGTCCCATAACTTTCTTCCCAACTTGTCTCTTGGAGACTTTGGGCCAAATTGGCCTCACGTCTGGCACGGTTTGACAAGTTTTCAGAGGCCTGGCTGGTGACAGCAGGGACAGCAGGCAGTGACAGGCACGGGGCTGACAGGCTCCCCATCCCCTAAGGGGCGCCTGGCTGCCACACCCAGCTGACATAGAACCTTTGTCACAATGCCCGCTACCGTGGTGAGGATGCGGTGACTCTGCAGGTGACAGGGGCACTGCAAGACTTGGTGTCAGCTCAGCAATTTCTCACTTCCCCAAAGAAGCAGAATTCTGCAAACTGCTGCCTGTGCTCTTGAAAGGATGTCATCAGGTGGGTCTTTTGGTGTCATACACTGAAAAGCAGAGCAGAAATGGTGAAATATTCCCATGATATGCATGGTCCCTGCACCAAAGCACCATGACTCAGCCTAAGGAGATCTGCAGCTTATTTTTTTGTACTGCCAGCAGATTGTGGAATGCTGTATAAAAACCATCCTTATGGAGAGATTTTCGTATTTCAGGCTTAGTCTAAGTGTCTCAAGTAGCTGGGGTTTTTGCCTGGGCCTAATCCATAAGGTCTTATGGTTTTCCTCCTCATCTGAAGACGAATGTGCTAGAAACTATAAAGCGAAAAAATGTCCTGCAGCCTAGCCTGTCCTTGCCTGTCCTTGCCTTGCCTTATTTCCTTCTCATCCTGTTCTCTGTCCCATCCTCTCTCACTAACCCCTCGTCTGGCTGCATGTCTCTTCTTTCTTTCCTTTTCTCTCACTCTCCTGCTTCTTTCCCCTTTTCTTGCAATTCCTCCATCTCACTTCTGCAGCCCAACACTTTTTTTATTCTTCCTTCCCTTTCTCCTGCTCCCTTCGCTTTCGCCCTCTGTCCCATATCTTTCTTCACAACTTGTCTGTTGGAGACTTTGGGCCAAATTGGCCCCATGTCTGGGCATGGTTTGACTAGTTTTCAGTGCCCTGGCTGGTGACAGCAGGGACAGCAGGTAGTGACAGGCCCGGGGCTGACAGGCTCCCCATCCCCTAGGGGGCGCTCGTCTGCCACATCCATCTGACATAGAACCTTTGTCACAATGCCCGCTACCGTGGTGAGGATGCGGTGACTCTGGAGGCAACAGGGACAATGCAGGACTTGGTGTCAGCTCAGCAATTTCTCACTTCCTCTAAGAAGCGGAATTCTGCAAATTGCTGCCTTTGCTCTTGAAAGGATGTCATCAGGTGTGTGTTTTGGTGTAATACACTAAAACCAGAGTAGAAATGGTGAAATATTCCCATGATATACATGGTCCATACACCAAAGCACCATTACTCAGCCTAAGGAGATCTGCAGCTTATATTTTTGTACTGCCAGCAGATTGTGAAAGTACAGTATAAAAACCATCCTTATGGAGAGATCTGCGTATTTTAGGCTTAGTCTTAGTGTCTCAAGTAGCTGGGGTTTTTGCTTGGGCCTAATCCATACAGTCTTATGGCCTTACTCCTAGTCTGAAGACGAATGTGCTAGAAACTATAAAGCAAAAAAATGTCCTGCAGCCTAGCCTTGCCTTGCCTATCCTTGCCTGTCCTTGCCTTGCCTTATTTCCTTCTCATCCTGTTCTCTGTCCCACCCTCTCTCACTAACCCCTCGTCTGGCTGCATGTCTCTTCTTTCCTTTTCTCTCACTCTCCTGCTTCCTGCCTCTTTAATGGCAATTCATCCATCTCACTCCTGCAGCCCAACACTACTTTTTATTCTTCCTTTCCTTTTGTTCTGCCCCCTTCGCTTTCTCCCTCTGCCCCATATCTTTTTTCCAGACTTGTCTGTTGGAGACTTTGGGCCCCTTTGGCCCCAAGTCTGGGCATGGTTTGACCAGTTTTCAGAGGCCTGGCTGGTAACAGGAGGGACAGCAGGCAGTGACAGGCCCGGGGCTGACAGGCTCCTCCTCCCCTAGGGGGCGGCTCTCTGTCACACCCAGCTGACATCGTACTTTGTCACAATGCCCGCTACCGTGGTGAGGATGCGGTGACTCTGCAGGTGACAGGGACACTGACGGACTTGGTGTCAACTCAGCAATTTCTCACTTCCCCAAAACAGAGGTATTCTGCAAATCGCAGCCTTTCCTCTTGAAAGGAAATCAGCAAGTGGGTGTTTTGGTGTAATACACTGAAAACGAGGGCAGAAATGGTGAAATATTCCCATGATATGCCTGATCCCTGCACCAAAGCACCATGACTCAGCCTAAGGAGATCTGCAGCTTATTTTTTTGTACTGCCAGCAGATTGTGGACGTACAGTATGAAAACCATCCTTATGGAGAGATCTGCGTATTTTAGGCTTAGTCTAAGTGTCTCAGGTAGCTGAGACACTTTGTGTGTCACATATCCCTCTTGACAGTTTCTGGATTACAAACCCCGTTGGACAGCATGGGTGTCAGAAACCCCACTGAATAGCGTGTGTGTGTCACAAATCCCTTTGGAAAGCATGGGTGTGTCACAAACACCATTGGACAGCGTGTGTGTCACAGACCCCATCGGACAGCGTGTGTTTCACAACCCCCATTGGACAGCATGTGTATCATAAACCCCATTGGAAAGTGTCTGTGTCACAAACCCCATTGGACAGCGTGTGTGTGTCACAATCCCCATTGGACAGTGAGTGTCTTACAAACACCCCTGCACACTGTGTGTGTCACAAATGCCATTGAACAGCGTGTATGTCTCAAACACCATTGGACAGCGTGCGTGTGTCACAAACCCCAATGGAAAGTGTGTGTGTCACAAACCCCAGTCGACAGCGTGTGTCACAAACCCCCCGGACAGCGTGTGTGTCACAATCCTTATTGGACAGCATGTGTGTCACAAACCGCATTGGACAGTTTGTGTGTCACAAACGCCTTTGGACAGCATGTGTGTCTGAAACCCCATTGGACAGTGTGTTTGTCAAAAACCCATTGAACAACCTTTTTGTCTCAAACCCCATTGGACAGCATGTGTATTACAAACGACATTGGACAGCGTGTGTGTCACAAAACCCATGGACAGCGTGTGTGTCACAAACCCCATTGGACAGCCTTTGTGTGTCACCAACCCCGTTGGACAGTGTCTGTGCCAGAAACCCCATTGGACAGTGTGGATGTCACAAACCCCATTGGACCATGTGTGTGTCATCAACAGGATTGGACAGCCTGTGTGTCACAATCCCCATTGGACAGTGTGTGTGTCACAAAACACCTTGGACAGCGTGTGTGTCACAAACCCCATTGGAATGTGTGTGTTTCACAATCCCAATTGAATAGTGTGTGTGTCTCACAAAACCCATTGGAGAGTGTGTGTGCCATAAACCCCATTGGACAGCATGTTTTTGTTCACAATCCACATTGGACAGCTCGTGTGTCACAAAAGGCATGGGGCAGCGTGTGTGTCACAAACCCCAGGGGACACTGTGTGTGTCACAAACCCCATTGTACAGCATGTGTGTCACAAACCCCATTGGACAGTGTGTGTGTCACAAACCCCACTGGATAGTGTGTCTGTGTCACAAACACCATTGGACAGCGAGTGTATTTCACACACCCCATTAGACAGTGTGTGTGCCACAAACCCCATTGGACAGCATGTGTGTTTTACAAGAACCAATGGGCAACGAGTGTGTGTCACAAACCCCCTTAGACTGTGTGTGTTTCACAAAACCCATTGGGCAGAGTGTGTATCATAAAACTCATTGGAAAGTGTCTGTGACACAAACCCCATTGGACAGTGTGTGTGTGCCATAAACCCTATTGGACAGCGTGCATGTCACAATCCCCATTGGACAGCGTGTGTGTCTCAAACCCACCTGGACAGTGTGTGTGTCACAAACCCCCCTGGACAGTGTCTGTGTCACAAACAGCAATTCACAGCGTGTGTGTCTACAAACGCCATTGGACAGCGATTGTGTGTCACAACCCCATTAGATTGTGTGTGTGTCACTAAACCCATTATACAGCGTTTGTGTCACAAATCCCATTGGACAGTGTGTGTGTCACAAACCCCATTTGACAGCGTGTGTGTCACAAACACAATTGGACAGCGAGTGTGTGTCACAAAACCCATTAAACAGTGTGTGTGTCACAAAACGCTTTGGACAGCATGTGTGTCACAAAACCCATTGGAATGTGTGTGTCACAAACCCCATTGTACAGCGCGTGTGTGTCACAAACCCTATTGGAAAGCTTGTGTGTCAGAAACCCCATTGGATAGAGTATGTGTGGCATAAACCCCTTTGGACAGCGTGTGTGTGTCACAAACCCATTTGCACAGTGTGTGTGCCATAAACCCCTTTGGACAGCGTGTGTGAGTCACAATCCCTATTGAACAGCCTGTGTGTCACAATCCCCATTTGACAGCCTCTGTGTCTCAAACACCATTGAACAGCGTGTGTGTCTCAAACCCCCCTGGACAGTGTGTGTGTCACAAACACCCCTTGACAGTTTCTGTGTCACAAACGCCATTGCACAACGTGTGTGTCGCAATCCCCTTTGGACACCGTGTGTGTGTCGAGGGTTAAGATTGCGGGGTGACAATAAAACCCTGGCAGATGTATTGTTAACCCCCTCTCCCCGCCCCCGCTTCCCCCTCCCTCTCCCCGCTTTCCACTAAGGAGAGGCAATTGGGAGGAAAAGAAGGACAGAGTGAAGAGAGTTGGAAAAAATTAAAGATGTTTTACTAATGCTACTAATAAGAATAGAGAAAATAATACAAAATATACAAAACCAATCTTGAAAGTCTCAGCAACTGCAGAGCCGGCACCCGAAGTCCTGGATTAGACTCTGCAGCCAATCGGAGCTGGATTCAGTCTCTCACTAGGCCTCAGTTTGCAGGGACGACTAGCAAGGTCCTCTTCCAATGTTGGCCATAAGCAGAAGGGAAAAGGGCAAAAGCACACGAGATCCTTGTGATCTCCCACTTTTATATGAAGTATTCAAGTGAATGGAATGTTATACACAGTTGGTCAGTTTCTTGGTCTCTTTCTTCTAGTCGCCCCTCTCGCGAGATGTCCATCCGTGCTTATCAATAAGTTTGCATTCCATTGCTAGGTTTATCAAAACATGTGTCTGGTGCTCCAGGAAAATGCAGTTAATATGAAGGCTTTAGCTGACAGGCAAACTCACTGAAAGAGATACTTGTTTTTAACAAAACCAGGACATTCCACCCCTTATAATACGCCATTCACTGAATGCTTAAACCTTATCAATACAATACAATCTATCAATATAATCTAATTAATCACTACAACTATATATCTATATATACATATGTACATATATACACAGGAGTAATTAATCAGTGGACCATCCTTTAAAAAGTTCATTAAGTTCGTTTTGTCACGACAGTCTCCCAGGGCAGGAAAAATGGTACAAGTGCATCTCATTACCACTGTTTGTGGGTTAAAGACATCAACTTCGAAGAAGTTGTCAGGTGCCACTCGAAGAAGCTAGCTCTGGTTTCATCATCATTGTCTTGATCTGGAAGACACTTATTAAACACTGTTAGCATGGCAATTCACATCATGCAGTTCAGTATTGAATATTTTCACCTAAACTCAAATCCCCTTGAGGTACACACCGAACTTCTCCATCCTTAAGCATCACCCACCAGGTGCTGCCAGGTCCCTGGGCAAAAACAATCCCACGAATGGGCTTGCCTTTGCCTGAGGCAGGAGTAACCCAGACTGCCTTTCCTAACATGTTTTTCATGTGTACTACAGGGACTTTATCTCCTTCTACAGTCCGTAGAATTTCTGATTGGGCAGGCCCGGCTCGATTGGTTGATCCCCGGGTGTTGACCAACCAAGTGGCTTTTGCTAAATGTGAGTCCCAATTTTTAAAGGTTCCACCACCAAGTGCCTTTAGTGTAGTTTTTAGCAAACCATTGTACCTTTCAATTTTCCCAGAGGCTGGTGCATGATATAGAATATGATATACCCACTCAATACCATGTTCTTTGGCCCAATTGTCTATAAGACTGTTTTTGAAATGAGTACCGTTGTCTGATTCAATTCTTTCTGGCGTACCGTGTCGCCAAAGGACTTGCTTTTCAAGGCCCAAGATAGGAAATTGAGTCTGTTCCAAACCGCAATGGGCAGCGTGTTTGTCACACACACCATTGGACAGCATGTGTGTCACAACCAACATTGGACAGCGTGTGTGTGTCATAATCCCCATTGGAGAGTGTGTGTGTTTCACAAACCCCATTGGACAGCGTGTCTGTCACAATCTCCATTGGAATGTGTGTGGGTCACAAAACCCTCTGGACAGCGTGTGTGTCACAATCCCCACTGGACAGCGTGTGTGTCACAAACCCCCCTGGAAAGTGTGTGTGTAACAAACCCCACTGGGAAGCATCTGTGTTACAAACCCCATTGGACAGCGTGTGTTTCACAAACACTATTGGACAGTTTGTGTGTCACCAACCCCATTGGACAGAGTTTGTGTGAGTCACAATCCCCATTGGACAGTGTGTGTGTCACAAATCCCATTGGACACAGGGTGTGTCACAAACCCCCCTGTACAGTGTGTGTGTCACAATCCCCATTGGACTGTGTGTGTGTCAAAAGCCCCATTGGACAGAGTGTGTGTGTCACAAAAACCATTGGACAGCCTATGTGTCACAAACCCCATTGGACAGTGTGTGTGTCACAAACACCCCTGTACAATGTGTGTGTCACAAACCACTTTGGACAGCGTGCGTGTCACAAAGAGCATGGGACAGCTTGTGTCTGTCACAATCCGGATTGGACAGTGTGTTTGTCACAAACCCCATTAGACAGTGTGTGTGTCAGAAATCCCATTGCACAGCGTGTGTGTAACAAAACACATTGGATAGCGTGTATTTGTCACCAACCCCATTGGACAGTGTGTGTATCACAAACCCCATTGTATAGCGTGTGTTTGTCACAAACCCCATTGGACATCGTGTGTGTCACAACCCCCATTGGACAGAGTGCATGTGTCAGAAACCCCATTGGACAACGTGTGTCATCACAACCCCCACTGGACAGAGTGTGTGTGTCACAATCCCCATTGGACAGTGTGTGTGTCACAAACCCTCCTGAACAGTGTGTGTGTCACAAAACACAATGGACAGCGTGCGTGTCACAAACACGATTGGACAGCGCGTGAGTGTCACAAAATCCATTAGACTGTGTGTGTCACAAACCCCATTGGACAGCGTGTGTGTGTCACAATCCCCATTGGACAATTGTATGTCACAAACGCCTTTGGACAGTGTGTGTGTCAGAAACCACATTGGAAACTGTGTGTGTCACAGACCCCATTAGACAGCGTGTGTGTCACAAACCCCCCTGGACAGCGTGTGTGTCACAAAACCCATTGTATAGCGTGTCTGTGTTACAAACCCTATTGAAAAGTTTGGGTGTTCACAAATCCCACTGGACAGCATATGTGTCACGAACCCCATTGGACACCGTGTGTGTCACAAGCCCCATTGGACTGAGTGTGTGTGTCAGAAACCCCATTGGACAACTTGTGTGTCACTAACCCCATTGTACAGTGTGTGTGTCACAAACCCCTCTGTACAGCGTTTGTGTCACAAACCCCCCTGGACACTGTGTGTGTCACAAACCCCATTGGACAGCGTGTATGACACAAACCCCTTTGGAAAGTGTGTGTGTCCCAAACTGCAATATTCAGCGTGTGTGTCACAAACACCATTGGTCAGCATGCGTATCACAAACACCATTGGACAGCGTGTGTGTATCACAATTCCCATTGGACAGCGTGTGTGTCACAAACCCCATTGGAAACTTTGTGTGTCACAGACCCCATTGGATAGAGCGTGTGTAACAAACCCCCCTGTACAGTGTGTGTGTCACAAGCCCCATTGGACAGATTGTGTGTGTCACAAAACCCATTGGAGAGCATGTGTGTTACAAACCCCATTGGACAGCGTGTGTGTCACAAACCCCATTGGACAGCATGTGTGTGAAAAAACCCATGGGACAGCGTGTGTGTGTCACAAACCCCATTGGACAGTGTGTGTCTCTCAAACCCCCCTGAACAGTGTGTGTGTCACAAAACACAATGGACAATGTGGGTGTCACAAACACCATTGGACAGCGCGTGAGTGTCACAAAACCCATTAGACAGTGTGTGTGTCACAAAGCCCGTTGCACAGTGTGTTTGTCACAAACCCGCCTTGATAGTGCGTGTGTCACAAGCACCATCGGACAGCGTGTGAGTCACAAAACCCATTAGAAAGTGTGTGTGTCACAAAACCCACTGGACAGTGTGTGGGTCACAAACCCCCCTGTACAGTGTATGTGTCACAAAGCCCATTGGACATTGTGTTTATCGCAAACCCGGCCGGACAGTGTGTGTGTCACAAACCCCTCTAGACAGCGTGTATGTCACAAGCCCCATTAGACAGAGTGTGCGTTTCACAAACCACATTGGACAGCATGTGTGTGGTACAATCCCCATTAGACAATTGAATGTCACAAACCCCTTTGGACAGTGTGTGTGTCAGAAACCACATTGGAAACTGTGTGTGTCACAGACCCCATTAGACAGCGTGTGTGTCACAAACCCCCCTGGACAGCGTGTGTGTCACAAATCCCATTGTATAGCGTGTCTGTGTCACAAACCCTATTGAAAAGTTTGTGTGTTCACAAATCCCACTGGACAGCATATGTGTCACGAAACCCATTTGACACCGTGTGTGTCACAAGCCCCATTGGACTCAGTGTGTGTGTCAGAAACCCGATTGGACATCGTGTGTGTCACTAACCCCATTGGACAGTGTGTGTGTCAAAAACCCCACTGTACAGCGTTTGTGTCACAAACCCCCCTGGACACGGCGTGTGTCACAAACCCCATTGGACAGCGTGTATGACACAAACCCCTTTGGAAAGTGTGTGTGTCCCAAACCGCAATATTCAGCGTGTGTGTCACAAACACCACTGGTCAGCATGCGTATCACAAACACCATTGGACAGCGTGTGTATATCACAATCCCCATTGGACAGCGTGTGTGTATCACAATCCCCATTGGACAGCGTGTGTATGTCCCAATCCCCATTGGACAGCGTGTGTGTCAGAAACCCCATTGGACAGAGTGTGTGTGACAAACCCCATTGGACAGACAGTGTGTGTGTCACAAACCCCCCTGGACAGTGCGGGTGTCACAAACCCCATTTGACAGCTTGTGTGTCAGAAACACATTTGGAGAGCGTGGGTGTGTCACAAACCCCTTAGACAGTCTGTGTGTCACAAAACCCATTGGACAGCGTGTGTGTCACAAACCACATTGGAAAGTCTGTGTGTCACAAATCCCATTGTATAGCGTGTGTATGTCACAAACCCTATTGGACAGAGTGTTTGTCATGAACCCCATGGGACAGCGCCCGTTTCTCAAACCCCGTTGGACAGCGTGTGTGTCACAATCCCCATCGGACAGAGTGTGTTTCACAAATCCCATTTGACAGCGTGTGTGTCACAAACTCCACTGGACAGTGTGTGTGTCACAAATCCCATTGGACAGCGTGTGTGTCACAAACCCCTTTGAACGGTCTGTGTGTCACAAACCCCTCTGAACAGCGTGTGTGTCACAAACAACCCTGGAGAGTCTCTGAGTCACAAACCCCTCGAGACATTGTGTGTGTCACAAACCCCATTGGACAGCATGTGTGTCACAAGCCTCGTTGGACAGAGTGTGTGTGTCACTAACCCATTAGACAGGGTGTGTGTGTAACAATGCCCATTGGAGAGTTGTGTGTCACAAACCCCATTGAACAGAGTGTGTGTGAGAAACCCCATTAATCAGTGTGTGTGTCACAATCCCCCCTGGACAGTGTGTATGGCACAAACCCCATTGGAAACTTTGTGTGTCACAGACCCCTTTGGATAGAGTGTGTGTAACAAACCCCCCTGTACAGTGTGTGTATCACATGCCCCATTGGACAGATTGTGTGTTTCACAAAACCCATTGGAGAGCGTGTGTGTTACAAACCCCATTGGACAGTGTGTGTGTCACAAACCCCATTGGACAGCATGTGTGTGAAAAAACCCATGGGACAGCGTGTGTGTGTCATAATCCCCATTGGACAGTGTGTGCATCACAAAACTTTCTGGACAGCGTGTATGTGTCACAATCCCCATTGAGCAGAGTGTGTGTGACAAACTCCATTGGACAGCGTATGTGTCACAAACCCCATTGGACAGTTTGTTTGTCAACAACCCCATTGGACAGAGTTTGTGTGTGTCACAATCCGCCTTGGACAGTGTGTGTGTCACAATCCCCATTGGATAGCGTGTGTGTGTCGAAAACCCCATTGGACAGCGTGTGTGTGTCAAACCCCTTTGGAGAGTGTGTGTCTCACAAACCCCATTGGACAGTGTGTGTGCCACAATCCCCATTGGACAGTGTGTGTGTCACAAACCCCTCTGGACAGCGTGTGTTTCACAAACACCCCTGGAGATTGTCTGTGTCACAAACCCCATTGGATAGCGTATGTGTCACAAACCAAATTGGACAGCGTGTGTGTCACAAACCCCCCTGGACAGTGCGGGTGTCACAAACCCCATTGGACATCGTGTGAGTCACAAACCACATTGGAAAGTGTGTGTGTCACAAACCCCGTTGTATAGCATGTGTATGTCACAAACCCTATTGGACAGAGTGTTTGTCATGAACCCCATGGGACAGCATCCGTGTCTCAAACCCCATTGGACAGCGTGTGAGTGTCACAATCCCCATCGGACAGAGTGTGTTTCACAAACCCAATTCTGCAGCGTCTTTGTCACAAACCACCCTGGAGAGTGTGTATGTCACAAATCCCATTGGACAGCGTGTGTGTTAAAAACCCCATTGGACAGCGTGTGTGTGTCACAAACCCATTGGACAGTGTGTGTGTCGCAAACCCCTCTGGACAGCGTGTGTGTAACAAACAACCCTGGAGAGTCTCTGAGTCACAAACCACTCAGGACAATGTGTGTGTCACAAACCCCATTTGACAGCATGCGTGTCACAAACCCCATGTTACAGCGTGTGTGTGTCACAATGCCCATTGGAGAGTTTTGTGTCACAAATCCCATTGCATAGAGAGTGTGTGAGAAACCCTATTAATCAGTGTGTGTGTCACAAGTGTGTGTCACAATCCCCATTGGATAGCGTGTGTGTATCGCAAACCCAATTGGACAGCGTGTGTGTGTCAAAACCACTTTGGAGTGTGTGTGTGTCACAAACGCCACTGGACATGGTGTGTGTGTCACAATACCCATTGGACAGTGTGTGTGTCACAAATCCCTCTGCACAGCGTGTGTTCAACAAACACCCCTGGAGATTATCTGAGTCACAAACCCCATTGGACAGCGTGTGTGTCACAAACCAAATTGGACAGCGTGTGTGTCACAAACCCCCCTGGACAGTGTGTGTGTCACAAACCCCATTGGACAGCGTGTTCTTTACAAACATCCCTATACAGCGTGTGTGACACAAACCCCACTGGACAGAGTGTGTATGTCACAATCCGCATTGGACAGTGTGTGTGTGTCACAATCCCCATTGGACAGTTTGTGTGACACAAACCCCATTGGATAGCATGTGTGTGTCACAATCCCCATTGGACAGCGTGTGTGTCACAAACCCCATTGGACAGTGTGTGTGAGAAAAACCCCATTGGACGATGTGTGTGTCACAATCCCCATTGGACAGCGTGTTTGTCACAAACCCCCGTGGACACAGTGTGTCACAAACCCCATTTGACAGTGTGTGTGAGACAAACCCCATTGGACAATGTGTGTGTCACAGACCCCATTGAACTGTTTGTGTGTCACAAACCCCCCTGGACTGTGTATGTGTGTCAAAAACCCCATCGGACAGCATCCGTGTCACAAAAACCGTTGGACAGCGTCTGTGTGTCACAATCCCCATTGGACAGAGTGTTTGTCACAAACCCCCATAGACACAGTGTGTCACAAACCCCATTGGACAGCGTGTGTGACACAAACCACCTTGGAAAGTGTGTGTGTCCCAAACCGCAAAGGATAGACTGTTTGTCACAAACACCATTGGAAAGCATGCGTGTTACAAACAACATTGGACAGCATGTGTGTGTCGCAATCTCCATTGGACAGCGTGTGTGTCACAAACCCCATTGGACAGTGTGTGTGTCACAAACCCATTTGGACAGTGTGTGTGTGTCACAAACCCCATTGGACAGAGTGTGTTTCACAAACCCCATTGGACCGTATGTGTGTCACAAACTCCCCTGGACAGAGTGTGTGTCACAAACCCCATTTGAAAGCGTGTGTGTCACAAACTGCATTGGACAGCCTCTTGGAAAGTGTGTGTGTTACAAAACCCATGGTATAGCATGTGTGTGTCACAATCCCTATAGGACAGTGTGTGTGTCACAAATCCCACTGGACAGCGTGTGTGTCACAAACCCCATTGGACAGCGTATGTGTCACATTCCCCATTGGACAGAGTGTGTGTGGTGTGTCAAAAACCCCATTTGACAGCGTGTGTGTCACAAACCCCATTGAACTGTGTGTGTGTCACATACCCCGCTGGACTGTGTATGTGTGTCAAAATCCCCATCAGACAGCATCCGTGTCACAAACACCGTTGGACAGCGGCTGTGTGTCACTATCCCCATCGGACAGCGTGTGTGTCACAAACCCCATTGGAGCTTGTGTGTGTAACAATCCCCATTGGACAGTTTGTTTGTGTCATAATCCCCTTTGGACAGTGTGTGCGTCATAAACCCCATTTGACAGAGTGTGTGTCACAAACCCATTGTACACTGTGTGTGTCACAATCCCTATTGGACCGTGTCTGTGTCACAAAACCTATTGGACAGAGTGTGTTTCAAAACCCCACTGGACAGCATGTGTATCACGAACACCATTGGACAGCGCATGTGTGTCACAATCCCCATTGGACAGTGTGTGTGTGTCACAAACATCTTTAGACAATGTGTTTGTCACAAAACCCATTGGCCAGCATGTGTGTCACAAACCCCATTTGACAGTGTGTGTGTCACAAACCCCATTGGACAGCGTGTCTGTGTCAAAAATCCCTTTAGACAATGTGTGTGTCACAAACCCCACTGGACAGCTTGTGTGTCACAAACCACACTGGACAGCGTGTGTGTCACAACCCCCATTGGACCGAGTGTGTGTGTCACAAACCCCATTGGACCTTGTGTGTGTCACAAAACCCATTGGACTGAGTGTGTTTCACAATCCCCATTGGACAGCGTGTGTGTCACGAACCCCATTGGACAGCATATGTGTTCACAAACACCATTGGACAGTGTGTGTGTCACAAACCCCATTGGACCGTCTGTGTGTCACAAACCCCCCTGGACAGAGTGGGTGTCACAAACCCCATTTTACAGCGTGTGTGTCACAACGCCTCTTGGAAAGTGTGTGTGTTACAAACCCCATGGTATAGCATGTGTGTGTCACAATCCCTATAGGACAGTGTGTGTGTCACAAACCCCACTAGACAGCGTGTGTGTCACAAACCCCATTGGACAGAGTGTGTGTGCTGTGTCACAAACCCCATTTGACAGCGTGTGTGTCACAAACCCCATTGAACTGTGTGTGTGTCACAAACCTCGCTGGACTGTGTATGTGTGTCAAAAACCCCACCGGACAGCAACCATGTCACAAACACTGTTGGACAGTGTCTGTGTGTCACTATCCCCATTGGACAGCGTGTGTGTCACAAACCCCATTGGACCTTGTGTGTGTCACAATCCCCATTGGACAGTGTGTGTGTGTCATAATCCCCTTTGGACAGTGTGTGTGTCATAAACCCCATTTGACAGAGTGTGTGTCACAAACTCCATTGTACACTGTGTGTGTCACAATCCCTGTTGGACCGTGTGTGTGTCACAAAACCTATTGGACAGAGTGTGTGTCAAAACCCCACTGGACAGCGTGTGTGTCATGAACCCCATTGGACAGTGCATGTGTGTCACAATCCCCATTGGACATTGTGTGTGTGTCACAAACCCCTTTAGACAACATGTTTGTCACAAAACCCATTGGCCAGCGTGTGTGTCACAAACTCCATTTGACAGCGTGTGTGTCACAAACCCCATTGGACAGTGTGTGTGTGTCAAAAACCCCTTTAGACAAGGTGTTTGTCACAAAACCCATTGGACACCATGTGTGTCACAAACCTCATTGAAAAGTGTGTGTGTCACAGACCCATTGGATAGTGACTGTGTGTCTACAAATACTATTGCGCAGCGTGTGTTTGTCACAATCCCCATTGGGCAGTGTGTGTTTCATCAAGGCCATTTGATAGCTTGTGTGTGTCACGAACCCCACTGGACAGCTTGTGTGTCACAAACAACACTGGACAACGTGTGTGTCACAACCCCCATTGCACAGAGTGTGTGTGTCACAAACCCCATTGGACCTTGTGTGTGTCAAAAAACCCATTGGACTGTGTTTCACAATCCCCATTGGACAGTGTGTGTGTCACAAACCCTATTGGACTGTGTGTGTGTCACAAGCCCTTCTGGACAGCGTGTGTGTCACGAACCCCAATGGACAGCATATGTGTTCACAAACACCATTGGACAGTGTGTGTGTCACAAAAACCCTTGGACAGCTTGTGTGTGTCACAAAACTCATTGGACAGAGTATGTGCGACAATCCCCAGTGGACAGCTTGTGTGTGTCACAATACCCATTAGACAGTGTGTGTGTCACAAACCCCATTGGACAGTGTGTGTGTCACAATCCTCCCTGTACAGTGTGTCTGTCACAAACCCCATTGGAGGGCATGCGTGTCACATACCCCATGGGGCAGCATGTGTGTATCACAATCTTCATTGGACAGCGTGTTTGTCACAAACACCATTAAACAGCATACATGTCAAAAACAACATTGGACAACATGTGTGTGTTACAATCCGAATTGGACAGTGTGAGTGTGTCACAAACCGCATTGGACAGAGTGTGTGTCACAAACCCCATGTGACAGCGTGTGTGTCAGAAATCCCATTCGGTGGCCTGTGTTTGCCACAAACCCTATTGTACAGTGTGTGTGTCACAAACCCCACTGGACAGCGTGTGTGTGGTGTGTCACAAACCCCATTTGACAGCGTGTGTGTCACAAACCCCATTGGACAGTGTGTGTGTCACAAACCCCCCTGGACTGTGTATGTGTGTCACAAACCCCATTGGACAGTGTGTTTGTGTCACAATCCCCATTGGACAGTGTGTGTGTCACAAATCCCATTGGACAGTGTGTGTGTAACAAACACCATTCGACACAGTGTCTGTCACAAATCCCATTGGACAGTGTGTGTGTAACAAACACCATTCGACACAGTGTCTGTCACAAATCCCATTGGACAGTGTGTGTGTAACAAACACCATTCGACACAGTGTCTGTCACAAATCCCATTGGACAGTGTGTGTGTCACAGACCCCATTGGACAGTGTGTTTGTCACAAAGCCAATTTGACAGAGTGTCTGTCATAAATCCCATTGGACACTGTGTGTTTCACAATTCCCATTGGAGAGTGTGTGTGTGTCACAATCCCCATTGGACAGTGTGTGTGTCAGAAAACCCACTGGACAGCGTGTGTGTGCCAAAAAAACCCATTGGACAGTGTGTGTGTCACAAACCTCTCTGGACGGCGTGTGTGTCACAACCCCCATTTGACAGCGTGTGTGTGTCACAATCTCCATCAGACAGTGTGTGTGTCACAAAGCCCATTGGACATAGTGTGTGTCACAAACCCCATTGGACAGCGTGTGTGTCAAAATCCCCATTGGACAGAGTGTGTGTGGTGTGTCACAAACCCCATTGCACAGCGTGTGTGTCACAAACCACATTGAAATTGTGTGTGTCACAAACCCTATTGGACTGTCTATGTGTATCACCAACCCTCCTGGACAGAGTGTGTGTCACAAACACCTTTTGACAGCGTGTGTGTCAGAAACCCTACTGGAAAATGTGTGTTTCAGAAACCCCATTGCATAGCGTGTGTGTGTCACAAACCCTATTGGACAGTGCGTGTGTCACAATCCCCACTGGACAGCGTGTGTGTCACGAACCCCATTGGACAGAGTGTGTGTCACAAACCCCATTGGACAGCATCCGTGTCACAAACAGCATTGGACAGAGTGTGTGTCTCACAATCTCCATTGGATAGCGTGTGTGTCACAAACCCCATTGGACCTTGTGTGTGTCACAAACCCCATTGGACAGTGTGTGTGTATAATAATCCCCATCGGACATTGTGTGTGTCACAAACACCATTGGGATAACGTGTGTCACAAACCCCATTGTACGGTGTGTGTGTCAAAAAACCTACTGGACATCATGTGTGTCACGAACCCCGTTGGACAGCGTATGTGTCACAAAACCCATTGCACAGTTTGTGTGTCAGAAACCCCCCTGTACAATGTCTGTGTCACAAACGCCATTGGACAGTGTGTGTGTCACAAACCCAATTGGACAGAGTTTCTTGACAAACCCCTTTGGACAGCGTGTGTGTGTCATAATACCCATTGGACTGTGTGTGTGTCACAAACCCCATTGGACAGAATGTGTGTTACAGACCCCATTGGACTGTGTGTGAGTCACAAACCCCATTGAACAGCATGCATTTCACAAACCCCATCGGACAGCGTTTGTATGTCACAATCCCCATCGGAAAGCATGTGTGTCACAAACCCCCTTGGACACTCTCTGTGTCACAAACCCCATTGGACAGCGTGTGTGTCACAAACCCCATTAGACAACGTGTGTGACACAAAGCACTTGGGAAAGTGTGTGTGTCCCAAGCCGCAATGGACAGAGTGTTTGTCACAAACACCATTGGATAACATGCGTGTCACCAACCCCACTGAACAGCGTCTGTGTGTCAAAATCCCCATTGGACAGTGTGTGTGTCACAAACCCCATTGGATAGCTTGTGTTTGCCACAAATCCTATTGAAAAGTGTGTGTGTCACAAACCCCATTGGATAGGGTGTGTGTGTCACAAACCCTATTGGACAGTGTGTGTGTCACAAACCCCACTGGACACCGTGTGTGTCACAAACCCCATTGGACAGCATGTGTGTCACAATCTCCTTTGGACAGAGTGTGTGTGGTGTGTACAAACCCCATTGGACAGTGTGTGTGTCACAAACCCCATTGGACAGTGTGTGTGTCACAAACCCACCTGTGAAGTGTGTCTGTCACAAGCCCCATTGGCCAGCATGCCTGTCACAAACCCCATGGGACAGCGTTTGTGTGTCACAATCCCCATTGGACAGCGTGTCTGTCACAAACTCCATTGGACAGTGTGTGTCTCGCCATCCCCATTGGACTGCGTGTGTGTCAGAAACCACCCTCTACAGTGTGTCTGTCAAAAACCCCACTGGACAGCATGCGTGTCACAAAACCCATGGGACAGCCTGTGTGTGTTACAATACCCATTAGACAGAGTGTGTGTCACAAAAACCATTGGACAGAGTGTGTGTGACAAAGCCCATCGGACAGTGTGGGAGTCACAAACCCCATTGGATAGCGTGTGTTTGTCACAAACCATATTGGAATGTGTGTGTGTCACAAACACCATTGGATAGCTTGTGTGTATCACAAACCCTATTGGACAGTGTGTGTCACAAACCCCACTGGACGGCATGGGTGTCACGAACCCCATTGGACAGTGTGTGTGTCACAAACCCCATTGGACAGAGTGTGTGTGGTGTGTCACAAACACCATTGGACAGCGTGTGTGTGTCACTATCCCCATTGGACAGTGTGTGTGTGTCATAATCCCCATTGGACAGCGTCTGTGTGTGACAAACCCTATTGATAGCGTGTGTTTGCCACAAACCCTCTTGGAAAGTGTATGTGTCACAAACCCTATTGGATACTGTGTGTGTCTCACAAACCCTATTGGACAGTGTGTGTGTCACAAACCCCACCGGACAGCGTGTGTGTGAAGAACCCCATTGGACAGCAGGCGTGTCACAATCCCCATTGGACAGAGTTTGTGTGGTGTGTCAGGAAAACCATTGGACCGCATGTGTGTCACAAACCCCATTGGCCACTGTGTGTGTCACAAACCCCCCTGTACAGTGTGGCTGTCACACACCCCATTGGACAGCGTGTGCGTGTTACAAAACACATGGGACAGCGTGTGTGTTTTACAATACCCATTAGACAGTTTGTGTGTCACATATCCCATTGGACAGAGTGTGTGTCACAAATACCCATGGACAACGTGTGTGTCCCAAATCCCATTGGACCGCGTGTGTGACACAAACCACTTTATAAACTGTGTGTGTCGCAAACCGCAATGGACAGCGTGTGTGTCACAAACACCATTGGACAGCATGCGTGTCACAAACCACATTGTACAGTGTGTGTGTCACAAACCCCATTGTATAGTGTGTGTGTCACAAACCCCATTGGACAGCGTGTGTGTCAAAAACCCCACTGGACAGCGTGTGTGTTAAGAACCCCATTGCACAGAGTGTGTGTGGTGCGTCAAAAACCCCACTGGACAGCGTGTGTGTCACGAACCCCATTGGACAGTGTGTGTGTGTCACATTCCCCATTGGAAAGCGTGTCTGCCACAAACCCCATTGGACTTTGTGTGTGTCACAACCTCTCTTTCGACAGTGTGTGTGTGTCATAATCCCCATTGAACAGTGTGTGTGTGTCATACTCCTCATTGGACAGCGAGTGTGTCACAAACCCCTTTGGACAGAGTGGGTGTGTCAAAATCCCCATTGTAAAGGGTGTGTGTGACAAACCCCATTTCACTGTGTGTGTGTCACAAACCACACTGGACTGTGTGTGTGTCACAAACGCCATTTGACATCGTGTTTGTCACAAACACCATTGGGAATCGTGTGTGTGTGACTAACCCTATTGGACAGCGTGTGTGTGTCACAAACCCCTTTGGAAAGTGTGTGTGTCATAAACACCATTTGATAGCGTGTGTGTATCACAAACCCATTGAACAGTGTGTGTGTCACAAACCCCACTGGACAGCGTGTGTGACGCAAACACCCCTGGACAATGTGTTTGTTCACAAAACCCATTGCGCAGCGTGTGTGTCACAAACGCCTTTGGACAGTGTGTGTGTCACAAACCCCATTGGACAGCGTGTGTGTCACTGTCCCCATTGGACAGTGTGTGTGTCACAAACCCCATGGGACAGAGTGTGTGTGACAAATCCCATTGCACACCGTGTGTGTGTCACAAGCCCCATTGAAAAGAGTGTGTCTGTCACAAACCCCATTGGACAGCATCTGGGTCACAAATCCCATTGCATAGATTGTGTGTGTCATAACCCCATTGGACAGCATGTGTGTAAGAAAACACATTCGACACCATGCGTGTCACAAACAGCATTGGACAGCGTGTGTGTGTCACAATCCCCATTGGACAGAGTGTGTGTCACAAACACCTTTGGACAACGCATGTGTGTCACAAACCCCATTAGAAAGTGTGTGTGTCACAACCCCAATTGGATAGCGTGTGTGTGTCCCAAACCGCAATGGATACTGTGTTTGTCACAAACACCATTGGACAGCATGCGTGTCACAAACACCATTGGACAGCGTGTGTGTGTCGCAATCCCCATTGGACAGAGTGTGTGTCACAATCCCCATTGGACAGTGTGTGTGTCACTAACCCCCCTGGACAGCGTGTGTGTCACGAACCCCATTGGACAGAGTGTGTGTCACAAGCTCCATTGGAAAGATTGTGTGTGTCACAAACTCCATTGGACACCATGTGTGTCACAACCCCCATTGGACAGAGTGTGTGTGTCACAAACCCCACTGGACATCGTGTGTGTCACAAACCCCCTGGACAGTTTGTGTGTCATAAAATGCATTGGACAGCATGTGTGTCACAAGCAGCATTGGACAGCGTGTGTGTGTCACAATCCCCCATGGACAGCATGTGTGTCACAAAACCCATTGGACAGTGTGTGTGTCACAAACCCCATTGGATAGCGTGTGTGTGTAACAAACCCCATAGGACAGCGTGTGTGTGTGACAATCCCCATTGGACAGCGTGTGTGTCACAAACCCCATTGGACAGCGTGTGTGTGTCACAATACCCTTTGGACAGTGTGTGTGTCACAAATCCCATTGGACACCGTGTGTGTCACGAACCCCCCTGGACAGTGTGTGTGTCACAAAACGTACTGGACAGCATGCATGTCACAAAGACCATTGGACAGCGTGTGTGTCACAAACCCCCTTGGACAGTGTGTGTTTCACAAAACCCATTGGACAGCGTGTGTGTGTCACAATAGCCGTTGGACAGTGTGTGCGTCACAAAACCCTGCGTAGAGTGTGTGTGTCACAAACACCTTTGTAGAGTCTCTCTGTCACAAAACCCATTGGAGAGCGTGTGTGTCACAAACTCACGTGGACAGCGTGTGTGTCATAATCCCTCTTGGACAGCGTGTGTTTTTCAAAAAAACCCATTGGACAGTGTGTGTGTCACAAGCCCCATTGGACAGATTGTGTGTGTCACAAACCCCATTGGAAAGTGTATGTGTCACAAAGCTCATTGGATAGCGTGTGTGTGTAACAAACCCTATTGGACAGTGTGTGTGTCACAAACCCCATTGGTCAGAGTGTGTGTGGTGTGTCACAATCACCATTGGACAGCGTGTGTGTAACAAAACCCATTGGACAGCATGCCTGTCACAAACAGCATTGGACAGCGTTTGTGTGTCACAAACCCCACTAGAAAGTGTGGGTGTCACAAACCCACTGGACAGCGTGTGTGTCACGAACCCGTTGGACAGCGTGTGTATCACAAGTCCATTGCACAGAGTGTGTGTGTCTCAAACCCCATTGGACAGCGTGTGTGTCACAAACCCCATTGGACAGCGCGTGTGTCTCAAACGCCATTGAAGAGCGTGTTTGTCGCAAACCCTATTGGACAGTGTGTGCGTCACAAACACCATTGGACAGAGTGTGTGTGTCACAATGCCCTTTGGACAGTGTGTGTGTCACAAACCCCATTGGACAGAGTGTGTGTGACAAACCCCATCGGACATCGTGTGTGTCGCAAACCCCATTGGACAGCGTGTGTGTCACAAACCCCGCTGGACAATGAGTGTCTCACAAACCGCACTGGACAGCAGGCGTGTCACAAAGACCATTGGACAGCGTGCGTGTCACAAACCCCATTGGACAGTGCGTGTGTCACCAACGCCATTGGACAGCGTGTGTGACACAAACACCCCTGGACAATGTGTTTATTCACAAACCCCATTGCGCAGCGTGTATGTCATAAACGCCTTTGGACAGTGTGTTTGTCACAAATCCCATTGGACTGCGTGTGTGTGTCACAGTCCCCATTGGACAGTGTGTGTGTCACAAACCCCATGGGACACAGTGTGTGTCACAAATCCCATTGCACAGCGTGTGTGTGTCACAAGCACCATTGAAAAGAGTGTGTGTGTCACGGACCCCATTGGACAGCGTGTGTGTCGCAACCCCCATTGGATAGAGTGTGTGTGTCATAAACCCCATTGGACAGCATGTGTGTCAGAAAACACATTGGACAGCATGCGTGCCACAAACAGCACGTGGACAGTGTGTATGTGTTCACAATGCCCATTGGACAGAGTGTGTGTCACAAACACCCCTGGAAAGAGTGTGTATCGCAAACCCCATTGGATACCATGTGTGTGCCACAAATCCAATTGGACAGCGTGTGTGTCACAAAACCCACTGGACAGCGTTTGTGTATCACAAACGCCATAAGACTGTGTGTGTGTCACAAGCCCATTGGACAGAGTGTGTGTGTCACAAACCTCATTGTACAGCACATGTGTAACAATCCTCATTGGACAGCGTGTGTGTTACAAACCCCATTGGACAGAATGTGTGTGACAAACCCCATTGCACAGTGTGTGTTGCACAATCCCCATTGGAGAGAGTGTGTGTCACAAACCCTCCTGGACAGTGTGTGTTTCACAAACCCCCCTGGACAGGTTGTGTGTCGCTATCCCCATTGGACAGCGTGTGTGTCACAAAACCCATTGGACAGCGTGTGTGAGTCACATTCCCGATTGGACAATGTGTGTGTGTCACAAACCCCATTGAATAGCGTGTGTGTCTCAAACCCCGTTGGACAATTTGTGTGTCACAAACCCCCCTGGACAGTGTGTGTGTGACAAACCCCACTGGACAGTGTGGCTCACAACCCCCCCAGACAGTGTGTGTGTCACAAACCCAATTGGACAGCATCAGTGTCACAAAAACCTTCTGGACAGAGTGTGTACGTCACAAACCCCAATGTACAGCGAGTGTGTCACAAACCCCCCTGGAAAGTGTGCGTGTCACAAATGCAATTGGACAGCATCAGCTTCACAAACACCTTCGGACAGCGTGTGTGTTCACAATACCCATTGGACAGTGTGTGTGTCACAAACCCCTCTGAAGATTGTGTATGTCACAAACAGCCCTGGAGAGTCTGTGTGTCACAAACTCCATTGGACAGCGTGTGTGTCACAAACTCCATTGGACAGTGTGTGTGCCACAAACTCCATTGGACAGCGTGCGTGTGTCACAATCCCCATTGGAAAGTATATGTGTCACAAAGCCCATTGGATAGCCTGTGTGTGTTACAAACCCTATTGGACAGTGTGTGTGTGACAAACCCACTGGACAGCGTGTGTGTCACGAACCCCAATGGACAGCTTGTGTGTCACAAGCCACATTGAACAGAGTGTGTCTGTCACAAACCCCATTGGACAGAGTGTGTCACAACCCCCTTTGGACAGACTGTGTGTGTGTCAAAAACCCCTTTGGACAGCGTTTGTGTCACAAACAGCATTGGAAAGCATGTTTGTGTCACCATCCACAATGGACAGCGTGTTTGTAACAAACCCCATTGGACAGTCCGTGTCCCACAATCCCCATTGGACAGAGTGTGTGTGACAAACCCCATTGGACAGCTTGTGTGTCAGAATCCCCGTGGACACTGTGTGTGTCACAAACACCATTGGACAGCGTGTGTAGTGTCACAATCCCTATTGGACAGTGTGTGTGTGTCAAAAACACCATTGGACAGAGTGTGTGTCACAAATCCCATTGCACAGTGTGTGTGTCACAAACCCCATTTGACAGCGTGAGTGTCAGAAAACCTATTTTGAATATGTGTGTGTCACAAACCCCATTGGAAAGTCTGTGTGTCACAAACTCCATTGGATAGAGTGTGTGTGTTACAAACTCCAATGGACAGTGTGTGTGTCACAAACCCACCTGGACAGCGTTAGTGTCACAAACCCCATTGGACAGCATGTGTGTCACAAACCAATATGGACTGTGTGTGTGTGCCACAAGCACATTGGACAGCATGCGTGTCACAAACACCATTGCACCGCATGTGTCTGTCACAATCCCCATTGGACAGCATGTGTGTGTCACATTTCCCATTGGACAGTGTGTGTGTGTCACAATCCCCATTGGACAGAGTGGGTGTGACAAACCCCATTGGACAGTGTGTGTGTCACAATCCCCCCTGGATATTGTGTGTGTCACAAACACCATTTGACACCGTGAGTGTCACAAACACCATTGGACAGCGTGTGTGTGTCAGAAACCCCATTGGAAAGTGTGTGTGTCACAAACCCCACAGGAAATTGTGTGTGTCGCAAACCCCATTGGATACCATGTGTGTGCCACAAATCCAATTAGACAGTGTGTGTGTCACAAAACCCACTGGACAGCGTGTGTGTATCACAAACCCCTTAAGACAGTGTGTGTGTCACAAGCCCATTGGACAGAGTGTGTGTGTCACAAACCTCATTGTACAGCGCATGTCTCACAATCCTCATTGGACAGCGTGTGTGTTACAAACCCCATTGGACAGAGTGTGTGTGAGAAACCCCATTGCACAGTTTGTGTGTCACAAACCCCATTGGACAGACTGGGTGTGCCAAACCCCGCTGGACTGTGTTTGTGTGTCACAAACCCCATTTGACAGCATGTGTGTGTCACAATCCCCATTGGACAATGTGTGTGTCACAAGCCCCATTGGACAGAGTGTGTGTCACAAAACCCATTGGACAGTGTGTGTGTCACAAAACCCACTGGACAGGGTGTGCGTCACGAACCCCGTTGGACAGCGTATGTGTCACAATTCCCATTGGACAGAGTGTGTGTGTCACAAAACCCATTGGACAGCGTGTGTATCACAAAAATCTTTGGATATCGTGTGTGTCACAAACACCATTGGACAGAGTGTGTTTGTCACAAACCCCATTGGACAAAGTGGGTGTGACAAACCCCATTGGACAGCGCGTGTTTGGCACAAATCCCTTGGGAAAATGTGTTTTCAATAAACCCCATTTGATAGCATGTATGTGTCACAAACCCCACTGGAAAGTTTGCCTGTCACAAACCAGACTGGATAGCGTGTGTGTAACAAAACCCCCAGGACAGTGTGTGAGTCACAAAAACCATTGGACAGCGTGTGTGTCAGTAACCCCATAGGACAGCCTGTGTGTGTCACAATCCCCATTGGATAGAGTGTATGTGACAAACCCCATTGGACAGAGTGTGTGTCACAAACCCCCCTGGACAGTGTGTGTGTCACAAACCCTATTGGACAGTGTGTGTATCATAGAAACCACTGGACAGCGTGTGTGTCACGAACCCCAACGCACAGCTTGTGCTCCACAAGCACCATTGGACAGAGTGTGTGTGTCACAAACCCACCTGGACAGTGTGTGTGTCGCAATACCCATTGGACAGCGTGTGTGTCACAAAACCCATTAGACATTGTGTGTGTGTCAGAAACACTCTTGGACAGCGTGTGTATCTCACAAACCCTATTGCACATTGTGTGTGTCACAAACCCCACTGGACAGCGTGTGTGTCCCAAACCCCACTGGACATTGTGTGTGTCACAAACCCCCCTGGAAAGCATGTGTGTCACAAAACCCTTTGGACAGCGTGTGTGTATCACAAACCCCATAAGACAGTGTGTGTGTCACAAGCCCATTGGACAGAGTGTGTGTGCCACAAACCCCATTGTACAGCGCATGTCTCACAATCCTCATTGGACAGCGTGTGTGTTACAAACCCCATTGGACAGAGTGTGTGTGAGAAACCCCATTGCAAAGTTTGTGTGTCACAAACCCCATTGGACAGACTGGGTGTGCCAAATCCCCCTGGACTGTGTTTGTGTGTCACAAACCCCATTTGACAGCGTGTGTGTCTCACAATCCCCATTGGACAGTGTGTGTGTCACAAGCCCCATTGGACAGTGTGTGTCACAAAACCCATTGGACAGTGTGTGTGTCACAAAACCCACTGGACAGGGTGTGTGTCACGAACCCCGTTGGACAGCGTATGTGTCAAAATTCCCATTGGACAGAGTGTGTGTGTCACAAAACCCATTGGACAGCGTGTGTATCACAAAAATCTTTGGATATCGTGTGTGTCACAAACACCATTGGACAGCGCGTGTTTGTCACAAATCCCTTGGGAAAATGTGTTTTCAATAAACCCCATTTGATAGCATGTATGTGTCACAAACCCCACTGGACAGTTTGCCTGTCACAAACCAGACTGGTTAGCGTGTGTGTAACAAAACCCCCTGGACAGTGTGTGTGTCAAAAAAAACATTGGACAGCGTGTGTGTCAGTAACCCCATAGGACAGCCTGTGTATGTCACAATCCCAATTGGATAGAGTGTATGTCACAAACCCCATTGGACAGAGTGTGTGTCACAAACCCCCCTGGACAGTGTGTGTGTCACAAACCCTATTGGACAGTGTGTGTAACATAGAAACCACTAGACAGCGTGTGTGTCACGAAGCCCAACGCACAGCTTGTGCTCCACAAGCACCATTGGACAGAGTGTGTGTGTCACAAACCCCCCTGGACAGTGCGTGTGTCGCAATACCCATTGGACAGCGTGTGTGTCACAAAACCCATTAGACATTGTGTGTGTGTCAGAAACACTCTTGGACAGCGTGTGTATCTCACAAAGCCTATTGCACATTGTGTGTGTCACAAACCCCACTGGACAGCTTGTGTGTCCCAAACCCCATTGGACATTGTGTGTGTCACAAACCCCCCTGGAGAGCATGTGTGTCACAAAACCCTTTGAACAGCGTGTGTGTCACAAACCCCATTGGACAGAGTGTGTGTCACAAACTCCTTTGGACATTGTGTGTGTCACAAACCCCCCTGGAAAGCGTGTGTGTCACAAAAATCATTGGACAGCGTGTGTTTGTCACAAACCCCATTTGAGAGAGTGGGTGTGACAAACCCCATTGGACAGTGTGTGTGTCACAATCCCCCCTGGACATTGTGTGTGTCACAAACCCCATTTCACACTGTGTGTGTCACAAACAC
Source organism: Columba livia (assembly GCF_036013475.1). NCBI lineage: Eukaryota > Metazoa > Chordata > Aves > Columbiformes > Columbidae > Columba > Columba livia. The sequence continues at coordinate 41,128,640 of NC_088607.1, read as the reverse complement.
TATTGGGCAGCGTGTGTATGTCACAAAACCTATTGAACAGCGTGTGTGTCACAAACCCCACTGGACAGCGTGTGTGTCACAATCCCCATTGGACAGTGTGTGTGTTTCACAAACCCCATTGGACAGAGTGTGTGTCACAAACCCCCCTGGACAGCGTGTGTGTCACAAACATCATTGGACAGTGTGTGTTTGTCACAAAACCCATTTGTCAGAGTGGGTGTGACAAACCCCATTGGACAGCGTGTGTGTGTCACAAATGCTATTGGAAAATGTGTGTTTCATAAACCCCATTTGATAGCGTGTATGTGTCACAAACCCCATTGGACAGTGTGCGTGTCACAACCCCCATTGTACTGAGTGTGTGTGTCACAAACACCATTGGAGAGCATGTGTGTGTCACAAACATCATTCAAATGTGTGTATGTCACAAACCCCATTGGATAGCATGTGTATCACAAACCCTACTGCACAGTGTGTGTGTCACAAAAACCACTAGGCAGCGTGTGTGTCACGAACCCCATTGGACAGCGTGTGTATCACAAGCCCCATTGGGCAGCGTGTGTGTCGCAAACATCATTGGACAGTGTGTGCGTCACAAACCCCCTTGGACAGCGAGGGTGTGTAATAATACCCTTTGGACAGCGTGTTTCTCACAAACCCCATTAGGCAGCGTGTGTGTCACAAACCCCCCTAGACAGTGTGTGTGTCACAAACCCCCCTGGACAGTGTGCGTGTCGCAATCCCTATTGGACAGCCTGTGTGTTACAAAACCCATTGGACAGCATGTTTGTGTCACAAACCCCATTGGAAAGCGTGTGTGTCACAAAGCCTCCTGTACACTGTGTCTGTCACAAAACCCCTTGGACAACATGTGTTTCACAAACCCCATGGGACAGCGTGTGTGTGTCACAATCCCCATTGGACAGCTTGTGTGTCACAATTCCCATTTGACAGTGTGTTTATCACAAACCCTATTGGAGAGTGTGTGTGTCAAAAACCCCACTGGACAGCGTGTGTGACACAAACTCCCCTGGACACTGTGTGTGTCACTAACCCCATTTGACAGCGTGTGTTTCACAAACACCTTTGGACAGCGTGTGTGTGTCACAAACCCCATTAGACAGTGTGTGTGTTACAAAACCATTGGACAGCGTGTGAGTCATAAACCCCCCTGGACAGTGTGTGTGTCGCAATACCCATTGGACAGCGTCTGTGTCACAAACCCCCCGGTACAGTGTGTCTGTCACAAACCCCATTGGATAGTGTGCGTATCACAAAACCAATGGGACAGAGTGTGTGTGTCACAATACCCGTTGGACAGCCTGTCTGTCACAAACCCCATTGGACAGTATGTGTGTCACAATCCTCATTGGACAACGTGTGTGTGTCACAACAGCCATTGGAGAGTGTGTGAGGCACAAAGCCCTCTGGACAGCGTGTGTGTCACAAACAACCCTGGAGATTCTATGTGTCACAAACTCCATTTGACTGCGGTGTGTGTCACAAACCCCCCAGCACAGTGTGTGTGTCACAATCCCCATTGGACAGTGTCTGTGTCACAAATCCCATTGGACAGTGTGTGTATCACAATCCCCATTGGCCAGCTTGTGTGTCACAAACCCCAATAGACAGTGCATGTGTCACAAACCCCATTGGACAGGGTGTGTGTGTCACAATCCCCATTGGATAGTCTCTGTTTCACAAACCTCACTGGACAGAGTGTGTGTGTCACAAACCCCATTGGACGGTGTGGGTGTCACAGTCCCCATTGAGCAGCGTGTGTGTCACAAACCCCATTGGACAGTGCGTGTGTCACGAACCCCCCTGGACAGTGTGTCTGTCACAAACCCCTTTTGACAGCGAGTGTGTAAGAAACGCCATTGGAAAATGTGTGTGTCACAAACCCCATTGGATAGCTCTTGTGTGCAACAAACCCCATTGGACAGCGTGTGTGTGTCTCAATACCCATTGGAAAGTGTGTGTGTCTCAAACCCCATTGGACAGTGTGTGTCTCACGAATCCCACTGGACAGCGTGTGTGTTATGAACCCCATTAAACAGCGTGTGTGTCACAACCCCCATTGGTCAGTCTGTGTTTCACAAACCCCCCTGGACAGTGTGTGTGTCACAAACCCCCCTGGACAGCATGGGTGTCACAAAAACCATTGGACAGGGTGTGTGTCACAAACCCCATTGGAATGTGTGTGTGTCACAAACCCCTTTGGACAGAGTGGGTGTGACAAACCCCATTGTATAGTGCATGTGTCACAATCCCCCCTGGACAGCGTGTGTGTCACAAACACCATTGGACATTGTGTGTGTCGGAAACCGAGCCAGACAGCGTGTGTGTCACAAACCCCATTGGACAGTGTGTGTGTCACAGAACCCTCTGGACAGCGTGTGTGTCACAAACACCTCTGAAGAGTCTCTGTTTCACAAATGCCATCGGACAGCGTGTGTGTCACAAACCGCCCTGGACAGTGTGCGTGTCACAAACCCCATTTGACACCGTGTGTTTCACAAACCCCATTTTACAGAGTGTGTGTCACAAACCCCATTGGACAGCCTGTGTGTCACAAACACCATTGGACAGCGTGTGTGTGTCACAATCCCCATTTGACAGTGTGTGTGTCACAAACAACATTGGATACCGTGCGTATGTCACAGACCCGATTGGAAATTGTGTGTGTCACAAACCACATTGGATAGCGTGTGTGTGTCACAAACCCTATTGGACAGCGTGTATGTCACAAGCCATATTGGACAGAGTGTGTGTAACAAAACCCACTGGACAGCGTGTGTGTGTCAAAATACCCATTTTACAGTGTGTGTGTCACAAACCTCGTTGGACAGAATGTGTGTGACAAACCCCATTGGACAGAGTGTGTGTCACAATCCCCATTGGACAGCGTGAGTGTCACAAACTCCCGTGGACACTGTCTGTGTCAAAAACTCCATTTGAACTGCATGTGTGTTAGAAACCCCATTGGAAAATGTGTGTGTCACAAACCCTACTGGACAGTGTGTGTTTCACAAACGCCACTGGACAGAGTGTTTGTCATGAACCGCATTGGACACCGTGTGTGTCACAAACGCCATTGGACAGCATGCATGTCACAAACACCATTGGACAGCACGTGTGTGTCACAATCCCCATTGGACAGCGTGTGTATCACAAACGCCATTGGACCTTGTTTGTGTCACAATCCTCATTGGACAGTGTGTGTGTGTCACAATCCCCATTGGACAGAGTGTGTGTGTCACAAACCCCATTGCACAGCGTATGTGTCACAACCCCCCCTGTACAATGTGTGTGTCACAAACCCCATTGGACAGCATGCGTATCACAGACCCTATGGGACAGCGTGTGTGTGTCACAATCCCCATTAGACAGAGTGTGTGTGTCACAAAAAGCATTGGACAGCGTGTATGTTCACAAATAGCATTGGACAGCATGTATTTGTCACAAACCCCATTGGACAGTGTGTGTGCCACAAAACCCATTGGAAAGTGTGTTTCTCATAAACCACATTGGAGAGCGTGTGTGTTTCACAAAACCCATTGGAAAGTGTGTGTGTGACACAAACCCCATTGGACAGCGTGTGTGTGTCACAAACCCCATAGGAAAGCGTGTGTGTCACAATCCCCACTGGCCAGTGTGTGTGTCACGAACCCCATTGGACAGAGTGTGTGTGTCACAAACCCCATTGGAGAGCGAGTGTTTCATAAACCCCCCCGGACAGTGTGTGTGTCACAAAACCCATTGGACAGCATACGTGTCACAAACACCATTGGACAGCGTGTGTATCTCTCAATCCCCATTGGACAGCGTGTGTGTGTCAAAATCCCCAGTGGACAGCATGTGTGTGACAAACCCCATTGGACAGCATGTGTGTGTCACAAACCCTATTGGAAAGAGTGTGTGTGACAAACCGCATTGGACAGTGTGTGTGTCTCAAACCCCATTGGACAGCGTGTGTGTGTCACAAATCCCTCTGGACAGCGTGTGTGTCACAAACACCCCTGGAGAGTCTCCCTATTGGAAAGAGTGTGTGTGACAAACCGCATTGGACAGTGTGTGTGTCACAAACACCATTGGACAGCGTGTGTGTCACAAAGCCCCTGGAACAGTGTGTGTGTCACAAACCCTATTGGACAGCGTGTGTGTCACAAACCCCATTGGAAAGTGTGTGTGTCATAAACCTTATTGGACAGCGTGTGTGTCACGAACCCCATTGGACAGCGTGTGTGTCACAAACCGCATTGGAAAGTGTGTGTGTTGCAAACCCTATTGGACAGCGTATGTGTCACGAACCCCGTTGGACCACGTGTGTGTCACAAGCCCCATTGGACAGAGTGTGAGTGTCAGTAACCTCATTGGGCAGCGTGTGTGTCACAAACCCCATTGGACAGCGTGTGTGTGTCACAAACACTATTGGAAAGAGTATGTGTGACAAATCCCATTGGACAGTGTGAGTGTCACAAACCCCCCTGTACAGTGAGGCTGTCACAAACCCCATTGGACAGTGTGTGTGTCACAAACCCCATTCGACATTGTGTGTGTCGCAAACCCCGCCGGACAGTGTGTGTCTCAGAAACCCCATTAGACAGTGTGTGTGTCACAAACCACTCTGGACAGCGTGTGTGTCACAAACACCCTTGGAGAGTCTCTGTGTCACAAACCCCATTGAACACAGTGTGTGTCACAAAACCCCATGGACTGTGTGTCTGTCACAAACCCCATTGGACAGCGTGTGTCGCAATCCCCATTGGACAGTGTGTGTGTCACAAACCCCATTGGGCATCGTGTGTGTGTCACAAACACTATTGGAAAGAGTATGTGTGACAAATCCCATTGGACAGTGTGAGTGTCACAAACCCCCCTGTACAGTGAGGCTGTCACAAACCCCATTGGACAGTGTGTGTGTCACAAACCCCATTCGACATTGTGTGTGTCGCAAACCCCGCCGGACAGTGTGTGTCTCAGAAACCCCATTAGACAGTGTGTGTGTCACAAACCACTCTGGACAGCGTGTGTGTCACAAACACCCTTGGAGAGTCTCTGTGTCACAAACCCCATTGAACACAGTGTGTGTCACAAAACCCCATGGACTGTGTGTCTGTCACAAACCCCATTGGACAGCGTGTGTCGCAATCCCCATTGGACAGTGTGTGTGTCACAAACCCCATTGGGCATCGTGTGTGTCACAAACCCCATTGAACACAGTGTGTGTCACAAAACCCCCTGGACTGTGTGTGTGTCACAAACCCCATTGGACAGCATGTGTGTGCCACAATCCCCATTGGACAGTGTGTGTGTCACAAACCCCATTGAACAGTGTGTACGACCAAACCCCATTGGAGACCGTGTGTGAGTCAAAATACCCTGTCCAAAATACGCTGTCCAGGACAGAGTGTTTGTGTCACAAACCCCATTGGACAGCGTGTGTGTCACAAACTCACCTGGACAGCGTGTGTGTTCCAAACCCAGTGGAAAGTGTGTGTGTCACAAACCCCATTGGACAGTTTGTGTGTCACAAAACACACTGGACAGCATGTGTGTCACTATCCCCATTGGACAACGTGTGTTTCACAAGCCCAGTGGATAGATTGTGTGTGTCACAACCCCCATTGGACAGCGTGTGTGTGTCAAAATCTCCACTGGACAGCGTGTGTGTCACAAACCCCATTGGACAGAGTTTGTGTGTCACAAACACCATTGGACAGCATGTGTGTGTTCACAATCCCCATTGGACAGTGTGTGTGTCACAATCCCCATTGGACAGTGTGTGTTTCAGAAACCCCATTGGACAGTGTCTGTGTGTCACAATCCCCATTGGACAGTGTGTGTGTCATAAACCTCATTGGACAGAGTGTATGTGACAAACCCCTTTAAACAGTGTGTGTGTCTCAAACCCCCCTGGACAGTGTGTGTGTCACATCACCCATTGGACAGAGTGTGTGTCAGAAACCCCATTGGACAGTATGCGTGTCACAAACACCAATAGACAGCGTGTGTGTGTTACAATCCCCATTGGACAGCGTGCGTGTCACAAACCCCATTGGACATTGTGTGTGTCACGAACACCATTGGACAGCGTGTGTGTCACAAACCCCCCTCGACAGTGTGTGTGTCGCAAACCCCATTTGACACCGTGTGTGTCACAAACACCATTGGACAGCGTGTGTGTGTCACAAACCCAATTAGACAGTGTGTGTGTTGTGGGAAACTGCAGCGGGTATGTGGAATCCTTGACAGAAAATATTAAACTAGAGATCAGCCTTGAGATATTAAGATTTACCCTTGAGAAGGATGGGAGTAAAGGAGTATCCGGAGAGAGGAGAGATGTACCCGTGAGAGAGAAAGGGATAGAAGAATAACATGGATGATAGAAAAATTAACCAATGAGATGTTAGTGCTGTAACTTGTAACCAATAGTGAAAAGACACATGAACTGATTGAATTGTATAAAAATGCACTTGTAGCAATAAATGGCATCTATTACTTTCATCTTGAAAGAACTTGGTCCATGTCATTTGTCTGTCTCAACCGCGACATATGGTGACCCCGACGTGATCCTGCCTGAAGAGGATCTCGCATGACAAGGTGACAGCGTGAAGCTGTGAACAGCCGGAGAAGAGCTGTGGAGACAGAGCCCAGTACAGCTGATAAGAGCAGCCGAGGAGAGCTGCCGAAGGTCCGGAACGTTGAAAAGACATCTCGCTAAGGAGGAGGTGAGTTACCGGGAACAGGGGGGTTGAAACTTATCTAAAGAAGAGGGTACTATATTATCTACATGGAAGCTGCTTCTGAAGAAGCAGGCTGTTAGCCTTCCAGAACTGACTTTAAGAAAAATGTTACTATGGGGCAAAGCACAAGGTATAGAGGTTAATCCTGTGACAGCATTTAGTGTGTCACAATGGATGGACTTGGGGGATAAACTGCTTGACAGTGCTACTAAAGGGTCCAAGGAAGCATCTGAACTGTTAACGACGTGGTGCTTGTTATTAGATACTCTGAAAGAGTTAAAACAGCAACAGGCAGAGGCGGCGGAGGGGGATGGTCTTCCTGGCTCTCCTGGGCCAGATTTGGAGGAAAAGGCAAGATTAAGTACTACTCCAACCTCCCCTGTTACTAAGGATTCGTCAAAACCACCCAAGTCCGTATTATCTGACACGGATAAGGATCCGCGGCACTTTCTTGGAAAGTTAAAAGGAGTAAAGAAGGAGCATACGTATGTGTGGCTCCGAGATCAGAAAAAAATTATGAAAGACTCATATACATGTGTGTGGCCCTGAGATCAGATAAAAGCTATGAAAGACTCACATGAAAAAACAGCGTTGGGTTATGTGCGATCTCGGGAGGGGCCCTCGAAACACCGGTCGGAGCAATGCGTTCGGCCGACCGCTCCGCTGTCATCAATCACGGCTCGAACCTCTCCTCTACCATCATCAACCGCGGTTCCGCCGTCTGCGTCACCGCCATTGATCACAGTTCAACCCTCTGCCCCGCCGCTATCAGTTGCGGAAGAAAAAAATGGACATTTTTTTTCCTATCCCCCCTTGCCTGGAGATTTAGGTGGGGAGGACCCCCCGTGGTGAGCCAGACTGAGCCAAATAACGTAATTCCTATGGATTTGGGTCCCCCCAACCTGCCCCCGCCTCCCTCCCACGCTGCTAAAAAGCGAATTCCTGAGGGTGGGGGTGGAGTTTCAGAGCGTAAACTGAACTTACCAAAAAGCTGGGATTTACCCCCATTTTCAGTTACAGTTAAACCACGGGACCCCGTGTGTTTCTGGAAGAGACACTAATTGACACACCACAACTACAGGCACGATAACTTTCTGAAATCCTGAGGCAGTCACCAGACCTCGCATATCAAGCTATGATAAAGGTGCCTGAAACCAACAATGCAGCCAAATCAATTGCAACTATTGATCAGGGTCCCAGTGAGAATTACATGCAATTTATTGACCATCTTCAAGAGGCCATCAATAAGCAGGTTGAAAACTTAGAAGTTAAGGAAGCACTAATGTTGAAATTAGCAGTAGAGAATGCTAATGCTTGCTACCGATGTGTTATCTGCAAGTTTTACAGTACATATTATGTGCTTCTGTGTATTGCCTCTCTGAAAATCAAGCAGCTTGTCAGGAATGTGAGTTAATTGTTTTACTAGTTGTTTTTCAGTGCGCCGTAAAACTCTGTCCCCATTTTTCCCAGTCGTGCTGCAAGCACCCTGTGTTTTCTCCCCCTCCCTCCCCATTCTCAAGGTTTTACTTGCAAGACGGGGTCAGGAATAATTGTTTTCAGTTGTGTTCCTGAAAAATCAGTATTGGGAGGTGTTTTAAAACTTAGGAAAGCACTCGGAATTATGAGGAAGGAAGATCTTGTTAAATATTGAAATCAGTGTTCGCTGCTGTTTACGTTAAATGATTGGGAAAAGTGTCCGGAGAATAGAATTTTGTTGCAATTAATGTTGTTTTTAAGATGAGAAGAGCAGGACAAAATAAATCTCTACAAGAGATCATTAGATCATTACAGACAGTTTTACAGCTGGAACGATTTGAACGTCAACAAGCTGAGAGAGAGTTAACTGATAACACACATGTCACAGTAAACTTGCTGAAGTCTGCAAGATGCTTCCCTCATTAACCTGTTTTCTTTGTGGGTATCGGTTTAAGCATGTTGCAATTTTGGTAGGTCTTTATTATATGGTACGATAAGTTTACAGTCTGTTAAATTATGAGAATCCGTTGACTCAAAATGTGTGTTTTGTGATAATACAGAAGATCATAAGTAATTTAGTTCTTTACTGCGTGAATGTGATGGTAAAATTTTGTGTGTAGTAGCTGTTATTTTTTTTTCTTTTCTCTAGCATGCTACCTTTATTCCGGCATTCAGACTTGCACAACTCTGTGACAGGCTGTGTCTCATCTCGGTGTGCTGGATTTGGTTTTTCCGTATGCACATCATGTAAATAATCCTGGTTTTGGCATAACAGCTGTGGCGCACCAGATGAGACACTAAAACAAAACAAAATAAAACAAAAAAGGCCTTGCCCAGTCCAGCTCGCTGCGGGGGCCGATGGGGCTCCAGTGCGCACTGACTTTTTTTGTCAGGGAGACCCAGAGGTACCTCCACCTGGCTGAGCAGTAGGCAGCCCAAAGGTGCAATGCAAAAAATTGAGATATTGTCTTAAATTGGTGTAACTGTGATCCATCTGCTTATTTGAACTTGGTATATGGTTTTCACATCTGAGCTCAGTATTTTAGTTTGCATATTCATATTTGGTACCAAAAGAATCTTGTTTGGGGAGAAAATTACAAAATGTGAACCGGTTCCACTGCTAAAATTCCACCTTGCTCCCCCTTAGGATGCATCCTTACACATTAAAGTAATCGCTTATATTGTTAGAAAAGCATTTAAATTGTTAAAATGCTATGATAGCTGTGAATTTGGAAGAGGTTGTATTTAAAAATTGCTAGAATATTAACTGATTTGGATCTAGGAAAATAGACTAATGGATTTATGTTTATTATACTGGTTTATACTGGTTTTTGACACCTCTAAATTGTAAAACGTAAATGAAGCTAAGGAATGTAACTATTTCTGAGCTACTTGAAATTTGTAGTTGGAATGAAATGGGTAAACAAAAGAGCAAAATATCCCAGGCCTGTGTGCAGCTCATTGTAACTGAGAAGTTTCCCAGAACCTCCTACTTCATACCAGCCAGTATGCCAGCTGTGTGACCTTGGTTATATCTACACTGCACAGAAAGAAAAAACAACTGGAAAAATCTGGCTGCCTGCTTTTAAAGCAGTGAAAGGGGGGTTCTCTCTCCCCGCCACTGCAGCGATGTAATACTGAATGGAGCAGTCCGAGGGTGAAGTTTAAAGGCATCCTTAGCAGACCCATAGTTCTAATGAAACTGGAAAACTAAACCAAAAATTTGTTAATAGACTTATTCTGTGGTAATTAGTTGTAAGTGACTTCTTAGTAAATTCACTGTGCTAGTTTTTGAGGTCATGAGAGAGAATGAAAGAAAGGCCGTTTTTTGAGACCAATAGAATGCCATATTTGGAACAAAGTTTAAATACATGAATTCTTATAGTTGTTAGAAACTCCTATACTTCTCTTAGGTTAAGATTTGTTAAGTAAATTGTAAGCTCAAATAACGTTTTCTGAGAATTCTGTTTAGTTGCATGGCCTACAAGAAGCTGCTTGGATGGCGCATATCTGCTTGCTGCAAGTGAGAAATCTCCAAGGAAATTTCAAATGCTGTATTTCCACTAGTATTAACAGCCAATGTTTCGATAAAGCAAATACTACACTGATGGATCTGAAACAGGGCTTCGATCTGGTAAGGGAAAACAATATCCAATAAATATGACAGCCAAAATGGAGTTGGAAACTTTGAGGAATAAATTTATGACAACTTTACAGGCTGACTGCATTCAATTGGACTTGCAGATTTGTCTATTTATAGCTACAACATAGAAACAACCTGTGGCTATTGTGGAACAGTATGATGAGATTGCTAGCAGACTGATATACTGCTTTTTACTCTGATCAAGAAAAGCAGGGAATGAATTTAAGTTTCAATAGGCCATGATCCTTTTGTCATATATGTACCATTTGTGAAATGTAATTCTGATTTTTTAATTTTATTTGTAATCTATGTCTTTGTAAATTGCACTAGCTGGTTTTCTTAACAGCACAGCTTTTGGCATGCATAAACGTAAAATGTAAATTGCTGCAGAACCTGCAAGTCTTTCACATCAGGTCATAGGCCATACTTGTATTTGGTCTGATCCTACATACTTGCAAAGTTTTTGTTGCTGGTTCTGGGAAGTCCCATTAAGCTGTAGTGGTTTGGTGTGAAGATAACAATTGGCATCATTCTGTAAAAATTATTGAAGGTTCAACCCAATTAGCAGAACTTGACACAGCTTTACATTACTTAGAGCTTTTTAAGGAGGAACCTCTAAATTTGATTTGTGATTCTGAGTACGTAGTCAAGGTCCAATGCACGTATCTCCTTCTGAACTGTGTTTTTTGTTTTGGTTCTGTTCTTTTTTAAACAAAAAGGGGGGAGAAGTAGGGAAAACACCACAACACCTATTGTCAAAAGCATTATATGTGATGAAATACTTTGCAAGTGTGACCCAAAACCATGCTAAATCAGAAAGAACCTACATTAGTTATGGCCAAATCACTAGTTAATGGTCAATGGAAAAGGCCACATCAATTGATAACCTGGGGGAGAGGTTATGCTTATGTCTTTACAGATCAAGGGCCGCAATGGTTGCCAGCACGAAATGTGAAACCTGTGTTATCTTCCTGACAATGATTGTTGCAGCTGCTGTGTTTTGGATGCCCGCACAGACAAAGACTAACATGTGGAGTACTTTAACCAACATGACTGACCAGGACTCCATATGCCTAGCTATGGCATCTCTGGAAAACCCGTTCCACACATGCTTGGTTGGCATCCCCCTTGATGACTACAGCAGCATCACACAACTGTTTCAAAATAGAGGTTGGTGCAGAGGCATTGCAACAAACTGTAATAATACTAACATGGCACTTTGGATTAACTGTCTCCCGGAAATAGACATTGAACCACAGGAACTGGAATTGCTGGCATCTATGCCCATGGACACTTGTATCAACCTGGTTTGTGAAAAGTGTCAGAACAATATACGAGAAAATGAATGAATAAAACTGCAAAATGTCAATTCTACCTTTGGTGACTATAGAAATGAAACTCAATGGTGTAATGGCTCGCAGAAGAATCCAAGGGATGTCATTGATAATGTGGGAACAGCGACCCCAAAACCTCCTGTATGGTGTATTCTTGATCTGTGGAGATAGAGCCTGACCAGGAATTCCTTCTAATGCTGTTGAAGGACTGTGTATTTTGGGACTATTAACTCTCTTAACGCCCAATGTATAATAGATAATAGATCACAGAAGAGCAAGACGAGAAAAACACTTTTTGCGTGTATATGAGTCAAAATGTGATGATAATGTAGATTTTTGGGGTTCAAGGTTAAGGGTTTTAGAATCTCTTGTATCTGGTGTTGGCACAGCTAAAAGCTTTAAATATTTTAGAAAATTAGGATGCTGACTAGTTAAGCAAGCTAACAGAACTTAAAAGGCTTTAAGTGGACTTTTTCTAGATGTACATTCTGTAAGACATGCCACATGGCAGAGTGGGGTCGCGATAGATTTTTTGTTATTAGCTCAAGGACACGGGTGTGAAGACTTCGATGGGATTTGTTAAATAAATTGATTAGTGGTTGAGGGTTTCTAGGATGGTTGTTATCAGTAGTGAAAACAGGACTGATCATTTTGATGGTTGTTGTGGTTGTGTTACTAATGTTGCCATGCATGATTTCTCTGCTGCAAAGGGCCCTGCAGTGGACAATGAGGGCAGCATTTTTAGCAAAAATAAAAAAAGGGGGAATTGTGGGAAACTGCAGCAGGTCTGTGGAATCCTTGACAGAAAATATGAGAGTAGAGATCAGCCTTGAGATATTAAGATTTACCCTTGAGAAGGATGGGAGTAAAGGAGTATCCGGAGAGAGGAGAGATGTACCCGTGAGAAAGAAGGGGATAGAAGAATAACATGGATGATAGAAAAATTAACCAATGAGATGTCAGTGCTGAAACTTGTAACCAAAATTGAAAAGACACATGAACTGGTAGAATTGTATAAAAATGCACTTGTAGCAATAAATGGCATCTATTACTTTCATCTTGAAAGAACTTGGTCCATGTCGTTTGTACGCCTCAACCGCGAACCTTTGCTCTTGAAAGGATGTCATCAGGTGGGTGTTTCGGTGTAATATGCTGAAAACCAGACCAGTAATAGTGAAATATGCCCATGATATGCATGATCCCCGCCCCAAAGCACCATGACTCAGCCTAAGGAGACCTGCAGCTTATTTTTTTGTACTGCCTGCAGATTGTGGAAGTACAGTATAAAAACCATTCTTATGGAGAGATCTTTGTATTTTAGGCTTAGTCTAAATGTCTCAAGTAGCTGGGGTTTTTGCTTGGGCCTAATCCATACGGTTTTATGGCTTTCCTCCTAGTCTGAAGAAGAATGTGCTAGAAACTATAAAGCCAAAAAATGTCTTGCAGCCTAGGCTTGCCTTGCCTGTCCTTGCCTGTCCTTGCCTTGCCTTATTTCCTTCTCATCCTGTTCTCTGTCCCATTCTCTCTCATTAAACCCTCGTCTGGCTACATGTCTCTACATTCCTTTTCTCTCACTCTCCTGCTTCCTGCCTCTTTAATGGCAATTCCTCCATTTCACTCCTGCAGCCCAACACTACTTTTTATTCTTCCTTCCCTTTCTCCTGCTCCCTTCGCTTTCTCCCTCTGTCCCATATCTTTCCTCTCGACTTCTCTGTTGGAGACTTTGGGCCAAATTGGCCCCAAGTCTGGGCATGGTTTGACAAGTTTTCAGACGCCTGGCTGGTGACAGCAGGGCCAGCAGGCAGTGACAGGCCCGGGGCTGACAGGCTCCCCATCCCGTAGGGGGCGCTTGGCTGCCACACCCAGATGACATAGAACCTCTCTCACAATGCTCGCTACCATGGAGAGGATGCGGTGACTCTGCAGGTGACAGGGACACTGCAGGTCTTGGTGTCAGCTCAGCAACTTCTCACTTCCCCTAAGAAGCGGAATTCTGCAAATTACTGCCTTTCCTCTTGAAAGGATGTCATCAGGTGGGTGTTTTGGTGTAATACACTGAAAACAAGAGCAGAAATGGTGAAATATTCCCATGATAAGCATGGTCCCTGCACCAAAGCACCATGACTCAGCCTAAGGAGATCTGCAGCTTATTTTTTTGTACTGCCAGCAGATTGTGGAAGCACAGTATAAAAACCATCCTTATGGAGAGATCTGCGTATTTTAGGCTTAGTCTAAGTGTCTCAAGTAGCTGGTGTTTTTGCTTGGGCCTAATCCATACGGTCTTAATGGCCTTACTCCTAGTCTGAAGACGAATGTGCTAGAAAATATACAGCAAAAAAATGTCCTGCCGCCTAGCCTTGCTTTGCCTGTCCTTGCCTTGCCTTATTTCCTTCTCATCCTGTTCTCTGTCCAATCCTCTCTCACTAACCCCTCGTCTGGCTGCATGTCTCTTATTTCCTTTTCTCTCACTCTCCTGCTTCCTGCCTCTTTTCTTGCAATTCCTCCACCTCACTCCTGCAGCCCAACACTACTTTTTATTCTTCCTTCCTTTTCTCCTGCTCCCTTCGCTTTCTCCCTCTGTCCCATATCTTTCTTCCCAACTTGTCTGTTGGAGACATTGGGCCAAATTGGCCCCATGTCTGGGCATGGTTTGACCAATTTTCGGAGGCCTGGCTGGTGACAGCAGGGACAGCAGGCAGTGAGAGGCCCGGGGCTGACAGGCTCCCCATCCCCTAGGGGGCGCCTGGCTGCCACACCCAGATGACATAGAACCTCTCTCACAATGCCCGCTACCGTGGCGAGTATGTGGTGACTCTGGAGGTGACAGGAACACTGCAGGACTTGATGTCAGTTCAGCAATTTCTCACTTCCCCAAAGAAGCGGAATTCTGCAAATTGCTGCCTTTGCTCTTGAAAGGATATCATCAGGTGGGTGTTTTGGTGTCATACACTGAAAACCAGAGCTGAAATGGTGAAATATTCCCATGATTTGCTTTATCACTCCCCCAAAGCACCATGACGCATCCTAAGGAGATCTGTAGCTTATTTTTTTGTACTGCCAGCAGATTGTGGAAGCACAGTATAAAAACCATCCTTATGGAGAGATCTGCGTATTTTAGGCTTAGTCTAAGTGTCTCAAGTAGCTGGGGTATTTGCTTGGGCCTAATCCATACAGTTTTATGGCCTTACTTCTAGTCTGATGGTGAATGTGCTAGAAACTATACAGCAAAAAAATATCCTGCAGCCTAGCCTTGCTTTGCCTGTCCTTACCTGTCCTTGCCTTGCCTTATTTCCTTCTCATCCTGTTCTCTGTACAATCTTCTCCCACTAACCCCTCGTCTGGCTGCATGTCTTTCCTTTTCTCTCACTCTCCTGCTTCCTGCCTCTTTTCTTGCAATTCCTCCATCTCACTCCTGCAGCCCAACACTACTTTTTATTCTTCCTTCCCTTTCTCCTGCTCCCTTCGCTTTCTCCCTATGTCCCATATCGTTCCTCTCGACTTCTCTGTTGGAGACTTTGGACCAAACTGGCCCCACGTCTGGGCATGGTTTGACAAGTTTTCAGAGGCCTGGCTGGTGACAGCAGGGCCAGCAGGCAGTGACAGGCCCGGGGCTGACAGGCTCCCCATCCCCTAGGGAGCGCCTGGCTGTCACACCCAGCTGACATAGAACCTCTCTCACAATGCTCGCTACCATGGAGAGGATGCGGTGACTCTGCAGGTGACAGGGACACTGCAGGTCTTGGTGTCAGCTCAGCAACTTCTCACTTCCCCTAAGAAGCGGAATTCTGCAAATTGCTGCCTTTGCTCTTGAAAGGATGTCATCAGGTGGGTGTTTTGGTGTAATACACTGAAAACAAGAGCAGAAATGGTGAAATATTCCCATGATAAGCATGGTCCCTGCACCAAAGCACCATGACTCAGCCTAAGGAGATCTGCAGCTTATTTTTTTGTACTGACAGCAGATTGTCGAAGTACAATATAAGAACCATAATTATGGAGTGATCTTCGCATCTTAGGCTAAGTCTAAGTGTCTCAAGTAGCTGGGGTTTTTGCATGGGCCTAATCCATACGGTCCTATGGCTTTCCTCCTAGTCTAAAGACGAATGTGCTAGAAACTATAAAGCAAAAAAATGTCCTGCAGCCTAGCCTTGCCTTGGCTGTCCTCGCCTTGCCTTATTTCCTTCTCATCCTGTTCTCTGTCCCATGCTCTCTCACTAACCCCTCATCTGGCTGCATGTCTCTTCTTTCCTTTTCTCTCACTCTCCTGCTTCCTGCCTCTTTAATGGCAATTCCTCCATCTCACTCCTGCAGCCCAACACTACTTTTTATTCTTCCTTCCCTTTCTCCTGCTCCCTTCGCTTTCTCCTCTCTCCCATATCTTTCTTCCCGACATGTCTGTTGGAGAATTTGGGACAAATTGGCCCCAAGTCTGGGCATGGTTTGACCAATTTTCAAAGGCCTGGCTGGTGACAGCAGGGACAGCAGGCAGTGACAGGCCCGGGGCTGACAGGCTCCCCATCCCCTAGGGGGTGCCTGGCTGTCACACCCAGCTGACATAGAACCTCTGTCACAATGCTCCCTACCGTGGCGCGTATGTGGTGACTCTGCAGGTGACAGGGACACTGCAGGACTTGGTGTCAGCTCAGCAATTTCTCACATCCCCAAAGAAGCGGAATTCTGCAAATTGCTGCCTTTGCTCTTGAAAGGATATAATCAAGTGGGTGTTTTGGTGTCATACACTGAAAACCAGAGCAGAAATGGTGGAATATTCCCATGATATGCATGGTCCCTGCACCAAAGCACCATGACTCAGCCTAAGGAGATCTGCAGCTTATTTTTTTGTACTGCCAGCAGATTGTGGAAGCACAGTATAAAAACAATCCTTATGGAGAGATCTGCGTATTTTAGGCTTAGTCTAAGTGTCTCAAGTAGCTGGGGTTTTTACTTGGGACTCATCCATACGGTCTTATGGCCTTAATCCTAGTCTGAAGACGAATGTGCTAGAAACTATAAAGCGAAAAAATGTCCTGCAGCCTAGCGTTGATTTGCCTGTCCTTGCCTGTCCTTGCCTTGCCATATTTCCTTCTCATCCTGTTCTCTGTCCCATCCTCCCTCACTAACCCCTCGTCTGGCTGCATGACTCCTCTTTCCTTTTCTCTCACTCTCCTGCTTCCTGCCTCTTTAATGGCAATTCCTCCATCTCACTCCTGCAGCCCAACACTACTTTTTGTCTTCCTTCCCTTTCTCCTGCTCCCTTCACTTTCTCCCTCTGTCCCATATCTTTCTTCCCAACTTGTCTGTTGGAGACTTTGGGCCAAATTGGCCCCGATCTGGGCATGGTTGTACCAATTTTCAGAGGCCTGGCATGTGACAGCAGGGACAGCAGGCAGTGACAGGCCCGAGGCTGACAGGCTCCCCATCCCCTAAGGGGCGCCTGGCTGCCACACCCAGCTGACATAGAACCTTTGTCACAATGCCCGCTACCGTTGCGAGTATGTGGTGACTCTGCAGGTGACAGGGACACTGCAGGACTTGGTGTCAGTTCAGCAATTTCTCACTTTCCCAAAGAAGCGGAATTCTGCAAGTTGCTGCCTTTGCTCTTGAAAGGATATCATCAGGTGGGTGTTTTGGTGTCATACACTGAAAACCAGAGCAGAAATCTGAAATATTCTCATGATATGTATGGCCCATGCACCAAAGCACCATGACTCAGCCTAAGAGATCTGCAGCTTATGTTTTTGTACTGCCAGCAGATTGTGGAAGCACAGTATAAAAACCATCCTTATGGAGATTTCTGCGTATTTTAGGCTTAGTCTAAGTGTCTCAAGTAGCTGGGGTATTTGCTTGGGCCTAATCCATACAGTTTTGTGGCCTTCGTCCTAGTCTGAAGATGAAAGTGCTACAAACTATACAGCAAAAAAATGTCCTGCATCCTAGCCTTGCTTTGCCTGTCCTTGCCTGTTCTTGCCTTGCCTTATTTCCTTCTCATCCTGTTCTCTGTCCAATCTTCTCCCACTAAAACCTCGTCTGGCTGCATGTCTCGTCTTTCCTTTTCTCTCACTCTCCTGCTTCCTCCGTCTTTTCTTGCAATTCCTCCATCTCACTCCTGCAGCCCAACACTACTTTTTATTCTTCCTTCCCTTTCTCTTCCTCCCTTCGCTTTCTCCCTCTGTCCCATATCTTTCTTCCCAACTTGTCTTTTGGAGACTTTGGGCCAAATTGGCCCCAAGTCTGGGCATGGTTTAACCAATTTTCAGAGGCCTGGCTGGTGACATCAGGGACAGCAGGCAGTGACAGGCCCGGCGCTAACAGGCTCCCCATCCACTAGGGCGCACCTGGCTGCCACACCCATCTGACATAGAACCTTTGTTACAATGCCTGCTACCGTGGCGAGTATGTGGTGACTCTGCAGGTGACAGGGACACTGCAGGACTTGGTGTCAGCTCAGCAATTTCTCAGTTCCCCAAAGAAGCGGAATTCTGCAAATTGCTGCCTTTGCTCTTGAAAGGATATCATCAGGTGGGTGTTTTGGTGTCATACACTGAAAACCAGAGCAGAAATGGTGAAATATTCCCATTATAAGCATGGTCCCTGCACCAAAGCACCATGACTCAGCCTTAGATATCTGCAGCTTATATTTTTGTACTGCCAGCAGATTGTGGAAGCACAGTATAAAAACCATACATATGGAGAAAGCTGCGTAATTTAGAATTAGTCTAAGTGTCTCAAGTAGCTGGGGTTTTTGCTTGGGCCTAATCCATACGGTCTTATGGCCTTAATCCTAGTCTGAAGATGAATGTGCTAGAAACTATACAGCAAAAAAATGTCCTTCAGCCTAGCCTTGCTTTGCCTGTCCTTGCCTGTCCTTGCCTTGCCTTATTTCCTTCTCATCCTGTTCTCTGTCCCATCCTCTCTCACTAACCCCTCGTCTGGCTGCATTTCTCTTCTTTCCTTTTCTCTCACTCTCCTGCTTCCTGCCTCTTTAATGGCAATTCCTCCATCTCACTCCTGCAGCCCAACACTACTTTTTGTCTTCCTTCCCTTTCTCCTGCTCCCTTCACTTTCTCCCTCTGTCCCATATCTTTCATCCAAACTTGTCTGTTGGAGAATTTGGGCCAAATTGGCCCCGAGTCTGGGCATGGTTGTACCAATTTTCAGAGGCCTGGCATGTGACAGCAGGGACAGCAGGCAGTGACAGGCCCGGGGCTGACAGGCTCCCCATCCCCTAAGGGGCGCCTGGCTGCCACACCCAGCTGACATAGAACCTTTGTCACAATGCCCGCTACCGTTGCGAGTATGTGGTGACTCTGCAGGTGACAGGGACACTGCAGGACTTGGTGTCAGTTCAGCAATTTCTCACTTTCCCAAAGAAGCGGAATTCTGCAAATTGCTGCCTTTGCTCTTGAAAGGATATCATCAGGTGGGTGTTTTGGTGTCATACACTGAAAACCAGAGCAGAAATCTGAAATATTCTCATGATATGTATGGCCCATGCACCAAAGCACCATGACTCAGCCTAAGAGATCTGCAGCTTATGTTTTTGTACTGCCAGCAGATTGTGGAAGTACAGTATAAAAACCATCCTTATGGAGAGATCTGCGTATTTTAGGCTTAGTCTAAGTGTCTCAAGTAGCTGGGGTGTTTGCTTGGGCCTAATCCATACAGTTTTATGGCCTTACTTCTAGTCTGATGGTGAATGTGCTAGAAACTATACAGCAAAAAAATATCCTGCAGCCTAGACTTGCTTTGCCTGTCCTTACCTGTCCTTGCCTTGCCTTATTTCCTTCTCATCCTGTTCTCTGTCCAATCTTCTCCCACTAACCCCTCGTCTGGCTGCATGTCTCGTCTTTCCTTTTCTCTCACTCTCCTGCTTCCTGCCTCTTTTCTTGCAATTCCTCCATCTCACTCCTGCAGCCCAACACTATTTTTTATTATTCCTTCCCTTTCTCCTCCTCCCTTCGCTTTCTCCCTCTGTCCCATATCTTTCTTCCCAACTTATTTTGTGGACACTTTGGGCCAAATTGGCCGCAAGTCTGGGCATGGTTTGACCAATTTTCAGAGGCCTGGCAGGTGACAGCAGGGACAGCAGGCAGTGACAGGCTCGGGGCTGACAGGCTCCCCATCCCCTAGGGGGCGCCTGGCTGCCACACCCGGATGACATAGAACCTTTGTCACAATGCCCGCTACCGTGGCGAGTATGTGGTGACTCTGCAGGTGACAGGGACACTGCAGGACTTGGTGTCAGCTCAGCAATTTCTCACTTCCCCAAAGAAGCGGAATTCTACAATTTGCTGCCTTTGCTCTTGAAAGGATATCATCAGGTGGGTGTTTTGGTGTCATACACTGAAAACCAGAGCAGAAATAGTGAAATATTCCCATGATATGCATGGTCCCTGCAACAAAGCACCATGACTCAGCCTAAGAGATCTGCAGCTTATATTTTTGTACTGCCAGCAGATTGTGGAAGCACAGTATAAAAACCATCCTTATGGAGCGATCTGCGTAATTTAGGCTTAGTCTAAGTGTCTCAAGTAGCTGGGGTATTTGCTTAGGCCTAATCCATACGGTCTTATGGCCTTACTCCTAGTCTGATGGTGAATGTGCTGGAAACTATAAAGCAAAAAAATGTCCTACAGCCTAGCCTTGCTTTGCATGTCCTTGCCTGTCCTTGCCTTGCCTTATTTCCTTCTCATCCTGTTCTCTGTCCAATCTTCTCTCACTAACCCCTCGTCTGGCTGCATGTCTCCTCTTTCCTTTTCTCTCACTCTCCTGCTTCCTGGCTCTTTAATGGCAATTCCTCCATCTCACTCCTGCAGCCCAACACTACTTTTTATACTTCCTTCTCTTTCTCCTGCTCCCTTCGCTTTCTCCCTCTGTCCCATATCTTTCTTCCCAACTTGTCTGTTGGACATTTTGGGCCAAATCGGCCCCAAGTCTGGGCATGGTTTGACCAATTTTCAAAGGCCTGGCTGGTGACAGCAGGGACAGCAGGCAGTGACAGGCCCGGGGCTGACAGCCTCCCCATCCCCTAGGGGGTGCCTGGCTGCCAAACCCTTCTGACATAGAACCTTTGTCACAGTGCCCGCTACCGTGGCAAGTATGTGGTGACTCTGCAGGTGACAGGGACACTGCAGGACTTGGTGTCAGCTCAGCAATTTCTCACTTCCCCAAAGAAGCGGAATTCTGCAAATTGCTGCCTTTGCTCTTGAAAGGATGTCGTCAGGTGGGTGTTTTGGTGTCATACACTGAAAACCAGAGCAGAAAAGGTGAAATATTCCCATGATAAGAATGGTCCCTGCACCAAAGCACCATGACTCAGCCTAAGGATATCTGCAGCTTATTTTTTTGTACTGCCAGCAGATTGTGGAAGCACTGTTTAAAAACAATCCTTATGGAGAGATCTGCATATCTTAGGCTTAGACTAAGTGTCTCAAGTAGCTGGGGTTTTTGCTTGGGCCTAATCCATACGTTCTTATGGCTTTCCTCCTAGTCTGAAGACGAATGTGCTAGAAACTATGAAGTGAAAAAATGTCCTGCAGCCTAGCCTTGCCTTGTCTGTCCTTGCATGTCCCTGCCTTGCCTTATTTCCTTCTCATCCTGTTCTCTGTCCCATCCTCTCTCACTAACCCCTCGTCTGGCTGCATGTCTCTTCTTTCCTTTTCTCTCACTCTCCTGCTTCCTGCCTCTTTTCTTGCAATTCCTCCATCTCACTCCTGCAGCCCAACACTACTTTTTATTCTTCCTTCCCTTTCTCCTGCTCCCTTCGCTTTCTCCCTCTGTCCCATATCTTTCTTCCCAACTTGTCTTTTCAAGACCTTGGGCCAAATTTGCCCCAAGTCTGGGCATGGTTTCACCAATATTCAGAGGCCTGGCTGGTGACAGCAGGGACAGCAGGCAGTGACAGGCCCGGGGCTGACAGGCTCCCCATCCCCTAGGGGGCGCCTGGCTGCCACACCCAGCTGACATGGAACCTTTGACACAATGCCCGCTACCGTGGCGAGTATGTGGTGACTCTGCAGGTGACAGGGACACTGCAGGACTTGGTGTCAGCTCAGCAATTTCTCACTTCCCCAAAGAAGCGGAATTCTGCAAATTGCTGCCTTTGCTCTTGAAAGGATATCATCAGGTTGGAGTTTTGGTGTCAAACACTTTAAACCAGAGCAGAAACGGTGAAATATTCCATGATATGCATGGTCCCTGCACCAAAGCACCATGACTCAGCCTAAGGAGATCTGCAGCTTATTTTCTTGTACTGCCAGCAGATTGTGGAAGCACAGTATAAAAACCATCCTTATGGAGAGATCTGCGTATTTTAGGCTTAGTCTAAGCGTCTCAAGTAGCTGGGGTTTTTGCTTGGGCCTAATGCATACGGTCTTATGGCCTTACTCCTAGTCTGAAGACATATGTGCTAGAAACTACAAAGCGAAAAAATGTCCTGCAGCCTAGCCTTGCTTTGCCTGTCCTTGCCTGTCCTTGCCTTGCCTTATTACCTTCTCATCCTGTTCTCTGTCCCATCCTCTCTCACTAACCCCTCGTCTGGCTGCATGACTCCTCTTTCCTTTTCTCTCACTCTCCTGCTTCCTGCCTCTTTAAAGAAAATTCCTCCATCTCACTCCTGCAGCCCAACACTACTTTTTATTCTTCCTTCCCTTTCTCCTGCTCCCTTCGCTTTCTCCCTCTGCCCCATATCTTTCTTCCCGACTTGTCTTTACAAGACTTTGGGCCAAATTGGCCCCAAGTCTGGGCATGGTTTGACCAATTTTCAGAGGCCTGGCTGGTGACAGCAGGGACAGCAGGCAGTGACAGGCCCGGGGCTGACAGGCTCCCCATCCCCTAGGGGGCGCCTGGCTGCCACACCCAGCTGACATAGAGCCTCTGTCACAATGCCCGCTACCTTGGCGAGTATGTGGTGACTCTGCAGGTGACAGGGACACTGCAGGACTTGGTGGCAGCTCAGCAATTTCTCAGTTTCCCAAAAAATAGGAATTCTGCAAATTGCTGCCTTTGCTCTTGAAAGGATATCATCAGGTGGGTGTTTTGGTGTCATACTCTGAAAACCAGAGCAGAAATTGTGAAATATTCCCATGATATGCATGGTCCCTGCACCAAAGCACCATGACTCAGCCTAAGGAGATCTGCAGCTTATTTTTTTGTACTGCCAGCAGATTGTGGAAGCACAGTATAAAAACAATCCTTATGGAGTACTATGCGTATTTTAGGCTTAGTCTAAGTGTCTCAAGTAGCTGGGGTTTTTGATTGGGCCTAATCCATATGGTCTTATGGCCTTACTCCTAGTCTGAAGAAGAATGTGCTAGAAACTATAAAGCAAAAAAATGTCCTGCAGCCTAGCCTTGCTTTGCCTGTCCTTGCCTGTCCTTGCCTTGCCTTATTTCCTTCTCATCCTGTTCTCTGTCCCATGCTCTCTCACTAACCCCTCGTATGGTTGCATGTCTCTTCTTTCCTTTTCTCTCACTCTCCTGCTGCTGCCTCTTTAATGGCAATTCCTCCATCTCACTCCTGTAGCCCAACACTACTTTTTATTCTTCCTTCCCTTTCTCCTGCTCCCTTCGCTTTCTCCCTCTGTCCCATATCTTTCTTCCTGACTTGTCTTTTCAAGACTTTTGGCCAAACTGTCCCCAAGTCTGGGCATGGTTTGACCAATTTTCAGCGGCCTGGCTGGTGACAGCAGGGACAGCAGGCAGTGAGAGGCCCGGGTCTGACAGGCTCCCCATCCCCTAGGGGGCGCCTGGCTGCCACACCCAGCTGACATAGAACCTCTGTCACAATGCCCGCTACCGTGGTGAGTATGTGGAGACTCTGCAGGTGACAGGGACACTGCAGGACTTGGTGGCAGCTCAGCAGTTTCTCACTTCCCCAAAGAACCGGAATTCTGCAAGTTGCTGCCTTTGCTCTTGAAAGGATATCATCAGGTGGGTGTTTTGGTGTCATACTCTGAAAACCAGAGCAGAAATGGTGAAATATTCCCATGATATGCATGGTCCCTGCACCAAAGCACCATGACTCAGCCTAAGGAGATCTGCAGCTTATTTTTTTGTACTGCCAGCAGATTGTGGAACCACAGTATAAAAACCATCCTTATGGAGAGATCTGCGTATTTTAGGCTTAGTCTAAGTGTCTCAAGTAGCTGGGGTTTTTGATTGGGCCTAATCCATATGGTCTTATGGCCTTACTCCTAGTCTGAAGACGAATGTGCTAGAAACTATAAAGCGAAAAAATGTCCTGCAGCCTAGCCTTGCTTTGCCTGTCCTTGCCTGTCCTTGCCTTGCCTTATTTCCTTCTCATCCTGTTCTCTGTCCCATCCTTTCTCACTAACCCCTCGTCTGGCTGCATGTCTCTTATTTCCTTTTCTCTCACTCTCCTGATTCCTCCCTCTTTTTGTGCAATTCCTCCATCTCACTCCTGCAGCCCAACACTACTTTTTATTCTTCCTTCCTTTTCTCCTGCTCCCTTCGCTTTCTCCCTCTGTCCCATATCTTTCTTCCCGACTTGTCTTTTCAAGACTTTGGGCCAAATTGGCCCCTAGTCTGGGCATGGTTTGACCAATTTTCAGAGGCCTGGCTGGTAACAGCAGGGACAGCAGGCAGTGACAGGCCCGGGGCTGACAGGCTCCCCATCCCCTAGGGGGCGCCTGGCTGCCACACCCAGCTGACATAGAACCTTTGTCACAATGCCCGCTACCGTGGCGAGTATGTGGTGACTCTGCAGTTGACAGGGACACTGCAGGACTTGGTGTCAGCTCAGCAATTTCTCACTTCCCAAAAGAAGCAGAATTCTGCAAATTGCTGCCTTTGCTCTTGAAAGGATATCATCAGGTGGGTGTTTTGGTGTCATACTCTGAAAACCAGAGCAGAAATGGTGAAATATTCCCATGATATGCATGGTCCCTGCACCAAAGCACCATGACTCAGCCTAAGGAGGTCTGCAGCTTATTTTTTTGTACTGCCAGCAGATTGTGGAAGCACAGTATAAAAACCATCCTTATGGAGAGATCTTTGTATTTTAGGCTTAGTCTAAGTGTCTCAAGTAGCTGGGGTTTTTGATTGGGCCTAATCCATATGGTCTTATGGCCTTACTCCTAGTCTGAAGACGAATGTGCTATAAACTATAAAGCAAAAAAATGTCCTGCAGCCTAGCCTTGCTTTGCCTGTCCTTGCCTGTCCTTGCCTTGCCTTATTTCCTTCTCATCCTGTTCTCTGTCCCATCCTCTCTCACTAACCCCTCGTCTGGTTGCATGTCTCTTCTTTCCTTTTCTCTCACTCTCCTACTGCTGCCTCTTTAATGGCAATTCCTCCATCTCACTCCTGCAGCCCAACACTACTTTTTATTCTTCCTTCCCTTTCTCCTGCTCCCTTCGCTTTCTCCCTCTGTCTCATATGTTTCTTCCTGACTTGTCTTTTCAAGACTTTGGGGCAAATTGGCCCCAAGTCTTGGCATGGTTTGACCAATTTTCAGAGGCCTGGCTGGTGACAGCAGGGGCAGCAGGCAGTGACAGGCCCGGGGCTGACAGGCTCCCCATCCCCTAGGGGGCGCCTGGCTGCCACACCCAGCTGACATAGAACCTTTGTCACAATGCCCGGTACCGTGGCGAGTATGTGGTGACTCTGCAGGTGACAGGGACACTGCAGGACTTGGTGGCAGCTCAGCAATTTCTCACTTCCCCAAAGAAGCGGAATTCTGCAAATTGCTGCCTTTGCTCTTGAAAGGATATCATCAGGTGGGTGTTTTGGTGTCATACTCTGAAAACAAGAGCAGAAATGGTGAAATATTCCCATGATATGCATGGTCCCTGCACCAAAGCACCATGACTCAGCCTAAGGAGATCTGCAGCTTATTTTTTTGTACTGCCAGCAGATTGTGGAAGCACAGTATAAAAACCATCCTTATGGAGAGATCTGCGTATTTTAGGCTTAGTCTAAGTGTCTCAAGTAGCTGGGGTTTTTGCTTGGGCCTAATCCATACAGTCTTATGGCCTTACTCCTAGTCTGAAGACGAATGTGCTAGAAACCATAAAGCGAAAAAATGACCTGCAGCCTAGCCTTGCTTTGCCTGTCTGTCCTGTTTTTGGTAAAAACAAGTTTCTCTTTCAGTGAATTTTGCCTGTCAGCTAAAGCCTTCATATTAACTGCATTTTCCTGGAGCACCAGACACATGTTTTGGTAAACCTATCAATGGAATGCAAACTTAATGATAAGCACAGATGGACATCTCGCGAGAGGGGCGACGAGAAACAAGTGAGCAAGAAACTGACCAACTTTGTATAACATTCCATTCACGTGAATACTTTATATAAAGTGGGAGATCACGAGGATCTCGTGTGCTTTTGCCCTTTTCCCTTCTGCTTATGGCCAACATTGGAAGAGGACCTTGCTAGTCGTCCCTGCAAACTGAGGCCTAGTGAGAGACTGAATCCAGCTCCGATTGGCTGCAGAGTCTAATCCAGGACTTCGGGTGTCGGCTCTGCAGTTGCTGAGACTTTCAAGACTGGTTTTGTATATTTTGTATTATTTTCTCTATTCTTATTAGAAGCATTAGTAAAACATCTTCAATTTTTCCCAACTATCTTCACTCTGTGCTTCTTTTCCTCCCCATTGCCTCTCCTTAGTGAAAAGGGGGGAGAGGGAGGGGGAAGTGGGGGGGGGAAGAAGAGGGGGTTAACAATACATCTGCCAGGGTTTTATTGTCACCCCGCAAACTTAACCCTCGACACTGTCCTTGCCTGTCCTTGCCTTGCCTTATTTCCTTCTCATCCTGTTCTCTGTCCCATCCTCTCTCACTAACCCCTCGTCTGGCTGCATGTCTCTTCTTTCCTTTTCTATCACTCTCCTGCTTCCGGCCTCTTTAATGGCAATTCCTCCATCTCACTCCTGCAGACCAACACTACTTTTTATTCTTCCTTCCCTTTCTCCTGCTCCCTTCGCTTTCTCCTTCTGTCCCATATCTTTCTTCCCAACTTGTCTTTTCAAGACTTTGGGCCAAATTGGCCCCAAGTCTGGGCATGGTTTGACCAATTTTCAGAGGCCTGGCTGGTGACAGCAGGGTCAGCAGGCAGTGACAGGCCCGGGGCTGACAGGCTCCCCATCCCCTAGGGGGCGCCTGGCTGCCACACCCAGCTGACATAGAACCTTTGTCACAATGCCCGCTACCGTGGCGAGTATGTGGTGACTCTGCAGGTGACAGGGACACTGCAGGACTTGGTGGCAGCTCAGCAATTTCTCACTTCCCCAAAGAAGCGGAATTCTGCAAATTGCTGCCTTTGCTCTTGAAAGGATATCATCAGGTGGGTGTTTTGGTGTCATACTCTGAAAACCAGAGCAGAAATGGTGAAATATTCCCATGATATGCATGGTCCCTGCACCAAAGCACCATGATTCAGCCTAAGGAGATCTGCAGCTTATATTTTTGTACTGCCAGCAGATTGTGGAAGCACAGTATAAAAACCATCCTTATGGAGAGATATGCGCATTTTAGGCTTAGTCTAAGTGTCTCAAGTAGCTGGGGTTTTTGCTTGGGCCTAATCCATACGGTCTTATGGCCTTACTCCTAGTCTGAAGACGAATGTGCTAGAAGCTATAAAGCGAAAAAATGTCCTGCAGCTTAGCCTTGCTTTGCCTGTCCTTGCCTGTCCTTGCCTTGCCTTATTTCCTTCTCATCCTGTTCTCTGTCCCATCCTCCCTCACTAACCCCTCGTCTGGCTGCATGTCTCTACTTTCCTTTTCTCTCACTCTCCTGCTTCCTGCCTCTTTAATGGCAATTCCTCCATCTCACTCCTGCAGCCCAACACTACTTTTTATTCTTCCTTCCCTTTCTCCTGCTCCCTTCGCTTTCTCCCTCTGTCCCATATCTTTCTTCCTAACTTGTCTTTTCAAGACTTTGGGCCAAATTGGCCCCAAGTCTGGGCATGGTTTGACCAATTTTCAGAGGCCTGGCATGTGACAGCAGGGACAGCAGGCAGTGACGTGCCCGGGGCTGACAGGCTCCCCATCCCCTAGGCGTCGCCTGGCTGCCACACCCAGCTGACATAGAACCTTTGTCACAATGCCCGCTACCGTGGTGAGGATGCGGTGACTCTGCAGGTGACAGGGACACTGCAGGACTTGGTGGCAGCTCAGCAATTTCTCACTTCCCCAAAGAAGCGGAATTCTGCAAATTGCTGCCTTTGCTCTTGAATGGATGTCGTAAGATCGGTGTTTTGGTGTCATAAACTGAAAACCAGAGCAGAAATGGTGAAATATTCCCATGATATGCATGGTCTCTGCAACAAAGCACCATGACTCAGCCTAAGGAGATCTGCAGCTTATTTTTTTGTACTGCCAGCAGATTGTGGAAGTACAGTATAAAAACCATCCTTATGGAGAGATCTGCCTATTTTAGGCTTAGTCTTAGTGTGTCAAGTAGCTGGGGTTTTTGCTTGGTCCTAATCCATACGGTCTTATGGCCTTACTCCTAGTCTGAAGACGAATGTGCTAGAAACTATAAAGCGAAAAAATGTCCTGCAGCCTAGCCTTGCTTTGCCTGTCCTTGCCTGTCCTTGCCTTGCCTTATTTCCTTCTCATCCTGTTCTCTGTCCCATCCTCCCTCACTAACCCCTCGTCTGGCTGCATGTCTCTACTTTCCTTTTCTCTCACTCTCCTGCTTCCTGCCTCTTTTCTTGCAATTCCTCCATCTCACTCCTGCAGCCCAACACTACTTTTTATTCTTCCTTCCCTTTCTCCTGCTCCCTTCGCTTTCTCCCTCTGTCCCATATCTTTCTTCCCGACTTGTCTTTTCAAGACTTTGGGCCAAATTGGCCCCAAGTCTGGGCATGGTTTGACCAATTTTCAGAGGCCTGGCTGGTGACAGCAGGGACAGCAGGCAGTGACAGGCCCGGGGCTGACAGGCTCCCCATCCCCTAGGGGTCGCCTGGCTGCCACACCCAGCTGACATAGAACCTTTGTCACAATGCCCGCTACCGTGGCGAGTTTGTGGTGACTCTGCAGGTGACAGGGACACTGCAGGACTTGGTGGCAGCTCAGCAATTTCTCAGTTCCCCAAAGAAGCGGAATTCTGCAAATTGCTGCCTTTGCTCTTGAAAGGATATCATCAGGTGGGTGTTTTGGTGTCATAGTCTGAAAACCAGAGCAGAAATGGTGAAATATTCCCATGATATGCATGGTCCCTGCACCAAAGCACCGTGACTCAGCCTAAGGAGATCTGCAGCTTATTTTTTTGTACTGCCAGCAGATTGTGGAAGCACAGTATAAAAACCATCCTTATGGAGAGATCTGCGTATTTTAGGCTTAGTCTTAGTGTCTCAAGTAGCTGGGGTTTTTGCTTGGGCCTAATCCATACGGTCTTATGGCCTTACTCCTAGTCTGAAGACGAATGTGCTAGAAACTATAAAGCGAAAAAATGTCCTGCAGGCTAGCCTTGCTTTGCCTGTCCTTGCCTGTCCTTGCCTTGCCTTATTTCCTTCTCATCCTGTTCTCTGTCCCATCCTCCCTCACTAACCCCTCGTCTGGCTGCATGTCTCTACTTTCCTTTTCTCTCACTCTCCTGCTTCCTGCCTCTTTAATGGCAATTCCTCCATCTCACTCCTGCAGCCCAACACTACTTTTTATTCTTCCTTCCCTTTCTCCTGCTCCCTTCGCTTTCTCCCTCTGTCCCATATCTTTCTTCCCGACTTGTCTTTTCAAGACTTTGGGCAAAATTGGCCCCAAGTCTGGGCATGGTTTGACCAATTTTCAGAGGCCTGGCTGGTGACAGCAGGGACAGCAGGCAGTGACAGGCCCGGGGCTGACAGGCTCCCCATCCCCTAGGGGTCGCCTGGCTGCCACACCCAGCTGACATAGAACCTTTGTCACAATGCCCGCTACCGTGGCGAGTATGTGGTGACTCTGCAGGTGACAGGGACACTGCAGGACTTGGTGGCAGCTCAGCAATTTCTCAGTTCCCCAAAGAAGCGGAATTCTGCAAATTGCTGCCTTTGCTCTTGAAAGGATATCATCAGGTGGGTGTTTTGGTGTCATACTCTGAAAACCAGAGCAGAAATGGTGAAATATTCCCATGATATGCATGGTCCCTGCACCAAAGCACCGTGACTCAGCCTAAGGAGATCTGCAGCTTATTTTTTTGTACTGCCAGCAGATTGTGGAAGCACAATATAAAAACCATCCTTATGGAGAGATCTGCCTATTTTAGGCTTAGTCTTAGTGTGTCAAGTAGCTGGGGTTTTTGCTTGGGCCTAATCCATACGGTCTTATGGCCTTACTCCTAGTCTGAAGACGAATGTGCTAGAAACTATAAAGCGAAAAAATGTCCTGCAGCTTAGCCTTGCTTTGCCTGTCCTTGCCTGTCCTTGCCTTGCCTTATTTCCTTCTCATCCTGTTCTCTGTCCCATCCTCCCTCACTAACCCCTCGTCTGGCTGCATGTCTCTACTTTCCTTTTCTCTCACTCTCCTGCTTCCTGCCTCTTTAATGGCAATTCCTCCATCTCACTCCTGCAGCCCAACACTACTTTTTATTCTTCCTTCCCTTTCTCCTGCTCCCTTCGCTTTCTCCCTCTGTCCCATATCTTTCTTCCTAACTTGTCTTTTCAAGATTTTGTCCAAATTGGCCCCAAGTCTGGGCATGGTTTGACCAATTTTCAGAGGCCTGGCTGGTGACAGCAGGGACAGCAGGCAGTGACAGGCCCGGGGCTGACAGGCTCCCCATCCCCTAGGGGGCGCCTGGCTGCCACACCCAGCTGACATAGAACCTTTGTCACAATGCCCGCTACCGTGGTTGAGGATGCGGTGACTCTGCAGGTGACAGGGACACTGCAGGACTTGGTGTCAGCTCAGCAATTTCTCACTTCCCAAAAGAAGCAGAATTCTGCAAATTGCTGCCTTTGCTCTTGAATGGATGTCGTAAGATCGGTGTTTTGGTGTCATAAACTGAAAACCAGAGCAGAAACGGTGAAATATTCCCATGATATGCATGGTCTCTGCAACAAAGCACCATGACTCAGCCTAAGGAGATCTGCAGCTTATTTTTTTGTACTGCCAGCAGATTGTGGAAGCACAGTATAAAAACCATCCTTATGGAGAGATCTGCCTATTTTAGGCTTAGTCTTAGTGTCTCAAGTAGCTGGGGTTTTTGCTTGGGCCTAATCCATACGGTCTTATGGCCTTACTCCTAGTCTGAAGACGAATGTGCTAGAAACTATAAAGCGAAAAAATGTCCTGCAGGCTAGCCTTGCTTTGCCTGTCCTTGCCTGTCCTTGCCTTGCCTTATTTCCTTCTCATCCTGTTCTCTGTCCCATCCTCCCTCACTAACCCCTCGTCTGGCTGCATGTCTCTACTTTCCTTTTCTCTCACTCTCCTGCTTCCTGCCTCTTTAATGGCAATTCCTCCATCTCACTCCTGCAGCCCAACACTACTTTTTATTCTTGCTTCCCTTTCTCCTGCTCCCTTCGCTTTCCCCCTCTGTCCCATATCTTTCTTCCCGACTTGTCTTTTCAAGACTTTGGGCAAAATTGGCCCCAAGTCTGGGCATGGTTTGACCAATTTTCAGAGGCCTGGCTGGTGACAGCAGGGACAGCAGGCAGTGACAGGCCTGGGGCTGACAGGCTCCCCATCCCCTAGGGGTCGCCTGGCTGCCACACCCAGCTGACATAGAACCTTTGTCACAATGCCCGCTACCGTGGCGAGTATGTGGTGACTCTGCAGGTGACAGGGACACTGCAGGACTTGGTGGCAGCTCAGCAATTTCTCAGTTCCCCAAAGAAGCGGAATTCTGCAAATTGCTGCCTTTGCTCTTGAAAGGATATCATCAGGTGGGTGTTTTGGTGTCATACTCTGAAAACCAGAGCAGAAATGGTGAAATATTCCCATGATATGCATGGTCCCTGCACCAAAGCACCGTGACTCAGCCTAAGGAGATCTGCAGCTTATTTTTTTGTACTGCCAGCAGATTGTGGAAGCACAATATAAAAACCATCCTTATGGAGAGATCTGCCTATTTTAGGCTTAGTCTTAGTGTGTCAAGTAGCTGGGGTTTTTGCTTGGGCCTAATCCATACGGTCTTATGGCCTTACTCCTAGTCTGAAGACGAATGTGCTAGAAACTATAAAGCGAAAAAATGTCCTGCAGCTTAGCCTTGCTTTGCCTGTCCTTGCCTGTCCTTGCCTTGCCTTATTTCCTTCTCATCCTGTTCTCTGTCCCATCCTCCCTCACTAACCCCTCGTCTGGCTGCATGTCTCTTCTTTCCTTTTCTCTCACTCTCCTGCTTCCTGCCTCTTTAATGGCAATTCCTCCATCTCACTCCTGCAGCCCAACACTACTTTTTATTCTTCCTTCCCTTTCTCCTGCTCCCTTCGCTTTCTCCCTCTGTCCCATATCTTTCTTCCCGACTTGTCTTTTCAAGACTTTGGGCAAAATTGGCCCCAAGTCTGGGCATGGTTTGACCAATTTTCAGAGGCCTGGCTGGTGACAGCAGGGACAGCAGGCAGTGACAGGCCCGGGGCTGACAGGCTCCCCATCCCCTAGGGGGCGCCTGGCTGCCACACCCAGCTGACATAGAACCTTTGTCACAATGCCCGCTACCGTGGCGAGTTTGTGGTGACTCTGCAGGTGACAGGGACACTGCAGGACTTGGTGGCAGCTCAGCAATTTCTCAGTTCCCCAAAGAAGCGGAATTCTGCAAATTGCTGCCTTTGCTCTTGAAAGGATATCATCAGGTGGGTGTTTTGGTGTCATAGTCTGAAAACCAGAGCAGAAATGGTGAAATATTCCCATGATATGCATGGTCCCTGCACCAAAGCACCGTGACTCAGCCTAAGGAGATCTGCAGCTTATTTTTTTGTACTGCCAGCAGATTGTGGAAGCACAATATAAAAACCATCCTTATGGAGAGATCTGCCTATTTTAGGCTTAGTATAAGTGTCTCAAGTAGCTGGGGTTTTTGCTTGGGCCTAATCCATACGGTCTTATGGCCTTACTCCTAGTCTGAAGACAAATGTGCTAGAAACTATAAAGCGAAAAAATGTCCTGCAGCTTAGCCTTGCTTTGCCTGTCCTTGCCTGTCCTTGCCTTGCCTTATTTCCTTCTCATCCTGTTCTCTGTCCCATCCTCCCTCACTAACCCCTCGTCTGGCTGCATGTCTCTACTTTCCTTTTCTCTCACTCTCCTGCTTCCTGCCTCTTTTCCTGCAATTCCTCCATCTCACTCCTGAAGCCCAACACTACTATTTATTCTTCCTTCCCTTTCTCCTGCTCCCTTCCCTTTCTCCCTCTGTCCCATATCTTTCTTCCCGACTTGTCTTTTCAAGACTTTGGGCAAAATTGGCCCCAAGTCTGGGCATGGTTTGACCAATTTTCAGAGGCCTGGCTGGTGACAGCAGGGACAGCAGGCAGTGACAGGCCCGGGGCTGACAGGCTCCCCATCCCCTAGGGGGCGCCTGGCTGCCACACCCAGCTGACATAGAACCTTTGTCACAATGCCCGCTACCGTGGCGAGTATGTGGTGACTCTGCAGGTGACAGGGACACTGCAGGACTTGGTGGCAGCTCAGCAATTTCTCAGTTCCCCAAAGAAGCGGAATTCTGCAAATTGCTGCCTTTGCTCTTGAAAGGATATCATCAGGTGGTTGTTTTGGTGTCATGCTCTGAAAACCAGAGCAGAAATGGTGAAATATTCCCATGATATGCATGGTCCCTGCACCAAAGCACCGTGACTCAGACTAAGGAGATCTGCAGCTTATTTTTTTGTACTGCCAGCAGATTGTGGAAGCACAATATAAAAACCATCCTTATGGAGAGATCTGCGTATTTTAGGCTTAGTCTTAGTGTGTCAAGTAGCTGGGGTTTTTGCTTGGGCCTAATCCATACGGTCTTATGGCCTTACTCCTAGTCTGAAGACGAATGTGCTAGAAACTATAAAGCGAAAAAATGTCCTGCAGCCTAGCCTTGCTTTGCCTGTCCTTGCCTGTCCTTGCCTTGCCTTATTTCCTTTTCATCCTGTTCTCTGTCCCATCCTCCCTCACTAACCCCTCGTCTGGCTGCATGTCTCTACTTTCCTTTTCTCTCACTCTCCTGCTTCCTGCCTCTTTTCCTGCAATTCCTCCATCTCACTCCTGCAGCCCAACACTACTTTTTATTCTTCCTTCCCTTTCTCCTGCTCCCTTCGCTTTCTCCCTCTGTCCCATATCTTTCTTCCCGACTTGTCTTTTCAAGACTTTGTGCAAAATTGGCCCCAAGTCTGGGCATGGTTTGACCAATTTTCAGAGGCCTGGCTGGTGACAGCAGGGACAGCAGGCAGTGACAGGCCCGGGGCTGACAGGCTCCCCATCCCCTAGGGGGCGCCTGGCTGCCACACCCAGCTGACATAGAACCTTTGTCACAATGCCCGCTACCGTGGCGAGTATGTGGTGACTCTGCAGGTGACAGGGACACTGCAGGTCTTGGTGGCAGCTCAGCAATTTCTCAGTTCCCCAAAGAAGCGGAATTCTGCAAATTGCTGCCTTTGCTCTTGAAAGGATATCATCAGGTGGGTGTTTTGGTGTCATAGTCTGAAAACCAGAGCAGAAATGGTGAAATATTCCCATGATATGCATGGTCCCTGCACCAAAGCACCGTGACTCAGCCTAAGGAGATCTGCAGCTTATTTTTTTGTACTGCCAGCAGATTGTGGAAGCACAATATAAAAACCATCCTTATGGAGAGATCTGCCTATTTTAGGCTTAGTCTTAGTGTGTCAAGTAGCTGGGGTTTTTGCTTGGGCCTAATCCATACGGTCTTATGGCCTTACTCCTAGTCTGAAGACGAATGTGCTAGAAACTATAAAGCGAAAAAATGTCCTGCAGCCTAGCCTTGCTTTGCCTGTCCTTGCCTGTCCTTGCCTTGCCTTATTTCCTTTTCATCCTGTTCTCTGTCCCATCCTCCCTCACTAACCCCTCGTCTGGCTGCATGTCTCTACTTTCCTTTTCTCTCACTCTCCTGCTTCCTGCCTCTTTTCCTGCAATTCCTCCATCTCACTCCTGCAGCCCAACACTACTTTTTATTCTTCCTTCCCTTTCTCCTGCTCCCTTCGCTTTCTCCCTCTGTCCCATATCTTTCTTCCCGACTTGTCTTTTCAAGACTTTGTGCAAAATTGGCCCCAAGTCTGGGCATGGTTTGACCAATTTTCAGAGGCCTGGCTGGTGACAGCAGGGACAGCAGGCAGTGACAGGCCCGGGGCTGACAGGCTCCCCATCCCCTAGGGGGCGCCTGGCTGCCACACCCAGCTGACATAGAACCTTTGTCACAATGCCCGCTACCGTGGCGAGTATGTGGTGACTCTGCAGGTGACAGGGACACTGCAGGACTTGGTGGCAGCTCAGCAATTTCTCAGTTCCCCAAAGAAGCGGAATTCTGCAAATTGCTGCCTTTGCTCTTGAAAGGATATCATCAGGTGGTTGTTTTGGTGTCATGCTCTGAAAACCAGAGCAGAAATGGTGAAATATTCCCATGATATGCATGGTCCCTGCACCAAAGCACCGTGACTCAGACTAAGGAGATCTGCAGCTTATTTTTTTGTACTGCCAGCAGATTGTGGAAGCACAATATAAAAACCATCCTTATGGAGAGATCTGCGTATTTTAGGCTTAGTCTTAGTGTGTCAAGTAGCTGGGGTTTTTGCTTGGGCCTAATCCATACGGTCTTATGGCCTTACTCCTAGTCTGAAGACGAATGTGCTAGAAACTATAAAGCGAAAAAATGTCCTGCAGCCTAGCCTTGCTTTGCCTGTCCTTGCCTGTCCTTGCCTTGCCTTATTTCCTTTTCATCCTGTTCTCTGTCCCATCCTCCCTCACTAACCCCTCGTCTGGCTGCATGTCTCTACTTTCCTTTTCTCTCACTCTCCTGCTTCCTGCCTCTTTTCCTGCAATTCCTCCATCTCACTCCTGCAGCCCAACACTACTTTTTATTCTTCCTTCCCTTTCTCCTGCTCCCTTCGCTTTCTCCCTCTGTCCCATATCTTTCTTCCCGACTTGTCTTTTCAAGACTTTGTGCAAAATTGGCCCCAAGTCTGGGCATGGTTTGACCAATTTTCAGAGGCCTGGCTGGTGACAGCAGGGACAGCAGGCAGTGACAGGCCCGGGGCTGACAGGCTCCCCATCCCCTAGGGGGCGCCTGGCTGCCACACCCAGCTGACATAGAACCTTTGTCACAATGCCCGCTACCGTGGCGAGTATGTGGTGACTCTGCAGGTGACAGGGACACTGCAGGTCTTGGTGGCAGCTCAGCAATTTCTCAGTTCCCCAAAGAAGCGGAATTCTGCAAATTGCTGCCTTTGCTCTTGAAAGGATATCATCAGGTGGGTGTTTTGGTGTCATAGTCTGAAAACCAGAGCAGAAATGGTGAAATATTCCCATGATATGCATGGTCCCTGCACCAAAGCACCGTGACTCAGCCTAAGGAGATCTGCAGCTTATTTTTTTGTACTGCCAGCAGATTGTGGAAGCACAATATAAAAACCATCCTTATGGAGAGATCTGCCTATTTTAGGCTTAGTCTTAGTGTGTCAAGTAGCTGGGGTTTTTGCTTGGGCCTAATCCATACGGTCTTATGGCCTTACTCCTAGTCTGAAGACGAATGTGCTAGAAACTATAAAGCGAAAAAATGTCCTGCAGCCTAGCCTTGCTTTGCCTGTCCTTGCCTGTCCTTGCCTTGCCTTATTTCCTTTTCATCCTGTTCTCTGTCCCATCCTCCCTCACTAACCCCTCGTCTGGCTGCATGTCTCTACTTTCCTTTTCTCTCACTCTCCTGCTTCCTGCCTCTTTTCCTGCAATTCCTCCATCTCACTCCTGCAGCCCAACACTACTTTTTATTCTTCCTTCCCTTTCTCCTGCTCCCTTCGCTTTCTCCCTCTGTCCCATATCTTTCTTCCCGACTTGTCTTTTCAAGACTTTGTGCAAAATTGGCCCCAAGTCTGGGCATGGTTTGACCAATTTTCAGAGGCCTGGCTGGTGACAGCAGGGACAGCAGGCAGTGACAGGCCCGGGGCTGACAGGCTCCCCATCCCCTAGGGGGCGGCTGGCTGCCACACCCAGCTGACATAGAACCTTTGTCACAATGCCCGCTACCGTGGCGAGTATGTGGTGACTCTGCAGGTGACAGGGACACTGCAGGACTTGGTGGCAGCTCAGCAATTTCTCAGTTCCCCAAAGAAGCGGAATTCTGCAAATTGCTGCCTTTGCTCTTGAAAGGATATCATCAGGTGGGTGTTTTGGTGTCATAATCTGAAAACCAGAGCAGAAATGGTGAAATATTCCCATGATATGCATGGTCCCTGCACCAAAGCACCGTGACTCAGCCTAAGGAGATCTGCAGCTTATTTTTTTGTACTGCCAGCAGATTGTGGAAGCACAATATAAAAACCATCCTTATGGAGAGATCTGCCTATTTTAGGCTTAGTCTTAGTGTGTCAAGTAGCTGGGGTTTTTGCTTGGGCCTAATCCATACGGTCTTATGGCCTTACTCCTAGTCTGAAGACGAATGTGCTAGAAACTATAAAGCGAAAAAATGTCCTGCAGCTTAGCCTTGCTTTGCCTGTCCTTGCCTGTCCTTGCCTTGCCTTATTTCCTTCTCATCCTGTTCTCTGTCCCATCCTCCCTCACTAACCCCTCGTCTGGCTGCATGTCTCTACTTTCCTTTTCTCTCACTCTCCTGCTTCCTGCCTCTTTTCCTGCAATTCCTCCATCTCACTCCTGCAGCCCAACACTACTTTTTATTCTTCCTTCCCTTTCTCCTGCTCCCTTCGCTTTCTCCCTCTGTCCCATATCTTTCTTCCCGACTTGTCTTTTCAAGACTTTGTGCAAAATTGGCCCCAAGTCTGGGCATGGTTTGACCAATTTTCAGAGGCCTGGCTGGTGACAGCAGGGACAGCAGGCAGTGACAGGCCCGGGGCTGACAGGCTCCCCATCCCCTAGGGGGCGCCTGGCTGCCACACCCAGCTGACATAGAACCTTTGTCACAATGCCCGCTACCGTGGCGAGTATGTGGTGACTCTGCAGGTGACAGGGACACTGCAGGTCTTGGTGGCAGCTCAGCAATTTCTCAGTTCCCCAAAGAAGCGGAATTCTGCAAATTGCTGCCTTTGCTCTTGAAAGGATATCATCAGGTGGGTGTTTTGGTGTCATAGTCTGAAAACCAGAGCAGAAATGGTGAAATATTCCCATGATATGCATGGTCCCTGCACCAAAGCACCGTGACTCAGCCTAAGGAGATCTGCAGCTTATTTTTTTGTACTGCCAGCAGATTGTGGAAGCACAATATAAAAACCATCCTTATGGAGAGATCTGCCTATTTTAGGCTTAGTCTTAGTGTGTCAAGTAGCTGGGGTTTTTGCTTGGGCCTAATCCATACGGTCTTATGGCCTTACTCCTAGTCTGAAGACGAATGTGCTAGAAACTATAAAGCGAAAAAATGTCCTGCAGCCTAGCCTTGCTTTGCCTGTCCTTGCCTGTCCTTGCCTTGCCTTATTTCCTTTTCATCCTGTTCTCTGTCCCATCCTCCCTCACTAACCCCTCGTCTGGCTGCATGTCTCTACTTTCCTTTTCTCTCACTCTCCTGCTTCCTGCCTCTTTTCCTGCAATTCCTCCATCTCACTCCTGCAGCCCAACACTACTTTTTATTCTTCCTTCCCTTTCTCCTGCTCCCTTCGCTTTCTCCCTCTGTCCCATATCTTTCTTCCCGACTTGTCTTTTCAAGACTTTGTGCAAAATTGGCCCCAAGTCTGGGCATGGTTTGACCAATTTTCAGAGGCCTGGCTGGTGACAGCAGGGACAGCAGGCAGTGACAGGCCCGGGGCTGACAGGCTCCCCATCCCCTAGGGGGCGCCTGGCTGCCACACCCAGCTGACATAGAACCTTTGTCACAATGCCCGCTACCGTGGCGAGTATGTGGTGACTCTGCAGGTGACAGGGACACTGCAGGACTTGGTGGCAGCTCAGCAATTTCTCAGTTCCCCAAAGAAGCGGAATTCTGCAAATTGCTGCCTTTGCTCTTGAAAGGATATCATCAGGTGGGTGTTTTGGTGTCATAATCTGAAAACCAGAGCAGAAATGGTGAAATATTCCCATGATATGCATGGTCCCTGCACCAAAGCACCGTGACTCAGCCTAAGGAGATCTGCAGCTTATTTTTTTGTACTGCCAGCAGATTGTGGAAGCACAATATAAAAACCATCCTTATGGAGAGATCTGCCTATTTTAGGCTTAGTCTTAGTGTGTCAAGTAGCTGGGGTTTTTGCTTGGGCCTAATCCATACGGTCTTATGGCCTTACTCCTAGTCTGAAGACGAATGTGCTAGAAACTATAAAGCGAAAAAATGTCCTGCAGCTTAGCCTTGCTTTGCCTGTCCTTGCCTGTCCTTGCCTTGCCTTATTTCCTTCTCATCCTGTTCTCTGTCCCATCCTCCCTCACTAACCCCTCGTCTGGCTGCATGTCTCTACTTTCCTTTTCTCTCACTATCCTGCTTCCTGCCTCTTTAATGGCAATTCCTCCATCTCACTCCTGCAGCCCAACACTACTTTTTATTCTTCCTTCCCTTTCTCCTGCTCCCTTCGCTTTCTCCCTCTGTCCCATATCTTTCTTCCCGACTTGTCTTTTCAAGACTTTGGGAAAAAATTGGCCCCAAGTCTGGGCATGGTTTGACCAATTTTCAGAGGCCTGGCTGGTGACAGCAGGGACAGCAGGCAGTGACAGGCCCGGGGCTGACAGGCTCCCCATCCCCTAGGGGGCGCCTGGCTGCCACACCCAGCTGACATAGAACCTTTGTCACAATGCCCGCTACCGTGGCGAGTATGTGGTGACTCTGCAGGTGACAGGGACACTGCAGGACTTGGTGGCAGCTCAGCAATTTCTCAGTTCCCCAAAGAGGCGGAATTCTGCAAATTGCTGCCTTTGCTCTTGAAAGG
The DNA here is from genome assembly GCF_036013475.1 of Columba livia. Lineage (NCBI taxonomy): Eukaryota > Metazoa > Chordata > Aves > Columbiformes > Columbidae > Columba > Columba livia. The sequence goes on along the minus strand of NC_088607.1, from coordinate 41,089,007 downwards.
ATATCATCAGGTGGGTGTTTTGGTGTCATACTCTGAAAACCAGAGCAGAAATGGTGAAATATTCCCATGATATGCATGGTCCCTGCACCAAAGCACCATGACTCAGCCTAAGGAGATCTGCAGCTTATTTTTTTGTACTGCCAGCAGATTGTGGAAGCACAGTATAAAAACCATACTTATGGAGAGATCTGCGTATTTTAGGCTTAGTCTTAGTGTGTCAAGTAGCTGGGGTTTTTGCTTGGGCCTAATCCATACGGTCTTATGGCCTTACTCCTAGTCTGAAGACGAATGTGCTAGAAACTATAAAGCGAAAAAATGTCCTGCAGCTTAGCCTTGCTTTGCCTGTCCTTGCCTGTCCTTGCCTTGCCTTATTTCCTTCTCATCCTGTTCTCTGTTCCATCCTCCCTCACTAACCCCTCGTCTAGCTGCATGTGTCTACTTTCCTTTTCTCTCACTCTCCTGCTTCCTGCCTCTTTTCCTGCAATTCCTCCATCTCACTCCTGAAGCCCAACACTACTATTTATTCTTCCTTCCCTTTCTCCTGCTCCCTTCGCTTTCTCCCTCTGTCCCATATCTTTCTTCCCGACTTGTCTTTTCAAGACTTTGGGCAAAATTGGCCCCAAGTCTGGGCATGGTTTGACCAATTTTCAGAGGCCTGGCTGGTGACAGCAGGGACAGCAGGCAGTGACAGGCCCGGGGCTTACAGGCTCCCCATCCCCTAGGGGGCGCCTGGCTGCCACACCCAGCTGACATAGAACCTTTGTCACAATGCCCGCTACCGTGGCGAGTATGTGGTGACTCTGCAGGTGACAGGGACACTGCAGGACTTGGTGGCAGCTCAGCAATTTCTCAGTTCCCCAAAGAAGCGGAATTCTGCAAATTGCTGCCTTTGCTCTTGAAAGGATATCATCAGGTGGGTGTTTTAGTGTCATACTCTGAAAACCAGAGCAGAAATGGTGAAATATTCCCATGATATGCATGGTCCCTGCACCAAAGCACCGTGACTCAGCCTAAGGAGATCTGCAGCTTATTTTTTTGTACTGCCAGCAGATTGTGGAAGCAGAGTATAAAAACCATCCTTATGGAGAGATCTGCGTATTTTAGGCTTAGTCTTAGTGTGTCAAGTAGCTGGGGTTTTTGCTTGGGCCTAATCCATACGGTCTTATGGCCTTACTCCTAGTCTGAAGACGAATGTGCTAGAAACTATAAAGCGAAAAAATGTCCTGCAGCTTAGCCTTGCTTTGCCTGTCCTTGCCTGTCCTTGCCTTGCCTTATTTCCTTTTCATCCTGTTCTCTGTCCCATCCTCCCTCACTAACCCCTCGTCTGGCTGCATGTCTCTTCTTTCCTTTTCTCTCACTCTCCTGCTCCCTGCCTCTTTAATGGCAATTCCTCCATCTCAATCCTGCAGCCCAACACTACTTTTTATTCTTCCTTCCCTTTCTCCTGCTCCCTTCGCTTTCTCCCTCTGTCCCATATCTTTCTTCCCGACTTGTCTTTTCAAGACTTTGGGCCAAATTGGCCCCAAGTCTGGGCATGGTTTGACCAACTTTCAGAGGCCTGGCTGGTGACAGCAGGGACAGCAGGCAGTGACAGGCCCGGGGCTGACAGGCTCCCCATCCCCTAGGGGGCGCCTGGCTGCCACACCCAGCTGACATAGAACCTTTGTCACAATGCCCTCTACCGTGGCGAGTATGTGGTGACTCTGCAGGTGACAGGGACACTGCAGGACTTGGTGGCAGCTCAGCAATTTCTCACTTCCCCAAAGACGCGGAATTCTGCAAATTGCTGCCTTTGCTCTTGAAAGGATATCATCAGGTGGGTGTTTTGGTGTCATACTCTGAAAACCAGAGCAGAAATGGTAAAATATTCCCATGACATGCATGGTCCCTGCACCAAAGCACCATGACTCAGCCTAAGGAGATCTGCAGCTTATTTTTTTGTACTGCCAGCAGATTGTGGAAGCACAGTATAAAAACCATCCTTATGGAGAGATCTGCCTATTTTAGGCTTAGTCTTAGTGTGTCAAGTAGCTGGGGTTTTTGCTTGGGCCTAATCCATACGGTCTTATGGCCTTACTCCTAGTCTGAAGACGAATGTGCTAGAAACTATAAAGCTATAACATGTCCTGCAGCCTAGCCTTGCTTTGCCTGTCCTTGCCTGTCCTTGCCTTGCCTTATTTCCTTCTCATCCTGTTCTCTGTCCCATCCTTTCTCACTAACCCCTCGTCTGGCTGCATGTCTCTACTTTCCTTTTCTCTCACTCTCCTGCTTCCTGCCACTTTTCCTGCAATTCCTCCATCTCACTCCTGCAGCCCAACACTACTTTTTATTCTTCCTTCCCTTTCTCCTGCTCCCTTCGCTTTCTCCCTCTGTCCCATATCTTTCTTCCCGACTTGTCTTTTCAAGACTTTGGGCAAAATTGGCCCCAAGTCTGGGCATGGTTTGACCAATTTTCAGAGGCCTGGCTGGTGACAGCAGGGACAGCAGGCAGTGACAGGCCCGGGACTGACAGGCTCCCCATCCCCTAGGGGGCACCTGGCTGCCACACCCAGCTGACATAGAACCTTTGTCACAATGCCCGCTACCGTGGCGAGTATGTGGTGACTCTGCAGGTGACAGGGACACTGCAGGACTTGGTGGCAGCTCAGCAATTTCTCACTTCCCAAAGACGTGGAATTCTGCAAATTGCTGCCTTTGCTCTTGAAAGGATATCATCAGGTGGGTGTTTTGGTGTCATACTCTGAAAACCAGAGCAGAAATGGTAAAATATTCCCATGACATGCATGGTCCCTGCACCAAAGCACCGTGACTCAGCCTAAGGAGATCTGCAGCTTATTTTTTTGTACTACCAGCAGATTGTGGAAGCACAGTATAAAAACCATCCTTATGGAGAGATCTGCGTATTTTAGGCTTAGTCTTAGTGTGTCAAGTAGCTGGGGTTTTTGCTTGGGCCTAATCCATACGGTCTTATGGCCTTACTCCTAGTCTGAAGACGAATGTGCTAGAAACTATAAAGCTATAACATGTCCTGCAGCCTAGCCTTGCTTTGCCTGTCCTTGCCTGTCCTTGCCTTGCCTTATTTCCTTCTCATCCTGTTCTCTGTCCCATCCTCTCTCACTAACCCCTCGTCTGGCTGCATGTCTCTACTTTCCTTTTCTCTCACTCTCCTGCTTCCTGCCTCTTTTCCTGCAATTCCTCCATCTCACTCCTGAAGCCCAACACTACTATTTATTCTTCCTTCCCTTTCTCCTGCTCCCTTCGCTTTCTCCCTCTGTCCCATATCTTTCTTCCCGACTTGTCTTTTCAAGACTTTGGGCCAAATTGGCCCCAAGTCTGGGCATGGTTTGACCAATTTTCAGAGGCCTGGCTGGTGACAGCAGGGACAGCAGGCAGTGACAGGCCCGGGGCTGACAGGCTCCCCATCCCCTAGGGGGCGCCTGGCTGCCACACCCAGCTGACATAGAACCTTTGTCACAATGCCCGCTACCGTGGCGAGTATGTGGTGACTCTGCAGGTGACAGGGACACTGCAGGACTTGGTGGCAGCTCAGCAATTTCTCACTTCCCCAAAGAAGCGGAATTCTGCAAATTGCTGCCTTTGCTCTTGAAAGGATATCATCAGGTAGGTGTTTTGGTGTCATACTCCGAAAACCAGAGCAGAAATGGTGAAATATTCCCATGATATGCATGGTCCCTGCACCAAAGCACCGTGACTCAGCCTAAGGAGATCTGCAGCTTATTTTTTTGTACTGCCAGCAGATTGTGGAAGCACAATATAAAAACCATCCTCATGGAGAGATCTGCGTATTTTAGGCTTAGTCTTAGTGTGTCAAGTAGCTGGGGTTTTTGCTTGGGCCTAATCCATACGGTCTTATGGCCTTACTCCTAGTCTGAAGACGAATGTGCTAGAAACTATAAAGCGAAAAAATGTCCTGCAGCCTAGCCTTGCTTTGCCTGTCCTTGCCTGTCCTTGCCTTGCCTTATTTCCTTATCATCCTGTTCTCTGTCCCATCCTCCCTTACTAACCCCTCGTCTGGCTGCATGTGTCTACTTTCCTTTTCTCTCACTCTCCTGCTTCCTGCCTCTTTTCCTGCAATTCCTCCATCTCACTCCTGAAGCCCAACACTACTATTTATTCTTCCTTCCCTTTCTCCTGCTCCCTTCGCTTTCTCCCTCTGTCCCATATCTTTCTTCCCGACTTGTCTTTTCAAGACTTTGGGCCAAATTGGCCCCAAGTCTGGGCATGGTTTGACCAATTTTCAGAGGCCTGGCTGGTGACAGCAGGGACAGCAGGCAGTGACAGGCCCGGGGCTGACAGGCTCCCCATCCCCTAGGGGGCGCCTGGCTGCCACACCCAGCTGACATAGAACCTTTGTCACAATGCCCGCTACCGTGGCGAGTATGTGGTGACTCTGCAGGTGACAGGGACACTGCAGGACTTGGTGGCAGCTCAGCAATTTCTCAGTTCCCCAAAGAAGCGGAATTCTGCAAATTGCTGCCTTTGCTCTTGAAAGGATATCATCAGGTGGGTGTTTTGGTGTCATACTCTGAAAACCAGAGCAGAAATGGTAAAATATTCCCATGACATGCATGGTCCCTGCACCAAAGCACCATGACTCAGCCTAAGGAGATCTGCAGCTTATTTTTTTGTACTGCCAGCAGATTGTGGAAGCACAGTATAAAAACCATCCTTATGGAGAGATCTGCCTATTTTAGGCTTAGTCTTAGTGTGTCAAGTAGCTGGGGTTTTTGCTTGGGCCTAATCCATACGGTCTTATGGCCTTACTCCTAGTCTGAAGACGAATGTGCTAGAAACTATAAAGCGAAAAAATGTCCTGCAGCCTAGCCTTGCTTTGCCTGTCCTTGCCTGTCCTTGCCTTGCCTCATTTCCTTTTCATCCTGTTCTCTGTCCCATCCTCCCTCACTAACCCCTCGTCTGGCTGCATGTCTCTACTTTCCTTTTCTCTCACTCTCCTGCTTCCTGCCTCTTTTCCTGCAATTCCTCCATCTCACTCCTGAAGCCCAACACTACTATTTATTCTTCCTTCCCTTTCTCCTGCTCCCTTCGCTTTCTCCCTCTGTCCCATATCTTTCTTCCCGACTTGTCTTTTCAAGACTTTGGGCCAAATTGGCCCCAAGTCTGGCATGGTTTGACCAATTTTCAGAGGCCTGGCTGGTGACAGCAGGGACAGCAGGCAGTGACAGGCTCGGGGCTGAGAGGCTCCCCATCCCCTAGGGGGCGCCTGGCTGCCACACCCAGCTGACATAGAACCTTTGTCACAATGCCCGCTACCGTGGCGAGTATGTGGTGACTCTGCAGGTGACAGGGACACTGCAGGACTTGGTGTCAGCTCAGCAATTTCTCAGTTCCCCAAAGAAGCAGAATTCTGCAAATTGCTGCCTTTGCTCTTGAAAGGATATCATCAGATGGGTGTTTTGGTGTCATACTCTGAAAACCAGAGCAGAAATGGTGAAATATTCCCATGATATGCATGGTCCCTGCACCAAAGCACCGTGACTCAGCCTAAGGAGATCTGCAGCTTATTTTTTTGTACTGCCAGCAGATTGTGGAAGCACAGTATAAAAACCATCCTTATGGAGAGATCTGCCTATTTTAGGCTTAGTCTTAGTGTGTCAAGTAGCTGGGGTTTTTGCTTGGGCCTAATCCATACGGTCTTATGGCCTTACTCCTAGTCTGAAGACGAATGTGCTAGAAACTATAAAGCTATAACATGTCCTGCAGCCTAGCCTTGCTTTGCCTGTCCTTGCCTGTCCTTGCCTTGCCTTATTTCCTTCTCATCCTGTTCTCTGTCCCATCCTCCCTCACTAACCCCTCGTCTGGCTGCATGTCTCTACTTTCCTTTTCTCTCACTCTCCTGCTTCCTGCCTCTTTTCCTGCAATTCCTCCATCTCACTCCTGAAGCCCAACACTACTATTTATTCTTCCTTCCCTTTCTCCTGCTCCCTTCGCTTTCTCCCTCTGTCCCATATCTTTCTTCCCGACTTGTCTTTTCAAGACTTTGGGCCAAATTGGCCCCAAGTCTGGGCATGGTTTGACCAATTTTCAGAGGCCTGGCTGGTGACAGCAGGGACAGCAGGCAGTGACAGGCCCGGGGCTGACAGGCTCCCCATGCCCTAGGGGGCGCCTGGCTGCCACACCCAGCTGACATAGAACCTTTGTCACAATGCCCGCTACCGTGGCGAGTATGTGGTGACTCTGCAGGTGACAGGGACACTGCAGGACTTGGTGGCAGCTCAGCAATTTCTCAGTTCCCCAAAGCAGCGGAATTCTGCAAATTGCTGCCTTTGCTCTTGAAAGGATATCATCAGATGGGTGTTTTGGTGTCATACACTGAAAACCAGAGCAGAAATGGTGAAATATTCCCATGACATGCATGGTCCCTGCACCAAAGCACCATGACTCAGCCTAAGGAGATCTGCAGCTTATTTTTTTGTACTACCAGCAGATTGTGGAAGCACAGTATAAAAACCATCCTTATGGAGAGATCTGCCTATTTTAGGCTTAGTCTTAGTGTGTCAAGTAGCTGGGGTTTTTGCTTGGGCCTAATCCATACGGTCTTATGGCCTTACTCCTAGTCTGAAGACGAATGTGCTAGAAACTATAAAGCTATAACATGTCCTGCAGCCTAGCCTTGCTTTGCCTGTCCTTGCCTGTCCTTGCCTTGCCTTATTTCCTTCTCATCCTGTTCTCTGTCCCATCCTCTCTCACTAACCCCTCGTCTGGCTGCATGTCTCTACTTTCCTTTTCTCTCACTCTCCTGCTTCCTGCCTCTTTTCCTGCAATTCCTCCATCTCACTCCTGCAGCCCAACACTACTTTTTATTCTTCCTTCCCTTTCTCCTGCTCCCTTCGCTTTCTCCCTCTGTCCCATATCTTTCTTCCCGACTTGTCTTTTCAAGACTTTGGGCCAAATTGGCCCCAAGTCTGGGCATGGTTTGACCAATTTTCAGAGGCCTGGCTGGTGACAGCAGGGACAGCAGGCAGTGACAGGCCCGGGGCTGACAGGCTCCCCATCCCCTAGGGGGCGCCTGGCTGCCACACCCAGCTGACATAGAACCTTTGTCACAATGCCCGCTACCGTGGCGAGTATGTGGTGACTCTGCAGGTGACAGGGACACTGCAGGACTTGGTGGCAGCTCAGCAATTTCTCACTTCCCCAAAGACGCGGAATTCTGCAAATTGCTGCCTTTGCTCTTGAAAGGATATCATCAGGTGGGTGTTTTGGTGTCATACTCTGAAAACCAGAGCAGAAATGGTAAAATATTCCCATGACATGCATGGTCCCTGCACCAAAGCACCATGACTCAGCCTAAGGAGATCTGCAGCTTATTTTTTTGTACTGCCAGCAGATTGTGGAAGCACAGTATAAAAACCATCCTTATGGAGAGATCTGCGTATTTTAGGCTTAGTCTTAGTGTGTCAAGTAGCTGGGGTTTTTGCTTGGGCCTAATCCATACGGTCTTATGGCCTTACTCCTAGTCTGAAGACGAATGTGCTAGAAACTATAAAGCTATAACATGTCCTGCAGCCTAGCCTTGCTTTGCCTGTCCTTGCCTGTCCTTGCCTTGCCTTATTTCCTTCTCATCCTGTTCTCTGTCCCATCCTCCCTCACTAACCCCTCGTCTGGCTGCATGTCTCTACTTTCCTTTTCTCTCACTCTCCTGCTTCCTGCCACTTTTCCTGCAATTCCTCCATCTCACTCCTGCAGCCCAACACTACTTTTTATTCTTCCTTCCCTTTCTCCTGCTCCCTTCGCTTTCTCCCTCTGTCCCATATCTTTATTCCCGACTTGTCTTTTCAAGACTTTGGGCAAAATTGGCCCCAAGTCTGGGCATGGTTTGACCAATTTTCAGAGGCCTGGCTGGTGACAGCAGGGACAGCAGGCAGTGACAGGCCCGGGACTGACAGGCTCCCCATGCCCTAGGGGGCGCCTGGCTGCCACACCCAGCTGACATAGAACCTTTGTCACAATGCCCGCTACCGTGGCGAGTATGTGGTGACTCTGCAGGTGACAGGGACACTGCAGGACTTGGTGGCAGCTCAGCAATTTCTCAGTTCCCCAAAGAAGCGGAATTCTGCAAATTGCTGCCTTTGCTCTTGAAAGGATATCATCAGGTGGGTGTTTTAGTGTCATACTCTGAAAACCAGAGCAGAAATGGTGAAATATTCCCATGATATGCATGGTCCCTGCACCAAAGCACCGTGACTCAGCCTAAGGAGATCTGCAGCTTATTTTTTTGTACTGCCAGCAGATTGTGGAAGCACAGTATAAAAACCATCCTTATGGAGAGATCTGCCTATTTTAGGCTTAGTCTTAGTGTGTCAAGTAGCTGGGGTTTTTGCTTGGGCCTAATCCATACGGTCTTATGGCCTTACTCCTAGTCTGAAGACGAATGTGCTAGAAACTATAAAGCGAAAAAATGTCCTGCAGCCTAGCCTTGCTTTGCCTGTCCTTGCCTGTCCTTGCCTTGCCTTATTTCCTTTTCATCCTGTTCTCTGTCCCATCCTCCCTCACTAACCCCTCGTCTGGCTGCATGTCTCTACTTTCCTTTTCTCTCACTCTCCTGCTTCCTGCCTCTTTTCCTGCAATTCCTCCATCTCACTCCTGCAGCCCAACACTACTTTTTATTCTTCCTTCCCTTTCTCCTGCTCCCTTCGCTTTCTCCCTCTGTCCCATATCTTTCTTCCCAACTTGTCTTTTCAAGACTTTGGGCCAAATTGGCCCCAAGTCTGGGCATGGTTTGACCAACTTTCAGAGGCCTGGCTGGTGACAGCAGGGACAGCAGGCAGTGACAGGCCCGGGGCTGACAGGCTCCCCATCCCCTAGGGGGCGCCTGGCTGCCACACCCAGCTGACATAGAACCTTTGTCACAATGCCCGCTACCGTGGCGAGTATGTGGTGACTCTGCAGGTGACAGGGACACTGCAGGACTTGGTGGCAGCTCAGCAATTTCTCAGTTCCCCAAAGAAGCGGAATTCTGCAAATTGCTGCCTTTGCTCTTGAAAGGATATCATCAGATGGGTGTTTTGGTGTCATACACTGAAAACCAGAGCAGAAATGGTGAAATATTCCCATGACATGCATGGTCCCTGCACCAAAGCACCATGACTCAGCCTAAGGAGATCTGCAGCTTATTTTTTTGTACTACCAGCAGATTGTGGAAGCACAGTATAAAAACCATCCTTATGGAGAGATCTGCCTATTTTAGGCTTAGTCTTAGTGTGTCAAGTAGCTGGGGTTTTTGCTTGGGCCTAATCCATACGGTCTTATGGCCTTACTCCTAGTCTGAAGACGAATGTGCTAGAAACTATAAAGCTATAACATGTCCTGCAGCCTAGCCTTGCTTTGCCTGTCCTTGCCTGTCCTTGCCTTGCCTTATTTCCTTCTCATCCTGTTCTCTGTCCCATCCTCTCTCACTAACCCCTCGTCTGGCTGCATGTCTCTACTTTCCTTTTCTCTCACTCTCCTGCTTCCTGCCTCTTTTCCTGCAATTCCTCCATCTTACTCCTGCAGCCCAACACTACTTTTTATTCTTCCTTCCCTTTCTCCTGCTCCCTTCGCTTTCTCCCTCTGTCCCATATCTTTCTTCCCGACTTGTCTTTTCAAGACTTTGGGCCAAATTGGCCCCAAGTCTGGGCATGGTTTGACCAATTTTCAGAGGCCTGGCTGGTGACAGCAGGGACAGCAGGCAGTGACAGGCCCGGGGCTGACAGGCTCCCCATCCCCTAGGGGGCGCCTGGCTGCCACACCCAGCTGACATAGAACCTTTGTCACAATGCCCTCTACCGTGGCGAGTATGTGGTGACTCTGCAGGTGACAGGGACACTGCAGGACTTGGTGGCAGCTCAGCAATTTCTCACTTCCCCAAAGACGCGGAATTCTGCAAATTGCTGCCTTTGCTCTTGAAAGGATATCATCAGGTGGGTGTTTTGGTGTCATACTCTGAAAACCAGAGCAGAAATGGTAAAATATTCCCATGACATGCATGGTCCCTGCACCAAAGCACCATGACTCAGCCTAAGGAGATCTGCAGCTTATTTTTTTGTACTACCAGCAGATTGTGGAAGCACAGTATAAAAACCATCCTTATGGAGAGATCTGCCTATTTTAGGCTTAGTCTTAGTGTGTCAAGTAGCTGGGGTTTTTGCTTGGGCCTAATCCATACGGTCTTATGGCCTTACTCCTAGTCTGAAGACGAATGTGCTAGAAACTATAAAGCTATAACATGTACTGCAGCCTAGCCTTGCTTTGCCTGTCCTTGCCTGTCCTTGCCTTGCCTTATTTCCTTCTCATCCTGTTCTCTGTCCCATCCTCTCTCACTAACCCCTCGTCTGGCTGCATGTCTCTACTTTCCTTTTCTCTCACTCTCCTGCTTCCTGCCTCTTTTCCTGCAATTCCTCCATCTTACTCCTGCAGCCCAACACTACTTTTTATTCTTCCTTCCCTTTCTCCTGCTCCCTTCGCTTTCTCCCTCTGTCCCATATCTTTCTTCCCGACTTGTCTTTTCAAGACTTTGGGCCAAATTGGCCCCAAGTCTGGGCATGGTTTGACCAATTTTCAGAGGCCTGGCTGGTGACAGCAGGGACAGCAGGCAGTGACAGGCCCGGGGCTGACAGGCTCCCCATCCCCTAGGGGGCGCCTGGCTGCCACACCCAGCTGACATAGAACCTTTGTCACAATGCCCTCTACCGTGGCGAGTATGTGGTGACTCTGCAGGTGACAGGGACACTGCAGGACTTGGTGGCAGCTCAGCAATTTCTCACTTCCCCAAAGACGCGGAATTCCGCAAATTGCTGCCTTTGCTCTTGAAAGGATATCATCAGGTGGGTGTTTTGGTGTCATACTCTGAAAACCAGAGCAGAAATGGTAAAATATTCCCATGACATGCATGGTCCCTGCACCAAAGCACCATGACTCAGCCTAAGGAGATCTGCAGCTTATTTTTTTGTACTACCAGCAGATTGTGGAAGCACAGTATAAAAACCATCCTTATGGAGAGATCTGCCTATTTTAGGCTTAGTCTTAGTGTGTCAAGTAGCTGGGGTTTTTGCTTGGGCCTAATCCATACGGTCTTATGGCCTTACTCCTAGTCTGAAGACGAATGTGCTAGAAACTATAAAGCTATAACATGTCCTGCAGCCTAGCCTTGCTTTGCCTGTCCTTGCCTGTCCTTGCCTTGCCTTATTTCCTTCTCATCCTGTTCTCTGTCCCATCCTCTCTCACTAACCCCTCGTCTGGCTGCATGTCTCTACTTTCCTTTTCTCTCACTCTCCTGCTTCCTGCCTCTTTTCCTGCAATTCCTCCATCTTACTCCTGCAGCCCAACACTACTTTTTATTCTTCCTTCCCTTTCTCCTGCTCCCTTCGCTTTCTCCCTCTGTCCCATATCTTTCTTCCCAACTTGTCTTTTCAAGACTTTGGGCCAAATTGGCCCCAAGTCTGGGCATGGTTTGACCAATTTTCAGAGGCCTGGCTGGTGACAGCAGGGACAGCAGGCAGTGACAGGCCCGGGGCTGACAGGCTCCCCATCCCCTAGGGGGCGCCTGGCTGCCACACCCAGCTGACATAGAACCTTTGTCACAATGCCCGCTACCGTGGCGAGTATGTGGTGACTCTGCAGGTGACAGGGACACTGCAGGACTTGGTGGCAGCTCAGCAATTTCTCACTTCCCCAAAGACGCGGAATTCTGCAAATTGCTGCCTTTGCTCTTGAAAGGATATCATCAGGTGGGTGTTTTGGTGTCATACACTGAAAACCAGAGCAGAAATGGTGAAATATTCCCATGACATGCATGGTCCCTGCACCAAAGTACCATGACTCAGCCTAAGGAGATCTGCAGCTTATATTTTTGTACTGCCAGCAGATTGTGGAAGCACAGTATAAAAACCATCCTTATGGAGAGATCTGCGTATTTTAGGCTTAGTCTTAGTGTGTCAAGTAGCTGGGGTTTTTGCTTGGGCCTAATCCATACGGTCTTATGGCCTTACTCCTAGTCTGAAGACGAATGTGCTAGAAACTATAAAGCTATAACATGTCCTGCAGCCTAGCCTTGCTTTGCCTGTCCTTGCCTGTCCTTGCCTTGCCTTATTTCCTTCTCATCCTGTTCTCTGTCCCATCCTCTCTCACTAACCCCTCGTCTGGCTGCATGTCTCTACTTTCCTTTTCTCTCACTCTCCTGCTTCCTGCCTCTTTAATGGCAATTCCTCCATCTTACTCCTGCAGCCCAACACTACTTTTTATTCTTCCTTCCCTTTCTCCTGCTCCCTTCGCTTTCTCCCTCTGTCCCATATCTTTCTTCCCGACTTGTCTTTTCAAGACTTTGGGCAAAATTGGCCCCAAGTCTGGGCATGGTTTGACCAATTTTCAGAGGCCTGGCTGGTGACAGCAGGGACAGCAGGCAGTGACAGGCCCGGGGCTGACAGGCTCCCCATCCCCTAGGGGGCGCCTGGCTGCCACACCCAGCTGACATAGAACCTTTGTCACAATGCCCGCTACCGTGGCGAGTATGTGGTGACTCTGCAGGTGACAGGGACACTGCAGGACTTGGTGGCAGCTCAGCAATTTCTCAGTTCCCCAAAGAAGCGGAATTCTGCAAATTGCTGCCTTTGCTCTTGAAAGGATATCATCAGGTGGGTGTTTTGGTGTCATACTCTGAAAACCAGAGCAGAAATGGTGAAATATTCCCATGATATGCATGGTCCCTGCACCAAAGCACCGTGAATCAGCCTAAGGAGATCTGCAGCTTATTTTTTTGTACTGCCAGCAGATTGTGGAAGCACAGTATAAAAACCATCCTTATGGAGAGATCTGCGTATTTTAGGCTTAGTCTTAGTGTCTCAAGTAGCTGGGGTTTTTGCTTGGGCCTAATCCATACGGTCTTATGGCCTTACTCCTAGTCTGAAGACGAATGTGCTAGAAACTATAAAGCAAAAAAATGTCCTGCAGCTTAGCCTTGCTTTGCCTGTCCTTGCCTGTCCTTGCCTTGCCTTATTTCCTTCTCATCCTGTTCTCTGTCCCATCCTCCCTCACTAACCCCTCGTCTGGCTGCATGTCTCTACTTTCCTTTTCTCTCACTCTCCTGCTTCCTGCCTCTTTTCCTGCAATTCCTCCATCTCACTCCTGCAGCCCAACACTACTTTTTATTCTTCCTTCCCTTTCTCCTGCTCCCTTCGCTTTCTTCCTCTGTCCCATATCTTTCTTCCCGACTTGTCTTTTCAAGACTTTGGGCCAAATTGGCCCCAAGTCTGGGCATGGTTTGACCAATTTTCAGAGGCCTGGCTGGTGACAGCAGGGACAGTAGGCAGTGACAGGCCCGGGGCTGACAGGCTCCCCATCCCCTAGGGGGCGCCTGGCTGCCACACCCAGCTGACATAGAACCTTTGTCACAATGCCCGCTACCGTGGCGAGTATGTGGTGACTCTGCAGGTGACAGGGACACTGCAGGACTTGGTGGCAGCTCAGCAATTTCTCACTTCCCCAAAGACGCGGAATTCTGCAAATTGCTGCCTTTGCTCTTGAAAGGATATCATCAGATGGGTGTTTTGGTGTCATACACTGAAAACCAGAGCAGAAATGGTGAAATATTCCCATGACATGCATGGTCCCTGCACCAAAGCACCATGACTCAGCCTAAGGAGATCTGCAGCTTATTTTTTTGTACTGCCAGCAGATTGTGGAAGCACAGTATAAAAACCATCCTTATGGAGAGATCTGCGTATTTTAGGCTTAGTCTTAGTGTGTCAAGTAGCTGGGGTTTTTGCTTGGGCCTAATCCATACGGTCTTATGGCCTTACTCCTAGTCTGAAGACGAATGTGCTAGAAACTATAAAGCAAAAAAATGTCCTGCAGCTTAGCCTTGCTTTGCCTGTCCTTGCCTGTCCTTGCCTTGCCTTATTTCCTTCTCATCCTGTCCTCTGTCCCATCCTCCCTCACTAACCCCTCGTCTGGCTGCATGTCTCTACTTTCCTTTTCTCTCACTCTCCTGCTTCCTGCCTCTTTTCCTGCAATTCCTCCATCTCACTCCTGCAGCCCAACACTACTTTTTATTCTTCCTTCCCTTTCTCCTGCTCCCTTCACTTTCTTCCTCTGTCCCATATCTTTCTTCCCGACTTGTCTTTTCAAGACTTTGGGCCAAATTGGCCCCAAGTCTGGGCATGGTTTGACCAATTTTCAGAGGCCTGGCTGGTGACAGCAGGGACAGTAGGCAGTGACAGGCCCGGGGCTGACAGGCTCCCCATCCCCTAGGGGGCGCCTGGCTGCCACACCCAGCTGACATAGAACCTTTGTCACAATGCCCGCTACCGTGGCGAGTATGTGGTGACTCTGCAGGTGACAGGGACACTGCAGGACTTGGTGGCAGCTCAGCAATTTCTCACTTCCCCAAAGACGCGGAATTCTGCAAATTGCTGCCTTTGCTCTTGAAAGGATATCATCAGATGGGTGTTTTGGTGTCATACACTGAAAACCAGAGCAGAAATGGTGAAATATTCCCATGACATGCATGGTCCCTGCACCAAAGCACCATGACTCAGCCTAAGGAGATCTGCAGCTTATTTTTTTGTACTGCCAGCAGATTGTGGAAGCACAGTATAAAAACCATCCTTATGGAGAGATCTGCCTATTTTAGGCTTAGTCTTAGTGTGTCAAGTAGCTGGGGTTTTTGCTTGGGCCTAATCCATACGGTCTTATGGCCTTACTCCTAGTCTGAAGACGAATGTGCTAGAAACTATAAAGCGAAAAAATGTCCTGCAGCCTAGCCTTGCTTTGCCTGTCCTTGCCTGTCCTTGCCTTGCCTTATTTCCTTCTCATCCTGTTCTCTGTCCCATCCTCTCTCACTAACCCCTCGTCTGGCTGCATGTCTCTTCTTTCCTTTTCTCTCACTCTCCTGCTTCCTGCCTCTTTAATGGCAATTCCTCCATCTCACTCCTGCAGCCCAACACTACTTTTTATTCTTCCTTCCCTTTCTCCTGCTCCCTTCGCTTTCTCCCTCTGTCCGATATCTTTCTTCCCGACTTGTCTTTTCAAGACTTTGGGCCAAATTGGCCCCAAGTCTGGGCATGGTTTGACCAATTTTCAGAGGCCTGGCTGGTGACAGCAGGGACAGCAGGCAGTGACAGGCCCGGGGCTGACAGGCTCCCCATCCCCTAGGGGGCGCCTGGCTGCCACACCCAGCTGACATAGAACCTTTGTCACAATGCCCGCTACCGTGGCGAGTATGTGGTGACTCTGCAGGTGACAGGGACACTGCAGGACTTGGTGGCAGCTCAGCAATTTCTCAGTTCCCCAAAGAAGCGGAATTCTGCAAATTGCTGCCTTTGCTCTTGAAAGGATATCATCAGGTGGGTGTTTTAGTGTCATACTCTTAAAACCAGAGCAGAAATGTTGAAATATTCCCATGATGTGAATGGTCCCTGCACCAAAGCACCGTGACTCACCCTAAGGAGATCTGCAGCTTATTTTTTTGTACTGCCAGCAGATTGTGGAAGCACAGTATAAAAACCATCCTTATGGAGAGATCTGCGTATTTTAGGCTTAGTCTTAGTGTGTCAAGTAGCTGGGGTTTTTGCTTGGGCCTAATCCATACGGTCTTATGGCCTTACTCCTAGTCTGAAGACGAATGTGCTAGAAACTATAAAGCGAAAAAATGCCCTGCAGCCTAGCCTTGCTTTGCCTGTCCTTGCCTGTCCTTGCCTTGCCTTATTTCCTTCTCATCCTGTTCTCTGTCCCATCCTCCCTCACTAACCCCTCGTCTGGCTGCATGTCTCTACTTTCCTTTTCTCTCACTCTCCTGCTTCCTGCCTCTTTTCCTGCAATTCCTCCATCTCACTCCTGCAGCCCAACACTACTTT
This sequence comes from Columba livia, assembly GCF_036013475.1. Taxonomy (NCBI): domain Eukaryota; kingdom Metazoa; phylum Chordata; class Aves; order Columbiformes; family Columbidae; genus Columba; species Columba livia. The sequence continues at coordinate 41,073,138 of NC_088607.1, read as the reverse complement.
TTATTCTTCCTTCCCTTTCTCCTGCTCCCTTCGCTTTCTCCCTCTGTCCCATATCTTTCTTCCCGACTTGTCTTTTCAAGACTTTGGGCCAAATTGGCCCCAAGTCAGGGCATGGTTTGACCAATTTTCAGAGGCCTGGCTGGTGGCAGCAGGGACAGCAGGCAGTGACAGGCCCGGGGCTGACAGGCTCCCCATCCCCTAGGGGGCGCCTGGCTGCCACACCCAGCTGACATAGAACCTTTGTCACAATGCCCGCTACCGTGGCGAGTATGTGGTGACTCTGCAGGTGACAGGGACACTGCAGGACTTGGTGGCAGCTCAGCAATTTCTCACTTCCCCAAAGACGCGGAATTCTGCAAATTGCTGCCTTTGCTCTTGAAAGGATATCATCAGGTGGGTGTTTTGGTGTCATACTCTGAAAACCAGAGCAGAAATGGTAAAATAATCCCCTGACATGCATGGTCCCTGCACCAAAGCACCATGACTCAGCCTAAGGAGATCTGCAGCTTATTTTTTTGTACTGCCAGCAGATTGTGGAAGCACAGTATAAAAACCATCCTTATGGAGAGATCTGCGTATTTTAGGCTTAGTCTTAGTGTGTCAAGTAGCTGGGGTTTTTGCTTGGGCCTAATCCATACGGTCTTATGGCCTTACTCCTAGTCTGAAGACGAATGTGCTAGAAACTATAAAGCTATAACATGTCCTGCAGCCTAGCCTTGCTTTGCCTGTCCTTGCCTGTCCTTGCCTTGCCTTATTTCCTTCTCATCCTGTTCTCTGTCCCATCCTCCCTCACTAACCCCTCGTCTGGCTGCATGTCTCTACTTTCCTTTTCTCTCACTCTCCTGCTTCCTGCCTCTTTTCCTGCAATTCCTCCATCTCACTCCTGCAGCCCAACACTACTTTTTATTCTTCCTTCCCTTTCTCCTGCTCCCTTCGCTTTCTTCCTCTGTCCCATATCTTTCTTCCCGACTTGTCTTTTCAAGACTTTGGGCCAAATTGGCCCCAAGTCTGGGCATGGTTTGACCAATTTTCAGAGGCCTGGCTGGTGACAGCAGGGACAGTAGGCAGTGACAGGCCCGGGGCTGACAGGCTCCCCATCCCCTAGGGGGCGCCTGGCTGCCACACCCAGCTGACATAGAACCTTTGTCACAATGCCCGCTACCGTGGCGAGTATGTGGTGACTCTGCAGGTGACAGGGACACTGCAGGACTTGGTGGCAGCTCAGCAATTTCTCACTTCCCCAAAGACGCGGAATTCTGCAAATTGCTGCCTTTGCTCTTGAAAGGATATCATCAGATGGGTGTTTTGGTGTCATACACTGAAAACCAGAGCAGAAATGGTGAAATATTCCCATGACATGCATGGTCCCTGCACCAAAGCACCATGACTCAGCCTAAGGAGATCTGCAGCTTATTTTTTTGTACTGCCAGCAGATTGTGGAAGCACAGTATAAAAACCATCCTTATGGAGAGATCTGCCTATTTTAGGCTTAGTCTTAGTGTGTCAAGTAGCTGGGGTTTTTGCTTGGGCCTAATCCATACATCTTATGGCCTTACTCCTAGTCTGAAGACGAATGTGCTAGAAACTATAAAGCTATAACATGTCCTGCAGCCTAGCCTTGCTTTGCCTGTCCTTGCCTGTCCTTGCCTTGCCTTATTTCCTTCTCATCCTGTTCTCTGTCCCATCCTCCCTCACTAACCCCTCGTCTGGCTGCATGTCTCTACTTTCCTTTTCTCTCACTCTCCTGCTTCCTGCCTCTTTAATGGCAATTCCTCCATCTCACTCCTGCAGCCCAACACTACTTTTTATTCTTCCTTCCCTTTCTCCTGCTCCCTTCGCTTTCTTCCTCTGTCCCATATCTTTCTTCCCGACTTGTCTTTTCAAGACTTTGGGCCAAATTGGCCCCAAGTCTGGGCATGGTTTGACCAATTTTCAGAGGCCTGGCTGGTGACAGCAGGGACAGTAGGCAGTGACAGGCCCGGGGCTGACAGGCTCCCCATCCCCTAGGGGGCGCCTGGCTGCCACACCCAGCTGACATAGAACCTTTGTCACAATGCCCGCTACCGTGGCGAGTATGTGGTGACTCTGCAGGTGACAGGGACACTGCAGGACTTGGTGTCAGCTCAGCAATTTCTCAGTTCCCCAAAGAAGCGGAATTCTGCAAATTGCTGCCTTTGCTCTTGAAAGGATATCATCAGATGGGTGTTTTGGTGTCATACACTGAAAACCAGAGCAGAAATGGTGAAATATTCCCATGACATGCATGGTCCCTGCAACAAAGCACCATGACTCAGCCTAAGGAGATCTGCAGCTTATTTTTTTGTACTGCCAGCAGATTGTGGAAGCACAGTATAAAAACCATCCTTATGGAGAGATCTGCCTATTTTAGGCTTAGTCTTAGTGTGTCAAGTAGCTGGGGTTTTTGCTTGGGCCTAATCCATACGGTCTTATGGCCTTACTCCTAGTCTGAAGACGAATGTGCTAGAAACTATAAAGCAAAAAAATGTCCTGCAGCTTAGCCTTGCTTTGCCTGTCCTTGCCTGTCCTTGCCTTGCCTTATTTCCTTCTCATCCTGTTCTCTGTCCCATCCTCCCTCACTAACCCCTCGTCTGGCTGCATGTCTCTACTTTCCTTTTCTCTCACTCTCCTGCTTCCTGCCTCTTTTCCTGCAATTCCTCCATCTCACTCCTGCAGCCCAACACTACTTTTTATTCTTCCTTCCCTTTCTCCTGCTCCCTTCGCTTTCTTCCTCTGTCCCATATCTTTCTTCCCGACTTGTCTTTTCAAGACTTTGGGCCAAATTGGCCCCAAGTCTGGGCATGGTTTGACCAATTTTCAGAGGCCTGGCTGGTGACAGCAGGGACAGTAGGCAGTGACAGGCCCGGGGCTGACAGGCTCCCCATCCCCTAGGGGGCGCCTGGCTGCCACACCCAGCTGACATAGAACCTTTGTCACAATGCCCGCTACCGTGGCGAGTATGTGGTGACTCTGCAGGTGACAGGGACACTGCAGGACTTGGTGGCAGCTCAGCAATTTCTCACTTCCCCAAAGACGCGGAATTCTGCAAATTGCTGCCTTTGCTCTTGAAAGGATATCATCAGATGGGTGTTTTGGTGTCATACACTGAAAACCAGAGCAGAAATGGTGAAATATTCCCATGACATGCATGGTCCCTGCACCAAAGCACCATGACTCAGCCTAAGGAGATCTGCAGCTTATTTTTTTGTACTGCCAGCAGATTGTGGAAGCACAGTATAAAAACCATCCTTATGGAGAGATCTGCCTATTTTAGGCTTAGTCTTAGTGTGTCAAGTAGCTGGGGTTTTTGCTTGGGCCTAATCCATACATCTTATGGCCTTACTCCTAGTCTGAAGACGAATGTGCTAGAAACTATAAAGCTATAACATGTCCTGCAGCCTAGCCTTGCTTTGCCTGTCCTTGCCTGTCCTTGCCTTGCCTTATTTCCTTCTCATCCTGTTCTCTGTCCCATCCTCCCTCACTAACCCCTCGTCTGGCTGCATGTCTCTACTTTCCTTTTCTCTCACTCTCCTGCTTCCTGCCTCTTTAATGGCAATTCCTCCATCTCACTCCTGCAGCCCAACACTACTTTTTATTCTTCCTTCCCTTTCTCCTGCTCCCTTCGCTTTCTCCCTCTGTCCCATATCTTTCTTCCCGACTTGTCTTTTCAAGACTTTGGGCCAAATTGGCCCCAAGTCTGGGCATGGTTTGACCAATTTTCAGAGGCCTGGCTGGTGACAGCAGGGACAGCAGGCAGTGACAGGCCCGGGGCTGACAGGCTCCCCATCCCCTAGGGGGCGCCTGGCTGCCACACCCAGCTGACATAGAACCTTTGTCACAATGCCCGCTACCGTGGCGAGTATGTGGTGACTCTGCAGGTGACAGGGACACTGCAGGACTTGGTGGCAGCTCAGCAATTTCTCAGTTCCCCAAAGAAGCGGAATTCTGCAAATTGCTGCCTTTGCTCTTGAAAGGATATCATCAGGTGGGTGTTTTAGTGTCATACTCTGAAAACCAGAGCAGAAATGTTGAAATATTCCCATGATGTGAATGGTCCCTGCACCAAAGCACCGTGACTCACCCTAAGGAGATCTGCAGCTTATTTTTTTGTACTGCCAGCAGATTGTGGAAGCACAGTATAAAAACCATCCTTATGGAGAGATCTGCGTATTTTAGGCTTAGTCTTAGTGTCTCAAGTAGCTGGGGTTTTTGCTTGGGCCTAATCCATACGGTCTTATGGCCTTACTCCTAGTCTGAAGACGAATGTGCTAGAAACTATAAAGCTAAAACATGTCCTGCAGCCTAGCCTTGCTTTGCCTGTCCTTGCCTGTCCTTGCCTTGCCTTATTTCCTTCTCATCCTGTTCTCTGTCCCATCCTCCCTCACTAACCCCTCGTCTGGCTGCATGTCTCTACTTTCCTTTTCTCTCACTCTCCTGCTTCCTGCCTCTTTTCCTGCAATTCCTCCATCTCACTCCTGCAGCCCAACACTACTTTTTATTCTTCCTTCCCTTTCTCCTGCTCCCTTCGCTTTCTCCCTCTGTCCCATATCTTTCTTCCCGACTTGTCTTTTCAAGACTTTGGGCCAAATTGGCCCCAAGTCAGGGCATGGTTTGACCAATTTTCAGAGGCCTGGCTGGTGGCAGCAGGGACAGCAGGCAGTGACAGGCCCGGGGCTGACAGGCTCCCCATCCCCTAGGGGGCGCCTGGCTGCCACACCCAGCTGACATAGAACCTTTGTCACAATGCCCGCTACCGTGGCGAGTATGTGGTGACTCTGCAGGTGACAGGGACACTGCAGGACTTGGTGGCAGCTCAGCAATTTCTCACTTCCCCAAAGACGCGGAATTCTGCAAATTGCTGCCTTTGCTCTTGAAAGGATATCATCAGGTGGGTGTTTTGGTGTCATACTCTGAAAACCAGAGCAGAAATGGTAAAATAATCCCCTGACATGCATGGTCCCTGCACCAAAGCACCATGACTCAGCCTAAGGAGATCTGCAGCTTATTTTTTTGTACTGCCAGCAGATTGTGGAAGCACAGTATAAAAACCATCCTTATGGAGAGATCTGCGTATTTTAGGCTTAGTCTTAGTGTGTCAAGTAGCTGGGGTTTTTGCTTGGGCCTAATCCATACGGTCTTATGGCCTTACTCCTAGTCTGAAGACGAATGTGCTAGAAACTATAAAGCTATAACATGTCCTGCAGCCTAGCCTTGCTTTGCCTGTCCTTGCCTGTCCTTGCCTTGCCTTATTTCCTTCTCATCCTGTTCTCTGTCCCATCCTCCCTCACTAACCCCTCGTCTGGCTGCATGTCTCTACTTTCCTTTTCTCTCACTCTCCTGCTTCCTGCCTCTTTTCCTGCAATTCCTCCATCTCACTCCTGCAGCCCAACACTACTTTTTATTCTTCCTTCCCTTTCTCCTGCTCCCTTCGCTTTCTTCCTCTGTCCCATATCTTTCTTCCCGACTTGTCTTTTCAAGACTTTGGGCCAAATTGGCCCCAAGTCTGGGCATGGTTTGACCAATTTTCAGAGGCCTGGCTGGTGACAGCAGGGACAGTAGGCAGTGACAGGCCCGGGGCTGACAGGCTCCCCATCCCCTAGGGGGCGCCTGGCTGCCACACCCAGCTGACATAGAACCTTTGTCACAATGCCCGCTACCGTGGCGAGTATGTGGTGACTCTGCAGGTGACAGGGACACTGCAGGACTTGGTGTCAGCTCAGCAATTTCTCAGTTCCCCAAAGAAGCGGAATTCTGCAAATTGCTGCCTTTGCTCTTGAAAGGATATCATCAGGTGGGTGTTTTGGTGTCATACACTGAAAACCAGAGCAGAAATGGTGAAATATTCCCATGACATGCATGGTCCCTGCAACAAAGCACCATGACTCAGCCTAAGGAGATCTGCAGCTTATTTTTTTGTACTGCCAGCAGATTGTGGAAGCACAGTATAAAAACCATCCTTATGGAGAGATCTGCCTATTTTAGGCTTAGTCTTAGTGTGTCAAGTAGCTGGGGTTTTTGCTTGGGCCTAATCCATACGGTCTTATGGCCTTACTCCTAGTCTGAAGACGAATGTGCTAGAAACTATAAAGCAAAAAAATGTCCTGCAGCTTAGCCTTGCTTTGCCTGTCCTTGCCTGTCCTTGCCTTGCCTTATCTCCTTCTCATCCTGTTCTCTGTCCCATCCTCCCTCACTAACCCCTCGTCTGGCTGCATGTCTCTACTTTCCTTTTCTCTCACTCTCCTGCTTCCTGCCTCTTTTCCTGCAATTCCTCCATCTCACTCCTGCAGCCCAACACTACTTTTTATTCTTCCTTCCCTTTCTCCTGCTCCCTTCGCTTTCTCCCTCTGTCCCATATCTTTCTTCCCGACTTGTCTTTTCAAGACTTTGGGCCAAATTGGCCCCAAGTCTGGGCATGGTTTGACCAATTTTCAGAGGCCTGGCTGGTGACAGCAGGGACAGTAGGCAGTGACAGGCCCGGGGCTGACAGGCTCCCCATCCCCTAGGGGGCGCCTGGCTGCCACACCCAGCTGACATAGAACCTTTGTCACAATGCCCGCTACCGTGGCGAGTATGTGGTGACTCTGCAGGTGACAGGGACACTGCAGGACTTGGTGGCAGCTCAGCAATTTCTCACTTCCCCAAAGACGCGGAATTCTGCAAATTGCTGCCTTTGCTCTTGAAAGGATATCATCAGATGGGTGTTTTGGTGTCATACACTGAAAACCAGAGCAGAAATGGTGAAATATTCCCATGACATGCATGGTCCCTGCACCAAAGCACCATGACTCAGCCTAAGGAGATCTGCAGCTTATTTTTTTGTACTGCCAGCAGATTGTGGAAGCACAGTATAAAAACCATCCTTATGGAGAGATCTGCCTATTTTAGGCTTAGTCTTAGTGTGTCAAGTAGCTGGGGTTTTTGCTTGGGCCTAATCCATACGGTCTTATGGCCTTACTCCTAGTCTGAAGACGAATGTGCTAGAAACTATAAAGCAAAAAAATGTCCTGCAGCTTAGCCTTGCTTTGCCTGTCCTTGCCTGTCCTTGCCTTGCCTTATTTCCTTCTCATCCTGTTCTCTGTCCCATCCTCCCTCACTAACCCCTCGTCTGGCTGCATGTCTCTACTTTCCTTTTCTCTCACTCTCCTGCTTCCTGCCTCTTTTCCTGCAATTCCTCCATCTCACTCCTGCAGCCCAACACTACTTTTTATTCTTCCTTCCCTTTCTCCTGCTCCCTTCGCTTTCTCCCTCTGTCCCATATCTTTCTTCCCGACTTGTCTTTTCAAGACTTTGGGCCAAATTGGCCCCAAGTCTGGGCATGGTTTGACCAATTTTCAGAGGCCTGGCTGGTGACAGCAGGGACAGCAGGCAGTGACAGGCCCGGGGCTGACAGGCTCCCCATCCCCTAGGGGGCGCCTGGCTGCCACACCCAGCTGACATAGAACCTTTGTCACAATGCCCGCTACCGTGGCGAGTATGTGGTGACTCTGCAGGTGACAGGGACACTGCAGGACTTGGTGGCAGCTCAGCAATTTCTCAGTTCCCCAAAGAAGCGGAATTCTGCAAATTGCTGCCTTTGCTCTTGAAAGGATATCATCAGGTGGGTGTTTTAGTGTCATACTCTGAAAACCAGAGCAGAAATGTTGAAATATTCCCATGATGTGAATGGTCCCTGCACCAAAGCACCGTGACTCACCCTAAGGAGATCTGCAGCTTATTTTTTTGTACTGCCAGCAGATTGTGGAAGCACAGTATAAAAACCATCCTTATGGAGAGATCTGCGTATTTTAGGCTTAGTCTTAGTGTCTCAAGTAGCTGGGGTTTTTGCTTGGGCCTAATCCATACGGTCTTATGGCCTTACTCCTAGTCTGAAGACGAATGTGCTAGAAACTATAAAGCGAAAAAATGTCCTGCAGCCTAGCCTTGCTTTGCCTGTCCTTGCCTGTCCTTGCTTTGCGTTATTTCCTTCTCATCCTGTTCTCTGTCCCATCCTCCCTCACTAACCCCTCGTCTGGCTGCATGTCTCTACTTTCCTTTTCTCTCACTCTCCTGCTTCCTGCCTCTTTTCCTGCAATTCCTCCATCTCACTCCTGCAGCCCAACACTACTTTTTATTCTTCCTTCCCTTTCTCCTGCTCCCTTCGCTTTCTCCCTCTGTCCCATATCTTTCTTCCCGACTTGTCTTTTCAAGACTTTGGGCCAAATTGGCCCCAAGTCAGGGCATGGTTTGACCAATTTTCAGAGGCCTGGCTGGTGGCAGCAGGGACAGCAGGCAGTGACAGGCCCGGGGCTGACAGGCTCCCCATCCCCTAGGGGGCGCCTGGCTGCCACACCCAGCTGACATAGAACCTTTGTCACAATGCCCGCTACCGTGGCAAGTATGTGGTGACTCTGCAGGTGACAGGGACACTGCAGGACTTGGTGGCAGCTCAGCAATTTCTCACTTCCCCAAAGACGCGGAATTCTGCAAATTGCTGCCTTTGCTCTTGAAAGGATATCATCAGGTGGGTGTTTTGGTGTCATACTCTGAAAACCAGAGCAGAAATGGTGAAATATTCCCCTGACATGCATGGTCCCTGCACCAAAGCACCATGACTCAGCCTAAGGAGATCTGCAGCTTATTTTTTTGTACTGCCAGCAGATTGTGGAAGCACAGTATAAAAACCATCCTTATGGAGAGATCTGCGTATTTTAGGCTTAGTCTTAGTGTGTCAAGTAGCTGGGGTTTTTGCTTGGGCCTAATCCATACGGTCTTATGGCCTTACTCCTAGTCTGAAGACGAATGTGCTAGAAACTATAAAGCTATAACATGTCCTGCAGCCTAGCCTTGCTTTGCCTGTCCTTGCCTGTCCTTGCCTTGCCTTATTTCCTTCTCATCCTGTTCTCTGTCCCATCCTCCCTCACTAACCCCTCGTCTGGCTGCATGTCTCTACTTTCCTTTTCTCTCACTCTCCTGCTTCCTGCCTCTTTAATGGCAATTCCTCCATCTCACTCCTGCAGCCCAACACTACTTTTTATTCTTCCTTCCCTTTCTCCTGCTCCCTTCGCTTTCTTCCTCTGTCCCATATCTTTCTTCCCGACTTGTCTTTTCAAGACTTTGGGCCAAATTGGCCCCAAGTCTGGGCATGGTTTGACCAATTTTCAGAGGCCTGGCTGGTGACAGCAGGGACAGTAGGCAGTGACAGGCCCGGGGCTGACAGGCTCCCCATCCCCTAGGGGGCGCCTGGCTGCCACACCCAGCTGACATAGAACCTTTGTCACAATGCCCGCTACCGTGGCGAGTATGTGGTGACTCTGCAGGTGACAGGGACACTGCAGGACTTGGTGGCAGCTCAGCAATTTCTCACTTCCCCAAAGACGCGGAATTCTGCAAATTGCTGCCTTTGCTCTTGAAAGGATATCATCAGATGGGTGTTTTGGTGTCATACACTGAAAACCAGAGCAGAAATGGTGAAATATTCCCATGACATGCATGGTCCCTGCACCAAAGCACCATGACTCAGCCTAAGGAGATCTGCAGCTTATTTTTTTGTACTGCCAGCAGATTGTGGAAGCACAGTATAAAAACCATCCTTATGGAGAGATCTGCCTATTTTAGGCTTAGTCTTAGTGTGTCAAGTAGCTGGGGTTTTTGCTTGGGCCTAATCCATACGGTCTTATGGCCTTACTCCTAGTCTGAAGACGAATGTGCTAGAAACTATAAAGCTATAACATGTCCTGCAGCCTAGCCTTGCTTTGCCTGTCCTTGCCTGCCCTTGCCTTGCCTTATTTCCTTCTCATCCTGTTCTCTGTCCCATCCTCTCTCACTAACCCCTCGTCTGGCTGCATGTCTCTTCTTTCCTTTTCTCTCACTCTCCTGCTTCCTGCCTCTTTAATGGCAATTCCTCCATCTCACTCCTGCAGCCCAACACTACTTTTTATTCTTCCTTCCCTTTCTCCTGCTCCCTTCGCTTTCTCCCTCTGTCCCATATCTTTCTTCCCGACTTGTCTTTTCAAGACTTTGGGCCAAATTGGCCCCAAGTCTGGGCATGGTTTGACCAATTTTCAGAGGCCTGGCTGGTGACAGCAGGGACAGCAGGCAGTGACAGGCCCGGGGCTGACAGGCTCCCCATCCCCTAGGGGGCGCCTGGCTGCCACACCCAGCTGACATAGAACCTTTGTCACAATGCCCGCTACCGTGGCGAGTATGTGGTGACTCTACAGGTGACAGGGACACTGCAGGACTTGGTGGCAGCTCAGCAATTTCTCAGTTCCCCAAAGAAGCGGAATTCTGCAAATTGCTGCCTTTGCTCTTGAAAGGATATCATCAGGTGGGTGTTTTAGTGTCATACTCTGAAAACCAGAGCAGAAATGTTGAAATATTCCCATGATGTGAATGGTCCCTGCACCAAAGCACCGTGACTCACCCTAAGGAGATCTGCAGCTTATTTTTTTGTACTGCCAGCAGATTGTGGAAGCACAGTATAAAAACCATCCTTATGGAGAGATCTGCGTATTTTAGGCTTAGTCTTAGTGTCTCAAGTAGCTGGGGTTTTTGCTTGGGCCTAATCCATACGGTCTTATGGCCTTACTCCTAGTCTGAAGACGAATGTGCTAGAAACTATAAAGCGAAAAAATGTCCTGCAGCCTAGCCTTGCTTTGCCTGTCCTTGCCTGTCCTTGCCTTGCCTTATTTCCTTCTCATCCTGTTCTCTGTCCCATCCTCCCTCACTAACCCCTCGTCTGGCTGCATGTCTCTACTTTCCTTTTCTCTCACTCTCCTGCTTCCTGCCTCTTTTCCTGCAATTCCTCCATCTCACTCCTGCAGCCCAACACTACTTTTTATTCTTCCTTCCCTTTCTCCTGCTCCCTTCGCTTTCTCCCTCTGTCCCATATCTTTCTTCCCGACTTGTCTTTTCAAGACTTTGGGCCAAATTGGCCCCAAGTCTGGGCATGGTTTGACCAATTTTCAGAGGCCTGGCTGGTGGCAGCAGGGACAGTAGGCAGTGACAGGCCCGGGGCTGACAGGCTCCCCATCCCCTAGGGGGCGCCTGGCTGCCACACCCAGCTGACATAGAACCTTTGTCACAATGCCCGCTACCGTGGCGAGTATGTGGTGACTCTGCAGGTGACAGGGACACTGCAGGACTTGGTGGCAGCTCAGCAATTTCTCACTTCCCCAAAGACGCGGAATTCTGCAAATTGCTGCCTTTGCTCTTGAAAGGATATCATCAGGTGGGTGTTTTGGTGTCATACTCTGAAAACCAGAGCAGAAATGGTAAAATAATCCCCTGACATGCATGGTCCCTGCACCAAAGCACCATGACTCAGCCTAAGGAGATCTGCAGCTTATTTTTTTGTACTGCCAGCAGATTGTGGAAGCACAGTATAAAAACCATCCTTATGGAGAGATCTGCGTATTTTAGGCTTAGTCTTAGTGTGTCAAGTAGCTGGGGTTTTTGCTTGGGCCTAATCCATACGGTCTTATGGCCTTACTCCTAGTCTGAAGACGAATGTGCTAGAAACTATAAAGCTATAACATGTCCTGCAGCCTAGCCTTGCTTTGCCTGTCCTTGCCTGTCCTTGCCTTGCCTTATTTCCTTCTCATCCTGTTCTCTGTCCCATCCTCCCTCACTAACCCCTCGTCTGGCTGCATGTCTCTACTTTCCTTTTCTCTCACTCTCCTGCTTCCTGCCTCTTTTCCTGCAATTCCTCCATCTCACTCCTGCAGCCCAACACTACTTTTTATTCTTCCTTCCCTTTCTCCTGCTCCCTTCGCTTTCTTCCTCTGTCCCATATCTTTCTTCCCGACTTGTCTTTTCAAGACTTTGGGCCAAATTGGCCCCAAGTCTGGGCATGGTTTGACCAATTTTCAGAGGCCTGGCTGGTGACAGCAGGGACAGTAGGCAGTGACAGGCCCGGGGCTGACAGGCTCCCCATCCCCTAGGGGGCGCCTGGCTGCCACACCCAGCTGACATAGAACCTTTGTCACAATGCCCGCTACCGTGGCGAGTATGTGGTGACTCTGCAGGTGACAGGGACACTGCAGGACTTGGTGGCAGCTCAGCAATTTCTCACTTCCCCAAAGACGCGGAATTCTGCAAATTGCTGCCTTTGCTCTTGAAAGGATATCATCAGATGGGTGTTTTGGTGTCATACACTGAAAACCAGAGCAGAAATGGTGAAATATTCCCATGACATGCATGGTCCCTGCACCAAAGCACCATGACTCAGCCTAAGGAGATCTGCAGCTTATTTTTTTGTACTGCCAGCAGATTGTGGAAGCACAGTATAAAAACCATCCTTATGGAGAGATCTGCCTATTTTAGGCTTAGTCTTAGTGTGTCAAGTAGCTGGGGTTTTTGCTTGGGCCTAATCCATACGGTCTTATGGCCTTACTCCTAGTCTGAAGACGAATGTGCTAGAAACTATAAAGCTATAACATGTCCTGCAGCCTAGCCTTGCTTTGCCTGTCCTTGCCTGCCCTTGCCTTGCCTTATTTCCTTCTCATCCTGTTCTCTGTCCCATCCTCTCTCACTAACCCCTCGTCTGGCTGCATGTCTCTTCTTTCCTTTTCTCTCACTCTCCTGCTTCCTGCCTCTTTAATGGCAATTCCTCCATCTCACTCCTGCAGCCCAACACTACTTTTTATTCTTCCTTCCCTTTCTCCTGCTCCCTTCGCTTTCTCCCTCTGTCCCATATCTTTCTTCCCGACTTGTCTTTTCAAGACTTTGGGCCAAATTGGCCCCAAGTCTGGGCATGGTTTGACCAATTTTCAGAGGCCTGGCTGGTGGCAGCAGGGACAGCAGGCAGTGACAGGCCCGGGGCTGACAGGCTCCCCATCCCCTAGGGGGCGCCTGGCTGCCACACCCAGCTGACATAGAACCTTTGTCACAATGCCCGCTACCGTGGCGAGTATGTGGTGACTCTGCAGGTGACAGGGACACTGCAGGACTTGGTGGCAGCTCAGCAATTTCTCACTTCCCCAAAGACGCGGAATTCTGCAAATTGCTGCCTTTGCTCTTGAAAGGATATCATCAGGTGGGTGTTTTGGTGTCATACACTGAAAACCAGAGCAGAAATGGTGAAATATTCCCATGACATGCATGGTCCCTGCACCAAAGCACCATGACTCAGCCTAAGGAGATCTGCAGCTTATATTTTTGTACTGCCAGCAGATTGTGGAAGCACAGTATAAAAACCATCCTTATGGAGAGATCTGCGTATTTTAGGCTTAGTCTTAGTGTCTCAAGTAGCTGGGGTTTTTGCTTGGGCCTAATCCATACGGTCTTATGGCCTTACTCCTAGTCTGAAGACGAATGTGCTAGAAACTATAAAGCTATAACATGTCCTGCAGCCTAGCCTTGCTTTGCCTGTCCTTGCCTGTCCTTGCCTTGCCTTATTTCCTTCTCATCCTGTTCTCTGTCCCATCCTCTCTCACTAACCCCTCGTCTGGCTGCATGTCTCTTCTTTCCTTTTCTCTCACTCTCCTGCTTCCTGCCTCTTTTCCTGCAATTCCTCCATCTCACTCCTGCAGCCCAACACTACTTTTTATTCTTCCTTCCCTTTCTCCTGCTCCCTTCGCTTTCTCCCTCTGTCCCATATCTTTCTTCCCGACTTGTCTTTTCAAGACTTTGGGCCAAATTGGCCCCAAGTCTGGGCATGGTTTGACCAATTTTCAGAGGCCTGGCTGGTGACAGCAGGGACAGCAGGCAGTGACAGGCCCGGGGCTGACAGGCTCCCCATCCCCTAGGGGGCGCCTGGCTGCCACACCCAGCTGACATAGAACCTTTGTCACAATGCCCGCTACCGTGGCGAGTATGTGGTGACTCTACAGGTGACAGGGACACTGCAGGACTTGGTGGCAGCTCAGCAATTTCTCAGTTCCCCAAAGAAGCGGAATTCTGCAAATTGCTGCCTTTGCTCTTGAAAGGATATCATCAGGTGGGTGTTTTAGTGTCATACTCTGAAAACCAGAGCAGAAATGTTGAAATATTCCCATGACGTGAATGGTCCCTGCACCAAAGCACCGTGACTCACCCTAAGGAGATCTGCAGCTTATTTTTTTGTACTGCCAGCAGATTGTGGAAGCACAGTATAAAAACCATCCTTATGGAGAGATCTGCGTATTTTAGGCTTAGTCTTAGTGTGTCAAGTAGCTGGGGTTTTTGCTTGGGCCTAATCCATACGGTCTTATGGCCTTACTCCTAGTCTGAAGACGAATGTGCTAGAAACTATAAAGCTATAACATGTCCTGCAGCCTAGCCTTGCTTTGCCTGTCCTTGCCTGTCCTTGCCTTGCCTTATTTCCTTCTCATCCTGTTCTCTGTCCCATCCTCTCTCACTAACCCCTCGTCTGGCTGCATGTCTCTACTTTCCTTTTCTCTCACTCTCCTGCTTCCTGCCTCTTTTCCTGCAATTCCTCCATCTCACTCCTGCAGCCCAACACTACTTTTTATTCTTCCTTCCCTTTCTCCTGCTCCCTTCGCTTTCTTCCTCTGTCCCATATCTTTCTTCCCGACTTGTCTTTTCAAGACTTTGGGCCAAATTGGCCCCAAGTCTGGGCATGGTTTGACCAATTTTCAGAGGCCTGGCTGGTGACAGCAGGGACAGTAGGCAGTGACAGGCCCGGGGCTGACAGGCTCCCCATCCCCTAGGGGGCGCCTGGCTGCCACACCCAGCTGACATAGAACCTTTGTCACAATGCCCGCTACCGTGGCGAGTATGTGGTGACTCTGCAGGTGACAGGGACACTGCAGGACTTGGTGGCAGCTCAGCAATTTCTCAGTTCCCCAAAGAAGCGGAATTCTGCAAATTGCTGCCTTTGCTCTTGAAAGGATATCATCAGGTGGGTGTTTTGGTGTCATACACTGAAAACCAGAGCAGAAATGGTGAAATATTCCCATGACATGCATGGTCCCTGCACCAAAGCACCATGACTCAGCCTAAGGAGATCTGCAGCTTATTTTTTTGTACTGCCAGCAGATTGTGGAAGCACAGTATAAAAACCATCCTTATGGAGAGATCTGCGTATTTTAGGCTTAGTCTTAGTGTGTCAAGTAGCTGGGGTTTTTGCTTGGGCCTAATCCATACGGTCTTATGGCCTTACTCCTAGTCTGAAGACGAATGTGCTAGAAACTATAAAGCGAAAAAATGTCCTGCAGCCTAGCCTTGCTTTGCCTGTCCTTGCCTGTCCTTGCCTTGCCTTATTTCCTTCTCATCCTGTTCTCTGTCCCATCCTCTCTCACTAACCCCTCGTCTGGCTGCATGTCTCTTCTTTCCTTTTCTCTCACTCTCCTGCTTCCTGCCTCTTTTCCTGCAATTCCTCCATCTCACTCCTGCAGCCCAACACTACTTTTTATTCTTCCTTCCCTTTCTCCTGCTCCCTTCGCTTTCTCCCTCTGTCCCATATCTTTCTTCCCGACTTGTCTTTTCAAGACTTTGGGCCAAATTGGCCCCAAGTCTGGGCATGGTTTGACCAATTTTCAGAGGCCTGGCTGGTGACAGCAGGGACAGCAGGCAGTGACAGGCCCGGGGCTGACAGGCTCCCCATCCCCTAGGGGGCGCCTGGCTGCCACATCCAGCTGACATAGAACCTTTGTCACAATGCCCGCTACCGTGGCGAGTATGTGGTGACTCTGCAGGTGACAGGGACACTGCAGGACTTGGTGGCAGCTCAGCAATTTCTCAGTTCCCCAAAGAAGCGGAATTCTGCAAATTGCTGCCTTTGCTCTTGAAAGGATATCATCAGGTGGGTGTTTTAGTGTCATACTCTGAAAACCAGAGCAGAAATGTTGAAATATTCCCATGATATGAATGGTCCCTGCACCAAAGCACCGTGACTCACCCTAAGGAGATCTGCAGCTTATTTTTTTGTACTGCCAGCAGATTGTGGAAGCACAGTATAAAAACCATCCTTATGGAGAGATCTGCGTATTTTAGGCTTAGTCTTAGTGTGTCAAGTAGCTGGGGTTTTTGCTTGGGCCTAATCCATACGGTCTTATGGCCTTACTCCTAGTCTGAAGACGAATGTGCTAGAAACTATAAAGCGAAAAAATGTCCTGCAGCCTAGCCTTGCTTTGCCTGTCCTTGCCTGTCCTTGCCTTGCGTTATTTCCTTCTCATCCTGTTCTCTGTCCCATCCTCCCTCACTAACCCCTCGTCTGGCTGCATGTCTCTACTTTCCTTTTCTCTCACTCTCCTGCTTCCTGCCTCTTTAATGGCAATTCCTCCATCTCACTCCTGCAGCCCAACACTACTTTTTATTCTTCCTTCCCTTTCTCCTGCTCCCTTCGCTTTCTTCCTCTGTCCCATATCTTTCTTCCCGACTTGTCTTTTCAAGACTTTGGGCAAAATTGGCCCCAAGTCTAGGCATGGTTTGACCAATTTTGAGAGGCCTGCCTGGTGACAGCAGGGACAGCAGGCAGTGACAGGCCCGGGGCTGACAGGCTCCCCATCCCCTAGGGGGCGCCTGGCTGCCACACCCAGCTGACATAGAACCTTTGTCACAATGCCCGCTACCGTGGCGAGTATGTGGTGACTCTGCAGGTGACAGGAACACTGCAGGACTTGGTGGCAGCTCAGCAATTTCTCAGTTCCCCAAAGAAGCGGAATTCTGCAAATTGCTGCCTTTGCTCTTGAAAGGATATCATCAGATGGGAGTTTCGGTGTCATACACTGAAAACCAGAGCAGAAATGGTGAAATATTCCCATGACATGCATGGTCCCTGCACCAAAGCACCATGACTCAGCCTAAGGAGATCTGCATCTTATTTTTTTGTAAAGCCAGCAGATTGTGGAAGCACAGTATAAAAACCATCCTTATGGAGAGATCTGCGTATTTTAGGCTTAGTCTTAGTGTGTCAAGTAGCTGGGGTTTTTGCTTGGGCCTAATCCATACGGTCTTATGGCCTTACTCCTAGTCTGAAGACGAATGTGCTAGAAACTATAAAGCGAAAAAATGTCCTGCAGCCTAGCCTTGCTTTGCCTGTCCTTGCCTGTCCTTGCCTTGCCTTATTTCCTTCTCATCCTGTTCTCTGTCCCATCCTCCCTCACTAACCCCTCGTCTGGCTGCATGTCTCTACTTTCCTTTTCTCTCACTCTCCTGCTTCCTGCCTCTTTTCCTGCAATTCCTCCATCTCACTCCTGCAGCCCAACACTACTTTTTATTCTTCCTTCCCTTTCTCCTGCTCCCTTCGCTTTCTCCCTCTGTCCCATATCTTTCTTCCCGACTTGTCTTTTCAAGACTTTGGGGCAAATTGGCCCCAAGTCTGGGCATGGTTTGACCAATTTTCAGAGGCCTGGCTGGTGACAGCAGGGACAGCAGGCAGTGACAGGCCCGGGGCTGACAGGCTCCCCATCCCCTAGCGGGCGCCTGGCTGCCACACCCAGCTGACATAGAACCTTTGTCACAATGCCCTCTACCGTGGCGAGTATGTGGTGACTCTGCAGGTGACAGGGACACTGCAGGACTTGGTGGCAGCTCAGCAATTTCTCACTTCCCCAAAGACGCGGAATTCTGCAAATTGCTGCCTTTGCTCTTGAAAGGATATCATCAGATGGGTGTTTTGGTGTCATACACTGAAAACCAGAGCAGAAATGGTGAAATATTCCCATGACATGCATGGTCCCTGCACCAAAGCACCATGACTCAGCCTAAGGAGATCTGCAGCTTATTTTTTTGTACTGCCAGCAGATTGTGGAAGCACAGTATAAAAACCATCCTTATGGAGAGATCTGCCTATTTTAGGCTTAGTCTTAGTGTGTCAAGTAGCTGGGGTTTTTGCTTGGGCCTAATCCATACGGTCTTATGGCCTTACTCCTAGTCTGAAGACGAATGTGCTAGAAACTATAAAGCTAAAACATGTCCTGCAGCCTAGCCTTGCTTTGCCTGTCCTTGCCTGTCCTTGCCTTGCCTTATTTCCTTCTCATCCTGTTCTCTGTCCCATCCTCCCTCACTAACCCCTCGTCTGGCTGCATGTCTCTACTTTCCTTTTCTCTCACTCTCCTGCTTCCTGCCTCTTTTCCTGCAATTCCTCCATCTCACTCCTGCAGCCCAACACTACTTTTTATTCTTCCTTCCCTTTCTCCTGCTCCCTTCGCTTTCTTCCTCTGTCCCATATCTTTCTTCCCGACTTGTCTTTTCAAGACTTTGGGCCAAATTGGCCCCAAGTCTGGGCATGGTTTGACCAATTTTCAGAGGCCTGGCTGGTGACAGCAGGGACAGTAGGCAGTGACAGGCCCGGGGCTGACAGGCTCCCCATCCCCTAGGGGGCGCCTGGCTGCCACACCCAGCTGACATAGAACCTTTGTCACAATGCCCGCTACCGTGGCGAGTATGTGGTGACTCTGCAGGTGACAGGGACACTGCAGGACTTGGTGGCAGCTCAGCAATTTCTCACTTCCCCAAAGACGCGGAATTCTGCAAATTGCTGCCTTTGCTCTTGAAAGGATATCATCAGATGGGTGTTTTGGTGTCATACACTGAAAACCAGAGCAGAAATGGTGAAATATTCCCATGACATGCATGGTCCCTGCACCAAAGCACCATGACTCAGCCTAAGGAGATCTGCAGCTTATTTTTTTGTACTGCCAGCAGATTGTGGAAGCACAGTATAAAAACCATCCTTATGGAGAGATCTGCCTATTTTAGGCTTAGTCTTAGTGTGTCAAGTAGCTGGGGTTTTTGCTTGGGCCTAATCCATACGGTCTTATGGCCTTACTCCTAGTCTGAAGACGAATGTGCTAGAAACTATAAAGCTATAACATGTCCTGCAGCCTAGCCTTGCTTTGCCTGTCCTTGCCTGTCCTTGCCTTGCCTTATTTCCTTCTCATCCTGTTCTCTGTCCCATCCTCTCTCACTAACCCCTCGTCTGGCTGCATGTCTCTTCTTTCCTTTTCTCTCACTCTCCTGCTTCCTGCCTCTTTAATGGCAATTCCTCCATCTCACTCCTGCAGCCCAACACTACTTTTTATTCTTCCTTCCCTTTCTCCTGCTCCCTTCGCTTTCTCCCTCTGTCCCATATCTTTCTTCCCGACTTGTCTTTTCAAGACTTTGGGCCAAATTGGCCCCAAGTCTGGGCATGGTTTGACCAATTTTCAGAGGCCTGGCTGGTGACAGCAGGGACAGCAGGCAGTGACAGGCCTGGGGCTGACAGGCTCCCCATCCCCTAGGGGGCGCCTGGCTGCCACACCCAGCTGACATAGAACCTTTGTCACAATGCCCGCTACCGTGGCGAGTATGTGGTGACTCTGCAGGTGACAGGGACACTGCAGGACTTGGTGGCAGCTCAGCAATTTCTCAGTTCCCCAAAGAAGCGGAATTCTGCAAATTGCTGCCTTTGCTCTTGAAAGGATATCATCAGGTGGGTGTTTTAGTGTCATACTCTGAAAACCAGAGCAGAAATGTTGAAATATTCCCATGATGTGAATGGTCCCTGCACCAAAGCACCGTGACTCACCCTAAGGAGATCTGCAGCTTATTTTTTTGTACTGCCAGCAGATTGTGGAAGCACAGTATAAAAACCATCCTTATGGAGAGATCTGCGTATTTTAGGCTTAGTCTTAGTGTCTCAAGTAGCTGGGGTTTTTGCTTGGGCCTAATCCATACGGTCTTATGGCCTTACTCCTAGTCTGAAGACGAATGTGCTAGAAACTATAAAGCGAAAAAATGTCCTGCAGCCTAGCCTTGCTTTGCCTGTCCTTGCCTGTCCTTGCCTTGCCTTATTTCCTTCTCATCCTGTTCTCTGTCCCATCCTCCCTCACTAACCCCTCGTCTGGCTGCATGTCTCTACTTTCCTTTTCTCTCACTCTCCTGCTTCCTGCCTCTTTTCCTGCAATTCCTCCATCTCACTCCTGCAGCCCAACACTACTTTTTATTCTTCCTTCCCTTTCTCCTGCTCCCTTCGCTTTCTCCCTCTGTCCCATATCTTTCTTCCCGACTTGTCTTTTCAAGACTTTGGGCCAAATTGGCCCCAAGTCAGGGCATGGTTTGACCAATTTTCAGAGGCCTGGCTGGTGGCAGCAGGGACAGCAGGCAGTGACAGGCCCGGGGCTGACAGGCTCCCCATCCCCTAGGGGGCGCCTGGCTGCCACACCCAGCTGACATAGAACCTTTGTCACAATGCCCGCTACCGTGGTGAGTATGTGGTGACTCTGCAGGTGACAGGGACACTGCAGGACTTGGTGGCAGCTCAGCAATTTCTCACTTCCCCAAAGACGCGGAATTCTGCAAATTGCTGCCTTTGCTCTTGAAAGGATATCATCAGGTGGGTGTTTTGGTGTCATACTCTGAAAACCAGAGCAGAAATGGTAAAATAATCCCCTGACATGCATGGTCCCTGCACCAAAGCACCATGACTCAGCCTAAGGAGATCTGCAGCTTATTTTTTTGTACTGCCAGCAGATTGTGGAAGCACAGTATAAAAACCATCCTTATGGAGAGATCTGCGTATTTTAGGCTTAGTCTTAGTGTGTCAAGTAGCTGGGGTTTTTGCTTGGGCCTAATCCATACGGTCTTATGGCCTTACTCCTAGTCTGAAGACGAATGTGCTAGAAACTATAAAGCTATAACATGTCCTGCAGCCTAGCCTTGCTTTGCCTGTCCTTGCCTGTCCTTGCCTTGCCTTATTTCCTTCTCATCCTGTTCTCTGTCCCATCCTCCCTCACTAACCCCTCGTCTGGCTGCATGTCTCTACTTTCCTTTTCTCTCACTCTCCTGCTTCCTGCCTCTTTTCCTGCAATTCCTCCATCTCACTCCTGCAGCCCAACACTACTTTTTATTCTTCCTTCCCTTTCTCCTGCTCCCTTCGCTTTCTCCCTCTGTCCCATATCTTTCTTCCCGACTTGTCTTTTCAAGACTTTGGGCCAAATTGGCCCCAAGTCTGGGCATGGTTTGACCAATTTTCAGAGGCCTGGCTGGTGACAGCAGGGACAGCAGGCAGTGACAGGCCCGGGGCTGACAGGCTCCCCATCCCCTAGGGGGCGCCTGGCTGCCACACCCAGCTGACATAGAACCTTTGTCACAATGCCCGCTACCGTGGCGAGTATGTGGTGACTCTGCAGGTGACAGGGACACTGCAGGACTTGGTGGCAGCTCAGCAATTTCTCAGTTCCCCAAAGAAGCGGAATTCTGCAAATTGCTGCCTTTGCTCTTGAAAGGATATCATCAGGTGGGTGTTTTAGTGTCATACTCTGAAAACCAGAGCAGAAATGTTGAAATATTCCCATGATGTGAATGGTCCCTGCACCAAAGCACCGTGACTCAGCCTAAGGAGATCTGCAGCTTATTTTTTTGTACTGCCAGCAGATTGTGGAAGCACAGTATAAAAACCATCCTTATGGAGAGATCTGCGTATTTTAGGCTTAGTCTTAGTGTCTCAAGTAGCTGGGGTTTTTGCTTGGGCCTAATCCATACGGTCTTATGGCCTTACTCCTAGTCTGAAGACGAATGTGCTAGAAACTATAAAGCGAAAAAATGTCCTGCAGCCTAGCCTTGCTTTGCCTGTCCTTGCCTGTCCTTGCCTTGCCTTATTTCCTTCTCATCCTGTTCTCTGTCCCATCCTCCCTCACTAACCCCTCGTCTGGCTGCATGTCTCTACTTTCCTTTTCTCTCACTCTCCTGCTTCCTGCCTCTTTTCCTGCAATTCCTCCATCTCACTCCTGCAGCCCAACACTACTTTTTATTCTTCCTTCCCTTTCTCCTGCTCCCTTCGCTTTCTCCCTCTGTCCCATATCTTTCTTCCCGACTTGTCTTTTCAAGACTTTGGGCCAAATTGGCCCCAAGTCAGGGCATGGTTTGACCAATTTTCAGAGGCCTGGCTGGTGGCAGCAGGGACAGCAGGCAGTGACAGGCCCGGGGCTGACAGGCTCCCCATCCCCTAGGGGGCGCCTGGCTGCCACACCCAGCTGACATAGAACCTTTGTCACAATGCCCGCTACCGTGGTGAGTATGTGGTGACTCTGCAGGTGACAGGGACACTGCAGGACTTGGTGGCAGCTCAGCAATTTCTCACTTCCCCAAAGACGCGGAATTCTGCAAATTGCTGCCTTTGCTCTTGAAAGGATATCATCAGGTGGGTGTTTTGGTGTCATACTCTGAAAACCAGAGCAGAAATGGTAAAATAATCCCCTGACATGCATGGTCCCTGCACCAAAGCACCATGACTCAGCCTAAGGAGATCTGCAGCTTATTTTTTTGTACTGCCAGCAGATTGTGGAAGCACAGTATAAAAACCATCCTTATGGAGAGATCTGCGTATTTTAGGCTTAGTCTTAGTGTGTCAAGTAGCTGGGGTTTTTGCTTGGGCCTAATCCATACGGTCTTATGGCCTTACTCCTAGTCTGAAGACGAATGTGCTAGAAACTATAAAGCTATAACATGTCCTGCAGCCTAGCCTTGCTTTGCCTGTCCTTGCCTGTCCTTGCCTTGCCTTATTTCCTTCTCATCCTGTTCTCTGTCCCATCCTCCCTCACTAACCCCTCGTCTGGCTGCATGTCTCTACTTTCCTTTTCTCACACTCTCCTGCTTCCTGCCTCTTTAATGGCAATTCCTCCATCTCACTCCTGCAGCCCAACACTACTTTTTATTCTTCCTTCCCTTTCTCCTGCTCCCTTCGCTTTCTTCCTCTGTCCCATATCTTTCTTCCCGACTTGTCTTTTCAAGACTTTGGGCCAAATTGGCCCCAAGTCTGGGCATGGTTTGACCAATTTTCAGAGGCCTGGCTGGTGACAGCAGGGACAGTAGGCAGTGACAGGCCCGGGGCTGACAGGCTCCCCATCCCCTAGGGGGCGCCTGGCTGCCACACCCAGCTGACATAGAACCTTTGTCACAATGCCCGCTACCGTGGCGAGTATGTGGTGACTCTGCAGGTGACAGGGACACTGCAGGACTTGGTGTCAGCTCAGCAATTTCTCAGTTCCCCAAAGACGCGGAATTCTGCAAATTGCTGCCTTTGCTCTTGAAAGGATATCATCAGATGGGTGTTTTGGTGTCATACACTGAAAACCAGAGCAGAAATGGTGAAATATTCCCATGACATGCATGGTCCCTGCACCAAAGCACCATGACTCAGCCTAAGGAGATCTGCAGCTTATTTTTTTGTACTGCCAGCAGATTGTGGAAGCACAGTATAAAAACCATCCTTATGGAGAGATCTGCCTATTTTAGGCTTAGTCTTAGTGTGTCAAGTAGCTGGGGTTTTTGCTTGGGCCTAATCCATACGGTCTTATGGCCTTACTCCTAGTCTGAAGACGAATGTGCTAGAAACTATAAAGCTATAACATGTCCTGCAGCCTAGCCTTGCTTTGCCTGTCCTTGCCTGTCCTTGCCTTGCCTTATTTCCTTCTCATCCTGTTCTCTGTCCCATCCTCTCTCACTAACCCCTCGTCTGGCTGCATGTCTCTTCTTTCCTTTTCTCTCACTCTCCTGCTTCCTGCCTCTTTTCCTGCAATTCCTCCATCTCACTCCTGCAGCCCAACACTACTTTTTATTCTTCCTTCCCTTTCTCCTGCTCCCTTCGCTTTCTCCCTCTGTCCCATATCTTTCTTCCCGACTTGTCTTTTCAAGACTTTGGGCCAAATTGGCCCCAAGTCTGGGCATGGTTTGACCAATTTTCAGAGGCCTGGCTGGTGACAGCAGGGACAGCAGGCAGTGACAGGCCCGGGGCTGACAGGCTCCCCATCCCCTAGGGGGCGCCTGGCTGCCACACCCAGCTGACATAGAACCTTTGTCACAATGCCCGCTACCGTGGCGAGTATGTGGTGACTCTGCAGGTGACAGGGACACTGCAGGACTTGGTGGCAGCTCAGCAATTTCTCAGTTCCCCAAAGAAGCGGAATTCTGCAAATT
This sequence comes from Columba livia, assembly GCF_036013475.1. Taxonomy (NCBI): domain Eukaryota; kingdom Metazoa; phylum Chordata; class Aves; order Columbiformes; family Columbidae; genus Columba; species Columba livia. Next base: position 41,049,300 of record NC_088607.1, on the reverse strand, counting down.
GCTGCCTTTGCTCTTGAAAGGATATCATCAGGTGGGTGTTTTAGTGTCATACTCTGAAAACCAGAGCAGAAATGTTGAAATATTCCCATGATGTGAATGGTCCCTGCACCAAAGCACCGTGACTCACCCTAAGGAGATCTGCAGCTTATTTTTTTGTACTGCCAGCAGATTGTGGAAGCACAGTATAAAAACCATCCTTATGGAGAGATCTGCGTATTTTAGGCTTAGTCTTAGTGTCTCAAGTAGCTGGGGTTTTTGCTTGGGCCTAATCCATACGGTCTTATGGCCTTACTCCTAGTCTGAAGACGAATGTGCTAGAAACTATAAAGCGAAAAAATGTCCTGCAGCCTAGCCTTGCTTTGCCTGTCCTTGCCTGTCCTTGCCTTGCCTTATTTCCTTCTCATCCTGTTCTCTGTCCCATCCTCCCTCACTAACCCCTCGTCTGGCTGCATGTCTCTACTTTCCTTTTCTCTCACTCTCCTGCTTCCTGCCTCTTTTCCTGCAATTCCTCCATCTCACTCCTGCAGCCCAACACTACTTTTTATTCTTCCTTCCCTTTCTCCTGCTCCCTTCGCTTTCTCCCTCTGTCCCATATCTTTCTTCCCGACTTGTCTTTTCAAGACTTTGGGCCAAATTGGCCCCAAGTCAGGGCATGGTTTGACCAATTTTCAGAGGCCTGGCTGGTGGCAGCAGGGACAGCAGGCAGTGACAGGCCCGGGGCTGACAGGCTCCCCATCCCCTAGGGGGCGCCTGGCTGCCACACCCAGCTGACATAGAACCTTTGTCACAATGCCCGCTACCGTGGCGAGTATGTGGTGACTCTGCAGGTGACAGGGACACTGCAGGACTTGGTGGCAGCTCAGCAATTTCTCACTTCCCCAAAGACGCGGAATTCTGCAAATTGCTGCCTTTGCTCTTGAAAGGATATCATCAGGTGGGTGTTTTGGTGTCATACACTGAAAACCAGAGCAGAAATGGTGAAATATTCCCATGATATGCATGGTCCCTGCACCAAAGCACCGTGACTCAGCCTAAGGAGATCTGCAGCTTATTTTTTTGTACTGCCAGCAGATTGTGGAAGCACAGTATAAAAACCATCCTTATGGAGAGATCTGCGTATTTTAGGCTTAGTCTTAGTGTGTCAAGTAGCTGGGGTTTTTGCTTGGGCCTAATCCATACGGTCTTATGGCCTTAATCCTAGTCTGAAGACGAATGTGCTAGAAACTATAAAGCAAAAAAATGTCCTGCAGCTTAGCCTTGCTTTGCCTGTCCTTGCCTGTCCTTGCCTTGCCTTATTTCCTTCTCATCCTGTTCTCTGTCCCATCCTCCCTCACTAACCCCTCGTCTGGCTGCATGTCTCTACTTTCCTTTTCTCTCACTCTCCTGCTTCCTGCCTCTTTAATGGCAATTCCTCCATCTCACTCCTGCAGCCCAACACTACTTTTTATTCTTCCTTCCCTTTCTCCTGCTCCCTTCGCTTTCTTCCTCTGTCCCATATCTTTCTTCCCGACTTGTCTTTTCAAGACTTTGGGCCAAATTGGCCCCAAGTCTGGGCATGGTTTGACCAATTTTCAGAGGCCTGGCTGGTGACAGCAGGGACAGTAGGCAGTGAAAGGCCCGGGGCTGACAGGCTCCCCATCCCCTAGGGGGCGCCTGGCTGCCACACCCAGCTGACATAGAACCTTTGTCACAATGCCCGCTACCGTGGCGAGTATGTGGTGACTCTGCAGGTGACAGGGACACTGCAGGACTTGGTGGCAGCTCAGCAATTTCTCAGTTCCCCAAAGAAGCGGAATTCTGCAAATTGCTGCCTTTGCTCTTGAAAGGATATCATCAGATGGGTGTTTTGGTGTCATACACTGAAAACCAGAGCAGAAATGGTGAAATATTCCCATGACATGCATGGTCCCTGCACCAAAGCACCATGACTCAGCCTAAGGAGATCTGCAGCTTATTTTTTTGTACTGCCAGCAGATTGTGGAAGCACAGTATAAAAACCATCCTTATGGAGAGATCTGCCTATTTTAGGCTTAGTCTTAGTGTGTCAAGTAGCTGGGGTTTTTGCTTGGGCCTAATCCATATGGTCTTATGGCCTTACTCCTAGTCTGAAGACGAATGTGCTAGAAACTATAAAGCAAAAAAATGTCCTGCAGCCTAGCCTTGCTTTGCCTGTCCTTGCCTGTCCTTGCCTTGCCTTATTTCCTTCTCATCCTGTTCTCTGTTCCATCCTCTCTCACTAACCCCTCGTCTGGCTGCATGTCTCTACTTTCCTTTTCTCTCACTCTCCTGCTTCCTGCCTCTTTTCCTGCAATTCCTCCATCTCACTCCTGCAGCCCAACACTACTTTTTATTCTTCCTTCCCTTTCTCCTGCTCCCTTCGCTTTCTCCCTCTGTCCCATATCTTTCTTCCCGACTTGTCTTTTCAAGACTTTGGGCCAAATTGGCCCCAAGTCTGGGCATGGTTTGACCAATTTTCAGAGGCCTGGCTGGTGACAGCAGGGACAGCAGGCAGTGACAGGCCCGGGGCTGACAGGCTCCCCATCCCCTAGGGGGCGCCTGGCTGCCACACCCAGCTGACATAGAACCTTTGTCACAATGCCCGCTACCGTGGCGAGTATGTGGTGACTCTGCAGGTGACAGGGACACTGCAGGACTTGGTGGCAGCTCAGCAATTTCTCAGTTCCCCAAAGAAGCGGAATTCTGCAAATTGCTGCCTTTGCTCTTGAAAGGATATCATCAGGTGGGTGTTTTAGTGTCATACTCTGAAAACCAGAGCAGAAATGTTGAAATATTCCCATGATATGAATGGTCCCTGCACCAAAGCACCGTGACTCACCCTAAGGAGATCTGCAGCTTATTTTTTTGTACTGCCAGCAGATTGTGGAAGCACAGTATAAAAACCATCCTTATGGAGAGATCTGCGTATTTTAGGCTTAGTCTTAGTGTCTCAAGTAGCTGGGGTTTTTGCTTGGGCCTAATCCATACGGTCTTATGGCCTTACTCCTAGTCTGAAGACGAATGTGCTAGAAACTATAAAGCGAAAAAATGTCCTGCAGCCTAGCCTTCCTTTGCCTGTCCTTGCCTGTCCTTGCCTTGCGTTATTTCCTTCTCATCCTGTTCTCTGTCCCATCCTCCCTCACTAACCCCTCGTCTGTCTGCATGTCTCTACTGTCCTTTTCTCTCACTCTCCTGCTTCCTGCCTCTTTTCCTGCAATTCCTCCATCTCACTCCTGCAGCCCAACACTACTTTTTATTCTTCCTTCCCTTTCTCCTGCTCCCTTCGCTTTCTTCCTCTGTCCCATATCTTTCTTCCCGACTTGTCTTTTCAAGACTTTGGGCAAAATTGGCCCCAAGTCTGGGCATGGTTTGACCAATTTTGAGAGGCCTGCCTGGTGACAGCAGGGACAGCAGGCAGTGACAGGCCCGGGGCTGACAGGCTCCCCATCCCCTAGGGGGCGCCTGGCTGCCACACCCAGCTGACATAGAACCTTTGTCACAATGCCCGCTACCGTGGCGAGTATGTGGTGACTCTGCAGGTGACAGGAACACTGCAGGACTTGGTGGCAGCTCAGCAATTTCTCAGTTCCCCAAAGAAGCGGAATTCTGCAAATTGCTGCCTTTGCTCTTGAAAGGATATCATCAGATGGGTGTTTTGGTGTCATACACTGAAAACCAGAGCAGAAATGGTGAAATATTCCCATGACATGCATGGTCCCTGCACCAAAGCACCATGACTCAGCCTAAGGAGATCTGCATCTTATTTTTTTGTAAAGCCAGCAGATTGTGGAAGCACAGTATAAAAACCATCCTTATGGAGAGATCTGCGTATTTTAGGCTTAGTCTTAGTGTGTCAAGTAGCTGGGGTTTTTGCTTGGGCCTAATCCATACGGTCTTATGGCCTTACTCCTAGTCTGAAGACGAATGTGCTAGAAACTATAAAGCGAAAAAATGTCCTGCAGCCTAGCCTTGCTTTGCCTGTCCTTGCCTGTCCTTGCCTTGCCTTATTTCCTTCTCATCCTGTTCTCTGTCCCATCCTCCCTCACTAACCCCTCGTCTGGCTGCATGTCTCTACTTTCCTTTTCTCTCACTCTCCTGCTTCCTGCCTCTTTTCCTGCAATTCCTCCATCTCACTCCTGCAGCCCAACACTACTTTTTATTCTTCCTTCCCTTTCTCCTGCTCCCTTCGCTTTCTCCCTCTGTCCCATATCTTTCTTCCCGACTTGTCTTTTCAAGACTTTGGGCCAAATTGGCCCCAAGTCTGGGCATGGTTTGACCAATTTTCAGAGGCCTGGCTGGTGACAGCAGGGACAGCAGGCAGTGACAGGCCCGGGGCTGACAGGCTCCCCATCCCCTAGGGGGCGCCTGGCTGCCACACCCAGCTGACATAGAACCTTTGTCACAATGCCCGCTACCGTGGCGAGTATGTGGTGACTCTGCAGGTGACAGGGACACTGCAGGACTTGGTGGCAGCTCAGCAATTTCTCACTTCCCCAAAGAAGCGGAATTCTGCAAATTGCTGCCTTTGCTCTTGAAAGGATATCATCAGGTGGGTGTTTTAGTGTCATACTCTGAAAACCAGAGCAGAAATGGTGAAATATTCCCATGATATGCATGGTCCCTGCACCAAAGCACCGTGACTCACCCTAAGGAGATCTGCAGCTTATTTTTTTGTACTGCCAGCAGATTGTGGAAGCACAGTATAAAAACCATCCTTATGGAGAGATCTGCGTATTTTAGGCTTAGTCTTAGTGTCTCAAGTAGCTGGGGTTTTTGCTTGGGCCTAATCCATACGGTCTTATGGCCTTACTCCTAGTCTGAAGACGAATGTGCTAGAAACTATAAAGCGAAACCTTGCCTTATTTCCTTCTCATCCTGTTCTCTGTCCCATCCTCCCTCACTAACCCCTCGTCTGGCTGCATGTCTCTACTTTCCTTTTCTCTCACTCTCCTGCTTCCTGCCTCTTTTCCTGCAATTCCTCCATCTCACTCCTGCAGCCCAACACTACTTTTTATTCTTCCTTCCCTTTCTCCTGCTCCCTTCGCTTTCTCCCTCTGTCCCATATCTTTCTTCCCGACTTGTCTTTTCAAGACTTTGGGCCAAATTGGCCCCAAGTCAGGGCATGGTTTGACCAATTTTCAGAGGCCTGGCTGGTGGCAGCAGGGACAGCAGGCAGTGACAGGCCCGGGGCTGACAGGCTCCCCATCCCCTAGGGGGCGCCTGGCTGCCACACCCAGCTGACATAGAACCTTTGTCACAATGCCCGCTACCGTGGCGAGTATGTGGTGACTCTGCAGGTGACAGGGACACTGCAGGACTTGGTGGCAGCTCAGCAATTTCTCACTTCCCCAAAGACGCGGAATTCTGCAAATTGCTGCCTTTGCTCTTGAAAGGATATCATCAGGTGGGTGTTTTGGTGTCATACACTGAAAACCAGAGCAGAAATGGTGAAATATTCCCATGATATGCATGGTCCCTGCACCAAAGCACCGTGACTCAGCCTAAGGAGATCTGCAGCTTATTTTTTTGTACTGCCAGCAGATTGTGGAAGCACAGTATAAAAACCATCCTTATGGAGAGATCTGCGTATTTTAGGCTTAGTCTTAGTGTGTCAAGTAGCTGGGGTTTTTGCTTGGGCCTAATCCATACGGTCTTATGGCCTTAATCCTAGTCTGAAGACGAATGTGCTAGAAACTATAAAGCAAAAAAATGTCCTGCAGCTTAGCCTTGCTTTGCCTGTCCTTGCCTGTCCTTGCCTTGCCTTATTTCCTTCTCATCCTGTTCTCTGTCCCATCCTCCCTCACTAACCCCTCGTCTGGCTGCATGTCTCTACTTTCCTTTTCTCTCACTCTCCTGCTTCCTGCCTCTTTAATGGCAATTCCTCCATCTCACTCCTGCAGCCCAACACTACTTTTTATTCTTCCTTCCCTTTCTCCTGCTCCCTTCGCTTTCTTCCTCTGTCCCATATCTTTCTTCCCGACTTGTCTTTTCAAGACTTTGGGCCAAATTGGCCCCAAGTCTGGGCATGGTTTGACCAATTTTCAGAGGCCTGGCTGGTGACAGCAGGGACAGTAGGCAGTGAAAGGCCCGGGGCTGACAGGCTCCCCATCCCCTAGGGGGCGCCTGGCTGCCACACCCAGCTGACATAGAACCTTTGTCACAATGCCCGCTACCGTGGCGAGTATGTGGTGACTCTGCAGGTGACAGGGACACTGCAGGACTTGGTGGCAGCTCAGCAATTTCTCAGTTCCCCAAAGAAGCGGAATTCTGCAAATTGCTGCCTTTGCTCTTGAAAGGATATCATCAGATGGGTGTTTTGGTGTCATACACTGAAAACCAGAGCAGAAATGGTGAAATATTCCCATGACATGCATGGTCCCTGCACCAAAGCACCATGACTCAGCCTAAGGAGATCTGCAGCTTATTTTTTTGTACTGCCAGCAGATTGTGGAAGCACAGTATAAAAACCATCCTTATGGAGAGATCTGCCTATTTTAGGCTTAGTCTTAGTGTGTCAAGTAGCTGGGGTTTTTGCTTGGGCCTAATCCATATGGTCTTATGGCCTTACTCCTAGTCTGAAGACGAATGTGCTAGAAACTATAAAGCAAAAAAATGTCCTGCAGCCTAGCCTTGCTTTGCCTGTCCTTGCCTGTCCTTGCCTTGCCTTATTTCCTTCTCATCCTGTTCTCTGTTCCATCCTCTCTCACTAACCCCTCGTCTGGCTGCATGTCTCTACTTTCCTTTTCTCTCACTCTCCTGCTTCCTGCCTCTTTTCCTGCAATTCCTCCATCTCACTCCTGCAGCCCAACACTACTTTTTATTCTTCCTTCCCTTTCTCCTGCTCCCTTCGCTTTCTCCCTCTGTCCCATATCTTTCTTCCCGACTTGTCTTTTCAAGACTTTGGGCCAAATTGGCCCCAAGTCTGGGCATGGTTTGACCAATTTTCAGAGGCCTGGCTGGTGACAGCAGGGACAGCAGGCAGTGACAGGCCCGGGGCTGACAGGCTCCCCATCCCCTAGGGGGCGCCTGGCTGCCACACCCAGCTGACATAGAACCTTTGTCACAATGCCCGCTACCGTGGCGAGTATGTGGTGACTCTGCAGGTGACAGGGACACTGCAGGACTTGGTGGCAGCTCAGCAATTTCTCAGTTCCCCAAAGAAGCGGAATTCTGCAAATTGCTGCCTTTGCTCTTGAAAGGATATCATCAGGTGGGTGTTTTGGTGTCATACTCTGAAAACCAGAGCAGAAATGTTGAAATATTCCCATGATATGAATGGTCCCTGCACCAAAGCACCGTGACTCACCCTAAGGAGATCTGCAGCTTATTTTTTTGTACTGCCAGCAGATTGTGGAAGCACAGTATAAAAACCATCCTTATGGAGAGATCTGCGTATTTTAGGCTTAGTCTTAGTGTCTCAAGTAGCTGGGGTTTTTGCTTGGGCCTAATCCATACGGTCTTATGGCCTTACTCCTAGTCTGAAGACGAATGTGCTAGAAACTATAAAGCGAAAAAATGTCCTGCAGCCTAGCCTTCCTTTGCCTGTCCTTGCCTGTCCTTGCCTTGCGTTATTTCCTTCTCATCCTGTTCTCTGTCCCATCCTCCCTCACTAACCCCTCGTCTGGCTGCATGTCTCTACTGTCCTTTTCTCTCACTCTCCTGCTTCCTGCCTCTTTTCCTGCAATTCCTCCATCTCACTCCTGCAGCCCAACACTACTTTTTATTCTTCCTTCCCTTTCTCCTGCTCCCTTCGCTTTCTTCCTCTGTCCCATATCTTTCTTCCCGACTTGTCTTTTCAAGACTTTGGGCAAAATTGGCCCCAAGTCTGGGCATGGTTTGACCAATTTTGAGAGGCCTGCCTGGTGACAGCAGGGACAGCAGGCAGTGACAGGCCCGGGGCTGACAGGCTCCCCATCCCCTAGGGGGCGCCTGGCTGCCACACCCAGCTGACATAGAACCTTTGTCACAATGCCCGCTACCGTGGCGAGTATGTGGTGACTCTGCAGGTGACAGGAACACTGCAGGACTTGGTGGCAGCTCAGCAATTTCTCAGTTCCCCAAAGAAGCGGAATTCTGCAAATTGCTGCCTTTGCTCTTGAAAGGATATCATCAGATGGGTGTTTTGGTGTCATACACTGAAAACCAGAGCAGAAATGGTGAAATATTCCCATGACATGCATGGTCCCTGCACCAAAGCACCATGACTCAGCCTAAGGAGATCTGCATCTTATTTTTTTGTAAAGCCAGCAGATTGTGGAAGCACAGTATAAAAACCATCCTTATGGAGAGATCTGCGTATTTTAGGCTTAGTCTTAGTGTGTCAAGTAGCTGGGGTTTTTGCTTGGGCCTAATCCATACGGTCTTATGGCCTTACTCCTAGTCTGAAGACGAATGTGCTAGAAACTATAAAGCGAAAAAATGTCCTGCAGCCTAGCCTTGCTTTGCCTGTCCTTGCCTGTCCTTGCCTTGCCTTATTTCCTTCTCATCCTGTTCTCTGTCCCATCCTCCCTCACTAACCCCTCGTCTGGCTGCATGTCTCTACTTTCCTTTTCTCTCACTCTCCTGCTTCCTGCCTCTTTTCCTGCAATTCCTCCATCTCACTCCTGCAGCCCAACACTACTTTTTATTCTTCCTTCCCTTTCTCCTGCTCCCTTCGCTTTCTCCCTCTGTCCCATATCTTTCTTCCCGACTTGTCTTTTCAAGACTTTGGGCCAAATTGGCCCCAAGTCTGGGCATGGTTTGACCAATTTTCAGAGGCCTGGCTGGTGACAGCAGGGACAGCAGGCAGTGACAGGCCCGGGGCTGACAGGCTCCCCATCCCCTAGGGGGCGCCTGGCTGCCACACCCAGCTGACATAGAACCTTTGTCACAATGCCCGCTACCGTGGCGAGTATGTGGTGACTCTGCAGGTGACAGGGACACTGCAGGACTTGGTGGCAGCTCAGCAATTTCTCACTTCCCCAAAGAAGCGGAATTCTGCAAATTGCTGCCTTTGCTCTTGAAAGGATATCATCAGGTGGGTGTTTTAGTGTCATACTCTGAAAACCAGAGCAGAAATGGTGAAATATTCCCATGATATGCATGGTCCCTGCACCAAAGCACCGTGACTCACCCTAAGGAGATCTGCAGCTTATTTTTTTGTACTGCCAGCAGATTGTGGAAGCACAGTATAAAAACCATCCTTATGGAGAGATCTGCGTATTTTAGGCTTAGTCTTAGTGTCTCAAGTAGCTGGGGTTTTTGCTTGGGCCTAATCCATACGGTCTTATGGCCTTACTCCTAGTCTGAAGACGAATGTGCTAGAAACTATAAAGCGAAACCTTGCCTTATTTCCTTCTCATCCTGTTCTCTGTCCCATCCTCCCTCACTAACCCCTCGTCTGGCTGCATGTCTCTACTTTCCTTTTCTCTCACTCTCCTGCTTCCTGCCTCTTTTCCTGCAATTCCTCCATCTCACTCCTGCAGCCCAACACTACTTTTTATTCTTCCTTCCCTTTCTCCTGCTCCCTTCGCTTTCTCCCTCTGTCCCATATCTTTCTTCCCGACTTGTCTTTTCAAGACTTTTAGCCAAATTGACCCCAAGTCAGGGCATGGTTTGACCAATTTTCAGAGGCCTGGCTGGTGGCAGCAGGGACAGCAGGCAGTGACAGGCCCGGGGCTGACAGGCTCCCCATCCCCTAGGGGTCGCCTGGCTGCCACACCCAGCTGACATAGAACCTTTGTCACAATGCCCGCTACCGTGGCGAGTATGTGGTGACTCTGCAGGTGACAGGGACACTGCAGGACTTGGTGGCAGCTCAGCAATTTCTCAGTTCCCCAAAGAAGCGGAATTCTGCAAATTGCTGCCTTTGCTCTTGAAAGGATATCATCAGGTGGGTGTTTTGGTGTCATACTCTGAAAACCAGAGCAGAAATGGTGAAATATTCCCATGATATGCATGGTCCCTGCAACAAAGCACCATGACTCAGCCTAAGGAGATCTGCAGCTTATTTTTTTGTACTGCCAGCAGATTGTGGAAGCACAGTATAAAAACCATCCTTATGGAGAGATCTGCCTATTTTAGGCTTAGTCTTAGTGTGTCAAGTAGCTGGGGTTTTTGCTTGGGCCTAATCCATACGGTCTTATGGCCTTACTCCTAGTCTGAAGACGAATGTGCTAGAAACTATAAAGCGAAAAAATGTCCTGCAGCTTAGCCTTGCTTTGCCTGTCCTTGCCTGTCCTTGCCTTGCCTTATTTCCTTCTCATCCTGTTCTCTGTCCCATCCTCCCTCACTAACCCCTCGTCTGGCTGCATGTCTCTACTTTCCTTTTCTCTCACTCTCCTGCTTCCTGCCTCTTTTCCTGCAATTCCTCCATCTCACTCCTGCAGCCCAACACTACTTTTTATTCTTCCTTCCCTTTCTCCTGCTCCCTTCGCTTTCTCCCTCTGTCCCATATCTTTCTTCCCGACTTGTCTTTTCAAGACTTTGGGCCAAATTGGCCCCAAGTCTGGGCATGGTTTGACCAATTTTCAGAGGCCTGGCTGGTGACAGCAGGGACAGCAGGCAGTGACAGGCCCGGGGCTGACAGGCTCCCCATCCCCTAGGGGGCGCCTGGCTGCCACACCCAGCTGACATAGAACCTTTGTCACAATGCCCGCTACCGTGGCGAGTATGTGGTGACTCTGCAGGTGACAGGGACACTGCAGGACTTGGTGGCAGCTCAGCAATTTCTCAGTTCCCCAAAGAAGCGGAATTCTGCAAATTGCTGCCTTTCCTCTTGAAAGGATATCATCAGATGGGTGTTTTGGTGTCATACACTGAAAACCAGAGCAGAAATGGTGAAATATTCCCATGACATGCATGGTCCCTGCAACAAAGCACCATGACTCAGCCTAAGGAGATCTGCATCTTATTTTTTTGTACTGCCAGCAGATTGTGGAAGCACAGTATAAAAACCATCCTTATGGAGAGATCTGCGTATTTTAGGCTTAGTCTTAGTGTGTCAAGTAGCTGGGGTTTTTGCTTGGGCCTAATCCATACGGTCTTATGGCCTTACTCCTAGTCTGAAGACGAATGTGCTAGAAAATATAAAGCGAAAAAATGTCCTGCAGCCTAGCCTTGCTTTGCCTGTCCTTGCCTGTCCTTGCCTTGCCTTATTTCCTTCTCATCCTGTTCTCTGTCCCATCCTCTCTCACTAACCCCTCGTCTGGCTGCATGTCTCTTCTTTCCTTTTCTCTCACTCTCCTGCTTCCTGCCTCTTTTCCTGCAATTCCTCCATCTCACTCCTGCAGCCCAACACTACTTTTTATTCTTCCTTCCCTTTCTCCTGCTCCCTTCGCTTTCTCCCTCTGTCCCATATCTTTCTTCCCGACTTGTCTTTTCAAGACTTTGGGCCAAATTGGCCCCAAGTCTGGGCATGGTTTGACCAATTTTCAGAGGCCTGGCTGGTGACAGCAGGGACAGCAGGCAGTGACAGGCCCGGGGCTGACAGGCTCCCCATCCCCTAGGGGGCGCCTGGCTGCCACACCCAGCTGACATAGAACCTTTGTCACAATGCCCGCTACCGTGGCGAGTATGTGGTGACTCTGCAGGTGACAGGGACACTGCAGGACTTGGTGGCAGCTCAGCAATTTCTCACTTCCCCAAAGAAGCGGAATTCTGCAAATTGCTGCCTTTGCTCTTGAAAGGATATCATCAGGTGGGTGTTTTAGTGTCATACTCTGAAAACCAGAGCAGAAATGGTGAAATATTCCCATGATATGCATGGTCCCTGCACCAAAGCACCGTGACTCACCCTAAGGAGATCTGCAGCTTATTTTTTTGTACTGCCAGCAGATTGTGGAAGCACAGTATAAAAACCATCCTTATGGAGAGATCTGCGTATTTTAGGCTTAGTCTTAGTGTCTCAAGTAGCTGGGGTTTTTGCTTGGGCCTAATCCATACGGTCTTATGGCCTTACTCCTAGTCTGAAGACGAATGTGCTAGAAACTATAAAGCGAAACCTTGCCTTATTTCCTTCTCATCCTGTTCTCTGTCCCATCCTCCCTCACTAACCCCTCGTCTGGCTGCATGTCTCTACTTTCCTTTTCTCTCACTCTCCTGCTTCCTGCCTCTTTTCCTGCAATTCCTCCATCTCACTCCTGCAGCCCAACACTACTTTTTATTCTTCCTTCCCTTTCTCCTGCTCCCTTCGCTTTCTCCCTCTGTCCCATATCTTTCTTCCCGACTTGTCTTTTCAAGACTTTGGGCCAAATTGGCCCCAAGTCAGGGCATGGTTTGACCAATTTTCAGAGGCCTGGCTGGTGGCAGCAGGGACAGCAGGCAGTGACAGGCCCGGGGCTGACAGGCTCCCCATCCCCTAGGGGGCGCCTGGCTGCCACACCCAGCTGACATAGAACCTTTGTCACAATGCCCGCTACCGTGGCGAGTATGTGGTGACTCTGCAGGTGACAGGGACACTGCAGGACTTGGTGGCAGCTCAGCAATTTCTCACTTCCCCAAAGACGCGGAATTCTGCAAATTGCTGCCTTTGCTCTTGAAAGGATATCATCAGGTGGGTGTTTTGGTGTCATACACTGAAAACCAGAGCAGAAATGGTGAAATATTCCCATGATATGCATGGTCCCTGCACCAAAGCACCGTGACTCAGCCTAAGGAGATCTGCAGCTTATTTTTTTGTACTGCCAGCAGATTGTGGAAGCACAGTATAAAAACCATCCTTATGGAGAGATCTGCGTATTTTAGGCTTAGTCTTAGTGTGTCAAGTAGCTGGGGTTTTTGCTTGGGCCTAATCCATACGGTCTTATGGCCTTAATCCTAGTCTGAAGACGAATGTGCTAGAAACTATAAAGCAAAAAAATGTCCTGCAGCTTAGCCTTGCTTTGCCTGTCCTTGCCTGTCCTTGCCTTGCCTTATTTCCTTCTCATCCTGTTCTCTGTCCCATCCTCCCTCACTAACCCCTCGTCTGGCTGCATGTCTCTACTTTCCTTTTCTCTCACTCTCCTGCTTCCTGCCTCTTTAATGGCAATTCCTCCATCTCACTCCTGCAGCCCAACACTACTTTTTATTCTTCCTTCCCTTTCTCCTGCTCCCTTCGCTTTCTTCCTCTGTCCCATATCTTTCTTCCCGACTTGTCTTTTCAAGACTTTGGGCCAAATTGGCCCCAAGTCTGGGCATGGTTTGACCAATTTTCAGAGGCCTGGCTGGTGACAGCAGGGACAGTAGGCAGTGAAAGGCCCGGGGCTGACAGGCTCCCCATCCCCTAGGGGGCGCCTGGCTGCCACACCCAGCTGACATAGAACCTTTGTCACAATGCCCGCTACCGTGGCGAGTATGTGGTGACTCTGCAGGTGACAGGGACACTGCAGGACTTGGTGGCAGCTCAGCAATTTCTCAGTTCCCCAAAGAAGCGGAATTCTGCAAATTGCTGCCTTTGCTCTTGAAAGGATATCATCAGATGGGTGTTTTGGTGTCATACACTGAAAACCAGAGCAGAAATGGTGAAATATTCCCATGACATGCATGGTCCCTGCACCAAAGCACCATGACTCAGCCTAAGGAGATCTGCAGCTTATTTTTTTGTACTGCCAGCAGATTGTGGAAGCACAGTATAAAAACCATCCTTATGGAGAGATCTGCCTATTTTAGGCTTAGTCTTAGTGTGTCAAGTAGCTGGGGTTTTTGCTTGGGCCTAATCCATATGGTCTTATGGCCTTACTCCTAGTCTGAAGACGAATGTGCTAGAAACTATAAAGCAAAAAAATGTCCTGCAGCCTAGCCTTGCTTTGCCTGTCCTTGCCTGTCCTTGCCTTGCCTTATTTCCTTCTCATCCTGTTCTCTGTTCCATCCTCTCTCACTAACCCCTCGTCTGGCTGCATGTCTCTACTTTCCTTTTCTCTCACTCTCCTGCTTCCTGCCTCTTTTCCTGCAATTCCTCCATCTCACTCCTGCAGCCCAACACTACTTTTTATTCTTCCTTCCCTTTCTCCTGCTCCCTTCGCTTTCTCCCTCTGTCCCATATCTTTCTTCCCGACTTGTCTTTTCAAGACTTTGGGCCAAATTGGCCCCAAGTCTGGGCATGGTTTGACCAATTTTCAGAGGCCTGGCTGGTGACAGCAGGGACAGCAGGCAGTGACAGGCCCGGGGCTGACAGGCTCCCCATCCCCTAGGGGGCGCCTGGCTGCCACACCCAGCTGACATAGAACCTTTGTCACAATGCCCGCTACCGTGGCGAGTATGTGGTGACTCTGCAGGTGACAGGGACACTGCAGGACTTGGTGGCAGCTCAGCAATTTCTCAGTTCCCCAAAGAAGCGGAATTCTGCAAATTGCTGCCTTTGCTCTTGAAAGGATATCATCAGATGGGTGTTTTGGTGTCATACACTGAAAACCAGAGCAGAAATGGTGAAATATTCCCATGACATGCATGGTCCCTGCACCAAAGCACCATGACTCAGCCTAAGGAGATCTGCATCTTATTTTTTTGTACTGCCAGCAGATTGTGGAAGCACAGTATAAAAACCATCCTTATGGAGAGATCTGCGTATTTTAGGCTTAGTCTTAGTGTGTCAAGTAGCTGGGGTTTTTGCTTGGGCCTAATCCATACGGTCTTATGGCCTTACTCCTAGTCTGAAGACGAATGTGCTAGAAAATATAAAGCGAAAAAATGTCCTGCAGCCTAGCCTTGCTTTGCCTGTCCTTGCCTGTCCTTGCCTTGCCTTATTTCCTTCTCATCCTGTTCTCTGTCCCATCCTCTCTCACTAACCCCTCGTCTGGCTGCATGTCTCTTCTTTCCTTTTCTCTCACTCTCCTGCTTCCTGCCTCTTTTCCTGCAATTCCTCCATCTCACTCCTGCAGCCCAACACTACTTTTTATTCTTCCTTCCCTTTCTCCTGCTCCCTTCGCTTTCTCCCTCTGTCCCATATCTTTCTTCCCGACTTGTCTTTTCAAGACTTTGGGCCAAATTGGCCCCAAGTCTGGGCATGGTTTGACCAATTTTCAGAGGCCTGGCTGGTGACAGCAGGGACAGCAGGCAGTGACAGGCCCGGGGCTGACAGGCTCCCCATCCCCTAGGGGGCGCCTGGCTGCCACACCCAGCTGACATAGAACCTTTGTCACAATGCCCGCTACCGTGGCGAGTATGTGGTGACTCTGCAGGTGACAGGGACACTGCAGGACTTGGTGGCAGCTCAGCAATTTCTCACTTCCCCAAAGAAGCGGAATTCTGCAAATTGCTGCCTTTGCTCTTGAAAGGATATCATCAGGTGGGTGTTTTAGTGTCATACTCTGAAAACCAGAGCAGAAATGGTGAAATATTCCCATGATATGCATGGTCCCTGCACCAAAGCACCGTGACTCACCCTAAGGAGATCTGCAGCTTATTTTTTTGTACTGCCAGCAGATTGTGGAAGCACAGTATAAAAACCATCCTTATGGAGAGATCTGCGTATTTTAGGCTTAGTCTTAGTGTCTCAAGTAGCTGGGGTTTTTGCTTGGGCCTAATCCATACGGTCTTATGGCCTTACTCCTAGTCTGAAGACGAATGTGCTAGAAACTATAAAGCGAAACCTTGCCTTATTTCCTTCTCATCCTGTTCTCTGTCCCATCCTCCCTCACTAACCCCTCGTCTGGCTGCATGTCTCTACTTTCCTTTTCTCTCACTCTCCTGCTTCCTGCCTCTTTTCCTGCAATTCCTCCATCTCACTCCTGCAGCCCAACACTACTTTTTATTCTTCCTTCCCTTTCTCCTGCTCCCTTCGCTTTCTCCCTCTGTCCCATATCTTTCTTCCCGACTTGTCTTTTCAAGACTTTGGGCCAAATTGGCCCCAAGTCAGGGCATGGTTTGACCAATTTTCAGAGGCCTGGCTGGTGGCAGCAGGGACAGCAGGCAGTGACAGGCCCGGGGCTGACAGGCTCCCCATCCCCTAGGGGGCGCCTGGCTGCCACACCCAGCTGACATAGAACCTTTGTCACAATGCCTGCTACCGTGGCGAGTATGTGGTGACTCTGCAGGTGACAGGGACACTGCAGGACTTGGTGGCAGCTCAGCAATTTCTCACTTCCCCAAAGACGCGGAATTCTGCAAATTGCTGCCTTTGCTCTTGAAAGGATATCATCAGGTGGGTGTTTTGGTGTCATACACTGAAAACCAGAGCAGAAATGGTGAAATATTCCCATGATATGCATGGTCCCTGCACCAAAGCACCGTGACTCAGCCTAAGGAGATCTGCAGCTTATTTTTTTGTACTGCCAGCAGATTGTGGAAGCACAGTATAAAAACCATCCTTATGGAGAGATCTGCGTATTTTAGGCTTAGTCTTAGTGTGTCAAGTAGCTGGGGTTTTTGCTTGGGCCTAATCCATACGGTCTTATGGCCTTAATCCTAGTCTGAAGACGAATGTGCTAGAAACTATAAAGCAAAAAAATGTCCTGCAGCTTAGCCTTGCTTTGCCTGTCCTTGCCTGTCCTTGCCTTGCCTTATTTCCTTCTCATCCTGTTCTCTGTCCCATCCTCCCTCACTAACCCCTCGTCTGGCTGCATGTCTCTACTTTCCTTTTCTGTCACTCTCCTGCTTCCTGCCTCTTTAATGGCAATTCCTCCATCTCACTCCTGCAGCCCAACACTACTTTTTATTCTTCCTTCCCTTTCTCCTGCTCCCTTCGCTTTCTTCCTCTGTCCCATATCTTTCTTCCCGACTTGTCTTTTCAAGACTTTGGGCCAAATTGGCCCCAAGTCTGGGCATGGTTTGACCAATTTTCAGAGGCCTGGCTGGTGACAGCAGGGACAGTAGGCAGTGAAAGGCCCGGGGCTGACAGGCTCCCCATCCCCTAGGGGGCGCCTGGCTGCCACACCCAGCTGACATAGAACCTTTGTCACAATGCCCGCTACCGTGGCGAGTATGTGGTGACTCTGCAGGTGACAGGGACACTGCAGGACTTGGTGGCAGCTCAGCAATTTCTCAGTTCCCCAAAGAAGCGGAATTCTGCAAATTGCTGCCTTTGCTCTTGAAAGGATATCATCAGATGGGTGTTTTGGTGTCATACACTGAAAACCAGAGCAGAAATGGTGAAATATTCCCATGACATGCATGGTCCCTGCACCAAAGCACCATGACTCAGCCTAAGGAGATCTGCAGCTTATTTTTTTGTACTGCCAGCAGATTGTGGAAGCACAGTATAAAAACCATCCTTATGGAGAGATCTGCCTATTTTAGGCTTAGTCTTAGTGTGTCAAGTAGCTGGGGTTTTTGCTTGGGCCTAATCCATATGGTCTTATGGCCTTACTCCTAGTCTGAAGACGAATGTGCTAGAAACTATAAAGCAAAAAAATGTCCTGCAGCCTAGCCTTGCTTTGCCTGTCCTTGCCTGTCCTTGCCTTGCCTTATTTCCTTCTCATCCTGTTCTCTGTTCCATCCTCTCTCACTAACCCCTCGTCTGGCTGCATGTCTCTACTTTCCTTTTCTCTCACTCTCCTGCTTCCTGCCTCTTTTCCTGCAATTCCTCCATCTCACTCCTGCAGCCCAACACTACTTTTTATTCTTCCTTCCCTTTCTCCTGCTCCCTTCGCTTTCTCCCTCTGTCCCATATCTTTCTTCCCGACTTGTCTTTTCAAGACTTTGGGCCAAATTGGCCCCAAGTCTGGGCATGGTTTGACCAATTTTCAGAGGCCTGGCTGGTGACAGCAGGGACAGCAGGCAGTGACAGGCCCGGGGCTGACAGGCTCCCCATCCCCTAGGGGGCGCCTGGCTGCCACACCCAGCTGACATAGAACCTTTGTCACAATGCCCGCTACCGTGGCGAGTATGTGGTGACTCTGCAGGTGACAGGGACACTGCAGGACTTGGTGGCAGCTCAGCAATTTCTCAGTTCCCCAAAGAAGCGGAATTCTGCAAATTGCTGCCTTTGCTCTTGAAAGGATATCATCAGGTGGGTGTTTTAGTGTCATACTCTGAAAACCAGAGCAGAAATGTTGAAATATTCCCATGATATGAATGGTCCCTGCACCAAAGCACCGTGACTCACCCTAAGGAGATCTGCAGCTTATTTTTTTGTACTGCCAGCAGATTGTGGAAGCACAGTATAAAAACCATCCTTATGGAGAGATCTGCGTATTTTAGGCTTAGTCTTAGTGTCTCAAGTAGCTGGGGTTTTTGCTTGGGCCTAATCCATACGGTCTTATGGCCTTACTCCTAGTCTGAAGACGAATGTGCTAGAAACTATAAAGCGAAAAAATGTCCTGCAGCCTAGCCTTCCTTTGCCTGTCCTTGCCTGTCCTTGCCTTGCGTTATTTCCTTCTCATCCTGTTCTCTGTCCCATCCTCCCTCACTAACCCCTCGTCTGGCTGCATGTCTCTACTGTCCTTTTCTCTCACTCTCCTGCTTCCTGCCTCTTTTCCTGCAATTCCTCCATCTCACTCCTGCAGCCCAACACTACTTTTTATTCTTCCTTCCCTTTCTCCTGCTCCCTTCGCTTTCTTCCTCTGTCCCATATCTTTCTTCCCGACTTGTCTTTTCAAGACTTTGGGCCAAATTGGCCCCAAGTCTGGGCATGGTTTGACCAATTTTGAGAGGCCTGCCTGGTGACAGCAGGGACAGCAGGCAGTGACAGGCCCGGGGCTGACAGGCTCCCCATCCCCTAGGGGGCGCCTGGCTGCCACACCCAGCTGACATAGAACCTTTGTCACAATGCCCGCTACCGTGGCGAGTATGTGGTGACTCTGCAGGTGACAGGAACACTGCAGGACTTGGTGGCAGCTCAGCAATTTCTCAGTTCCCCAAAGAAGCGGAATTCTGCAAATTGCTGCCTTTGCTCTTGAAAGGATATCATCAGATGGGTGTTTTGGTGTCATACACTGAAAACCAGAGCAGAAATGGTGAAATATTCCCATGACATGCATGGTCCCTGCACCAAAGCACCATGACTCAGCCTAAGGAGATCTGCATCTTATTTTTTTGTAAAGCCAGCAGATTGTGGAAGCACAGTATAAAAACCATCCTTATGGAGAGATCTGCGTATTTTAGGCTTAGTCTTAGTGTGTCAAGTAGCTGGGGTTTTTGCTTGGGCCTAATCCATACGGTCTTATGGCCTTACTCCTAGTCTGAAGACGAATGTGCTAGAAACTATAAAGCGAAAAAATGTCCTGCAGCCTAGCCTTGCTTTGCCTGTCCTTGCCTGTCCTTGCCTTGCCTTATTTCCTTCTCATCCTGTTCTCTGTCCCATCCTCCCTCACTAACCCCTCGTCTGGCTGCATGTCTCTACTTTCCTTTTCTCTCACTCTCCTGCTTCCTGCCTCTTTTCCTGCAATTCCTCCATCTCACTCCTGCAGCCCAACACTACTTTTTATTCTTCCTTCCCTTTCTCCTGCTCCCTTCGCTTTCTCCCTCTGTCCCATATCTTTCTTCCCGACTTGTCTTTTCAAGACTTTGGGCCAAATTGGCCCCAAGTCTGGGCATGGTTTGACCAATTTTCAGAGGCCTGGCTGGTGACAGCAGGGACAGCAGGCAGTGACAGGCCCGGGGCTGACAGGCTCCCCATCCCCTAGGGGGCGCCTGGCTGCCACACCCAGCTGACATAGAACCTTTGTCACAATGCCCGCTACCGTGGCGAGTATGTGGTGACTCTGCAGGTGACAGGGACACTGCAGGACTTGGTGGCAGCTCAGCAATTTCTCACTTCCCCAAAGAAGCGGAATTCTGCAAATTGCTGCCTTTGCTCTTGAAAGGATATCATCAGGTGGGTGTTTTAGTGTCATACTCTGAAAACCAGAGCAGAAATGGTGAAATATTCCCATGATATGCATGGTCCCTGCACCAAAGCACCGTGACTCACCCTAAGGAGATCTGCAGCTTATTTTTTTGTACTGCCAGCAGATTGTGGAAGCACAGTATAAAAACCATCCTTATGGAGAGATCTGCGTATTTTAGGCTTAGTCTTAGTGTCTCAAGTAGCTGGGGTTTTTGCTTGGGCCTAATCCATACGGTCTTATGGCCTTACTCCTAGTCTGAAGACGAATGTGCTAGAAACTATAAAGCGAAACCTTGCCTTATTTCCTTCTCATCCTGTTCTCTGTCCCATCCTCCCTCACTAACCCCTCGTCTGGCTGCATGTCTCTACTTTCCTTTTCTCTCACTCTCCTGCTTCCTGCCTCTTTTCCTGCAATTCCTCCATCTCACTCCTGCAGCCCAACACTACTTTTTATTCTTCCTTCCCTTTCTCCTGCTCCCTTCGCTTTCTCCCTCTGTCCCATATCTTTCTTCCCGACTTGTCTTTTCAAGACTTTTAGCCAAATTGACCCCAAGTCAGGGCATGGTTTGACCAATTTTCAGAGGCCTGGCTGGTGGCAGCAGGGACAGCAGGCAGTGACAGGCCCGGGGCTGACAGGCTCCCCATCCCCTAGGGGTCGCCTGGCTGCCACACCCAGCTGACATAGAACCTTTGTCACAATGCCCGCTACCGTGGCGAGTATGTGGTGACTCTGCAGGTGACAGGGACACTGCAGGACTTGGTGGCAGCTCAGCAATTTCTCAGTTCCCCAAAGAAGCGGAATTCTGCAAATTGCTGCCTTTGCTCTTGAAAGGATATCATCAGGTGGGTGTTTTGGTGTCATACTCTGAAAACCAGAGCAGAAATGGTGAAATATTCCCATGATATGCATGGTCCCTGCAACAAAGCACCATGACTCAGCCTAAGGAGATCTGCAGCTTATTTTTTTGTACTGCCAGCAGATTGTGGAAGCACAGTATAAAAACCATCCTTATGGAGAGATCTGCCTATTTTAGGCTTAGTCTTAGTGTGTCAAGTAGCTGGGGTTTTTGCTTGGGCCTAATCCATACGGTCTTATGGCCTTACTCCTAGTCTGAAGACGAATGTGCTAGAAACTATAAAGCGAAAAAATGTCCTGCAGCTTAGCCTTGCTTTGCCTGTCCTTGCCTGTCCTTGCCTTGCCTTATTTCCTTCTCATCCTGTTCTCTGTCCCATCCTCCCTCACTAACCCCTCGTCTGGCTGCATGTCTCTACTTTCCTTTTCTCTCACTCTCCTGCTTCCTGCCTCTTTAATGGCAATTCCTCCATCTCACTCCTGCAGCCCAACACTACTTTTTATTCTTCCTTCCCTTTCTCCTGCTCCCTTCGCTTTCTCCCTCTGTCCCATATCTTTCTTCCCGACTTGTCTTTTCAAGACTTTGGGCCAAATTGGCCCCAAGTCTGGGCATGGTTTGACCAATTTTCAGAGGCCTGGCTGGTGACAGCAGGGACAGCAGGCAGTGACAGGCCCGGGGCTGACAGGCTCCCCATCCCCTAGGGGGCGCCTGGCTGCCACACCCAGCTGACATAGAACCTTTGTCACAATGCCCGCTACCGTGGCGAGTATGTGGTGACTCTGCAGGTGACAGGGACACTGCAGGACTTGGTGGCAGCTCAGCAATTTCTCAGTTCCCCAAAGAAGCGGAATTCTGCAAATTGCTGCCTTTGCTCTTGAAAGGATATCATCAGATGGGTGTTTTGGTGTCATACACTGAAAACCAGAGCAGAAATGGTGAAATATTCCCATGACATGCATGGTCCCTGCACCAAAGCACCATGACTCAGCCTAAGGAGATCTGCATCTTATTTTTTTGTACTGCCAGCAGATTGTGGAAGCACAGTATAAAAACCATCCTTATGGAGAGATCTGCGTATTTTAGGCTTAGTCTTAGTGTGTCAAGTAGCTGGGGTTTTTGCTTGGGCCTAATCCATACGGTCTTATGGCCTTACTCCTAGTCTGAAGACGAATGTGCTAGAAAATATAAAGCGAAAAAATGTCCTGCAGCCTAGCCTTGCTTTGCCTGTCCTTGCCTGTCCTTGCCTTGCCTTATTTCCTTCTCATCCTGTTCTCTGTCCCATCCTCTCTCACTAACCCCTCGTCTGGCTGCATGTCTCTTCTTTCCTTTTCTCTCACTCTCCTGCTTCCTGCCTCTTTAATGGCAATTCCTCCATCTCACTCCTGCAGCCCAACACTACTTTTTATTCTTCCTTCCCTTTCTCCTGCTCCCTTCGCTTTCTCCCTCTGTCCCATATCTTTCTTCCCGACTTGTCTTTTCAAGACTTTGGGCCAAATTGGCCCCAAGTCTGGGCATGGTTTGACCAATTTTCAGAGGCCTGGCTGGTGACAGCAGGGACAGCAGGCAGTGACAGGCCCGGGGCTGACAGGCTCCCCATCCCCTAGGGGGCGCCTGGCTGCCACACCCAGCTGACATAGAACCTTTGTCACAATGCCCGCTACCGTGGCGAGTATGTGGTGACTCTGCAGGTGACAGGGACACTGCAGGACTTGGTGGCAGCTCAGCAATTTCTCAGTTCCCCAAAGAAGCGGAATTCTGCAAATTGCTGCCTTTGCTCTTGAAAGGATATCATAAGATGGGTGTTTTGGTGTCATACTCTGAAAACCAGAGCAGAAATGGTGAAATATTCCCATGATATGCATGGTCCCTGCACCAAAGCACCGTGAATCAGCCTAAGGAGATCTGCAGCTTATTTTTTTGTACTGCCAGCAGATTGTGGAAGCACAGTATAAAAACCATCCTTATGGAGAGATCTGCGTATTTTAGGCTTAGTCTTAGTGTCTCAAGTAGCTGGGGTTTTTGCTTGGGCCTAATCCATACGGTCTTATGGCCTTACTCCTAGTCTGAAGACGAATGTGCTAGAAACTATAAAGCTATAACATGTCCTGCAGCCTAGCCTTGCTTTGCCTGTCCTTGCCTGTCCTTGCCTTGCCTTATTTCCTTCTCATCCTGTTCTCTGTCCCATCCTCCCTCACTAACCCCTCGTCTGGCTGCATGTCTCTACTTTCCTTTTCTCTCACTCTCCTGCTTCCTGCCTCTTTAATGGCAATTCCTCCATCTCACTCCTGCAGCCCAACACTACTTTTTATTCTTCCTTCCCTTTCTCCTGCTCCCTTCGCTTTCTCCCTCTGTCCCATATCTTTCTTCCCGACTTGTCTTTTCAAGACTTTGGGCCAAATTGGCCCCAAGTCTGGGCATGGTTTGACCAATTTTCAGAGGCCTGGCTGGTGACAGCAGGGACAGCAGGCAGTGACAGGCCCGGGGCTGACAGGCTCCCCATCCCCTAGGGGGCGCCTGGCTGCCACACCCAGCTGACATAGAACCTTTGTCACAATGCCCGCTACCGTGGCGAGTATGTGGTGACTCTGCAGGTGACAGGGACACTGCAGGACTTGGTGGCAGCTCAGCAATTTCTCAGTTCCCCAAAGAAGCGGAATTCTGCAAATTGCTGCCTTTGCTCTTGAAAGGATATCATCAGGTGGGTGTTTTGGTGTCATACTCTGAAAACCAGAGCAGAAATGGTGAAATATTCCCATGATATGCATGGTCCCTGCACCAAAGCACCGTGACTCAGCCTAAGGAGATCTGCAGCTTATTTTTTTGTACTGCCAGCAGATTGTGGAAGCACAGTATAAAAACCATCCTTATGGAGAGATCTGCGTATTTTAGGCTTAGTCTAAGCGTCTCAAGTAGCTGGGGTTTATGCTTGGGCCTAATCCATACGGTCTTATGGCCTTACTCCTAGTCTGAAGACGAATGTGCTAGAAACTATAAAGCGAAAAAATGTCCTGCAGCCTAGCCTTGCTTTGCCTGTCCTTGCCTGTCCTTGCCTTGCCTTATTTCCTTCTCATCCTATTCTCTGTCCCATCCTCCCTCACTAACCCCTCGTCTGGCTGCATGTCTCTACTTTCCTTTTCTCTCACTCTCCTGCTTCCTGCCTCTTTTCTTGCAATTCCTCCATCTCACTCCTGCAGCCCAACACTACTTTTTATTCTTCCTTCCCTTTCTCCTGCTCCCTTCGCTTTCTCCCTCTGTCCCATATCTTTCTTCCCGACTTGTCTTTTCAAGACTTTGGGCCAAATTGGCCCCAAGTCTGGGCATGGTTTGACCAATTTTCAGAGGCCTGGCTGGTGACAGCAGGGACAGCAGGCAGTGACAGGCCCGGGGCTGACAGGCTCCCCATCCCCTAGTGGGCGCCTGGCTGCCACACCCAGCTGACATAGAACCTTTGTCACAATGCCCGCTACCGTGGCGAGTATGTGGTGACTCTGCAGGTGACAGGGACACTGCAGGACTTGGTGGCAGCTCAGCAATTTCTCAGTTCCCCAAAGAAGCGGAATTCTGCAAATTGCTGCCTTTGCTCTTGAAAGGATATCATCAGATGGGTGTTTTGGTGTCATACTCTGAAAACCAGAGCAGAAATGGTGAAATATTCCCATGATATGCATGGTCCCTGCACCAAAGCACCGTGAATCAGCCTAAGGAGATCTGCAGCTTATTTTTTTGTACTGCCAGCAGATTGTGGAAGCACAGTATAAAAACCATCCTTATGGAGAGATCTGCGTATTTTAGGCTTAGTCTTAGTGTGTCAAGTAGCTGGGGTTTTTGCTTGGGCCTAATCCATACGGTCTTATGGCCTTACTCCTAGTCTGAAGACGAATGTGCTAGAAACTATAAAGCTATAACATGTCCTGCAGCCTAGCCTTGCTTTGCCTGTCCTTGCCTGTCCTTGCCTTGCCTTATTTCCTTATCATCCTGTTCTCTGTCCCATCCTCCCTCACTAACCCCTCGTCTGGCTGCATGTCTCTACTTTCCTTTTCTCTCACTCTCCTGCTTCCTGCCTCTTTTCTTGCAATTCCTCCATCTCACTCCTGCAGCCCAACACTACTTTTTATTCTTCCTTCCCTTTCTCCTGCTCCCTTCGCTTTCTCCCTCTGTCCCATATCTTTCTTCCCGACTTGTCTTTTCAAGACTTTGGGCCAAATTGGCCCCAAGTCTGGGCATGGTTTGACCAATTTTCAGAGGCCTGGCTGGTGACAGCAGGGACAGCAGGCAGTGACAGGCCCGGGGCTGACAGGCTCCCCATCCCCTAGGGGGCGCCTGGCTGCCACACCCAGCTGACATAGAACCTTTGTCACAATGCCCGCTACCGTGGCGAGTATGTGATGACTCTGCAGGTCACAGGGACACTGCAGGACTTGGTGGCAGCTCAGCAATTTCTCAGTTCCCCAAAGAAGCGGAATTCTGCAAATTGCTGCCTTTGCTCTTGAAAGGATATCATCAGGTGGGTGTTTTGGTGTCATAGTCTGAAAACCAGAGCAGAAATGGTGAAATATTCCCATGATATGCATGGTCCCTGCACCAAAGCACCGTGACTCAGCCTAAGGAGATCTGCAGCTTATTTTTTTGTACTGCCAGCAGATTGTGGAAGCACAGTATAAAAACCATCCTTATGGAGAGATCTGCGTATTTTAGGCTTAGTCTTAGTGTCTCAAGTAGCTGGGGTTTTTGCTTGGGCCTAATCCATACGGTCTTATGGCCTTACTCCTAGTCAGAAGACGAATGTGCTAGAAACTATAAAGCTATAACATGTCCTGCAGCCTAGCCTTGCTTTGCCTGTCCTTGCCTGTCCTTGCCTTGCCTTATTTCCTTATCATCCTGTTCTCTGTCCCATCCTCCCTCACTAACCCCTCGTCTGGCTGCATGTCTCTACTTTCCTTTTCTCTCACTCTCCTGCTTCCTGCCTCTTTTCTTGCAATTCCTCCATCTCACTCCTGCAGCCCAACACTACTTTTTATTCTTCCTTCCCTTTCTCCTGCTCCCTTCGCTTTCTCCCTCTGTCCCATATCTTTCTTCCCGACTTGTCTTTTCAAGACTTTGGGCCAAATTGGCCCCAAGTCTGGGCATGGTTTGACCAATTTTCAGAGGCCTGGCTGGTGACAGCAGGGACAGCAGGCAGTGACAGGCCCGGGGCTGACAGGCTCCCCATCCCCTAGGGGGCGCCTGGCTGCCACACCCAGCTGACATAGCACCTTTGTCACAATGCCCGCTACCGTGGCGAGTATGTGATGACTCTGCAGGTGACAGGGACACTGCAGGACTTGGTGGCAGCTCAGCAATTTCTCAGTTCCCCAAAGAAGCGGAATTCTGCAAATTGCTGCCTTTGCTCTTGAAAGGATATCATCAGGTGGGTGTTTTGGTGTCATACTCTGAAAACCAGAGCAGAAATGGTGAAATATTCCCATGATATGCATGGTCCCTGCACCAAAGCACCGTGACTCAGCCTAAGGAGATCTGCAGCTTATTTTTTTGTACTGCCAGCAGATTGTGGAAGCACAGTATAAAAACCATCCTTATGGAGAGATCTGCGTATTTTAGGCTTAGTCTTAGTGTCTCAAGTAGCTGGGGTTTTTGCTTGGGCCTAATCCATACGGTCTTATGGCCTTACTCCTAGTCTGAAGACGAATGTGCTAGAAACTATAAAGCTATAACATGTCCTGCAGCCTAGCCTTGCTTTGCCTGTCCTTGCCTGTCCTTGCCTTGCCTTATTTCCTTATCATCCTGTTCTCTGTCCCATCCTCCCTCACTAACCCCTCGTCTGGCTACATGTCTCTACTTTCCTTTTCTCTCACTCTCCTGCTTCCTGCCTCTTTAATGGCAATTCCTCCATCTCACTCCTGCAGCCCAACACTACTTTTTATTCTTCCTTCCCTTTCTCCTGCTCCCTTCGCTTTCTCCCTCTGTCCCATATCTTTCTTCCCGACTTGTCTTTTCAAGACTTTGGGCCAAATTGGCCCCAAGTCTGGGCATGGTTTGACCAATTTTCAGAGGCCTGGCTGGTGACAGCAGGGACAGCAGGCAGTGACAGGCCCGGGGCTGACAGGCTCCCCATCCCCTAGGGGGCGCCTGGCTGCCACACCCAGCTGACATAGAACCTTTGTCACAATGCCCGCTACCGTGGCGAGTATGTGGTGACTCTGCAGGTGACAGGGACACTGCAGGACTTGGTGGCAGCTCAGCAATTTCTCAGTTCCCCAAAGAAGCGGAATTCTGCAAATTGCTGCCTTTGCTCTTGAAAGGATATCATCAGGTGGGTGTTTTGGTGTCATACTCTGAAAACCAGAGCAGAAATGGTGAAATATTCCCATGATATGCATGGTCCCTGCACCAAAGCACCGTGACTCAGCCTAAGGAGATCTGCAGCTTATTTTTTTGTACTGCCAGCAGATTGTGGAAGCACAGTATAAAAACCATCCTTATGGAGAGATCTGCGTATTTTAGGCTTAGTCTAAGCGTCTCAAGTAGCTGGGGTTTATGCTTGGGCCTAATCCATACGGTCTTATGGCCTTACTCCTAGTCTGAAGACGAATGTGCTAGAAACTATAAAGCGAAAAAATGTCCTGCAGCCTAGCCTTGCTTTGCCTGTCCTTGCCTGTCCTTGCCTTGCCTTATTTCCTTATCATCCTGTTCTCTGTCCCATCCTCCCTCACTAACCCCTCGTCTGGCTGCATGTCTCTACTTTCCTTTTCTCTCACTCTCCTGCTTCCTGCCTCTTTTCTTGCAATTCCTCCATCTCACTCCTGCAGCCCAACACTACTTTTTATTCTTCCTTCCCTTTCTCCTGCTCCCTTCGCTTTCTCCCTCTGTCCCATATCTTTCTTCCCGACTTGTCTTTTCAAGACTTTGGGCCAAATTGGCCCCAAGTCTGGGCATGGTTTGACCAATTTTCAGAGGCCTGGCTGGTGACAGCAGGGACAGCAGGCAGTGACAGGCCCGGGGCTGACAGGCTCCCCATCCCCTAGGGGGCGCCTGGCTGCCACACCCAGCTGACATAGAACCTTTGTCACAATGCCCGCTACCGTGGCGAGTATGTGGTGACTCTGCAGGTGACAGGGACACTGCAGGACTTGGTGGCAGCTCAGCAATTTCTGAGTTCCCCAAAGAAGCGGAATTCTGCAAATTGCTGCCTTTACTCTTGAAAGGATATCATCAGGTGGGTGTTTTGGTGTCATACTCTGAAAACCAGAGCAGAAATGGTGAAATATTCCCATGATATGCATGGTCCCTGCACCAAAGCACCGTGACTCAGCCTAAGGAGATCTGCAGCTTATTTTTTTGTACTGCCAGCAGATTGTGGAAGCACAGTATAAAAACCATCCTTATGGAGAGATCTGCGTATTTTAGGCTTAGTCTTAGTGTCTCATGTAGCTGGGGTTTTTGCTTGGGCCTAATCCATACGGTCTTATGGCCTTACTCCTAGTCTGAAGACGAATGTGCTAGAAACTATAAAGCGAAAAAATGTCCTGCAGATTAGCCTTGCTTTGCCTGTCCTTGCCTGTGCTTGCCTTGCCTTATTTCCTTCTCATCCTGTTCTCTGTCCCATCCTCCCTCACTAACCCCTCGTCTGGCTGCATGTCTCTACTTTCCTTTTCTCTCACTCTCCTGCTTCCTGCCTCTTTTCCTGCAATTCCTCCATGTCACTCCTGCAGCCCAACACTACTTTTTATTCTTCCTTCCCTTGCTCCTGCTCCCTTCGCTTTCTCCCTCTGTCCCATATCTTTCTTCCCGACTTGTCTTTTCAAGACTTTGGGCCAAATTGGCCCCAAGTCTGGGCATGGTTTGACCAATTTTCAGAGGCCTGGCTGGTGACAGCAGGGACAGCAGGCAGTGACAGGCCCGGGGCTGACAGGCTCCCCATCCCCTAGGGGGCGCCTGGCTGCCACACCCAGCTGACATAGAACCTTTGTCACAATGCCCGCTACCGTGGCGAGTATGTGGTGACTCTGCAGGTGACAGGGACACTGCAGGACTTGGTGGCAGCTCAGCAATTTCTCAGTTCCCCAAAGAAGCGGAATTCTGCAAACTGCTGCCTTTGCTCTTGAAAGGATATCATCAGGTGGGTGTTTTGTTGTCATACTCTGAAAACCAGAGCAGAAATGGTAAAATATTCCCATGATATGCCTGGTCCCTGCACCAAAGCACCATGACTCAGCCTAAGGAGATCTGCAGCTTATTTTTTTGTACTGCCAGCAGATTGTGGAAGCACAGTATAAAAACCATCCTTATGGAGAGATCTGCGTATTTTAGGCTTAGTCTTAGTGTCTCAAGTAGCTGGGGTTTTTGCTTGGGCCTAATCCATACGGTCTTATGGCCTTACTCCTAGTCTGAAGACGAATGTGCTAGAAACTATAAAGCGAAAAAATGTCCTGCAGCTTAGCCTTGCTTTGCCTGTCCTTGCCTGTCCTTGCCTTGCCTTATTTCCTTCTCATCCTGTTCTCTGTCCCATCCTCCCTCACTAACCCCTCGTCTGGCTGCATGTCTCTACTTTCCTTTTCTCTCACTCTCCTGCTCCCTGCCTCTTTTCCTGCAATTCCTCCATCTCACTCCTGAAGCCCAACACTACTTTTTATTCTTCCTTCCCTTTCTCCTGCTCCCTTCGCTTTCTCCCTCTGTCCCATATCTTTCTTCCCGACTTGTCTTTTCAAGACTTTGGGCCAAATTGGCCCCAAGTCTGGGCATGGTTTGACCAATTTTCAGAGGCCTGGCTGGTGACAGCAGGGACAGCAGGCAGTGACAGGCCCGGGGCTGACAGGCTCCCCATCCCCTAGGGGGCGCCTGGCTGCCACACCCAGCTGATATACAACCTTTGTCACAATGCCCGCTACCGTGGCGAGTATGTGGTGACTCTGCAGGTGACAGGGACACTGCAGGACTTGGTGTCAGCTCAGCAATTTCTCAGTTCCCCAAAGAAGCGGAATTCTGCAAATTGCTGCCTTTGCTCTTGAAAGGATATCATCAGGTGGGTGTTTTGGTGTCATACACTGAAAACCAGAGCAGAAATGGTGAAATATTCCCATGATATGCATGGTCCCTGCACCAAAGCACCATGACTCAGCCTAAGGAGATCTGCAGCTTATTTTTTTGTACTGCCAGCAGATTGTGGAAGCACAGTATAAAAACCATCCTTATGGAGAGATCTGCGTATTTTAGGCTTAGTCTAAGTGTCTCAAGTAGCTGGGGTTTTTGCTTGGGCCTAATCCATACGGTTTTATGGCCTTAATCCTAGTCTGAATACGAATGTGCTATAAACTATAAAGCAAAAACATGTCCTGCAGCCTAGCCTTGCTTCGCCTGTCCTTGCCTGTCCTTGCCTTGCCTTATTTCCTTCTCATCCTGTTCTCTGTCCCATCCTCTCTCACTAAACCCTCGTCTGGCTGCATGTCTCTTCTTTCCTTTTCTCTCACTCTCCTGCTTCCTGCCTCTTTTCCTGCAATTCCTCCATGTCACTCCTGCAGCCCAACACTACTTTTTATTCTTCCTTCCCTTTCTCCTGCTCCCTTCGCTTTCTCCCTCTGTCCCATATCTTTCTTCCCGACTTGTCTTTTCAAGACTTTGGGGCAAATTTGCCCCAAGTCTGGGCATGGTTTGACCAATTTTCAGAGGCCTGGCTGGTGACAGCAGGGACAGCAGGCAGTGACAGGCCCGGGGCTGACAGGCTCCCCATCCCCTAGGGGGCGCCTGGCTGCCACACCCAGCTGACATAGAACCTTTGTCACAATGCCCGCTACCGTGGCGAGTATGTGGTGACTCTGCAGGTGACAGGGACACTGCAGGACTTGGTGGCAGCTCAGCAATTTCTCAGTTCCCCAAAGAAGCGGAATTCTGCAAACTGCTGCCTTTGCTCTTGAAAGGATATCATCAGGTGGGTGTTTTGTTGTCATACTCTGAAAACCAGAGCAGAAATGGTGAAATATTCCCATGATATGCCTGGTCCCTGCACCAAAGCACCATGACTCAGCCTAAGGAGATCTGCAGCTTATTTTTTTGTACTGCCAGCAGATTGTGGAAGCACAGTATAAAAACCATCCTTATGGAGAGATCTGCGTATTTTAGGCTTAGTCTTAGTGTCTCAAGTAGCTGGGGTTTTTGCTTGGGCCTAATCCATACGGTCTTATGGCCTTACTCCTAGTCTGAAGACGAATGTGCTAGAAACTATAAAGCGAAAAAATGTCCTGCAGCTTAGCCTTGCTTTGCCTGTCCTTGCCTGTCCTTGCCTTGCCTTATTTCCTTCTCATCCTGTTCTCTGTCCCATCCTCCCTCACTAACCCCTCGTCTGGCTGCATGTCTCTACTTTCCTTTTCTCTCACTCTCCTGCTCCCTGCCTCTTTTCCTGCAATTCCTCCATCTCACTCCTGAAGCCCAACACTACTTTTTATTCTTCCTTCCCTTTCTCCTGCTCCCTTCGCTTTCTCCCTCTGTCCCATATCTTTCTTCCCGACTTGTCTTTTCAAGACTTTGTGGCAAATTGGCCCCAAGTCTGGGCATGGTTTGACCAATTTTCAGAGGCCTGGCTGGTGACAGCAGGGACAGCAGGCAGTGACAGGCCCGGGGCTGACAGGCTCCCCATCCCCTAGGGGGCGCCTGGCTGCCACACCCAGCTGACATAGAACCTTTGTCACAATGCCCGCTACCGTGGCGAGTATGTGGTGACTCTGCAGGTGACAGGGACACTGCAGGACTTGGTGGCAGCTCAGCAATTTCTCAGTTCCCCAAAGAAGCGGAATTCTGCAAATTGCTGCCTTTGCTCTTGAAAGGATATCATCAGGTGGGTGTTTTGGTGTCATACTCTGAAAACCAGAGCAGAAATGGTGAAATATTCCCATGATATGCATGGTCCCTGCACCAAAGCACCGTGACTCAGCCTAAGGAGATCTGCAGCTTATTTTTTTGTACTGCCAGCAGATTGTGGAAGCACAGTATAAAAACCATCCTTATGGAGAGATCTGCGTATTTTAGGCTTAGTCTTAGTGTCTCATGTAGCTGGGGTTTTTGCTTGGGCCTAATCCATACGGTCTTATGGCCTTACTCCTAGTCTGAAGACGAATGTGCTAGAAACTATAAAGCGAAAAAATGTCCTGCAGCTTAGCCTTGCTTTGCCTGTCCTTGCCTGTCCTTGCCTTGCCTTATTTCCTTCTCATCCTGTTCTCTGTCCCATCCTCCCTCACTAACCCCTCGTCTGGCTGCATGTCTCTACTTTCCTTTTCTCTCACTCTCCTGCTTCCTGCCTCTTTTCCTGCAATTCCTCCATCTCACTCCTGAAGCCCAACACTACTTTTTATTCTTCCTTCCCTTTCTCCTGCTCCCTTCGCTTTCTCCCTCTGTCCCATATCTTTCTTCCCGACTTGTCTTTTCAAGACTTTGGGGCAAATTGGCCCCAAGTCTGGGCATGGTTTCACCAATTTTCAGAGGCCTGGCTGGTGACAGCAGGGACAGCAGGCAGTGACAGGCCCGGGGCTGACAGGCTCCCCATCCCCTAGGGGGCGCCTGGCTGCCACACGCAGGTGACATAGAACCTTTGTCACAATGCCCGCTACCGTGGCGAGTATGTGGTGACTCTGCAGGTGACAGGGACACTGCAGGACTTGGTGGCAGCTCAGCAATTTCTGAGTTCCCCAAAGAAGCGGAATTCTGCAAATTGCTGCCTTTACTCTTGAAAGGATATCATCAGGTGGGTGTTTTGGTGTCATACTCTGAAAACCAGAGCAGAAATGGTGAAATATTCCCATGATATGCATGGTCCCTGCACCAAAGCACCGTGACTCAGCCTAAGGAGATCTGCAGCTTATTTTTTTGTACTGCCAGCAGATTGTGGAAGCACAGTATAAAAACCATCCTTATGGAGAGATCTGCGTATTTTAGGCTTAGTCTTAGTGTCTCAAGTAGCTGGGGTTTTTGCTTGGGCCTAATCCATACGGTCTTATGGCCTTACTCCTAGTCTGAAGACGAATGTGCTAGAAACTATAAAGCGAAAAAATGTCCTGCAGCTTAGCCTTGCTTTGCCTGTCCTTGCCTGTGCTTGCCTTGCCTTATTTCCTTCTCATCCTGTTCTCTGTCCCATCCTCCCTCACTAACCCCTCGTCTGGCTGCATGTCTCTACTTTCCTTTTCTCTCACTCTCCTGCTTCCTGCCTCTTTTCCTGCAATTCCTCCATCTCACTCCTGAAGCCCAACACTACTTTTTATTCTTCCTTCCCTTTCTCCTGCTCCCTTCGATTTCTCCCTCTATCCCAAATCTTTCTTCCCGACTTGTCTTTTCAAGACTTTGGGCCAAATTGGCCCCAAGTCTGGGCATGGTTTGACCAATTTTCAGAGGCCTGGCTGGTGACAGCAGGGACAGCAGGCAGTGACAGGCCCTGGGCTGACAGGCTCCCCATCTCCCAGAGGGCGCCTGGCGGCCACACCCAGCTGACATAGAACCTTTGTCACAATGCCCGCTACCGTGGCGAGTATGTGGTGACTCTGCAGGTGACAGGGACACTGCAGGACTTGGTGGCAGCTCAGCAATTTCTCAGTTCCCCAAAGAAGCGGAATTCTGCAAACTGCTGCCTTTGCTCTTGAAAGGATATCATCAGGTGGGTGTTTTGTTGTCATACTCTGAAAACCAGAGCAGAAATGGTGAACTATTCCCATGATATGCCTGGTCCCTGCACCAAAGCACCATGACTCAGCCTAAGGAGATCTGCAGCTTATTTTTTTGTACTGCCAGCAGATTGTGGAAGCACAGTATAAAAACCATCCTTATGGAGAGATCTGCGTATTTTAGGCTTAGTCTTAGTGTCTCAAGTAGCTGGGGTTTTTGCTTGGGCCTAATCCATACGGTCTTATGGCCTTACTCCTAGTCTGAAGACGAATGTGCTAGAAACTATAAAGCGAAAAAATGTCCTGCAGCTTAGCCTTGCTTTGCCTGTCCTTGCCTGTCCTTGCCTTGCCTTATTTCCTTCTCATCCTGTTCTCTGTCCCATCCTCCCTCACTAACCCCTCGTCTGGCTGCATGTCTCTACTTTCCTTTTCTCTCACTCTCCTGCTCCCTGCCTCTTTTCCTGCAATTCCTCCATCTCACTCCTGAAGCCCAACACTACTTTTTATTCTTCCTTCCCTTTCTCCTGCTCCCTTCGCTTTCTCCCTCTGTCCCATATCTTTCTTCCCGACTTGTCTTTTCAAGACTTTGGGGCAAATTGGCCCCAAGTCTGGGCATGGTTTGACCAATTTTCAGAGGCCTGGCTGGTGACAGCAGGGACAGCAGGCAGTGACAGGCCCAGGGCTGACAGGCTCCCCATCCCCTAGCGGGCGCCTGGCTGCCACACCCAGCTGACATAGAACCTTTGTCACAATGCCCGCTACCGTGGCGAGTATGTGGTGACTCTGCAGGTGACAGGGACACTGCAGGACTTGGTGGCAGCTCAGCAATTTCTAACTTCCCCAAAGAAGCGGAATTCTGCAAATTGCTGCCTTTGCTCTTGAAAGGATATCATCAGGTGGGTGTTTTGGTGTCATACTCTGAAAACCAGAGCAGAAATGGTGAAATATTCCCATGATATGCATGGTCCCTGCACCAAAGCACCGTGACTCAGCCTAAGGAGATCTGCAGCTTATTTTTTTGTACTGCCAGCAGATTGTGGAAGCACAGTATAAAAACCATCCTTATGGAGAGATCTGCGTATTTTAGGCTTAGTCTTAGTGTCTCATGTAGCTGGGGTTTTTGCTTGGGCCTAATCCATACGGTCTTATGGCCTTACTCCTAGTCTGAAGACGAATGTGCTAGAAACCATAAAGCGAAAAAATGTCCTGCAGATTAGCCTTGCTTTGCCTGTCCTTGCCTGTGCTTGCCTTGCCTTATTTCCTTCTCATCCTGTTCTCTGTCCCATCCTCCCTCACTAACCCCTCGTCTGGCTGCATGTCTCTACTTTCCTTTTCTCTCACTCTCCTGCTTCCTGCCTCTTTTCCTGCAATTCCTCCATGTCACTCCTGCAGCCCAACACTACTTTTTATTCTTCCTTCCCTTTCTCCTGCTCCCTTCGCTTTCTCCCTCTGTCCCATATCTTTCTTCCCGACTTGTCTTTTCAAGACTTTGGGGCAAATTTGCCCCAAGTCTGGGCATGGTTTGACCAATTTTCAGAGGCCTGGCTGGTGACAGCAGGGACAGCAGGCAGTGACAGGCCCGGGGCTGACAGGCTCCCCATCTCCTAGGGGGCGCCTGGCGGCCACACCCAGCTGACATAGAACCTTTCTCACAATGTGCGCTACCGTGGCGAGTATGTGGTGACTCTGCAGGTGACACGGACACTGCAGGACTTGGTGGCAGCTCAGCAATTTCTCACTTCCCCAAAGAAGCGGAATTCTGCAAATTGCTGCCTTTGCTCTTGAAAGGATATCATCAGGTGGGT
Organism: Columba livia; assembly: GCF_036013475.1. NCBI lineage: Eukaryota > Metazoa > Chordata > Aves > Columbiformes > Columbidae > Columba > Columba livia. Next base: position 41,014,286 of record NC_088607.1, on the reverse strand, counting down.
GTTTTGGTGTCATACTCTGAAAACCAGAGCAGAAATGGTGAAATATTCCCATGATATGCATGGTCCCTGCACCAAAGCACCATGACTCAGCCTAAGGAGATCTGCAGCTTATTTTTTTGTACTGCCAGCAGATTGTGGAAGCACAGTATAAAAACCATCCTTATGGAGAGATCTGCGTATTTTAGGCTTAGTCTTAGTGTCTCAAGTAGCTGGGGTTTTTGCTTGGGCCTAATCCATACGGTCTTATGGCCTTACTCCTAGTCTGAAGACGAATGTGCTAGAAACTATAAAGCGAAAACATGTCCTGCAGCCTAGCCTTGCTTTGCCTGTCCTTGTCTGTCCTTGCCTTGCCTTATTTCCTTCTCATCCTGTTCTCTGTCCCATCCTCCCTCACTAACCCCTCGTCTGGCTGCATGTCTCTACTTTCCTTTTCTCTCACTCTCCTGCTTCCTGCCTCTTTTCCTGCAATTCCTCCATCTCACTCCTGAAGCCCAACACTACTTTTTATTCTTCCTTCCCTTTCTCCTGCTCCCTTCGCTTTCTCCCTCTGTCCCATATCTTTCTTCCCGACTTGTCTTTTCAAGACTTTGGGGCAAATTGGCCCCAAGTCTGGGCATGGTTTCACCAATTTTCAGAGGCCTGGCTGGTGACAGCAGGGACAGCAGGCAGTGACAGGCCCGGGGCTGACAGGCTCCCCATCCCCTAGGGGGCGCCTGGCTGCCACACGCAGGTGACATAGAACCTTTGTCACAATGCCCGCTACCGTGGCGAGTATGTGGTGACTCTGCAGGTGACAGGGACACTGCAGGACTTGGTGGCAGCTCAGCAATTTCTGAGTTCCCCAAAGAAGCGGAATTCTGCAAATTGCTGCCTTTACTCTTGAAAGGATATCATCAGGTGGGTGTTTTGGTGTCATACTCTGAAAACCAGAGCAGAAATGGTGAAATATTCCCATGATATGCATGGTCCCTGCACCAAAGCACCGTGACTCAGCCTAAGGAGATCTGCAGCTTATTTTTTTGTACTGCCAGCAGATTGTGGAAGCACAGTATAAAAACCATCCTTATGGAGAGATCTGCGTATTTTAGGCTTAGTCTTAGTGTCTCAAGTAGCTGGGGTTTTTGCTTGGGCCTAATCCATACGGTCTTATGGCCTTACTCCTAGTCTGAAGACGAATGTGCTAGAAACTATAAAGCGAAAAAATGTCCTGCAGCTTAGCCTTGCTTTGCCTGTCCTTGCCTGTGCTTGCCTTGCCTTATTTCCTTCTCATCCTGTTCTCTGTCCCATCCTCCCTCACTAACCCCTCGTCTGGCTGCATGTCTCTACTTTCCTTTTCTCTCACTCTCCTGCTTCCTGCCTCTTTTCCTGCAATTCCTCCATCTCACTCCTGCAGCCCAACACTACTTTTTATTCTTCCTTCCCTTTCTCCTGCTCCCTTCGATTTCTCCCTCTATCCCAAATCTTTCTTCCCGACTTGTCTTTTCAAGACTTTGGGCCAAATTGGCCCCAAGTCTGGGCATGGTTTGACCAATTTTCAGAGGCCTGGCTGGTGACAGCAGGGACAGCAGGCAGTGACAGGCCCTGGGCTGACAGGCTCCCCATCTCCCAGAGGGCGCCTGGCGGCCACACCCAGCTGACATAGAACCTTTGTCACAATGCCCGCTACCGTGGCGAGTATGTGGTGACTCTGCAGGTGACAGGGACACTGCAGGACTTGGTGGCAGCTCAGCAATTACTCAGTTCCCCAAAGAAGCGGAATTCTGCAAACTGCTGCCTTTGCTCTTGAAAGGATATCATCAGGTGGGTGTTTTGTTGTCATACTCTGAAAACCAGAGCAGAAATGGTGAACTATTCCCATGATATGCCTGGTCCCTGCACCAAAGCACCATGACTCAGCCTAAGGAGATCTGCAGCTTATTTTTTTGTACTGCCAGCAGATTGTGGAAGCACAGTATAAAAACCATCCTTATGGAGAGATCTGCGTATTTTAGGCTTAGTCTTAGTGTCTCAAGTAGCTGGGGTTTTTGCTTGGGCCTAATCCATACGGTCTTATGGCCTTACTCCTAGTCTGAAGACGAATGTGCTAGAAACTATAAAGCGAAAAAATGTCCTGCAGCTTAGCCTTGCTTTGCCTGTCCTTGCCTGTCCTTGCCTTGCCTTATTTCCTTCTCATCCTGTTCTCTGTCCCATCCTCCCTCACTAACCCCTCGTCTGGCTGCATGTCTCTACTTTCCTTTTCTCTCACTCTCCTGCTCCCTGCCTCTTTAATGGCAATTCCTCCATCTCACTCCTGAAGCCCAACACTACTTTTTATTCTTCCTTCCCTTTCTCCTGCTCCCTTCGCTTTCTCCCTCTGTCCCATATCTTTCTTCCCGACTTGTCTTTTCAAGACTTTGGGCCAAATTGGCCCCAAGTCTGGGCATGGTTTGACCAATTTTCAGAGGCCTGGCTGGTGACAGCAGGGACAGCAGGCAGTGACAGGCCCAGGGCTGACAGGCTCCCCATCCCCTAGCGGGCGCCTGGCTGCCACACCCAGCTGACATAGAACCTTTGTCACAATGCCCGCTACCGTGGCGAGTATGTGGTGACTCTGCAGGTGACAGGGACACTGCAGGACTTGGTGGCAGCTCAGCAATTTCTCACTTCCCCAAAGAAGCGGAATTCTGCAAATTGCTGCCTTTGCTCTTGAAAGGATATCATCAGGTGGGTGTTTTGGTGTCATACTCTGAAAACCAGAGCAGAAATGGTGAAATATTCCCATGACATGCATGGTCCCTGCACCAAAGCACCGTGACTCAGCCTAAGGAGATCTGCAGCTTATTTTTTTGTACTGCCAGCAGATTGTGGAAGCACAGTATAAAAACCATCCTTATGGAGAGATCTGCGTATTTTAGGCTTAGTCTTAGTGTCTCAAGTAGCTGGGGTTTTTGCTTGGGCCTAATCCATACGGTCTTATGGCCTTACTCCTAGTCTGAAGACGAATGTGCTAGAAACTATAAAGCGAAAAAATGTCCTACAGCCTAGCCTTGCTTTGCCTGTCCTTGCCTGTCCTTGCCTTGCCATATTTTCTTCTCATCCTGTTCTCTGTCCCATCCTCCCTCACTAACCCCTCGTCTGGCTGCATGTCTCTACTTTCCTTTTCTCTCACTCTCCTGCTTCCTGCCTCTATTCCTGCAATTCCTCCATCTCACTCCTGCAGCCCAACACTACTTTTTATTCTTCCTTCCCTTTCTCCTGCTCCCTTCGCTTTCTCCCTCTGTCCCATATCTTTCTTCCCGACTTGTCTTTTCAAGACTTTGGGCCAAATTGGCCCCAAGTCTGGGCATAGTTTGACCAATTTTCAGAGGCCTGGCTGGTGACAGCAGGGACAGCAGGCAGTGACAGGCCCGGGGCTGACAGGCTCCCCATCCCCTAGGGGGCGCCTGGCTGCCACACCCAGCTGACATAGAACCTTTGTCACAATGCCCGCTACCGTGGCGAGTATGTGGTGACTCTGCAGGTGACAGGGACACTGCAGGACTTGGTGGCAGCTCAGCAATTTCTCACTTCCCCAAAGAAGCGGAATTCTGCAAATTGCTGCCTTTGCTCTTGAAAGGATATCATCAGGTGGGTGTTTTGGTGTCATACTCTGAAAACCAGAGCAGAAATGGTGAAATATTCCCATGATATGCATGGTCCCTGCACCAAAGCACCGTGACTCAGCCTAAGGAGATCTGCAGCTTATTTTTTTGTACTGCCAGCAGATTGTGGAAGCACAGTATAAAAACCATCCTTATGGAGAGATCTGCGTATTTTAGGCTTAGTCTTAGTGTCTCATGTAGCTGGGGTTTTTGCTTGGGCCTAATCCATACGGTCTTATGGCCTTACTCCTAGTCTGAAGACGAATGTGCTAGAAACCATAAAGCGAAAAAATGTCCTGCAGATTAGCCTTGCTTTGCCTGTCCTTGCCTGTGCTTGCCTTGCCTTATTTCCTTCTCATCCTGTTCTCTGTCCCATCCTCCCTCACTAACCCCTCGTCTGGCTGCATGTCTCTACTTTCCTTTTCTCTCACTCTCCTGCTTCCTGCCTCTTTTCCTGCAATTCCTCCATGTCACTCCTGCAGCCCAACACTACTTTTTATTCTTCCTTCCCTTTCTCCTGCTCCCTTCGCTTTCTCCCTCTGTCCCATATCTTTCTTCCCGACTTGTCTTTTCAAGACTTTGGGGCAAATTTGCCCCAAGTCTGGGCATGGTTTGACCAATTTTCAGAGGCCTGGCTGGTGACAGCAGGGACAGCAGGCAGTGACAGGCCCGGGGCTGACAGGCTCCCCATCTCCTAGGGGGCGCCTGGCGGCCACACCCAGCTGACATAGAACCTTTCTCACAATGTGCGCTACCGTGGCGAGTATGTGGTGACTCTGCAGGTGACACGGACACTGCAGGACTTGGTGGCAGCTCAGCAATTTCTCACTTCCCCAAAGAAGCGGAATTCTGCAAATTGCTGCCTTTGCTCTTGAAAGGATATCATCAGGTGGGTGTTTTGGTGTCATACTCTGAAAACCAGAGCAGAAATGGTGAAATATTCCCATGATATGCATGGTCCCTGCACCAAAGCACCATGACTCAGCCTAAGGAGATCTGCAGCTTATTTTTTTGTACTGCCAGCAGATTGTGGAAGCACAGTATAAAAACCATCCTTATGGAGAGATCTGCGTATTTTAGGCTTAGTCTTAGTGTCTCAAGTAGCTGGGGTTTTTGCTTGGGCCTAATCCATACGGTCTTATGGCCTTACTCCTAGTCTGAAGACGAATGTGCTAGAAACTATAAAGCGAAAACATGTCCTGCAGCCTAGCCTTGCTTTGCCTGTCCTTGTCTGTCCTTGCCTTGCCTTATTTCCTTCTCATCCTGTTCTCTGTCCCATCCTCCCTCACTAACCCCTCGTCTGGCTGCATGTCTCTACTTTCCTTTTCTCTCACTCTCCTGCTTCCTGCCTCTTTTCCTGCAATTCCTCCATCTCACTCCTGAAGCCCAACACTACTTTTTATTCTTCCTTCCCTTTCTCCTGCTCCCTTCGCTTTCTCCCTCTGTCCCATATCTTTCTTCCCGACTTGTCTTTTCAAGACTTTGGGGCAAATTGGCCCCAAGTCTGGGCATGGTTTCACCAATTTTCAGAGGCCTGGCTGGTGACAGCAGGGACAGCAGGCAGTGACAGGCCCGGGGCTGACAGGCTCCCCATCCCCTAGGGGGCGCCTGGCTGCCACACGCAGGTGACATAGAACCTTTGTCACAATGCCCGCTACCGTGGCGAGTATGTGGTGACTCTGCAGGTGACAGGGACACTGCAGGACTTGGTGGCAGCTCAGCAATTTCTGAGTTCCCCAAAGAAGCGGAATTCTGCAAATTGCTGCCTTTACTCTTGAAAGGATATCATCAGGTGGGTGTTTTGGTGTCATACTCTGAAAACCAGAGCAGAAATGGTGAAATATTCCCATGATATGCATGGTCCCTGCACCAAAGCACCGTGACTCAGCCTAAGGAGATCTGCAGCTTATTTTTTTGTACTGCCAGCAGATTGTGGAAGCACAGTATAAAAACCATCCTTATGGAGAGATCTGCGTATTTTAGGCTTAGTCTTAGTGTCTCAAGTAGCTGGGGTTTTTGCTTGGGCCTAATCCATACGGTCTTATGGCCTTACTCCTAGTCTGAAGACGAATGTGCTAGAAACTATAAAGCGAAAAAATGTCCTGCAGCTTAGCCTTGCTTTGCCTGTCCTTGCCTGTGCTTGCCTTGCCTTATTTCCTTCTCATCCTGTTCTCTGTCCCATCCTCCCTCACTAACCCCTCGTCTGGCTGCATGTCTCTACTTTCCTTTTCTCTCACTCTCCTGCTTCCTGCCTCTTTTCCTGCAATTCCTCCATCTCACTCCTGCAGCCCAACACTACTTTTTATTCTTCCTTCCCTTTCTCCTGCTCCCTTCGATTTCTCCCTCTATCCCAAATCTTTCTTCCCGACTTGTCTTTTCAAGACTTTGGGCCAAATTGGCCCCAAGTCTGGGCATGGTTTGACCAATTTTCAGAGGCCTGGCTGGTGACAGCAGGGACAGCAGGCAGTGACAGGCCCTGGGCTGACAGGCTCCCCATCTCCCAGAGGGCGCCTGGCGGCCACACCCAGCTGACATAGAACCTTTGTCACAATGCCCGCTACCGTGGCGAGTATGTGGTGACTCTGCAGGTGACAGGGACACTGCAGGACTTGGTGGCAGCTCAGCAATTACTCAGTTCCCCAAAGAAGCGGAATTCTGCAAACTGCTGCCTTTGCTCTTGAAAGGATATCATCAGGTGGGTGTTTTGTTGTCATACTCTGAAAACCAGAGCAGAAATGGTGAACTATTCCCATGATATGCCTGGTCCCTGCACCAAAGCACCATGACTCAGCCTAAGGAGATCTGCAGCTTATTTTTTTGTACTGCCAGCAGATTGTGGAAGCACAGTATAAAAACCATCCTTATGGAGAGATCTGCGTATTTTAGGCTTAGTCTTAGTGTCTCAAGTAGCTGGGGTTTTTGCTTGGGCCTAATCCATACGGTCTTATGGCCTTACTCCTAGTCTGAAGACGAATGTGCTAGAAACTATAAAGCGAAAAAATGTCCTGCAGCTTAGCCTTGCTTTGCCTGTCCTTGCCTGTCCTTGCCTTGCCTTATTTCCTTCTCATCCTGTTCTCTGTCCCATCCTCCCTCACTAACCCCTCGTCTGGCTGCATGTCTCTACTTTCCTTTTCTCTCACTCTCCTGCTCCCTGCCTCTTTTCCTGCAATTCCTCCATCTCACTCCTGAAGCCCAACACTACTTTTTATTCTTCCTTCCCTTTCTCCTGCTCCCTTCGCTTTCTCCCTCTGTCCCATATCTTTCTTCCCGACTTGTCTTTTCAAGACTTTGGGCCAAATTGGCCCCAAGTCTGGGCATGGTTTGACCAATTTTCAGAGGCCTGGCTGGTGACAGCAGGGACAGCAGGCAGTGACAGGCCCAGGGCTGACAGGCTCCCCATCCCCTAGCGGGCGCCTGGCTGCCACACCCAGCTGACATAGAACCTTTGTCACAATGCCCGCTACCGTGGCGAGTATGTGGTGACTCTGCAGGTGACAGGGACACTGCAGGACTTGGTGGCAGCTCAGCAATTTCTCACTTCCCCAAAGAAGCGGAATTCTGCAAATTGCTGCCTTTGCTCTTGAAAGGATATCATCAGGTGGGTGTTTTGGTGTCATACTCTGAAAACCAGAGCAGAAATGGTGAAATATTCCCATGACATGCATGGTCCCTGCACCAAAGCACCGTGACTCAGCCTAAGGAGATCTGCAGCTTATTTTTTTGTACTGCCAGCAGATTGTGGAAGCACAGTATAAAAACCATCCTTATGGAGAGATCTGCGTATTTTAGGCTTAGTCTTAGTGTCTCAAGTAGCTGGGGTTTTTGCTTGGGCCTAATCCATACGGTCTTATGGCCTTACTCCTAGTCTGAAGACGAATGTGCTAGAAACTATAAAGCGAAAAAATGTCCTACAGCCTAGCCTTGCTTTGCCTGTCCTTGCCTGTCCTTGCCTTGCCATATTTTCTTCTCATCCTGTTCTCTGTCCCATCCTCCCTCACTAACCCCTCGTCTGGCTGCATGTCTCTACTTTCCTTTTCTCTCACTCTCCTGCTTCCTGCCTCTATTCCTGCAATTCCTCCATCTCACTCCTGCAGCCCAACACTACTTTTTATTCTTCCTTCCCTTTCTCCTGCTCCCTTCGCTTTCTCCCTCTGTCCCATATCTTTCTTCCCGACTTGTCTTTTCAAGACTTTGGGCCAAATTGGCCCCAAGTCTGGGCATAGTTTGACCAATTTTCAGAGGCCTGGCTGGTGACAGCAGGGACAGCAGGCAGTGACAGGCCCGGGGCTGACAGGCTCCCCATCCCCTAGGGGGCGCCTGGCTGCCACACCCAGCTGACATAGAACCTTTGTCACAATGCCCGCTACCGTGGCGAGTATGTGGTGACTCTGCAGGTGACAGGGACACTGCAGGACTTGGTGGCAGCTCAGCAATTTCTCACTTCCCCAAAGAAGCGGAATTCTGCAAATTGCTGCCTTTGCTCTTGAAAGGATATCATCAGGTGGGTGTTTTGGTGTCATACTCTGAAAACCAGAGCAGAAGTGGTGAAATATTCCCATGATATGCATGGTCCCTGCACCAAAGCACCATGACTCAGCCTAAGGAGATCTGCAGCTTATTTTTTTGTACTGCCAGCAGATTGTGGAAGCACAGCATAAAAACCATCCTTATGGAGAGATCTGCGTATTTTAGGCTTAGTCTTAGTGTCTCAAGTAGCTGGGGTTTTTGCTTGGGCCTAATCCATACAGTCTTATGGCCTTACTCCTAGTCTGAAGACGAATGCGCTAGAAACTATAAAGCGAAAACATGTCCTGCAGCCTAGCCTTGCTTTGCCTGTCCTTGCCTGTCCTTGCCTTGCCTTATTTCCTTCTCATCCTGTTCTCTGTCCCATCCTCCCTCACTAACCCCTCGTCTGGCTGCATGTCTCTACTTTCCTTTTCTCTCACTCTCCTGCTTCCTGCCTCTTTTCCTGCAATTCCTCCATGTCACTCCTGAAGCCCAACACTACTTTTTATTCTTCCTTCCCTTTCTCCTGCTCCCTTCGCTTTCTCCCTCTGTCCCATATCTTTCTTCCCAACTTGTCTTTTCAAGACTTTGGGGCAAATTGGCCCCAAGTCTGGGCATGGTTTGACCAATTTTCAGAGCCCTGGCTGGTGACAGCAGGGGCAGCAGGCAGTGACAGGCCCGGGGCTGACAGGCTCCCGATCCCCTAGCGGGCACCTGGCTACCACACGCAGGTGACATAGAACCTTTGTCACAATGCCCGCTACCGTGGCGAGTATGTGGTGACTCTGCAGGTGACAGGGACACTGCAGGACTTGGTGGCAGCTCAGCAATTTCTGAGTTCCCCAAAGAAGCGGAATTCTGAAAAATTGCTGCCTTTGCTATTGAAAGGATATCATCAGGTGGGTGTTTTGGTGTCATACTCTGAAAACCAAAGCAGAAATGGTGAAATATTCCATGATATGCATGGTCCCTGCACCAAAGCACCGTGACTCAGCCTAAGGAGATCTGCAGCTTATTTTTTTGTACTGCCAGCAGATTGTGGAAGCACAGTATAAAAACCATCCTTATGGAGAGATCTGCGTATTTGAGGCTTAGTCTTAGTGTCTCAAGTAGCTGGGGTTTTTGCTTGGGCCTAATCCATACGGTCTTATGGCCTTACTCCTAGTCTGAAGACGAATGTGCTAGAAACTATAAAGCGAAAAAATGTCCTGCAGCTTAGCCTTGCTTTGCCTGTCCTTGCCTGTCCTTGCCTTGCCTTATTTTCTTCTCATCCTGTTCTCTGTCCCATCCTCCCTCACTAACCCCTCGTCTGGCTGCATGTCTCTCCTTTTCTCTCACTCTCCTGCTTCCTGCCTCTTTTCCTGCAATTCCTCCATCTCACTCCTGAAGCCCAACACTACTTTTTATTCTTCCTTCCCTTTCTCCTACTCCCTTCGCTTTCTCCCTCTGTCCCATATCTTTCTTCCCGACTTGTCTTTTCAAGACTTTGGGCCAAATTGGCCCCAAGTCTGGGCATGGTTTGACCAATTTTCAGAGGCCTGGCTGGTGACAGCAGGGACAGCAGGCAGTGACAGGCCCGGGGCTGACAGGCTCCCCATCCCCTAGGGGGCACCTGGCTGCCACACCTAGCTGACATAGAACCTTTGTCACAATGCCCGCTACCGTGGCGAGTATGTGGTGACTCTGCAGGTGACAGGGACACTGCAGGACTTGGTGGTCTCTCAGCAATTTCTCAGTTCCCCAAAGAAGCGGAATTCTGCAAATTGCTGCCTTTGCTCTTGAAAGGATATCATCAGGTGGGTGTTTTGGTGTCATACTCTGAAAACCAGAGCAGAAATGGTGAAATATTCCCATGATATGCATGGTCCATGCACCAAAGCACCATGACTCAGCCTAAGGAGATCTGCAGCTTATTTTTTTGTACTGCCAGCAGATTGTGAAAGCACAGTATAAAAACCATCCTTATGGAGAGATCTGCGTATTTTAGGCTTAGTCTTAGTGTCTCAAGTAGCTGGGGTTTTTGCTTGGGCCTAATCCATACGGTCTTATGGCCTTACTCCTAGTCTGAAGACGAATGTGCTAGAAATTATAAAGCGAAAACATGTCCTGCAGCTTAGCCTTGCTTTGCCTGTCCTTGCCTGTCCTTGCCTTGCCTTATTTCCTTCTCATCCTGTTCTCTGTCCCATCCTCTCTCACTAACCCCTCGTCTGGCTGCATGTCTCGTCTTTCCTTTTCTCTCACTCTCCTGCTTCCTGCCTTTTTAATGGCAATTCCTCCATCTCACTCCTGCAGCCCAACACTACTTTTTATTCTTCCTTCCCTTTCTCCTGCTCCCTTCGCTTTCTCCCTCTGTCCCATATCTTTCTTCCCGACTTGTCTTTTCAAGACTTTGTGGCAAATTGGCCCCAAGTCTGGGCATGGTTTGACCAATTTTCAGAGGCCTGGCTGGTGACAGCAGGGACAGCAGGCAGTGACAGGCCCGGGGCTGACAGGCTCCCCATCCCCTAGGGGGCGCCTGGCTGCCACACCCAGCTGACATAGAACCTTTGTCACAATGCCCGCTACCGTGGCGAGTATGTGGTGACTCTGCAGGTGACAGGGACACTGCAGGACTTGGTGGCAGCTCAGCAATTTCTCAGTTCCCCAAAGAAGCGGAATTCTGCAAATTGCTGCCTTTGCTCTTGAAAGGATATCATCAGGTGGGTGTTTTGGTGTCATACTCTGAAAACCAGAGCAGAAATGGTGAAATATTCCCATGATATGCATGGTCCCTGCACCAAAGCACCGTGACTCAGCCTAAGGAGATCTGCAGCTTATTTTTTTGTACTGCCAGCAGATTGTGGAAGCACAGTATAAACACCATCCTTATGGAGAGATCTGCATATTTTAGGCTTAGTCTTAGTGTCTCAAGTAGCTGGGGTTTTTGCTTGGGCCTAATCCATACGGTCTTATGGCCTTACTCCTAGTCTGAAGACGAATGTGCTAGAAACTATAAAGCGAAAAAATGTCCTGCAGCTTAGCCTTGCTTTGCCTGTCCTTGCCTGTCCTTGCCTTGCCTTATTTCCTTCTCATCCTGTTCTCTGTCCCATCCTCCCTCACTAACCCCTCGTCTGGCTGCATGTCTCTACTTTCCTTTTCTCTCACTCTCCTGCTTCCTGCCTCTTTTCCTGCAATTCCTCCATCTCACTCCTGCAGCCCAACACTACTTTTTATTCTTCCTTCCCTTTCTCCTGCTCCCTTCGCTTTCTCCCTCTGTCCCATATCTTTCTTCCCGACTTGTCTTTTCAAGACTTTGGGGCAAATTGGCCCCAAGTCTGGGCATGGTTTGACCAATTTTCAGAGGCCTGGCTGGTGACAGCAGGGACAGCAGGCAGTGACAGGCCCGGGGCTGACAGGCTCCCCATCCCCTAGGGGGCGCCTGGCTGCCACACCCAGCTGACATAGAACCTTTGTCACAATGCCCGCTACCGTGGCGAGTATGTGGTGACTCTGCAGGTGACAGGGACACTGCAGGACTTGGTGGCAGCTCAGCAATTTCTCAGTTCCCCAAAGAAGCGGAATTCTGCAAATTGCTGCCTTTGCTCTTGAAAGGATATCATCAGGTGGGTGTTTTGGTGTCATACTCTGAAAACCAGAGCAGAAATGGTGAAATATTCCCATGATATGCATGGTCCCTGCACCAAAGCACCATGACTCAGCCTAAGGAGATCTGCAGCTTATTTTTTTGTACTGCCAGCAGATTGTGGAAGCACAGTATAAAAACCATCCTTATGGAGAGATCTGCGTATTTTAGGCTTAGTCTTAGTGTCTCAAGTAGCTGGGGTTTTTGCTTGGGCCTAATCCATACGGTTTTATGGCCTTACTCCTAGTCTGAAGACGAATGTGCTAGAATCTATAAAGCGAAAAAATGTCCTGCAGCTTAGCCTTGCTTTGCCTGTCCTTGCCTGTCCTTGCCTTGCCTTATTTCCTTCTCATCCTGTTCTCTGTCCCATCCTCTCTCACTAAACCCTCGTCTGGCTGCATGTCTCGTCTTTCCTTTTCTCTCACTCTCCTGCTTCCTGCCTCTTTAATGGCAATTCCTCCATCTCACTCCTGCAGCCCAACACTACTTTGTATTCTTCCTTCCCTTTCTCCTGCTCCCTTCGCTTTCTCCCTCTGTACCACATCTTTCTTCCCGACTTGTCTTTTCAAGACTTTGGGGCAAATTGGCCCCAAGTCTGGGCATGGTTTGACCAATTTTCAGAGGCCTGGCTGGTGACAGCAGGGACAGCAGGCAGTGACAGGCCCGGGGCTGACAGGCTCCCCATCCCCTTGGGGGCGCCTGGCTGCCACACCCAGCTGACATAGAACCTTTGTCACAATGCCCGCTACCGTGGCGAGTATGTGGTGACTCTGCAGGTGACAGGGACACTGCAGGACTTGGTGGCAGCTCAGCAATTTCTCAGTTCCCCAAAGAAGCGGAATTCTGCAAATTGCTGCCTTTGCTCTTGAAAGGATATCATCAGGTGGGTGTTTTGGTGTCATACTCTGAAAACCAGAGCAGAAATGGTGAAATATTCCCATGATATGCATGGTCCCTGCACCAAAGCACCGTGACTCAGCCTAAGGAGATCTGCAGCTTAATTTTTTGTACTGCCAGCAGATTGTGGAAGCACAGTATAAAAACCATCCTTATGGAGAGATCTGCGTATTTTAGGCTTAGTCTTAGTGTCTCAAGTAGCTGGGGTTATTGCTTGGGCCTAATCCATACGGTCTTATGGCCTTACTCCTAGTCTGAAGACGAATGTGCTAGAAACTATAAAGCGAAAACATGTCCTGCAGCCTAGCCTTGCTTTGCCTGTCCTTGCCTGTCCTTGCCTTGCCTTATTTCCTTCTCATCCTGTTCTCTGTCCCATCCTCCCTCACTAACCCCTGGTCTGGCTGCATGTCTCTACTTTCCTTTTCTGTCACTCTCCTGCTTCCTGCCTCTTTTCCTGCAATTCCTCCATCTCACTCCTGCAGCCCAACACTACTTTTTATTCTTCCTTCCCTTTCTCCTGCTCCCTTCGCTTTCTCCCTCTGTCCCATATCTTTCTTACCGACTTGTCTTTTCAAGACTTTGTGGCAAATTGGCCCCAAGTCTGGGCATGGTTTGACCAATTTTCAGAGGCCTGGCTGGTGACAGCAGGGACAGCAGGCAGTGACAGGCCCGGGGCTGACAGGCTCCCCATCCCCTAGCAGGCGCCTGGCTGCCACACCCAGCTGACATAGAACCTTTGTCACAATGCCCGCTACCGTGGCGAGTATGTGGTGACTCTGCAGATGACAGGGACACTGCAGGACTTGGTGGCAGCTCAGCAATTTCTCAGTTCCCCAAAGAAGCGGAATTCTGCAAATTGCTGCCTTTGCTCTTGAAAGGATATCATCAGGTGGGTGTTTTGGTGTCATACTCTGAAAACCAGAGCAGAAATGGTGAAATATTCCCATGATATGCATGGTCCCTGCACCAAAGCACCGTGACTCAGCCTAAGGAGATCTGCAGCTTATTTTTTTGTACTGCCAGCAGATTGTGGAAGCACAGTATAAACACCATCCTTATGGAGAGATCTGCATATTTTAGGCTTAGTCTTAGTGTCTCAAGTAGCTGGGGTTTTTGCTTGGGCCTAATCCATACGGTCTTATGGCCTTACTCCTAGTCTGAAGACGAATGTGCTAGAAACTATAAAGCGAAAAAATGTCCTGCAGCTTAGCCTTGCTTTGCCTGTCCTTGCCTGTCCTTGCCTTGCCTTATTTCCTTCTCATCCTGTTCTCTGTCCCATCCTCCCTCACTAACCCCTCGTCTGGCTGCATGTCTCTACTTTCCTTTTCTCTCACTCTCCTGCTTCCTGCCTCTTTTCCTGCAATTCCTCCATCTCACTCCTGCAGCCCAACACTACTTTTTATTCTTCCTTCCCTTTCTCCTGCTCCCTTCGCTTTCTCCCTCTGTCCCATATCTTTCTTCCCGACTTGTCTTTTCAAGACTTTGGGGCAAATTGGCCCCAGGTCTGGGCATGGTTTGACCAATTTTCAGAGGCCTGGCTGGTGACAGCAGGGACAGCAGGCAGTGACAGGCCCGGGGCTGACAGGCTCCCCATCCCCTAGGGGGCGCCTGGCTGCCACACCCAGCTGACATAGAACCTTTGTCACAATGCCCGCTACCGTGGCGAGTATGTGGTGACTCTGCAGGTGACAGGGACACTGCAGGACTTGGTGGCAGCTCAGCAATTTCTCAGTTCCCCAAAGAAGCGGAATTCTGCAAATTGCTGCCTTTGCTCTTGAAAGGATATCATCAGGTGGGTGTTTTGGTGTCATACTCTGAAAACCAGAGCAGAAATGGTGAAATATTCCCATGATATGCATGGTCCCTGCACCAAAGCACCCTGACTCAGCCTAAGGAGATCTGCAGCTTATTTTTTTGTACTGCCAGCAGATTGTGGAAGCACAGTATAAAAACCATCCTTATGGAGAGATCTGCGTATTTTAGGCTTAGTCTTAGTGTCTCAAGTAGCTGGGGTTTTTGCTTGGGCCTAATCCATACGGTCTTATGGCCTTACTCCTAGTCTGAAGACGAATGTGCTAGAATCTATAAAGCGAAAAAATGTCCTGCAGCTTAGCCTTGCTTTGCCTGTCCTTGCCTGTCCTTGCCTTGCCTTATTTCCTTCTCATCCTGTTCTCTGTCCCATCCTCTCTCACTAACCCCTCGTCTGGCTGCATGTCTCGTCTTTCCTTTTCTCTCACTCTCCTGCTTCCTGCCTCTTTAATGGCAATTCCTCCATCTCACTCCTGCAGCCCAACACTACTTTTTATTCTTCCTTCCCTTTCTCCTGCTCCCTTCGCTTTCTCCCTCTGTCCCATATCTTTCTTCCCGACTTGTCTTTTCAAGACTTTGGGCCAAATTGGCCCCAAGTCTGGGCATGGTTTGACCAATTTTCAGAGGCCTGGCTGGTGACAGCAGGGACAGCAGGCAGTGACAGGCCCGGGGCTGACAGGCTCCCCATCCCCTAGGGGGCGCCTGGCTGCCACACCCAGGTGACATAGAACCTTTGTCACAATGCCCGCTACCGTGGCGAGTATGTGGTGACTCTGCAGATGACAGGGACACTGCAGGACTTGGTGGCAGCTCAGCAATTTCTGA
The DNA here is from genome assembly GCF_036013475.1 of Columba livia. Classification (NCBI taxonomy): domain Eukaryota; kingdom Metazoa; phylum Chordata; class Aves; order Columbiformes; family Columbidae; genus Columba; species Columba livia. The sequence continues at coordinate 40,999,007 of NC_088607.1, read as the reverse complement.
GTTCCCCAAAGAAGCGGAATTCTGCAAATTGCTGCCTTTGCTCTTGAAAGGATATCATCAGGTGGGTGTTTTGGTGTCATACTCTGAAAACCAGAGCAGAAATGGTGAAATATTCCCATGATATGCATGGTCCCTGCACCAAAGCACCGTGACTCAGCCTAAGGAGATCTGCAGCTTATTTTTTTGTACTGCCAGCAGATTGTGGAAGCACAGTATAAAAACCATCCTTATGGAGAGATCTGCGTATTTTAGGCTTAGTCTTAGTGTCTCAAGTAGCTGGGGTTATTGCTTGGGCCTAATCCATACGGTCTTATGGCCTTACTCCTAGTCTGAAGACGAATGTGCTAGAAACTATAAAGCGAAAACATGTCCTGCAGCTTAGCCTTGCTTTGCCTGTCCTTGCCTGTCCTTGCCTTGCCTTATTTTCTACTCATCCTGTTCTCTGTCCCATCCTCCCTCACTAACCCCTTCTCTGGCTGCATGTCTCTACTTTCCTTTTCTCTCACTCTCCTGCTTCCTGCCTCTATTCCTGCAATTCCTCCATCTCACTCCTGCAGCCCAACACTACTTTTTATTCTTCCTTCCCTTTCTCCTGCTCCCTTCGCTTTCTCCCTCTGTCCCATATCTTTCTTCCCGACTTGTCTTTTCAAGACTTTGGGGCAAATTGGCCCCAAGTCTGGGCATGGTTTGACCAATTTTCAGAGGCCTGGCTGGTGACAGCAGGGACAGCAGGCAGTGACAGGCCCGGGGCTGACAGGCTCCCCATCCCCTAGCGGGCGCCTGGCTGCCACACGCAGGTGACATAGAACCTTTGTCACAATGCCCGCTACCGTGGCGAGTATGTGGTGACTCTGCAGGTGACAGGGACACTGCAGGACTTGGTGGCAGCTCAGCAATTTCTGAGTTCACCAAAGAAGCGGAATTCTGCAAATTGCTGCCTTTGCTCTTGAAAGGATATCATCAGGTGGGTGTTTTGGTGTCATACTCTGAAAACCAGAGCAGAAATGGTGAAATATTCCCATGATATGCATGGTCCCTGCACCAAAGCACCATGACTCAGCCTAAGGAGATCTGCAGCTTATTTTTTTGTACTGCCAGCAGATTGTGGAAGCACAGTATAAAAACCATCCTTATGGAGAGATCTGCGTATTTTAGGCTTAGTCTTAGTGTCTCAAGTAGCTGGGGTTTTTGCTTGGGCCTAATCCATACGGTCTTATGGCCTTACTCCTAGTCTGAAGACGAATGTGCTAGAAACTATAAAGCGAAAACATGTCCTGCAGCCTAGCCTTGCTTTGCCTGTCCTTGCCTGTCCTTGCCTTGCCTTATTTCCTTCTCATCCTGTTCTCTGTCCCATCCTCCCTCACTAACCCCTGGTCTGGCTGCATGTCTCTACTTTCCTTTTCTCTCACTCTCCTGCTTCCTGCCTCTTTTCCTGCAATTCCTCCATCTCACTCCTGCAGCCCAACACTACTTTTTATTCTTCCTTCCCTTTCTCCTGCTCCCTTCGCTTTCTCCCTCTGTCCCATATCTTTCTTCCCGACTTGTCTTTTCAAGACTTTGGGGCAAATTGGCCCCAAGTCTGGGCATGGTTTGACCAATTTTCAGAGGCCTGGCTGGTGACAGCAGGGACAGCAGGCAGTGACAGGCCCGGGGCTGACAGGCTCCCCATCCCCTAGGGGGCGCCTGGCTGCCACACCCAGCTGACATAGAACCTTTGTCACAATGCCCGCTACCGTGGCGAGTATGTGGTGACTCTGCAGGTGACAGGGACACTGCAGGACTTGGTGGCAGCTCAGCAATTTCTCAGTTCCCCAAAGAAGCGGAATTCTGCAAATTGCTGCCTTTGCTCTTGAAAGGATATCATCAGGTGGGTGTTTTGGTGTCATACTCTGAAAACCAGAGCAGAAATGGTGAAATATTCCCATGATATGCATGGTCCCTGCACCAAAGCACCGTGACTCAGCCTAAGGAGATCTGCAGCTTATTTTTTTGTACTGCCAGCAGATTGTGGAAGCACAGTATAAAAACCATCCTTATGGAGAGATCTGCGTATTTTAGGCTTAGTCTTAGTGTCTCAAGTAGCTGGGGTTTTTGCTTGGGCCTAATCCATACGGTCTTATGGCCTTACTCCTAGTCTGAAGACGAATGTGCTAGAAACTATAAAGCAAAAACATGTCCTGCAGCCTAGCCTTGCTTTGCCTGTCCTTGCCTGTCCTTGCCTTGCCTTATTTCCTTCTCATCCTGTTCTCTGTCCCATCCTCCCTCACTAACCCCTCGTCTGGCTGCATGTCTCTACTTTCCTTTTCTCTCACTCTCCTGCTTCCTGCCTCTTTTCCTGCAATTCCTCCATCTCACTCCTGCAGCCCAACACTACTTTTTATTCTTCCTTCCCTTTCTCCTGCTCCCTTCGCTTTCTCCCTCTGTCCCATATCTTTCTTCCCGACTTGTCTTTTCAAGACTTTGGGGCAAATTGGCCCCAAGTCTGGGCATGGTTTGACCAATTTTCAGAGGCCTGGCTGGTGACAGCAGGGACAGCAGGCAGTGACAGGCCCGGGGCTGACAGGCTCCCCATCCCCTAGGGGGCGCCTGGCTGCCACACGCAGGTGACATAGAACCTTTGTCACAATGCCCGCTACCGTGGCGAGTATGTGGTGACTCTGCAGGTGACAGGGACACTGCAGGACTTGGTGGCAGCTCAGCAATTTCTCAGTTCCCCAAAGAAGCGGAATTCTGCAAATTGCTGCCTTTGCTCTTGAAAGGATATCATCAGGTGGGTGTTTTGGTGTCATACTCTGAAAACCAGAGCAGAAATGGTGAAATATTCCCATGATATGCATGGTCCCTGCACCAAAGCACCGTGACTCAGCCTAAGGAGATCTGCAGCTTATTTTTTTGTACTGCCAGCAGATTGTGGAAGCACAGTATAAAAACCATCCTTATGGAGAGATCTGCGTATTTCAGGCTTAGTCTTAGTGTCTCAAGTAGCTGGGGTTTTTGCTTGGGCCTAATCCATACGGTCTTATGGCCTTACTCCTAGTCTGAAGACGAATGTGCTAGAAACTATAAAGCGAAAACATGTCCTGCAGCCTAGCCTTGCTTTGCCTGTCCTTGCCTGTCCTTGCCTTGCCTTATTTCCTTCTCATCCTGTTCTCTGTCCCATCCTCCCTCACTAACCCCTGGTCTGGCTGCATGTCTCTACTTTCCTTTTCTGTCACTCTCCTGCTTCCTGCCTCTTTTCCTGCAATTCCTCCATCTCACTCCTGCAGCCCAACACTACTTTTTATTCTTCCTTCCCTTTCTCCTGCTCCCTTCTCTTTCTCCCTCTGTCCCATATCTTTCTTCCCGACTTGTCTTTTCAAGACTTTGGGGCAAATTGGCCCCAAGTCTGGGCATGGTTTGACCAATTTTCAGAGGCCTGGCTGGTGACAGCAGGGACAGCAGGCAGTGACAGGCCCGGGGCTGACAGGCTCCCCATCCCCTAGGGGGCGCCTGGCTGCCACACCCAGCTGACATAGAACCTTTGTCACAATGCCCGCTACCGTGGCGAGTATGTGGTGACTCTGCAGGTGACAGGGACACTGCAGGACTTGGTGGCAGCTCAGCAATTTCTCAGTTCCCCAAAGAAGCGGAATTCTGCAAATTGCTGCCTTTGCTCTTGAAAGGATATCATCAGGTGGGTGTTTTGGTGTCATACTCTGAAAACCAGAGCAGAAATGGTGAAATATTCCCATGATATGCATGGTCCCTGCACCAAAGCACCGTGACTCAGCCTAAGGAGATCTGCAGCTTATTTTTTTGTACTGCCAGCAGATTGTGGAAGCACAGTATAAAAACCATCCTTATGGAGAGATCTGCGTATTTTAGGCTTAGTCTTAGTGTCTCAAGTAGCTGGGGTTTTTGCTTGGGCCTAATCCATACGGTCTTATGGCCTTACTCCTAGTCTGAAGACGAATGTGCTAGAAACTATAAAGCGAAAAAATGTCCTGCAGCCTAGCCTTGCTTTGCCTGTCCTTGCCTGTCCTTGCCTTGCCTTATTTCCTTCTCATCCTGTTCTCTGTCCCATCCTCTCTCACTAACCCCTGGTCTGGATGCATGTCTCGTCTTTCCTTTTCTCTCACTCTCCTGCTTCCTGCCTCTTTTCCTGCAATTCCTCCATCTCACTCCTGCAGCCCAACACTACTTTTTATTCTTCCTTCCCTTTCTCCTGCTCCCTTCGCTTTCTCCCTCTGTCCCATATCTTTCTTCCCGACTTGTCTTTTCAAGACTTTGGGGCAAATTGGCCCCAAGTCTGGGCATGGTTTGACCAATTTTCAGAGGCCTGGCTGGTGACAGCAGGGACAGCAGGCAGTGACAGGCCCGGGGCTGACAGGCTCCCCATCCCCTAGGGGGCGCCTGGCTGCCACACCCAGGTGACATAGAACCTTTGTCACAATGCCCGCTACCGTGGCGAGTATGTGGTGACTCTGCAGGTGACAGGGACACTGCAGGACTTGGTGGCAGCTCAGCAATTTCTCAGTTCCCCAAAGAAGCGGAATTCTGCAAATTGCTGCCTTTGCTCTTGAAAGGATATCATCAGGTGGGTGTTTTGGTGTCATACTCTGAAAACCAGAGCAGAAATGGTGAAATATTCCCATGATATGCATGGTCCCTGCACCAAAGCACCATGACTCAGCCTAAGGAGATCTGCAGCTTATTTTTTTGTACTGCCAGCAGATTGTGGAAGCACAGTATAAAAACCATCCTTATGGAGAGATCTGCGTATTTTAGGCTTAGTCTTAGTGTCTCAAGTAGCTGGGGTTTTTGCTTGGGCCTAATCCATACGGTCTTATGGCCTTACTCCTAGTCTGAAGACGAATGTGCTAGAAACTATAAAGCGAAAACATGTCCTGCAGCCTAGCCTTGCTTTGCCTGTCCTTGCCTGTCCTTGCCTTGCCTTATTTCCTTCTCATCCTGTTCTCTGTCCCATCCTCCCTCACTAACCCCTGGTCTGGCTGCATGTCTCTACTTTCCTTTTCTCTCACTCTCCTGCTTCCTGCCTCTTTTCCTGCAATTCCTCCATCTCACTCCTGCAGCCCAACACTACTTTTTATTCTTCCTTCCCTTTCTCCTGCTCCCTTCGCTTTCTCCCTCTGTCCCATATCTTTCTTCCCGACTTGTCTTTTCAAGACTTTGGGGCAAATTGGCCCCAAGTCTGGGCATGGTTTGACCAATTTTCAGAGGCCTGGCTGGTGACAGCAGGGACAGCAGGCAGTGACAGGCCCGGGGCTGACAGGCTCCCCATCCCCTAGGGGGCGCCTGGCTGCCACACCCAGCTGACATAGAACCTTTGTCACAATGCCCGCTACCGTGGCGAGTATGTGGTGACTCTGCAGGTGACAGGGACACTGCAGGACTTGGTGGCAGCTCAGCAATTTCTCAGTTCCCCAAAGAAGCGGAATTCTGCAAATTGCTGCCTTTGCTATTGAAAGGATATCATCAGGTGGGTGTTTTGGTGTCATACTCTGAAAACCAGAGCAGAAATGGTGAAATATTCCCATGATATGCATGGTCCCTGCACCAAAGAACCATGACTCAGCCTAAGGAGATCTGCAGCTTATTTTTTTGTACTGCCAGCAGATTGTGGAAGCACAGTATAAAAACCATCCTTATGGAGAGATCTGCGTATTTTAGGCTTAGTCTTAGTGTCTCAAGTAGCTGGGGTTTTTGCTTGGGCCTAATCCATACGGTCTTATGGCCTTACTCCTAGTCTGAAGACGAATGTGCTAGAAACTATAAAGCGAAAAAATGTCCTGCAGCTTAGCCTTGCTTTGCCTGTCCTTGCCTGTCCTTGCCTTGCCTTATTTCCTTCTCATCCTGTTCTCTGTCCCATCCTCCCTCACTAACCCCTCGTCTGGCTGCATGTCTCTACTTTCCTTTTCTCTCACTCTCCTGCTTCCTGCCTCTTTTCCTGCAATTCCTCCATCTCACTCCTGCAGCCCAACACTACTTTTTATTCTTCCTTCCCTTTCTCCTGCTCCCTTCGCTTTCTCCCTCTGTCCCATATCTTTCTTCCCGACTTGTCTTTTCAAGACTTTGGGGCAAATTGGCCCCAGGTCTGGGCATGGTTTGACCAATTTTCAGAGGCCTGGCTGGTGACAGCAGGGACAGCAGGCAGTGACAGGCCCGGGGCTGACAGGCTCCCCATCCCCTAGGGGGCGCCTGGCTGCCACACCCAGCTGACATAGAACCTTTGTCACAATGCCCGCTACCGTGGCGAGTATGTGGTGACTCTGCAGGTGACAGGGACACTGCAGGACTTGGTGGCAGCTCAGCAATTTCTCAGTTCCCCAAAGAAGCGGAATTCTGCAAATTGCTGCCTTTGCTCTTGAAAGGATATCATCAGGTGGGTGTTTTGGTGTCATACTCTGAAAACCAGAGCAGAAATGGTGAAATATTCCCATGATATGCATGGTCCCTGCACCAAAGCACCCTGACTCAGCCTAAGGAGATCTGCAGCTTATTTTTTTGTACTGCCAGCAGATTGTGGAAGCACAGTATAAAAACCATCCTTATGGAGAGATCTGCGTATTTTAGGCTTAGTCTTAGTGTCTCAAGTAGCTGGGGTTTTTGCTTGGGCCTAATCCATACGGTCTTATGGCCTTACTCCTAGTCTGAAGACGAATGTGCTAGAAACTATAAAGCGAAAACATGTCCTGCAGCTTAGCCTTGCTTTGCCTGTCCTTGCCTGTCCTTGCCTTGCCTTATTTTCTACTCATCCTGTTCTCTGTCCCATCCTCCCTCACTAACCCCTGGTCTGGCTGCATGTCTCTACTTTCCTTTTCTCTCACTCTCCTGCTTCCTGCCTCTATTCCTGCAATTCCTCCATCTCACTCCTGCAGCCCAACACTACTTTTTATTCTTCCTTCCCTTTCTCCTGCTCCCTTCGCTTTCTCCCTCTGTCCCATATCTTTCTTCCCGACTTGTCTTTTCAAGACTTTGGGGCAAATTGGCCCCAAGTCTGGGCATGGTTTGACCAATTTTCAGAGGCCTGGCTGGTGACAGCAGGGACAGCAGGCAGTGACAGGCCCGGGGCTGACAGGCTCCCCATCCCCTAGCGGGCGCCTGGCTGCCACACCCAGGTGACATAGAACCTTTGTCACAATGCCCGCTACCGTGGCGAGTATGTGGTGACTCTGCAGATGACAGGGACACTGCAGGACTTGGTGGCAGCTCAGCAATTTCTGAGTTCCCCAAAGAAGCGGAATTCTGCAAATTGCTGCCTTTGCTCTTGAAAGGATATCATCAGGTGGGTGTTTTGGTGTCATACTCTGAAAACCAGAGCAGAAATGGTGAAATATTCCCATGATATGCATGGTCCCTGCACCAAAGCACCGTGACTCAGCCTAAGGAGATCTGCAGCTTATTTTTTTGTACTGCCAGCAGATTGTGGAAGCACAGTATAAAAACCATCCTTATGGAGAGATCTGCGTATTTTAGGCTTAGTCTTAGTGTCTCAAGTAGCTGGGGTTATTGCTTGGGCCTAATCCATACGGTCTTATGGCCTTACTCCTAGTCTGAAGACGAATGTGCTAGAAACTATAAAGCGAAAACATGTCCTGCAGCTTAGCCTTGCTTTGCCTGTCCTTGCCTGTCCTTGCCTTGCCTTATTTTCTACTCATCCTGTTCTCTGTCCCATCCTCCCTCACTAACCCCTCGTCTGGCTGCATGTCTCTACTTTCCTTTTCTCTCACTCTCCTGCTTCCTGCCTCTATTCCTGCAATTCCTCCATCTCACTCCTGCAGCCCAACACTACTTTTTATTCTTCCTTCCCTTTCTCCTGCTCCCTTCGCTTTCTCCCTCTGTCCCATATCTTTCTTCCCGACTTGTCTTTTCAAGACTTTGGGGCAAATTGGCCCCAAGTCTGGGCATGGTTTGACCAATTTTCAGAGGCCTGGCTGGTGACAGCAGGGACAGCAGGCAGTGACAGGCCCGGGGCTGACAGGCTCCCCATCCCCTAGGGGGCGCCTGGCTGCCACACGCAGGTGACATAGAACCTTTGTCACAATGCCCGCTACCGTGGCGAGTATGTGGTGACTCTGCAGGTGACAGGGACACTGCAGGACTTGGTGGCAGCTCAGCAATTTCTGAGTTCACCAAAGAAGCGGAATTCTGCAAATTGCTGCCTTTGCTCTTGAAAGGATATCATCAGGTGGGTGTTTTGGTGTCATACTCTGAAAACCAGAGCAGAAATGGTGAAATATTCCCATGATATGCATGGTCCCTGCACCAAAGCACCGTGACTCAGCCTAAGGAGATCTGCAGCTTATTTTTTTGTACTGCCAGCAGATTGTGGAAGCACAGTATAAAAACCATCCTTATGGAGAGATCTGCGTATTTTAGGCTTAGTCTTAGTGTCTCAAGTAGCTGGGGTTTTTGCTTGGGCCTAATCCATACGGTCTTATGGCCTTACTCCTAGTCTGAAGACGAATGTGCTAGAAACTATAAAGCAAAAACATGTCCTGCAGCCTAGCCTTGCTTTGCCTGTCCTTGCCTGTCCTTGCCTTGCCTTATTTCCTTCTCATCCTGTTCTCTGTCCCATCCTCCCTCACTAACCCCTCGTCTGGCTGCATGTCTCTACTTTCCTTTTCTCTCACTCTCCTGCTTCCTGCCTCTTTTCCTGCAATTCCTCCATCTCACTCCTGCAGCCCAACACTACTTTTTATTCTTCCTTCCCTTTCTCCTGCTCCCTTCGCTTTCTCCCTCTGTCCCATATCTTTCTTCCCGACTTGTCTTTTCAAGACTTTGGGGCAAATTGGCCCCAAGTCTGGGCATGGTTTGACCAATTTTCAGAGGCCTGGCTGGTGACAGCAGGGACAGCAGGCAGTGACAGGCCCGGGGCTGACAGGCTCCCCATCCCCTAGGGGGCGCCTGGCTGCCACACGCAGGTGACATAGAACCTTTGTCACAATGCCCGCTACCGTGGCGAGTATGTGGTGACTCTGCAGGTGACAGGGACACTGCAGGACTTGGTGGCAGCTCAGCAATTTCTCAGTTCCCCAAAGAAGCGGAATTCTGCAAATTGCTGCCTTTGCTCTTGAAAGGATATCATCAGGTGGGTGTTTTGGTGTCATACTCTGAAAACCAGAGCAGAAATGGTGAAATATTCCCATGATATGCATGGTCCCTGCACCAAAGCACCGTGACTCAGCCTAAGGAGATCTGCAGCTTATTTTTTTGTACTGCCAGCAGATTGTGGAAGCACAGTATAAAAACCATCCTTATGGAGAGATCTGCGTATTTTAGGCTTAGTCTTAGTGTCTCAAGTAGCTGGGGTTTTTGCTTGGGCCTAATCCATACGGTCTTATGGCCTTACTCCTAGTCTGAAGACGAATGTGCTAGAAACTATAAAGCGAAAACATGTCCTGCAGCCTAGCCTTGCTTTGCCTGTCCTTGCCTGTCCTTGCCTTGCCTTATTTCCTTCTCATCCTGTTCTCTGTCCCATCCTCCCTCACTAACCCCTGGTCTGGCTGCATGTCTCTACTTTCCTTTTCTGTCACTCTCCTGCTTCCTGCCTCTTTTCCTGCAATTCCTCCATCTCACTCCTGCAGCCCAACACTACTTTTTATTCTTCCTTCCCTTTCTCCTGCTCCCTTCTCTTTCTCCCTCTGTCCCATATCTTTCTTCCCGACTTGTCTTTTCAAGACTTTGGGGCAAATTGGCCCCAAGTCTGGGCATGGTTTGACCAATTTTCAGAGGCCTGGCTGGTGACAGCAGGGACAGCAGGCAGTGACAGGCCCGGGGCTGACAGGCTCCCCATCCCCTAGGGGGCGCCTGGCTGCCACACGCAGGTGACATAGAACCTTTGTCACAATGCCCGCTACCGTGGCGAGTATGTGGTGACTCTGCAGGTGACAGGGACACTGCAGGACTTGGTGGCAGCTCAGCAATTTCTCAGTTCCCCAAAGAAGCGGAATTCTGCAAATTGCTGCCTTTGCTCTTGAAAGGATATCATCAGGTGGGTGTTTTGGTGTCATACTCTGAAAACCAGAGCAGAAATGGTGAAATATTCCCATGATATGCATGGTCCCTGCACCAAAGCACCGTGACTCAGCCTAAGGAGATCTGCAGCTTATTTTTTTGTACTGCCAGCAGATTGTGGAAGCACAGTATAAAAACCATCCTTATGGAGAGATCTGCGTATTTTAGGCTTAGTCTTAGTGTCTCAAGTAGCTGGGGTTTTTGCTTGGGCCTAATCCATACGGTCTTATGGCCTTACTCCTAGTCTGAAGACGAATGTGCTAGAAACTATAAAGCGAAAACATGTCCTGCAGCCTAGCCTTGCTTTGCCTGTCCTTGCCTGTCCTTGCCTTGCCTTATTTCCTTCTCATCCTGTTCTCTGTCCCATCCTCCCTCACTAACCCCTGGTCTGGCTGCATGTCTCTACTTTCCTTTTCTGTCACTCTCCTGCTTCCTGCCTCTTTTCCTGCAATTCCTCCATCTCACTCCTGCAGCCCAACACTACTTTTTATTCTTCCTTCCCTTTCTCCTGCTCCCTTCTCTTTCTCCCTCTGTCCCATATCTTTCTTCCCGACTTGTCTTTTCAAGACTTTGGGGCAAATTGGCCCCAAGTCTGGGCATGGTTTGACCAATTTTCAGAGGCCTGGCTGGTGACAGCAGGGACAGCAGGCAGTGACAGGCCCGGGGCTGACAGGCTCCCCATCCCCTAGGGGGCGCCTGGCTGCCACACCCAGCTGACATAGAACCTTTGTCACAATGCCCGCTACCGTGGCGAGTATGTGGTGACTCTGCAGGTGACAGGGACACTGCAGGACTTGGTGGCAGCTCAGCAATTTCTCAGTTCCCCAAAGAAGCGGAATTCTGCAAATTGCTGCCTTTGCTCTTGAAAGGATATCATCAGGTGGGTGTTTTGGTGTCATACTCTGAAAACCAGAGCAGAAATGGTGAAATATTCCCATGATATGCATGGTCCCTGCACCAAAGCACCGTGACTCAGCCTAAGGAGATCTGCAGCTTATTTTTTTGTACTGCCAGCAGATTGTGGAAGCACAGTATAAAAACCATCCTTATGGAGAGATCTGCGTATTTTAGGCTTAGTCTTAGTGTCTCAAGTAGCTGGGGTTTTTGCTTGGGCCTAATCCATACGGTCTTATGGCCTTACTCCTAGTCTGAGGACGAATGTGCTAGAAACTATAAAGCGAAAAAATGTCCTGTAGCTTAGCCTTGCTTTGCCTGTCCTTGCCTGTCCTTGCCTTGCCTTATTTCCTTCTCATCCTGTTCTCTGTCCCATCCTCTCTCACTAACCCCTCGTCTGGCTGCATGTCTCTACTTTCCTTTTCTCTCACTCTCCTGCTTCCTGCCTCTTTTCCTGCAATTCCTCCATCTCACTCCTGCAGCCCAACACTACTTTTTATTCTTCCTTCCCTTTCTCCTGCTCCCTTCGCTTTCTCCCTCTGTCCCATATCTTTCTTCCCGACTTGTCTTTTCAAGACTTTGGGGCAAATTGGCCCCAAGTCTGGGCATGGTTTGACCAATTTTCAGAGGCCTGGCTGGTGACAGCAGGGACAGCAGGCAGTGACAGGCCCGGGGCTGACAGGCTCCCCATCCCCTAGGGGGCGCCTGGCTGCCACACCCAGCTGACATAGAACCTTTGTCACAATGCCCGCTACCGTGGCGAGTATGTGGTGACTCTGCAGGTGACAGGGACACTGCAGGACTTGGTGGCAGCTCAGCAATTTCTCAGTTCCCCAAAGAAGCGGAATTCTGCAAATTGCTGCCTTTGCTCTTGAAAGGATATCATCAGGTGGGTGTTTTGGTGTCATACTCTGAAAACCAGAGCAGAAATGGTGAAATATTCCCATGATATGCATGGTCCCTGCACCAAAGCACCATGACTCAGCCTAAGGAGATCTGCAGCTTATTTTTTTGTACTGCCAGCAGATTGTGGAAGCACAGTATAAAAACCATCCTTATGGAGAGATCTGCGTATTTTAGGCTTAGTCTTAGTGTCTCAAGTAGCTGGGGTTATTGCTTGGGCCTAATCCATACGGTCTTATGGCCTTACTCCTAGTCTGAAGACGAATGTGCTAGAAATTATAAAGCGAAAACATGTCCTGCAGCCTAGCCTTGCTTTGCCTGTCCTTGCCTGTCCTTGCCTTGCCTTATTTCCTTCTCATCCTGTTCTCTGTCCCATCCTCTCTCACTAACCCCTGGTCTGGATGCATGTCTCGTCTTTCCTTTTCTCTCACTCTCCTGCTTCCTGCCTCTTTAATGGCAATTCCTCCATCTCACTCCTGCAGCCCAACACTACTTTTTATTCTTCCTTCCCTTTCTCCTGCTCTCTTCGCTTTCTCCCTCTGTCCCATATCTTTCTTCCCGACTTGTCTTTTCAAGACTTTGGGCCAAATTGGCCCCAAGTCTGGGCATGGTTTGACCAATTTTCAGAGGCCTGGCTGGTGACAGCAGGGACAGCAGGCAGTGACAGGCCCGGGGCTGACAGGCTCCCCATCCCCTAGTGGGCGCCTGGCTGCCACACCCAGCTGACATAGAACCTTTGTCACAATGCCCGCTACCGTGGCGAGTATGTGGTGACTCTGCAGGTGACAGGGACACTGCAGGACTTGGTGGCAGCTCAGCAATTTCTCAGTTCCCCAAAGAAGCGGAATTCTGCAAATTGCTGCCTTTACTCTTGACAGGATATCATCAGGTGGGTGTTTTGGTGTCATACTCTGAAAACCAGAGCAGAAATGGTGAAATATTCCCATGATATGCATGGTCCCTGCACCAAAGCACCATGACTCAGCCTAAGGAGATCTGCAGCTTATTTTTTTGTACTGCCAGCAGATTGTGGAAGCACAGTATAAAAACCATCCTTATGGAGAGATCTGCGTATTTTAGGCTTAGTCTTAGTGTCTCAAGTAGCTGGGGTTTTTGCTTGGGCCTAATCCATACGGTCTTATGGCCTTACTCCTAGTCTGAAGACGAATGTGCTAGAAACTATAAAGCGAAAACATGTCCTGCAGCCTAGCCTTGCTTTGCCTGTCCTTGCCTGTCCTTGCCTTGCCTTATTTCCTTCTCATCCTGTTCTCTGTCCCATCCTCCCTCACTAACCCCTGGTCTGGCTGCATGTCTCTACTTTCCTTTTCTGTCACTCTCCTGCTTCCTGCCTCTTTTCCTGCAATTCCTCCATCTCACTCCTGCAGCCCAACACTACTTTTTATTCTTCCTTCCCTTTCTCCTGCTCCCTTCTCTTTCTCCCTCTGTCCCATATCTTTCTTCCCGACTTGTCTTTTCAAGACTTTGGGGCAAATTGGCCCCAAGTCTGGGCATGGTTTGACCAATTTTCAGAGGCCTGGCTGGTGACAGCAGGGACAGCAGGCAGTGACAGGCCCGGGGCTGACAGGCTCCCCATCCCCTAGGGGGCGCCTGGCTGCCACACCCAGCTGACATAGAACCTTTGTCACAATGCCCGCTACCGTGGCGAGTATGTGGTGACTCTGCAGGTGACAGGGACACTGCAGGACTTGGTGGCAGCTCAGCAATTTCTCAGTTCCCCAAAGAAGCGGAATTCTGCAAATTGCTGCCTTTGCTCTTGAAAGGATATCATCAGGTGGGTGTTTTGGTGTCATACTCTGAAAACCAGAGCAGAAATGGTGAAATATTCCCATGATATGCATGGTCCCTGCACCAAAGCACCGTGACTCAGCCTAAGGAGATCTGCAGCTTATTTTTTTGTACTGCCAGCAGATTGTGGAAGCACAGTATAAAAACCATCCTTATGGAGAGATCTGCGTATTTTAGGCTTAGTCTTAGTGTCTCAAGTAGCTGGGGTTTTTGCTTGGGCCTAATCCATACGGTCTTATGGCCTTACTCCTAGTCTGAAGACGAATGTGCTAGAAACTATAAAGCGAAAAAATGTCCTGTAGCTTAGCCTTGCTTTGCCTGTCCTTGCCTGTCCTTGCCTTGCCTTATTTCCTTCTCATCCTGTTCTCTGTCCAATCCTCTCTCACTAACCCCTCGTCTGGCTGCATGTCTCGTCTTTCCTTTTCTCTCACTCTCCTACTTCCTGCCTTTTTAATGGCAATTCCTCCATCTCACTCCTGCAGCCCAACACTACTTTTTATTCTTCCTTCCCTTTCTCCTGCTCCCTTCGCTTTCTCCCTCTGTCCCATATCTTTCTTCCCGACTTGTCTTTTCAAGACTTTGGGGCAAATTGGCCCCAAGTCTGGGCATGGTTTGACCAATTTTCAGAGGCCTGGCTGGTGACAGCAGGGACAGCAGGCAGTGACAGGCCCGGGGCTGACAGGCTCCCCATCCCCTAGGGGGCGCCTGGCTGCCACACCCAGCTGACATAGAACCTTTGTCACAATGCCCGCTACCGTGGCGAGTATGTGGTGACTCTGCAGGTGACAGGGACACTGCAGGACTTGGTGGCAGCTCAGCAATTTCTCAGTTCCCCAAAGAAGCGGAATTCTGCAAATTGCTGCCTTTGCTATTGAAAGGATATCATCAGGTGGGTGTTTTGGTGTCATACTCTGAAAACCAGAGCAGAAATGGTGAAATGTTCCCATGATATGCATGGTCCCTGCACCAAAGAACCATGACTCAGCCTAAGGAGATCTGCAGCTTATTTTTTTGTACTGCCAGCAGATTGTGGAAGCACAGTATAAAAACCATCCTTATGGAGAGATCTGCGTATTTTAGGCTTAGTCTTAGTGTCTCAAGTAGCTGGGGTTATTGCTTGGGCCTAATCCATACGGTCTTATGGCCTTACTCCTAGTCTGAAGACGAATGTGCTAGAAATTATAAAGCGAAAACATGTCCTGCAGCCTAGCCTTGCTTTGCCTGTCCTTGCCTGTCCTTGCCTTGCCTTATTTCCTTCTCATCCTGTTCTCTGTCCCATCCTCTCTCACTAACCCCTGGTCTGGATGCATGTCTCGTCTTTCCTTTTCTCTCACTCTCCTGCTTCCTGCCTCTTTAATGGCAATTCCTCCATCTCACTCCTGCAGCCCAACACTACTTTTTATTCTTCCTTCCCTTTCTCCTGCTCCCTTCGCTTTCTCCCTCTGTCCCATATCTTTCTTCCCGACTTGTCTTTTCAAGACTTTGGGCCAAAATGGCCCCAAGTCTGGGCATGGTTTGACCAATTTTCAGAGGCCTGGCTGGTGACAGCAGGGACAGCAGGCAGTGACAGGCCCGGGGCTGACAGGCTCCCCATCCCCTAGCGGGCGCCTGGCTGCCACACCCAGCTGACATAGAACCTTTGTCACAATGCCCGCTACCGTGGCGAGTATGTGGTGACTCTGCAGGTGACAGGGACACTGCAGGACTTGGTGGCAGCTCAGCAATTTCTCAGTTCCCCAAAGAAGCGGAATTCTACAAATTGCTGCCTTTACTCTTGACAGGATATCATCAGGTGGGTGTTTTGGTGTCATACTCTGAAAACCAGAGCAGAAATGGTGAAATATTCCCATGATATGCATGGTCCCTGCACCAAAGCACCGTGACTCAGCCTAAGGAGATCTGCAGCTTATTTTTTTGTACTGCCAGCAGATTGTGGAAGCACAGTATAAAAACCATCCTTATGGAGAGATCTGCGTATTTTAGGCTTAGTCTAAGTGTCTCAAGTAGCTGGGGTTTTTGCTTGGGCCTAATCCATACGGTCTTATGGCCTTACTCCTAGTCTGAAGACGAATGTGCTAGAAACTATAAAGCTAAAAAATGTCCTGCAGCTTAGCCTTGCTTTGCCTGTCCTTGCCTGTCCTTGCCTTGCCTTATTTCCTTCTCATCCTGTTCTCTGTCCCATCCTCCCTCACTAACCCTTCGTCTGGCTGCATGTCTCTGCTTTCCTTTTCTCTCACTCTCCTGCTTCCTGCCTCTATTCCTGCAATTCCTCCATCTCACTCCTGAAGCCCAACACTATTTTTTATTCTTCCTTCCCTTTCTCCTGCACCCTTCGCTTTCTCCCTCTGTCCCATATCTTTCTTCCCGACTTGTCTTTTCAGGACTTTGGGCCAAATTGGCCCCAAGTCTGGGCATGGTTTGACCAATTTTCAGAGCCCTGGCTGGTGACAGCAGGGGCAGCAGGCAGTGAGAGGCCCGGGGCTGACAGGCTCCCCATCCCCTAGGGGGCGCCTGGCTGCCACACCCAGCTGACATAGAACCTTTGTCACAATGCCCGCTACCGTGGCGAGTATGTGGTGACTCTGCAGGTGACAGGGACACTGCAGGACTTGGTGGCAGCTCAGCAATTTCTCAGTTCCCCAAAGAAGCGGAATTCTACAAATTGCTGCCTTTACTCTTGACAGGATATCATCAGGTGGGTGTTTTGGTGTCATACTCTGAAAACCAGAGCAGAAATGGTGAAATATTCCCATGATATGCATGGTCCCTGCACCAAAGCACCGTGACTCAGCCTAAGGAGATCTGCAGCTTATTTTTTTGTACTGCCAGCAGATTGTGGAAGCACAGTATAAAAACCATCCTTATGGAGAGATCTGCGTATTTTAGGTTTAGTCTAAGTGTCTCAAGTAGCTGGGGTTTTTGCTTGGGCCTAATCCATACGGTCTTATGGCCTTACTCCTAGTCTGAAGACGAATGTGCTAGAAACTATAAAGCTAAAAAATGTCCTGCAGCTTAGCCTTGCTTTGCCTGTCCTTGCCTGTCCTTGCCTTGCCTTATTTCCTTCTCATCCTGTTCTCTGTCCCATCCTCCCTCACTAACCCTTCGTCTGGCTGCATGTCTCTGCTTTCCTTTTCTCTCACTCTCCTGCTTCCTGCCTCTATTCCTGCAATTCCTCCATCTCACTCCTGAAGCCCAACACTATTTTTTATTCTTCCTTCCCTTTCTCCTGCACCCTTCGCTTTCTCCCTCTGTCCCATATCTTTCTTCCCGACTTGTCTTTTCAGGACTTTGGGCCAAATTGGCCCCAAGTCTGGGCATGGTTTGACCAATTTTCAGAGCCCTGGCTGGTGACAGCAGGGGCAGCAGGCAGTGACAGGCCCGGGGCTGACAGGCTCCCCATCCCCTAGGGGGCGCCTGGCTGCCACACCCAGCTGACATAGAACCTTTGTCACAATGCCCGCTACCGTGGCGAGTATGTGGTGACTCTGCAGGTGACAGGGACACTGCAGGACTTGGTGGCAGCTCAGCAATTTCTCAGTTCCCCAAAGAAGCGGAATTCTGCAAATTGCTGCCTTTGCTCTTGAAAGGATATCATCAGGTGGGTGTTTTGGTGTCATACTCTGAAAACCAGAGCAGAAATGGTGAAATATTCCCATGATATGCATGGTCCCTGCACCAAAGCACCATGACTCAGCCTAAGGAGATCTGCAGCTTATTTTTTTGTACTGCCAGCAGATTGTGGAAGCACAGTATAAAAACCATCCTTATGGAGAGATCTGCGTATTTTAGGCTTAGTCTTAGTGTCTCAAGTAGCTGGGGTTTTTGCTTGGGCCTAATCCATACGGTCTTATGGCCTTACTCCTAGTCTGAAGACGAATGTGCTAGAATCTATAAAGCGAAAAAATGTCCTGCAGCCTAGCCTTGCTTTGCCTGTCCCTGCCTGTCCTTGCCTTGCCTTATTTCCTTCTCATCCTGTTCTCTGTCCCATCCTCTCTCACTAACCCCTCGTCTGGCTGCATGTCTCGTCTTTCCTTTTCTCTCACTCTCCTGCTTCCTGCCTCTTTAATGGCAATTCCTCCATCTCACTCCTGCAGCCCAACACTACTTTTTATTCTTCCTTCCCTTTCTCCTGCTCCCTTCGCTTTCTCCCTCTGTCCCATATCTTTCTTCCCGACTTGTCTTTTCAAGACTTTGGGGCAAATTGGCCCCAAGTCTGGGCATGGTTTGACCAATTTTCAGAGGCCTGGCTGGTGACAGCAGGGACAGCAGGCAGTGACAGGCCCAGGGCTGACAGGCTCCCCATCCCCTAGGGGGCGCCTGGCTGCCACACCCAGCTGACATAGAACCTTTGTCACAATGCCCGCTACCGTGGCGAGTATGTGGTGACTCTGCAGGTGACAGGGACACTGCAGGACTTGGTGGCAGCTCAGCAATTTCTCAGTTCCCCAAAGAAGCGGAATTCTGCAAATTGCTGCCTTTGCTCTTGAAAGGATATCATCAGGTGGGTGTTTTCGTGTCATACTCTGAAAACCAGAGCAGAAATGGTGAAATATTCCCATGATATGCATGGTCCCTGCACCAAAGCACCATGACTCAGCCTAAGGAGATCTGCAGCTTATTTTTTTGTACTGCCAGCAGATTGTGGAAGCACAGTATAAAAACCATCCTTATGGAGAGATCTGCGTATTTTAGGCTTAGTCTAAGTGTCTCAAGTAGCTGGGGTTTTTGCTTGGGCCTAATCCATACGGTCTTATGGCCTTACTCCTAGTCTGAAGACGAATGTGCTAGAAACTATAAAGCTAAAAAATGTCCTGCAGCTTAGCCTTGCTTTGCCTGTCCTTGCCTGTCCTTGCCTTGCCTTATTTCCTTCTCATCCTGTTCTCTGTCCCATCCTCCCTCACTAACCCTTCGTCTGGCTGCATGTCTCTGCTTTCCTTTTCTCTCACTCTCCTGCTTCCTGCCTCTATTCCTGCAATTCCTCCATCTCACTCCTGAAGCCCAACACTATTTTTTATTCTTCCTTCCCTTTCTCCTGCACCCTTCGCTTTCTCCCTCTGTCCCATATCTTTCTTCCCGACTTGTCTTTTCAGGACTTTGGGCCAAATTGGCCCCAAGTCTGGGCATGGTTTGACCAATTTTCAGAGCCCTGGCTGGTGACAGCAGGGGCAGCAGGCAGTGAGAGGCCCGGGGCTGACAGGCTCCCCATCCCCTAGGGGGCGCCTGGCTGCCACACCCAGCTGACATAGAACCTTTGTCACAATGCCCGCTACCGTGGCGAGTATGTGGTGACTCTGCAGGTGACAGGGACACTGCAGGACTTGGTGGCAGCTCAGCAATTTCTCAGTTCCCCAAAGAAGCGGAATTCTACAAATTGCTGCCTTTACTCTTGACAGGATATCATCAGGTGGGTGTTTTGGTGTCATACTCTGAAAACCAGAGCAGAAATGGTGAAATATTCCCATGATATGCATGGTCCCTGCACCAAAGCACCGTGACTCAGCCTAAGGAGATCTGCAGCTTATTTTTTTGTACTGCCAGCAGATTGTGGAAGCACAGTATAAAAACCATCCTTATGGAGAGATCTGCGTATTTTAGGTTTAGTCTAAGTGTCTCAAGTAGCTGGGGTTTTTGCTTGGGCCTAATCCATACGGTCTTATGGCCTTACTCCTAGTCTGAAGACGAATGTGCTAGAAACTATAAAGCTAAAAAATGTCCTGCAGCTTAGCCTTGCTTTGCCTGTCCTTGCCTGTCCTTGCCTTGCCTTATTTCCTTCTCATCCTGTTCTCTGTCCCATCCTCCCTCACTAACCCTTCGTCTGGCTGCATGTCTCTGCTTTCCTTTTCTCTCACTCTCCTGCTTCCTGCCTCTATTCCTGCAATTCCTCCATCTCACTCCTGAAGCCCAACACTATTTTTTATTCTTCCTTCCCTTTCTCCTGCACCCTTCGCTTTCTCCCTCTGTCCCATATCTTTCTTCCCGACTTGTCTTTTCAGGACTTTGGGCCAAATTGGCCCCAAGTCTGGGCATGGTTTGACCAATTTTCAGAGCCCTGGCTGGTGACAGCAGGGGCAGCAGGCAGTGACAGGCCCGGGGCTGACAGGCTCCCCATCCCCTAGGGGGCGCCTGGCTGCCACACCCAGCTGACATAGAACCTTTGTCACAATGCCCGCTACCGTGGCGAGTATGTGGTGACTCTGCAGGTGACAGGGACACTGCAGGACTTGGTGGCAGCTCAGCAATTTCTCAGTTCCCCAAAGAAGCGGAATTCTGCAAATTGCTGCCTTTGCTCTTGAAAGGATATCATCAGGTGGGTGTTTTGGTGTCATACTCTGAAAACCAGAGCAGAAATGGTGAAATATTCCCATGATATGCATGGTCCCTGCACCAAAGCACCATGACTCAGCCTAAGGAGATCTGCAGCTTATTTTTTTGTACTGCCAGCAGATTGTGGAAGCACAGTATAAAAACCATCCTTATGGAGAGATCTGCGTATTTTAGGCTTAGTCTTAGTGTCTCAAGTAGCTGGGGTTTTTGCTTGGGCCTAATCCATACGGTCTTATGGCCTTACTCCTAGTCTGAAGACGAATGTGCTAGAAACTATAAAGCGAAAAAATGTCCTGCAGCTTAGCCTTGCTTTGCCTGTCCTTGCCTGTCCTTGCCTTGCCTTATTTCCTTCTCATCCTGTTCTCTGTCCCATCCTCCCTCACTAACCCCTCGTCTGGCTGCATGTCTCTACTTTCCTTTTCTCTCACTCTCCTGCTTCCTGCCTCTTTAATGGCAATTCCTCCATCTCACTCCTGAAGCCCAACACTACTTTTTATTCTTCCTTCCCTTTCTCCTGCTCCCTTCGCTTTCTCCCTCTGTCCCATATCTTTCTTCCCGACTTGTCTTTTCAAGACTTTGGGGCAAATTGGCCCCAAGTCTGGGCATAGTTTGACCAATTTTCAGAGGCCTGGCTGGTGACAGCAGGGACAGCAGGCAGTGACAGGCCCGGGGCTGACAGGCTCCCCATCCCCTAGGGGGCGCCTGGCTGCCACACCCAGCTGACATAGAACCTTTGTCACAATGCCCGCTACCGTGGCGAGTATGTGGTGACTCTGCAGGTGACAGGGACACTGCAGGACTTGGTGGCAGCTCTGCAATTTCTCACTTCCCCAAAGAAGCGGAATTCTGCAAATTGCTGCCTTTGCTCTTGAAAGGATATCATCAGGTGGGTGTTTTGGTGTCATACTCTGAAAACCAGAGCAGAAATGGTGAAATATTCCCATGATATGCATGGTCCCTGCACCAAAGCACCATGACTCAGCCTAAGGAGATCTGCAGCTTATTTTTTTGTACTGCCAGCAGATTGTGGAAGCACAGTATAAAAACCATCCTTATGGAGAGATCTGCGTATTTTAGGCTTAGTCTTAGTGTCTCAAGTAGCTGGGGTTTTTGCTTGGGCCTAATCCATACGGTCTTATGGCCTTACTCCTAGTCTGAAGACGAATGTGCTAGAATCTATAAAGCGAAAAAATGTCCTGCAGCCTAGCCTTGCTTTGCCTGTCCCTGCCTGTCCTTGCCTTGCCTTATTTCCTTCTCATCCTGTTCTCTGTCCCATCCTCTCTCACTAACCCCTCGTCTGGCTGCATGTCTCGTCTTTCCTTTTCTCTCACTCTCCTGCTTCCTGCCTCTTTAATGGCAATTCCTCCATCTCACTCCTGCAGCCCAACACTACTTTTTATTCTTCCTTCCCTTTCTCCTGCTCCCTTCGCTTTCTCCCTCTGTCCCATATCTTTCTTCCCGACTTGTCTTTTCAAGACTTTGGGGCAAATTGGCCCCAAGTCTGGGCATGGTTTGACCAATTTTCAGAGGCCTGGCTGGTGACAGCAGGGACAGCAGGCAGTGACAGGCCCAGGGCTGACAGGCTCCCCATCCCCTAGGGGGCGCCTGGCTGCCACACCCAGCTGACATAGAACCTTTGTCACAATGCCCGCTACCGTGGCGAGTATGTGGTGACTCTGCAGGTGACAGGGACACTGCAGGACTTGGTGGCAGCTCAGCAATTTCTCAGTTCCCCAAAGAAGCGGAATTCTGCAAATTGCTGCCTTTGCTCTTGAAAGGATATCATCAGGTGGGTGTTTTCGTGTCATACTCTGAAAACCAGAGCAGAAATGGTGAAATATTCCCATGATATGCATGGTCCCTGCACCAAAGCACCATGACTCAGCCTAAGGAGATCTGCAGCTTATTTTTTTGTACTGCCAGCAGATTGTGGAAGCACAGTATAAAAACCATCCTTATGGAGAGATCTGCGTATTTTAGGCTTAGTCTTAGTGTCTCAAGTAGCTGGGGTTTTTGCTTGGGCCTAATCCATACGGTCTTATGGCCTTACTCCTAGTCTGAAGACGAATGTGCTAGAAACTATAAAGCTATAACATGTCCTGCAGCCTAGCCTTGCTTTGCCTGTCCTTGCCTGTCCTTGCCTTGCCTTATTTCCTTCTCATCCTGTTCTCTGTCCCATCCTCCCTCACTAACCCCTCGTCTGGCTGCATGTCTCGTCTTTCCTTTTCTCTCACTCTCCTGCTTCCTGCCTCTTTTCCTGCAATTCCTCCATCTCACTCCTGCAGCCCAACACTACTTTTTATTCTTCCTTCCCTTTCTCCTGCTCCCTTCGCTTTCTCCCTCTGTCCCATATCTTTCTTCCCGACTTGTCTTTTCAAGACTTTGGGGCAAATTGGCCCCAAGTCTGGGCATGGTTTGACCAATTTTCAGAGGCCTGGCTGGTGACAGCAGGGACAGCAGGCAGTGACAGGCCCGGGGCTGACAGGCTCCCCATCCCCTAGGGGGCGCCTGGCTGCCACACCCAGCTGACATAGAACCTTTGTCACAATGCCCGCTACCGTGGCGAGTATGTGGTGACTCTGCAGGTGACAGGGACACTGCAGGACTTGGTGGCAGCTCAGCAATTTCTCAGTTCCCCAAAGAAGCGGAATTCTGCAAATTGCTGCCTTTGCTCTTGAAAGGATATCATCAGGTGGGTGTTTTGGTGTCATACTCTGAAAACCAGAGCAGAAATGGTGAAATATTCCCATGATATGCATGGTCCCTGCACCAAAGCACCATGACTCAGCCTAAGGAGATCTGCAGCTTATTTTTTTGTACTGCCAGCAGATTGTGGAAGCACAGTATAAAAACCATCCTTATGGAGAGATCTGCGTATTTTAGGCTTAGTCTTAGTGTCTCAAGTAGCTGGGGTTTTTGCTTGGGCCTAATCCATACGGTTTTATGGCCTTACTCCTAGTCTGAAGACGAATGTGCTAGAATCTATAAAGCGAAAAAATGTCCTGCAGCTTAGCCTTGCTTTGCCTGTCCTTGCCTGTCCTTGCCTTGCCTTATTTCCTTCTCATCCTGTTCTCTGTCCCATCCTCTCTCACTAAACCCTCGTCTGGCTGCATGTCTCGTCTTTCCTTTTCTCTCACTCTCCTGCTTCCTGCCTCTTTAATGGCAATTCCTCCATCTCACTCCTGCAGCCCAACACTGCTTTGTATTCTTCCTTCCCTTTCTCCTGCTCCCTTCGCTTTCTCCCTCTGTACCACATCTTTCTTCCCGACTTGTCTTTTCAAGACTTTGGGGCAAATTGGCCCCAAGTCTGGGCATGGTTTGACCAATTTTCAGAGGCCTGGCTGGTGACAGCAGGGACAGCAGGCAGTGACAGGCCCGGGGCTGACAGGCTCCCCATCCCCTTGGGGGCGCCTGGCTGCCACACCCAGCTGACATAGAACCTTTGTCACAATGCCCGCTACCGTGGCGAGTATGTGGTGACTCTGCAGGTGACAGGGACACTGCAGGACTTGGTGGCAGCTCAGCAATTTCTCAGTTCCCCAAAGAAGCGGAATTCTGCAAATTGCTGCCTTTGCTCTTGAAAGGATATCATCAGGTGGGTGTTTTGGTGTCATACTCTGAAAACCAGAGCAGAAATGGTGAAATATTCCCATGATATGCATGGTCCCTGCACCAAAGCACCGTGACTCAGCCTAAGGAGATCTGCAGCTTAATTTTTTGTACTGCCAGCAGATTGTGGAAGCACAGTATAAAAACCATCCTTATGGAGAGATCTGCGTATTTTAGGCTTAGTCTTAGTGTCTCAAGTAGCTGGGGTTATTGCTTGGGCCTAATCCATACGGTCTTATGGCCTTACTCCTAGTCTGAAGACGAATGTGCTAGAAACTATAAAGCGAAAACATGTCCTGCAGCCTAGCCTTGCTTTGCCTGTCCTTGCCTGTCCTTGCCTTGCCTTATTTCCTTCTCATCCTGTTCTCTGTCCCATCCTCCCTCACTAACCCCTGGTCTGGCTGCATGTCTCTACTTTCCTTTTCTGTCACTCTCCTGCTTCCTGCCTCTTTTCCTGCAATTCCTCCATCTCACTCCTGCAGCCCAACACTACTTTTTATTCTTCCTTCCCTTTCTCCTGCTCCCTTCGCTTTCTCCCTCTGTCCCATATCTTTCTTACCGACTTGTCTTTTCAAGACTTTGTGGCAAATTGGCCCCAAGTCTGGGCATGGTTTGACCAATTTTCAGAGGCCTGGCTGGTGACAGCAGGGACAGCAGGCAGTGACAGGCCCGGGGCTGACAGGCTCCCCATCCCCTAGCGGGCGCCTGGCTGCCACACCCAGCTGACATAGAACCTTTGTCACAATGCCCGCTACCGTGGCGAGTATGTGGTGACTCTGCAGATGACAGGGACACTGCAGGACTTGGTGGCAGCTCAGCAATTTCTCAGTTCCCCAAAGAAGCGGAATTCTGCAAATTGCTGCCTTTGCTCTTGAAAGGATATCATCAGGTGGGTGTTTTGGTGTCATACTCTGAAAACCAGAGCAGAAATGGTGAAATATTCCCATGATATGCATGGTCCCTGCACCAAAGCACCGTGACTCAGCCTAAGGAGATCTGCAGCTTATTTTTTTGTACTGCCAGCAGATTGTGGAAGCACAGTATAAACACCATCCTTATGGAGAGATCTGCATATTTTAGGCTTAGTCTTAGTGTCTCAAGTAGCTGGGGTTTTTGCTTGGGCCTAATCCATACGGTCTTATGGCCTTACTCCTAGTCTGAAGACGAATGTGCTAGAAACTATAAAGCGAAAAAATGTCCTGCAGCTTAGCCTTGCTTTGCCTGTCCTTGCCTGTCCTTGCCTTGCCTTATTTCCTTCTCATCCTGTTCTCTGTCCCATCCTCCCTCACTAACCCCTCGTCTGGCTGCATGTCTCTACTTTCCTTTTCTCTCACTCTCCTGCTTCCTGCCTCTTTTCCTGCAATTCCTCCATCTCACTCCTGCAGCCCAACACTACTTTTTATTCTTCCTTCCCTTTCTCCTGCTCCCTTCGCTTTCTCCCTCTGTCCCATATCTTTCTTCCCGACTTGTCTTTTCAAGACTTTGGGGCAAATTGGCCCCAAGTCTGGGCATGGTTTGACCAATTTTCAGAGGCCTGGCTGGTGACAGCAGGGACAGCAGGCAGTGACAGGCCCGGGGCTGACAGGCTCCCCATCCCCTAGCGGGCGCCTGGCTGCCACACGCAGGTGACATAGAACCTTTGTCACAATGCCCGCTACCGTGGCGAGTATGTGGTGACTCTGCAGGTGACAGGGACACTGCAGGACTTGGTGGCAGCTCAGCAATTTCTGAGTTCACCAAAGAAGCGGAATTCTGCAAATTGCTGCCTTTGCTCTTGAAAGGATATCATCAGGTGGGTGTTTTGGTGTCATACTCTGAAAACCAGAGCAGAAATGGTGAAATATTCCCATGATATGCATGGTCCCTGCACCAAAGCACCATGACTCAGCCTAAGGAGATCTGCAGCTTATTTTTTTGTACTGCCAGCAGATTGTGGAAGCACAGTATAAAAACCATCCTTATGGAGAGATCTGCGTATTTTAGGCTTAGTCTTAGTGTCTCAAGTAGCTGGGGTTTTTGCTTGGGCCTAATCCATACGGTCTTATGGCCTTACTCCTAGTCTGAAGACGAATGTGCTAGAAACTATAAAGCGAAAACATGTCCTGCAGCCTAGCCTTGCTTTGCCTGTCCTTGCCTGTCCTTGCCTTGCCTTATTTCCTTCTCATCCTGTTCTCTGTCCCATCCTCCCTCACTAACCCCTGGTCTGGCTGCATGTCTCTACTTTCCTTTTCTCTCACTCTCCTGCTTCCTGCCTCTTTTCCTGCAATTCCTCCATCTCACTCCTGCAGCCCAACACTACTTTTTATTCTTCCTTCCCTTTCTCCTGCTCCCTTCGCTTTCTCCCTCTGTCCCATATCTTTCTTCCCGACTTGTCTTTTCAAGACTTTGGGGCAAATTGGCCCCAAGTCTGGGCATGGTTTGACCAATTTTCAGAGGCCTGGCTGGTGACAGCAGGGACAGCAGGCAGTGACAGGCCCGGGGCTGACAGGCTCCCCATCCCCTAGGGGGCGCCTGGCTGCCACACGCAGGTGACATAGAACCTTTGTCACAATGCCCGCTACCGTGGCGAGTATGTGGTGACTCTGCAGGTGACAGGGACACTGCAGGACTTGGTGGCAGCTCAGCAATTTCTCAGTTCCCCAAAGAAGCGGAATTCTGCAAATTGCTGCCTTTGCTCTTGAAAGGATATCATCAGGTGGGTGTTTTGGTGTCATACTCTGAAAACCAGAGCAGAAATGGTGAAATATTCCCATGATATGCATGGTCCCTGCACCAAAGCACCCTGACTCAGCCTAAGGAGATCTGCAGCTTATTTTTTTGTACTGCCAGCAGATTGTGGAAGCACAGTATAAAAACCATCCTTATGGAGAGATCTGCGTATTTTAGGCTTAGTCTTAGTGTCTCAAGTAGCTGGGGTTTTTGCTTGGGCCTAATCCATACGGTCTTATGGCCTTACTCCTAGTCTGAAGACGAATGTGCTAGAATCTATAAAGCGAAAAAATGTCCTGCAGCTTAGCCTTGCTTTGCCTGTCCTTGCCTGTCCTTGCCTTGCCTTATTTCCTTCTCATCCTGTTCTCTGTCCCATCCTCTCTCACTAACCCCTCGTCTGGCTGCATGTCTCGTCTTTCCTTTTCTCTCACTCTCCTGCTTCCTGCCTCTTTAATGGCAATTCCTCCATCTCACTCCTGCAGCCCAACACTACTTTTTATTCTTCCTTCCCTTTCTCCTGCTCCCTTCGCTTTCTCCCTCTGTCCCATATCTTTCTTCCCGACTTGTCTTTTCAAGACTTTGGGGCAAATTGGCCCCAAGTCTGGGCATGGTTTGACCAATTTTCAGAGGCCTGGCTGGTGACAGCAGGGACAGCAGGCAGTGACAGGCCCGGGGCTGACAGGCTCCCCATCCCCTAGGGGGCGCCTGGCTGCCACACGCAGGTGACATAGAACCTTTGTCACAATGCCCGCTACCGTGGCGAGTATGTGGTGACTCTGCAGGTGACAGGGACACTGCAGGACTTGGTGGCAGCTCAGCAATTTCTCAGTTCCCCAAAGAAGCGGAATTCTGCAAATTGCTGCCTTTGCTCTTGAAAGGATATCATCAGGTGGGTGTTTTGGTGTCATACTCTGAAAACCAGAGCAGAAATGGTGAAATATTCCCATGATATGCATGGTCCCTGCACCAAAGCACCGTGACTCAGCCTAAGGAGATCTGCAGCTTATTTTTTTGTACTGCCAGCAGATTGTGGAAGCACAGTATAAAAACCATCCTTATGGAGAGATCTGCGTATTTTAGGCTTAGTCTTAGTGTCTCAAGTAGCTGGGGTTTTTGCTTGGGCCTAATCCATACGGTCTTATGGCCTTACTCCTAGTCTGAAGACGAATGTGCTAGAAACTATAAAGCGAAAACATGTCCTGCAGCCTAGCCTTGCTTTGCCTGTCCTTGCCTGTCCTTGCCTTGCCTTATTTCCTTCTCATCCTGTTCTCTGTCCCATCCTCCCTCACTAACCCCTGGTCTGGCTGCATGTCTCTACTTTCCTTTTCTGTCACTCTCCTGCTTCCTGCCTCTTTTCCTGCAATTCCTCCATCTCACTCCTGCAGCCCAACACTACTTTTTATTCTTCCTTCCCTTTCTCCTGCTCCCTTCGCTTTCTCCCTCTGTCCCATATCTTTCTTCCCGACTTGTCTTTTCAAGACTTTGGGGCAAATTGGCCCCAAGTCTGGGCATGGTTTGACCAATTTTCAGAGGCCTGGCTGGTGACAGCAGGGACAGCAGGCAGTGACAGGCCCGGGGCTGACAGGCTCCCCATCCCCTAGGGGGCGCCTGGCTGCCACACCCAGCTGACATAGAACCTTTGTCACAATGCCCGCTACCGTGGCGAGTATGTGGTGACTCTGCAGGTGACAGGGACACTGCAGGACTTGGTGGCAGCTCAGCAATTTCTCAGTTCCCCAAAGAAGCGGAATTCTGCAAATTGCTGCCTTTGCTCTTGAAAGGATATCATCAGGTGGGTGTTTTGGTGTCATACTCTGAAAACCAGAGCAGAAATGGTGAAATATTCCCATGATATGCATGGTCCCTGCACCAAAGCACCGTGACTCAGCCTAAGGAGATCTGCAGCTTATTTTTTTGTACTGCCAGCAGATTGTGGAAGCACAGTATAAAAACCATCCTTATGGAGAGATCTGCGTATTTTAGGCTTAGTCTTAGTGTCTCAAGTAGCTGGGGTTTTTGCTTGGGCCTAATCCATACGGTCTTATGGCCTTACTCCTAGTCTGAAGACGAATGTGCTAGAAACTATAAAGCGAAAACATGTCCTGCAGCCTAGCCTTGCTTTGCCTGTCCTTGCCTGTCCTTGCCTTGCCTTATTTCCTTCTCATCCTGTTCTCTGTCCCATCCTCCCTCACTAACCCCTGGTCTGGCTGCATGTCTCTACTTTCCTTTTCTGTCACTCTCCTGCTTCCTGCCTCTTTTCCTGCAATTCCTCCATCTCACTCCTGCAGCTCAACACTACTTTTTATTCTTCCTTCCCTTTCTCCTGCTCCCTTCTCTTTCTCCCTCTGTCCCATATCTTTCTTCCCGACTTGTCTTTTCAAGACTTTGGGGCAAATTGGCCCCAAGTCTGGGCATGGTTTGACCAATTTTCAGAGGCCTGGCTGGTGACAGCAGGGACAGCAGGCAGTGACAGGCCCGGGCTGACAGGCTCCCCATCCCCTAGGGGGCGCCTGGCTGCCACACGCAGGTGACATAGAACCTTTGTCACAATGCCCGCTACCGTGGCGAGTATGTGGTGACTCTGCAGGTGACAGGGACACTGCAGGACTTGGTGGCAGCTCAGCAATTTCTCAGTTCCCCAAAGAAGCGGAATTCTGCAAATTGCTGCCTTTGCTCTTGAAAGGATATCATCAGGTGGGTGTTTTGGTGTCATACTCTGAAAACCAGAGCAGAAATGGTGAAATATTCCCATGATATGCATGGTCCCTGCACCAAAGCACCGTGACTCAGCCTAAGGAGATCTGCAGCTTATTTTTTTGTACTGCCAGCAGATTGTGGAAGCACAGTATAAAAACCATCCTTATGGAGAGATCTGCGTATTTTAGGCTTAGTCTTAGTGTCTCAAGTAGCTGGGGTTTTTGCTTGGGCCTAATCCATACGGTCTTATGGCCTTACTCCTAGTCTGAAGACGAATGTGCTAGAAACTATAAAGCGAAAAAATGTCCTGTAGCTTAGCCTTGCTTTGCCTGTCCTTGCCTGTCCTTGCCTTGCCTTATTTCCTTCTCATCCTGTTCTCTGTCCCATCCTCTCTCACTAACCCCTCGTCTGGCTGCATGTCTCTACTTTCCTTTTCTCTCACTCTCCTGCTTCCTGCCTCTTTTCCTGCAATTCCTCCATCTCACTCCTGCAGCCCAACACTACTTTTTATTCTTCCTTCCCTTTCTCCTGCTCCCTTCGCTTTCTCCCTCTGTCCCATATCTTTCTTCCCGACTTGTCTTTTCAAGACTTTGGGGCAAATTGGCCCCAAGTCTGGGCATGGTTTGACCAATTTTCAGAGGCCTGGCTGGTGACAGCAGGGACAGCAGGCAGTGACAGGCCCGGGGCTGACAGGCTCCCCATCCCCTAGGGGGCGCCTGGCTGCCACACCCAGCTGACATAGAACCTTTGTCACAATGCCCGCTACCGTGGCGAGTATGTGGTGACTCTGCAGGTGACAGGGACACTGCAGGACTTGGTGGCAGCTCAGCAATTTCTCAGTTCCCCAAAGAAGCGGAATTCTGCAAATTGCTGCCTTTGCTCTTGAAAGGATATCATCAGGTGGGTGTTTTGGTGTCATACTCTGAAAACCAGAGCAGAAATGGTGAAATATTCCCATGATATGCATGGTCCCTGCACCAAAGCACCATGACTCAGCCTAAGGAGATCTGCAGCTTATTTTTTTGTACTGCCAGCAGATTGTGGAAGCACAGTATAAAAACCATCCTTATGGAGAGATCTGCGTATTTTAGGCTTAGTCTTAGTGTCTCAAGTAGCTGGGGTTATTGCTTGGGCCTAATCCATACGGTCTTATGGCCTTACTCCTAGTCTGAAGACGAATGTGCTAGAAATTATAAAGCGAAAACATGTCCTGCAGCCTAGCCTTGCTTTGCCTGTCCTTGCCTGTCCTTGCCTTGCCTTATTTCCTTCTCATCCTGTTCTCTGTCCCATCCTCTCTCACTAACCCCTGGTCTGGATGCATGTCTCGTCTTTCCTTTTCTCTCACTCTCCTGCTTCCTGCCTCTTTAATGGCAATTCCTCCATCTCACTCCTGCAGCCCAACACTACTTTTTATTCTTCCTTCCCTTTCTCCTGCTCTCTTCGCTTTCTCCCTCTGTCCCATATCTTTCTTCCCGACTTGTCTTTTCAAGACTTTGGGCCAAATTGGCCCCAAGTCTGGGCATGGTTTGACCAATTTTCAGAGGCCTGGCTGGTGACAGCAGGGACAGCAGGCAGTGACAGGCCCGGGGCTGACAGGCTCCCCATCCCCTAGTGGGCGCCTGGCTGCCACACCCAGCTGACATAGAACCTTTGTCACAATGCCCGCTACCGTGGCGAGTATGTGGTGACTCTGCAGGTGACAGGGACACTGCAGGACTTGGTGGCAGCTCAGCAATTTCTCAGTTCCCCAAAGAAGCGGAATTCTGCAAATTGCTGCCTTTACTCTTGACAGGATATCATCAGGTGGGTGTTTTGGTGTCATACTCTGAAAACCAGAGCAGAAATGGTGAAATATTCCCATGATATGCATGGTCCCTGCACCAAAGCACCATGACTCAGCCTAAGGAGATCTGCAGCTTATTTTTTTGTACTGCCAGCAGATTGTGGAAGCACAGTATAAAAACCATCCTTATGGAGAGATCTGCGTATTTTAGGCTTAGTCTTAGTGTCTCAAGTAGCTGGGGTTTTTGCTTGGGCCTAATCCATACGGTCTTATGGCCTTACTCCTAGTCTGAAGACGAATGTGCTAGAAACTATAAAGCGAAAACATGTCCTGCAGCCTAGCCTTGCTTTGCCTGTCCTTGCCTGTCCTTGCCTTGCCTTATTTCCTTCTCATCCTGTTCTCTGTCCCATCCTCCCTCACTAACCCCTCGTCTGGCTGCATGTCTCTACTTTCCTTTTCTCTCACTCTCCTGCTTCCTGCCTCTTTTCCTGCAATTCCTCCATCTCACTCCTGCAGCCCAACACTACTTTTTATTCTTCCTTCCCTTTCTCCTGCTCCCTTCGCTTTCTCCCTCTGTCCCATATCTTTCTTCCCGACTTGTCTTTTCAAGACTTTGGGCCAAATTGGCCCCAAGTCTGGGCATGGTTTGACCAATTTTCAGAGGCCTGGCTGGTGACAGCAGGGACAGCAGGCAGTGACAGGCCCGGGGCTGACAGGCTCCCCATCCCCTAGGGGGCGCTGCCACACCCAGCTGACATAGAACCTTTGTCACAATGCCCGCTACCGTGGCGAGTATGTGGTGACTCTGCAGGTGACAGGGACACTGCAGGACTTGGTGGCAGCTCAGCAATTTCTCAGTTCCCCAAAGAAGCGGAATTCTGCAAATTGCTGCCTTTGCTCTTGAAAGGATATCATCAGGTGGGTGTTTTGGTGTCATACTCTGAAAACCAGAGCAGAAATGGTGAAATATTCCCATGATATGCATGGTCCCTGCACCAAAGCACCGTGACTCAGCCTAAGGAGATCTGCAGCTTATTTTTTTGTACTGCCAGCAGATTGTGGAAGCACAGTATAAAAACCATCCTTATGGAGAGATCTGCGTATTTTAGGCTTAGTCTTAGTGTCTCAAGTAGCTGGGGTTTTTGCTTGGGCCTAATCCATACGGTCTTATGGCCTTACTGCTAGTCTGAAGACGAATGTGCTAGAAACTATAAAGCGAAAAAATGTCCTGTAGCTTAGCCTTGCTTTGCCTGTCCTTGCCTTGCCTTATTTCCTTCTCATCCTGTTCTCTGTCCAATCCTCTCTCACTAACCCCTCGTCTGGCTGCATGTCTCGTCTTTCCTTTTCTCTCACTCTCCTACTTCCTGCCTTTTTAATGGCAATTCCTCCATCTCACTCCTGCAGGCCAACACTACTTTTTATTCTTCCTTCCCTTTCTCCTGCTCCCTTCGCTTTCTCCCTCTGTCCCATATCTTTCTTCCCGACTTGTCTTTTCAAGACTTTGGGGCAAATTGGCCCCAAGTCTGGGCATGGTTTGACCAATTTTCAGAGGCCTGGCTGGTGACAGCAGGGACAGCAGGCAGTGACAGGCCCGGGGCTGACAGGCTCCCCATCCCCTAGGGGGCGCCTGGCTGCCACACCCAGCTGACATAGAACCTTTGTCACAATGCCCGCTACCGTGGCGAGTATGTGGTGACTCTGCAGGTGACAGGGACACTGCAGGACTTGGTGGCAGCTCAGCAATTTCTCAGTTCCCCAAAGAAGCGGAATTCTGCAAATTGCTGCCTTTGCTCTTGAAAGGATATCATCAGGTGGGTGTTTTGGTGTCATACTCTGAAAACCAGAGCAGAAATGGTGAAATATTCCCATGATATGCATGGTCCCTGCACCAAAGAACCATGACTCAGCCTAAGGAGATCTGCAGCTTATTTTTTTGTACTGCCAGCAGATTGTGGAAGCACAGTATAAAAACCATCCTTATGGAGAGATCTGCGTATTTTAGGCTTAGTCTTAGTGTCTCAAGTAGCTGGGGTTATTGCTTGGGCCTAATCCATACGGTCTTATGGCCTTACTCCTAGTCTGAAGACGAATGTGCTAGAAATTATAAAGCGAAAACATGTCCTGCAGCCTAGCCTTGCTTTGCCTGTCCTTGCCTGTCCTTGCCTTGCCTTATTTCCTTCTCATCCTGTTCTCTGTCCCATCCTCTCTCACTAACCCCTGGTCTGGATGCATGTCTCGTCTTTCCTTTTCTCTCACTCTCCTGCTTCCTGCCTCTTTAATGGCAATTCCTCCATCTCACTCCTGCAGCCCAACACTACTTTTTATTCTTCCTTCCCTTTCTCCTGCTCCCTTCGCTTTCTCCCTCTGTCCCATATCTTTCTTCCCGACTTGTCTTTTCAAGACTTTGGGCCAAAATGGCCCCAAGTCTGGGCATGGTTTGACCAATTTTCAGAGGCCTGGCTGGTGACAGCAGGGACAGCAGGCAGTGACAGGCCCGGGGCTGACAGGCTCCCCATCCCCTAGCGGGCGCCTGGCTGCCACACCCAGCTGACATAGAACCTTTGTCACAATGCCCGCTACCGTGGCGAGTATGTGGTGACTCTGCAGGTGACAGGGACACTGCAGGACTTGGTGGCAGCTCAGCAATTTCTCAGTTCCCCAAAGAAGCGGAATTCTACAAATTGCTGCCTTTACTCTTGACAGGATATCATCAGGTGGGTGTTTTGGTGTCATACTCTGAAAACCAGAGCAGAAATGGTGAAATATTCCCATGATATGCATGGTCCCTGCACCAAAGCACCGTGACTCAGCCTAAGGAGATCTGCAGCTTATTTTTTTGTACTGCCAGCAGATTGTGGAAGCACAGTATAAAAACCATCCTTATGGAGAGATCTGCGTATTTTAGGCTTAGTCTAAGTGTCTCAAGTAGCTGGGGTTTTTGCTTGGGCCTAATCCATACGGTCTTATGGCCTTACTCCTAGTCTGAAGACGAATGTGCTAGAAACTATAAAGCTAAAAAATGTCCTGCAGCTTAGCCTTGCTTTGCCTGTCCTTGCCTGTCCTTGCCTTGCCTTATTTCCTTCTCATCCTGTTCTCTGTCCCATCCTCCCTCACTAACCCTTCGTCTGGCTGCATGTCTCTGCTTTCCTTTTCTCTCACTCTCCTGCTTCCTGCCTCTATTCCTGCAATTCCTCCATCTCACTCCTGAAGCCCAACACTATTTTTTATTCTTCCTTCCCTTTCTCCTGCACCCTTCGCTTTCTCCCTCTGTCCCATATCTTTCTTCCCGACTTGTCTTTTCAGGACTTTGGGCCAAATTGGCCCCATGTCTGGGCATGGTTTGACCAATTTTCAGAGCCCTGGCTGG
This sequence comes from Columba livia, assembly GCF_036013475.1. Classification (NCBI taxonomy): domain Eukaryota; kingdom Metazoa; phylum Chordata; class Aves; order Columbiformes; family Columbidae; genus Columba; species Columba livia. Next base: position 40,964,898 of record NC_088607.1, on the reverse strand, counting down.
TGACAGCAGGGGCAGCAGGCAGTGACAGGCCCGGGGCTGACAGGCTCCCCATCCCCTAGGGGGCGCCTGGCTGCCACACCCAGCTGACATAGAACCTTTGTCACAATGCCCGCTACCGTGGCGAGTATGTGGTGACTCTGCAGGTGACAGGGACACTGCAGGACTTGGTGGCAGCTCAGCAATTTCTCAGTTCCCCAAAGAAGCGGAATTCTACAAATTGCTGCCTTTACTCTTGACAGGATATCATCAGGTGGGTGTTTTGGTGTCATACTCTGAAAACCAGAGCAGAAATGGTGAAATATTCCCATGATATGCATGGTCCCTGCACCAAAGCACCGTGACTCAGCCTAAGGAGATCTGCAGCTTATTTTTTTGTACTGCCAGCAGATTGTGGAAGCACAGTATAAAAACCATCCTTATGGAGAGATCTGCGTATTTTAGGTTTAGTCTAAGTGTCTCAAGTAGCTGGGGTTTTTGCTTGGGCCTAATCCATACGGTCTTATGGCCTTACTCCTAGTCTGAAGACGAATGTGCTAGAAACTATAAAGCTAAAAAATGTCCTGCAGCTTAGCCTTGCTTTGCCTGTCCTTGCCTGTCCTTGCCTTGCCTTATTTCCTTCTCATCCTGTTCTCTGTCCCATCCTCCCTCACTAACCCTTCGTCTGGCTGCATGTCTCTGCTTTCCTTTTCTCTCACTCTCCTGCTTCCTGCCTCTATTCCTGCAATTCCTCCATCTCACTCCTGAAGCCCAACACTATTTTTTATTCTTCCTTCCCTTTCTCCTGCACCCTTCGCTTTCTCCCTCTGTCCCATATCTTTCTTCCTGACTTGTCTTTTCAGGACTTTGGGCCAAATTGGCCCCAAGTCTGGGCATGGTTTGACCAATTTTCAGAGCCCTGGCTGGTGACAGCAGGGGCAGCAGGCAGTGACAGGCCCGGGGCTGACAGGCTCCCCATCCCCTAGGGGGCGCCTGGCTGCCACACCCAGCTGACATAGAACCTTTGTCACAATGCCCGCTACCGTGGCGAGTATGTGGTGACTCTGCAGGTGACAGGGACACTGCAGGACTTGGTGGCAGCTCAGCAATTTCTCAGTTCCCCAAAGAAGCGGAATTCTGCAAATTGCTGCCTTTGCTCTTGAAAGGATATCATCAGGTGGGTGTTTTGGTGTCATACTCTGAAAACCAGAGCAGAAATGGTGAAATATTCCCATGATATGCATGGTCCCTGCACCAAAGCACCATGACTCAGCCTAAGGAGATCTGCAGCTTATTTTTTTGTACTGCCAGCAGATTGTGGAAGCACAGTATAAAAACCATCCTTATGGAGAGATCTGCGTATTTTAGGCTTAGTCTTAGTGTCTCAAGTAGCTGGGGTTTTTGCTTGGGCCTAATCCATACGGTCTTATGGCCTTACTCCTAGTCTGAAGACGAATGTGCTAGAAACTATAAAGCGAAAAAATGTCCTGCAGCTTAGCCTTGCTTTGCCTGTCCTTGCCTGTCCTTGCCTTGCCTTATTTCCTTCTCATCCTGTTCTCTGTCCCATCCTCCCTCACTAACCCCTCGTCTGGCTGCATGTCTCTACTTTCCTTTTCTCTCACTCTCCTGCTTCCTGCCTCTTTAATGGCAATTCCTCCATCTCACTCCTGAAGCCCAACACTACTTTTTATTCTTCCTTCCCTTTCTCCTGCTCCCTTCGCTTTCTCCCTCTGTCCCATATCTTTCTTCCCGACTTGTCTTTTCAAGACTTTGGGCCAAATTGGCCCCAAGTCTGGGCATGGTTTGACCAATTTTCAGAGGCCTGGCTGGTGACAGCAGGGACAGCAGGCAGTGACAGGCCCGGGGCTGACAGGCTCCCCATCCCCTAGGGGGCGCCTGGCTGCCACACCCAGCTGACATAGAACCTTTGTCACAATGCCCGCTACCGTGGCGAGTATGTGGTGACTCTGCAGGTGACAGGGACACTGCAGGACTTGGTGGCAGCTCAGCAATTTCTCACTTCCCCAAAGAAGCGGAATTCTGCAAATTGCTGCCTTTGCTCTTGAAAGGATATCATCAGGTGGGTGTTTTCGTGTCATACTCTGAAAACCAGAGCAGAAATGGTGAAATATTCCCATGATATGCATGGTCCCTGCACCAAAGCACCATGACTCAGCCTAAGGAGATCTGCAGCTTATTTTTTTGTACTGCCAGCAGATTGTGGAAGCACAGTATAAAAACCATCCTTATGGAGAGATCTGCGTATTTTAGGCTTAGTCTTAGTGTCTCAAGTAGCTGGGGTTTTTGCTTGGGCCTAATCCATACGGTCTTATGGCCTTACTCCTAGTCTGAAGACGAATGTGCTAGAATCTATAAAGCGAAAAAATGTCCTGCAGCCTAGCCTTGCTTTGCCTGTCCCTGCCTGTCCTTGCCTTGCCTTATTTCCTTCTCATCCTGTTCTCTGTCCCATCCTCTCTCACTAACCCCTGGTCTGGATGCATGTCTCGTCTTTCCTTTTCTCTCACTCTCCTGCTTCCTGCCTCTTTAATGGCAATTCCTCCATCTCACTCCTGCAGCCCAACACTACTTTTTATTCTTCCTTCCCTTTCTCCTGCTCCCTTCGCTTTCTCCCTCTGTCCCATATCTTTCTTCCCGACTTGTCTTTTCAAGACTTTGGGCCAAATTGGCCCCAAGTCTGGGCATGGTTTGACCAATTTTCAGAGGCCTGGCTGGTGACAGCAGGGACAGCAGGCAGTGACAGGCCCAGGGCTGACAGGCTCCCCATCCCCTAGGGGGCGCCTGGCTGCCACACCCAGCTGACATAGAACCTTTGTCACAATGCCCGCTACCGTGGCGAGTATGTGGTGACTCTGCAGGTGACAGGGACACTGCAGGACTTGGTGGCAGCTCAGCAATTTCTCAGTTCCCCAAAGAAGCGGAATTCTGCAAATTGCTGCCTTTGCTCTTGAAAGGATATCATCAGGTGGGTGTTTTGGTGTCATACTCTGAAAACCAGAGCAGAAATGGTGAAATATTCCCATGATATGCATGGTCCCTGCACCAAAGCACCATGACTCAGCCTAAGGAGATCTGCAGCTTATTTTTTTGTACTGCCAGCAGATTGTGGAAGCACAGTATAAAAACCATCCTTATGGAGAGATCTGCGTATTTTAGGCTTAGTCTTAGTGTCTCAAGTAGCTGGGGTTTTTGCTTGGGCCTAATCCATACGGTCTTATGGCCTTACTCCTAGTCTGAAGACGAATGTGCTAGAAACTATAAAGCTAAAAAATGTCCTGCAGCTTAGCCTTGCTTTGCCTGTCCTTGCCTGTCCTTGCCTTCCCTTATTTCCTTCTCATCCTGTTCTCTGTCCCATCCTCCCTCACTAACCCCTCGTCTGGCTGCATGTCTCTGCTTTCCTTTTCTCTCACTCTCCTGCTTCCTGCCTCTATTCCTGCAATTCCTCCATCTCACTCCTGAAGCCCAACACTATTTTTTATTCTTCCTTCCCTTTCTCCTGCACCCTTCGCTTTCTCCCTCTGTCCCATATCTTTCTTCCCGACTTGTCTTTTCAGGACTTTGGGCCAAATTGGCCCCAAGTCTGGGCATGGTTTCACCAATTTTCAGAGCCCTGGCTGGTGACAGCAGGGGCAGCAGGCAGTGACAGGCCCGGGGCTGACAGGGTCCCCATCCCCTAGGGGGCGCCTGGCTGCCACACCCAGCTGACATAGAACCTTTGTCACAATGCCCGCTACCGTGGCGAGTATGTGGTGACTCTGCAGGTGACAGGGACACTACAGGACTTGGTGGCAGCTCAGCAATTTCTCAGTTCCCCAAAGAAGCGGAACTCTGCAAATTGCTGCCTTTGCTCTTGAAAGGATATCATCAGGTGGGTGTTTTGGTGTCATACTCTGAAAACCAGAGCAGAAATGGTGAAATATTCCCATGATATGCATGGTCCCTGCACCAAAGCACCATGACTCAGCCTAAGGAGATCTGCAGCTTATTTTTTTGTACTGCCAGCAGATTGTGGAAGCACAGTATAAAAACCATCCTTATGGAGACATCTGCGTATTTTAGGCTTAGTCTAAGTGTCTCAAGTAGCTGGGGTTTTTGCTTGGGCCTAATCCATACGGTCTTATGGCCTTACTCCTAGTCTGAAGACGAATGTGCTAGAAACTATAAAGCTATAACATGTCCTGCAGCCTAGCCTTGCTTTGCCTGTCCTTGCCTGTCCTTGCCTTGCCTTATTTCCTTCTCATCCTGTTCTCTGTCCCATCCTCCCTCACTAACCCCTCGTCTGGCTGCATGTCTCGTCTTTCCTTTTCTCTCACTCTCCTGCTTCCTGCCTCTTTAATGGCAATTCCTCCATCTCACTCCTGCAGCCCAACACTACTTTTTATTCTTCCTTCCCTTTCTCCTGCTCCCTTCGCTTTCTCCCTCTGTCCCATATCTTTCTTCCCGACTTGTCTTTTCAAGACTTTGGGCCAAATTGGCCCCAAGTCTGGGCATGGTTTGACCAATTTTCAGAGCCCTGGCTGGTGACAGCAGGGGCAGCAGGCAGTGACAGGCCCGGGGCTGACAGGCTCCCCATCCCCTAGGGGGCGCCTGGCTGCCACACCCAGCTGACATAGAACCTTTGTCACAATGCCCGCTACCGTGGCGAGTATGTGGTGACTCTGCAGGTGACAGGGACACTGCAGGACTTGGTGGCAGCTCAGCAATTTCTCAGTTCCCCAAAGAAGCGGAATTCTGCAAATTGCTGCCTTTGCTCTTGAAAGGATATCATCAGGTGGGTGTTTTGGTGTCATACTCTGAAAACCAGAGCAGAAATGGTGAAATATTCCCATGATATGCATGGTCCCTGCACCAAAGCACCATGACTCAGCCTAAGGAGATCTGCAGCTTATTTTTTTGTACTGCCAGCAGATTGTGGAAGCACAGTATAAAAACCATCCTTATGGAGACATCTGCGTATTTTAGGCTTAGTCTAAGTGTCTCAAGTAGCTGGGGTTTTTGCTTGGGCCTAATCCATACGGTCTTATGGCCTTACTCCTAGTCTGAAGACGAATGTGCTAGAAACTATAAAGCTATAACATGTCCTGCAGCCTAGCCTTGCTTTGCCTGTCCTTGCCTGTCCTTGCCTTGCCTTATTTCCTTCTCATCCTGTTCTCTGTCCCATCCTCCCTCACTAACCCCTCGTCTGGCTGCATGTCTCTACTTTCCTTTTCTCTCACTCTCCTGCTTCCTGCCTCTTTTCCTGCAATTCCTCCATCTCACTCCTGCAGCCCAACACTACTTTTTATTCTTCCTTCCCTTTCTCCTGCTCCCTTCGCTTTCTCCCTCTGTCCCATATCTTTCTTCCCGACTTGTCTTTTCAAGACTTTGGGCCAAATTGGCCCCAAGTCTGGGCATGGTTTGACCAATTTTCAGAGGCCTGGCTGGTGACAGCAGGGACAGCAGGCAGTGACAGGCCCGGGGCTGACAGGCTCCCCATCCCCTAGGGGGCGCCTGGCTGCCACACCCAGCTGACATAGAACCTTTGTCACAATGCCCGCTACCGTGGCGAGTATGTGGTGACTCTGCAGGTGACAGGGACACTGCAGGACTTGGTGGCAGCTCAGCAATTTCTGAGTTCCCCAAAGAAGCGGAATTCTGCAAATTGCTGCCTTTGCTCTTGAAAGGATATCATCAGGTGGGTGTTTTGGTGTCATACTCTGAAAACCAGAGCAGAAATGGTGAAATATTCCCATGATATGCATGGTCCCTGCACCAAAGCACCATGACTCAGCCTAAGGAGATCTGCAGCTTATTTTTTTGTACTGCCAGCAGATTGTGGAAGCACAGTATAAAAACCATCCTTATGGAGAGATCTGCGTATTTTAGGCTTAGTCTTAGTGTCTCAAGTAGCTGGGGTTTTTGCTTGGGCCTAATCCATACGGTCTTATGGCCTTACTCCTAGTCTGAAGACGAATGTGCTAGAAACTATAAAGCGAAAAAATGTCCTGCAGCTTAGCCTTGCTTTGCCTGTCCTTGCCTGTCCTTGCCTTGCCTTATTTCCTTCTCATCCTGTTCTCTGTCCCATCCTCCCTCACTAACCCCTCGTCTGGCTGCATGTCTCTACTTTCCTTTTCTCTCACTCTCCTGCTTCCTGCCTCTTTAATGGCAATTCCTCCATCTCACTCCTGCAGCCCAACACTACTTTTTATTCTTCCTTCCCTTTCTCCTGCTCCCTTCGCTTTCTCCCTCTGTCCCATATCTTTCTTCCCGACTTGTCTTTTCAAGACTTTGTGGCAAATTGGCCCCAAGTCTGGGCATGGTTTGACCAATTTTCAGAGGCCTGGCTGGTGACAGCAGGGACAGCAGGCAGTGACAGGCCCGGGGCTGACAGGCTCCCCATCCCCTAGCGGGCGCCTGGCTGCCACACGCAGGTGACATAGAACCTTTGTCACAATGCCCGCTACCGTGGCGAGTATGTGGTGACTCTGCAGGTGACAGGGACACTGCAGGACTTGGTGGCAGCTCAGCAATTTCTGAGTTCCCCAAAGAAGCGGAATTCTGCAAATTGCTGCCTTTGCTCTTGAAAGGATATCATCAGGTGGGTGTTTTGGTGTCATACTCTGAAAACCAGAGCAGAAATGGTGAACTATTCCCATGATATGCATGGTCCCTGCACCAAAGCACCATGACTCAGCCTAAGGAGATCTGCAGCTTATTTTTTTGTACTGCCAGCAGATTGTGGAAGCACAGTATAAAAACCATCCTTATGGAGAGATCTGCGTATTTTAGGCTTAGTCTTAGTGTCTCAAGTAGCTGGGGTTTTTGCTTGGGCCTAATCCATACGGTCTTATGGCCTTACTCCTAGTCTGAAGACGAATGTGCTAGAAACTATAAAGCGAAAACATGTCCTGCAGCTTAGCCTTGCTTTGCCTGTCCTTGCCTGTCCTTGCCTTCCCTTATTTCCTTCTCATCCTGTTCTCTGTCCCATCCTCCCTCACTAACCCCTCGTCTGGCTGCATGTCTCTACTTTCCTTTTCTCTCACTCTCCTGCTTCCTGCCTCTTTTCCTGCAATTCCTCCATCTCACTCCTGCAGCCCAACACTACTTTTTATTCTTCCTTCCCTTTCTCCTGCTCCCTTCGCTTTCTCCCTCTGTCCCGTATCTTTCTTCCCGACTTGTCTTTTCAAGACTTTGTGGCAAATTGGCCCCAAGTCTGGGCATAGTTTGACCAATTTTCAGAGGCCTGGCTGGTGACAGCAGGGACAGCAGGCAGTGACAGGCCCGGGGCTGACAGGCTCCCCATCCCCTAGGGGGCGCCTGGCTGCCACACCCAGCTGACATAGAACCTTTGTCACAATGCCCGCTACCGTGGCGAGTATGTGGTGACTCTGCAGGTGACAGGGACACTGCAGGACTTGGTGGCAGCTCAGCAATTTCTCAGTTCCCCAAAGAAGCGGAATTCTGCAAATTGCTGCCTTTGCTCTTGAAAGGATATCATCAGGTGGGTGTTTTGGTGTCATACTCTGAAAACCAGAGCAGAAATGGTGAACTATTCCCATGATATGCATGGTCCCTGCACCAAAGCACCCTGACTCAGCCTAAGGAGATCTGCAGCTTATTTTTTTGTACTGCCAGCAGATTGTGGAAGCACAGTATAAAAACCATCCTTATGGAGAGATCTGCGTATTTTAGGCTTAGTCTTAGTGTCTCAAGTAGCTGGGGTTTTTGCTTGGGCCTAATCCATACGGTCTTATGGCCTTACTCCTAGTCTGAAGACGAATGTGCTAGAAACTATAAAGCGAAAAAATGTCCTGCAGCTTAGCCTTGCTTTGCCTGTCCTTGCCTGTCCTTGCATTGCCTTATTTCCTTCTCATCCTGTTCTCTGTCCCATCCTCTCTCACTAACCCCTCGTCTGGCTGCATGTCTCTACTTTCCTTTTCTCTCACTCTCCTGCTTCCTGCCTCTTTTCCTGCAATTCCTCCATCTCACTCCTGCAGCCCAACACTACTTTTTATTCTTCCTTCCCTTTCTCCTGCTCCCTTCACTTTCTCCCTCTGTCCCATATCTTTCTTCCCGACTTGTCTTTTCAAGACTTTGTGGCAAATTGGCCCCAAGTCTGGGCATAGTTTGACCAATTTTCAGAGGCCTGGCTGGTGACAGCAGGGACAGCAGGCAGTGACAGGCCCGGGGCTGACAGGTTCCCCATCCCCTAGGGGGCGCCTGGCTGCCACACGCAGGTGACATAGAACCTTTGTCACAATGCCCGCTACCGTGGCGAGTATGTGGTGACTCTGCAGGTGACAGGGACACTGCAGGACTTGGTGGCAGCTCAGCAATTTCTCAGTTCCCCAAAGAAGTGGAATTCTGCAAATTGCTGCCTTTGCTCTTGAAAGGATATCATCAGGTGGGTGTTTTGGTGTCATACTCTGAAAACCAGAGCAGAAATGGTGAAATATTCCCATGATATGCATGGTCCCTGCACCAAAGCACCGTGACTCAGCCTAAGGAGATCTGCAGCTTATTTTTTTGTACTGCCAGCAGATTGTGGAAGCACAGTATAAAAACCATCCTTATGGAGAGATCTGCGTATTTTAGGCTTAGTCTTAGTGTCTCAAGTAGCTGGGGTTTTTGCTTGGGCCTAATCCATACGGTCTTATGGCCTTACTCCTAGTCTGAAGACGAATGTGCTAGAAACTATAAAGCGAACAAATGTCCTGCAGCTTAGCCTTGCTTTGCCTGTCCTTGCCTGTCCTTGCATTGCCTTATTTCCTTCTCATCCTGTTCTCTGTCCCATCCTCTCTCACTAACCCCTGGTCTGGATGCATGTCTCGTCTTTCCTTTTCTCTCACTCTCCTGCTTCCTGCCTCTTTAATGGCAATTCCTCCATCTCACTCCTGCAGCCCAACACTACTTTTTATTCTTCCTTCCCTTTCTCCTGCTCCCTTCGCTTTCTCCCTCTGTCCCATATCTTTCTTCCCTACTTGTCTTTTCAAGACTTTGTGGCAAATTGGCCCCATGTCTGGGCATAGTTTGACCAATTTTCAGAGGCCTGGCTGGTGACAGCAGGGACAGCAGGCAGTGACAGGCCCGGGGCTGACAGGCTCCCCATCCCCTCGGGGGCGTCTGGCTGCCACACCCAGCTGACATAGAACCTTTGTCACAATGCCCGCTACCGTGGCGAGTATGTGGTGACTCTGCAGGTGACAGGGACACTGCAGGACTTGGTGGCAGCTCAGCAATTTCTCAGTTCCCCAAAGAAGCGGAATTCTGCAAATTGCTGCCTTTGCTCTTGAAAGGATATCATCAGATGGGTGTTTTGGTGTCATACACTGAAAACCAGAGCAGAAATGGTGAAATATTCCCATGACATGCATGGTCCCTGCACCAAAGCACCATGACTCAGCCTAAGGAGATCTGCAGCTTATTTTTTTGTACTGCCAGCAGATTGTGGAAGCACAGTATAAAAACCATCCTTATGGAGAGATCTGCGTATTTTAGGCTTAGTCTTAGTGTCTCAAGTAGCTGGGGTTTTTGCTTGGGCCTAATCCATACGGTCTTATGGCCTTACTCCTAGTCTGAAGACGAATGTGCTAGAAACTATAAAGCGAAAACATGTCCTGCAGCTTAGCCTTGCTTTGCCTGTCCTTGCCTGTCCTTGCCTTGCCTTATTTTCTACTCATCCTCTTCTCTGTCCCATCCTCCCTCACTAACCCCTCGTCTGGCTGCATGTCTCTACTTTCCTTTTCTCTCACTCTCCTGCTTCCTGCCTCTATTCCTGCAATTCCTCCATCTCACTCCTGCAGCCCAACACTACTTTTTATTCTTCCTTCCCTTTCTCCTGCTCCCTTCGCTTTCTCCCTCTGTCCCATATCTTTCTTCCCGACTTGTCTTTTCAAGACTTTGTGGCAAATTGGCCCCAAGTCTGGGCATGGTTTGACCAATTTTCAGAGGCCTGGCTGGTGACAGCAGGGACAGCAGGCAGTGACAGGCCCGGGGCTGACAGGCTCCCCATCCCCTAGCGGGCGCCTGGCTGCCACACGCAGGTGACATAGAACCTTTGTCACAATGCCCGCTACCGTGGCGAGTATGTGGTGACTCTGCAGGTGACAGGGACACTGCAGGACTTGGTGGCAGCTCAGCAATTTCTGAGTTCCCCAAAGAAGCGGAATTCTGCAAATTGCTGCCTTTGCTCTTGAAAGGATATCATCAGGTGGGTGTTTTGGTGTCATACTCTGAAAACCAGAGCAGAAATGGTGAAATATTCCCATGATATGCATGGTCCCTGCACCAAAGCACCATGACTCAGCCTAAGGAGATCTGCAGCTTATTTTTTTGTACTGCCAGCAGATTGTGGAAGCACAGTATAAAAACCATCCTTATGGAGAGATCTGCGTATTTTAGGCTTAGTCTTAGTGTCTCAAGTAGCTGGGGTTTTTGCTTGGGCCTAATCCATACGGTCTTATGTCCTTACTCCTAGTCTGAAGACGAATGTGCTAGAAACTATAAAGCGAAAACATGTCCTGCAGCTTAGCCTTGCTTTGCCTGTCCTTGCCTGTCCTTGCCTTCCCTTATTTCCTTCTCATCCTGTTCTCTGTCCCATCCTCCCTCACTAACCCCTCGTCTGGCTGCATGTCTCTACTTTCCTTTTCTCTCACTCTCCTGCTTCCTGCCTCTTTTCCTGCAATTCCTCCATCTCACTCCTGCAGCCCAACACTACTTTTTATTCTTCCTTCCCTTTCTCCTGCTCCCTTCGCTTTCTCCCTCTGTCCCGTATCTTTCTTCCCGACTTGTCTTTTCAAGACTTTGTGGCAAATTGGCCCCAAGTCTGGGCATAGTTTGACCAATTTTCAGAGGCCTGGCTGGTGACAGCAGGGACAGCAGGCAGTGACAGGCCCGGGGCTGACAGGCTCCCCATCCCCTAGGGGGCGCCTGGCTGCCACACCCAGCTGACATAGAACCTTTGTCACAATGCCCGCTACCGTGGCGAGTATGTGGTGACTCTGCAGGTGACAGGGACACTGCAGGACTTGGTGGCAGCTCAGCAATTTCTCAGTTCCCCAAAGAAGCGGAATTCTGCAAATTGCTGCCTTTGCTCTTGAAAGGATATCATCAGGTGGGTGTTTTGGTGTCATACTCTGAAAACCAGAGCAGAAATGGTGAAATATTCCCATGATATGCATGGTCCCTGCACCAAAGCACCCTGACTCAGCCTAAGGAGATCTGCAGCTTATTTTTTTGTACTGCCAGCAGATTGTGGAAGCACAGTATAAAAACCATCCTTATGGAGAGATCTGCGTATTTTAGGCTTAGTCTTAGTGTCTCAAGTAGCTGGGGTTTTTGCTTGGGCCTAATCCATACGGTCTTATGGCCTTACTCCTAGTCTGAAGACGAATGTGCTAGAAACTATAAAGCGAACAAATGTCCTGCAGCTTAGCCTTGCTTTGCCTGTCCTTGCCTGTCCTTGCATTGCCTTATTTCCTTCTCATCCTGTTCTCTGTCCCATCCTCTCTCACTAACCCCTCGTCTGGCTGCATGTCTCTACTTTCCTTTTCTCTCACTCTCCTGCTTCCTGCCTCTATTCCTGCAATTCCTCCATCTCACTCCTGCAGCCCAACACTACTTTTTATTCTTCCTTCCCTTTCTCCTGCTCCCTTCGCTTTCTCCCTCTGTCCCATATCTTTCTTCCCTACTTGTCTTTTCAAGACTTTGTGGCAAATTGGCCCCATCTCTGGGCATAGTTTGACCAATTTTCAGAGGCCTGGCTGGTGACAGCAGGGACAGCAGGCAGTGACAGGCCCGGGGCTGACAGGCTCCCCATCCCCTCGGGGGCGTCTGGCTGCCACACCCAGCTGACATAGAACCTTTGTCACAATGCCCGCTACCGTGGCGAGTATGTGGTGACTCTGCAGGTGACAGGGACACTGCAGGACTTGGTGGCAGCTCAGCAATTTCTCAGTTCCCCAAAGAAGCGGAATTCTGCAAATTGCTGCCTTTGCTCTTGAAAGGATATCATCAGATGGGTGTTTTGGTGTCATACACTGAAAACCAGAGCAGAAATGGTGAAATATTCCCATGACATGCATGGTCCCTGCACCAAAGCACCATGACTCAGCCTAAGGAGATCTGCAGCTTATTTTTTTGTACTGCCAGCAGATTGTGGAAGCACAGTATAAAAACCATCCTTATGGAGAGATCTGCGTATTTTAGGCTTAGTCTTAGTGTCTCAAGTAGCTGGGGTTTTTGCTTGGGCCTAATCCATACGGTCTTATGGCCTTACTCCTAGTCTGAAGACGAATGTGCTAGAAACTATAAAGCGAAAACATGTCCTGCAGCTTAGCCTTGCTTTGCCTGTCCTTGCCTGTCCTTGCCTTGCCTTATTTTCTACTCATCCTGTTCTCTGTCCCATCCTCCCTCACTAACCCCTCGTCTGGCTGCATGTCTCTACTTTCCTTTTCTCTCACTCTCCTGCTTCCTGCCTCTATTCCTGCAATTCCTCCATCTCACTCCTGCAGCCCAACACTACTTTTTATTCTTCCTTCCCTTTCTCCTGCTCCCTTCGCTTTCTCCCTCTGTCCCATATCTTTCTTCCCGACTTGTCTTTTCAAGACTTTGTGGCAAATTGGCCCCAAGTCTGGGCATGGTTTGACCAATTTTCAGAGGCCTGGCTGGTGACAGCAGGGACAGCAGGCAGTGACAGGCCCGGGGCTGACAGGCTCCCCATCCCCTAGCGGGCGCCTGGCTGCCACACGCAGGTGACATAGAACCTTTGTCACAATGCCCGCTACCGTGGCGAGTATGTGGTGACTCTGCAGGTGACAGGGACACTGCAGGACTTGGTGGCAGCTCAGCAATTTCTGAGTTCCCCAAAGAAGCGGAATTCTGCAAATTGCTGCCTTTGCTCTTGAAAGGATATCATCAGGTGGGTGTTTTGGTGTCATACTCTGAAAACCAGAGCAGAAATGGTGAAATATTCCCATGATATGCATGGTCCCTGCACCAAAGCACCATGACTCAGCCTAAGGAGATCTGCAGCTTATTTTTTTGTACTGCCAGCAGATTGTGGAAGCACAGTATAAAAACCATCCTTATGGAGAGATCTGCGTATTTTAGGCTTAGTCTTAGTGTCTCAAGTAGCTGGGGTTTTTGCTTGGGCCTAATCCATACGGTCTTATGGCCTTACTCCTAGTCTGAAGACGAATGTGCTAGAAACTATAAAGCGAAAACATGTCCTGCAGCTTAGCCTTGCTTTGCCTGTCCTTGCCTGTCCTTGCCTTCCCTTATTTCCTTCTCATCCTGTTCTCTGTCCCATCCTCCCTCACTAACCCCTCGTCTGGCTGCATGTCTCTACTTTCCTTTTCTCTCACTCTCCTGCTTCCTGCCTCTATTCCTGCAATTCCTCCATCTCACTCCTGCAGCCCAACACTACTTTTTATTCTTCCTTCCCTTTCTCCTGCTCCCTTCGCTTTCTCCCTCTGTCCCGTATCTTTCTTCCCGACTTGTCTTTTCAAGACTTTGTGGCAAATTGGCCCCAAGTCTGGGCATAGTTTGACCAATTTTCAGAGGCCTGGCTGGTGACAGCAGGGACAGCAGGCAGTGACAGGCCCGGGGCTGACAGGCTCCCCATCCCCTAGGGGGCGCCTGGCTGCCACACCCAGCTGACATAGAACCTTTGTCACAATGCCCGCTACCGTGGCGAGTATGTGGTGACTCTGCAGGTGACAGGGACACTGCAGGACTTGGTGGCAGCTCAGCAATTTCTCAGTTCCCCAAAGAAGCGGAATTCTGCAAATTGCTGCCTTTGCTCTTGAAAGGATATCATCAGGTGGGTGTTTTGGTGTCATACTCTGAAAACCAGAGCAGAAATGGTGAACTATTCCCATGATATGCATGGTCCCTGCACCAAAGCACCCTGACTCAGCCTAAGGAGATCTGCAGCTTATTTTTTTGTACTGCCAGCAGATTGTGGAAGCACAGTATAAAAACCATCCTTATGGAGAGATCTGCGTATTTTAGGCTTAGTCTTAGTGTCTCAAGTAGCTGGGGTTTTTGCTTGGGCCTAATCCATACGGTCTTATGGCCTTACTCCTAGTCTGAAGACAAATGTGCTAGAAACTATAAAGCGAAAAAATGTCCTGCAGCTTAGCCTTGCTTTGCCTGTCCTTGCCTGTCCTTGCATTGCCTTATTTCCTTCTCATCCTGTTCTCTGTCCCATCCTCTCTCACTAACCCCTCGTCTGGCTGCATGTCTCTACTTTCCTTTTCTCTCACTCTCCTGCTTCCTGCCTCTATTCCTGCAATTCCTCCATCTCACTCCTGCAGCCCAACACTACTTTTTATTCTTCCTTCCCTTTCTCCTGCTCCCTTCGCTTTCTCCCTCTGTCCCATATCTTTCTTCCCGACTTGTCTTTTCAAGACTTTGGGGCAAATTGGCCCCAAGTCTGGGCATGGTTTCACCAATTTTCAGAGCCCTGGCTGGTGACAGCAGGGGCAGCAGGCAGTGACAGGCCCGGGGCTGACAGGCTCCCCATCCCCTAGGGGGCGCCTGGCTGCCACACCCAGCTGACATAGAACCTTTGTCACAATGCCCGCTACCGTGGCGAGTATGTGGTGACTCTGCAGGTGACAGGGACACTGCAGGACTTGGTGGCAGCTCAGCAATTTCTCAGTTCCCCAAAGAAGCGGAATTCTGCAAATTGCTGCCTTTGCTCTTGAAAGGATATCATCAGGTGGGTGTTTTGGTGTCATACTCTGAAAACCAGAGCAGAAATGGTGAAATATTCCCATGATATGCATGGTCCCTGCACCAAAGCACCCTGACTCAGCCTAAGGAGATCTGCAGCTTATTTTTTTGTACTGCCAGCAGATTGTGGAAGCACAGTATAAAAACCATCCTTATGGAGAGATCTGCGTATTTGAGGCTTAGTCTTAGTGTCTCAAGTAGCTGGGGTTTTTGCTTGGGCCTAATCCATACGGTTTTATGGCCTTACTCCTAGTCTGAAGACGAATGTGCTAGAAACTATAAAGCTATAACATGTCCTGCAGCCTAGCCTTGCTTTGCCTGTCCTTGCCTGTCCTTGCCTTGCCTTATTTCCTTCTCATCCTGTTCTCTGTCCCATCCTCCCTCACTAACCCCTCGTCTGGCTGCATGTCTCTACTTTCCTTTTCTCTCACTCTCCTGCTTCCTGCCTCTTTTCCTGCAATTCCTCCATCTCACTCCTGCAGCCCAACACTACTTTTTATTCTTCCTTCCCTTTCTCCTGCTCCCTTCACTTTCTCCCTCTGTCCCATATCTTTCTTCCCGACTTGTCTTTTCAAGACTTTGTGGCAAATTGGCCCCAAGTCTGGGCATAGTTTGACCAATTTTCAGAGGCCTGGCTGGTGACAGCAGGGACAGCAGGCAGTGACAGGCCCGGGGCTGACAGGCTCCCCATCCCCTAGGGGGCGCCTGGCTGCCACACCCAGCTGACATAGAACCTTTGTCACAATGCCCGCTACCGTGGCGAGTATGTGGTGACTCTGCAGGTGACAGGGACACTGCAGGACTTGGTGGCAGCTCAGCAATTTCTCAGTTCCCCAAAGAAGCGGAATTCTGCAAATTGCTGCCTTTGCTCTTGAAAGGATATCATCAGGTGGGTGTTTTGGTGTCATACTCTGAAAACCAGAGCAGAAATGGTGAAATATTCCCATGATATGCATGGTCCCTGCACCAAAGCACCCTGACTCAGCCTAAGGAGATCTGCAGCTTATTTTTTTGTACTGCCAGCAGATTGTGGAAGCACAGTATAAAAACCATCCTTATGGAGAGATCTGCATATTTTAGGCTTAGTCTTAGTGTCTCAAGTAGCTGGGGTTTTTGCTTGGGCCTAATCCATACGGTCTTATGGCCTTACTCCTAGTCTGAAGACGAATGTGCTAGAAACTATAAAGCGAACAAATGTCCTGCAGCTTAGCCTTGCTTTGCCTGTCCTTGCCTGTCCTTGCATTGCCTTATTTCCTTCTCATCCTGTTCTCTGTCCCATCCTCTCTCACTAACCCCTCGTCTGGCTGCATGTCTCTACTTTCCTTTTCTCTCACTCTCCTGCTTCCTGCCTCTATTCCTGCAATTCCTCCATCTCACTCCTGCAGCCCAACACTACTTTTTATTCTTCCTTCCCTTTCTCCTGCTCCCTTCGCTTTCTCCCTCTGTCCCATATCTTTCTTCCCTACTTGTCTTTTCAAGACTTTGTGGCAAATTGGCCCCATGTCTGGGCATAGTTTGACCAATTTTCAGAGGCCTGGCTGGTGACAGCAGGGACAGCAGGCAGTGACAGGCCCGGGGCTGACAGGCTCCCCATCCCCTCGGGGGCGTCTGGCTGCCACACCCAGCTGACATAGAACCTTTGTCACAATGCCCGCTACCGTGGCGAGTATGTGGTGACCCTGCAGGTGACAGGGACACTGCAGGACTTGGTGGCAGCTCAGCAATTTCTCAGTTCCCCAAAGAAGCGGAATTCTGCAAATTGCTGCCTTTGCTCTTGAAAGGATATCATCAGATGGGTGTTTTGGTGTCATACACTGAAAACCAGAGCAGAAATGGTGAAATATTCCCATGACATGCATGGTCCCTGCACCAAAGCACCATGACTCAGCCTAAGGAGATCTGCAGCTTATTTTTTTGTACTGCCAGCAGATTGTGGAAGCACAGTATAAAAACCATCCTTATGGAGAGATCTGCGTATTTTAGGCTTAGTCTTAGTGTCTCAAGTAGCTGGGGTTTTTGCTTGGGCCTAATCCATACGGTCTTATGGCCTTACTCCTAGTCTGAAGACGAATGTGCTAGAAACTATAAAGCGAAAACATGTCCTGCAGCTTAGCCTTGCTTTGCCTGTCCTTGCCTGTCCTTGCCTTGCCTTATTTTCTACTCATCCTGTTCTCTGTCCCATCCTCCCTCACTAACCCCTCGTCTGGCTGCATGTCTCTACTTTCCTTTTCTCTCACTCTCCTGCTTCCTGCCTCTATTCCTGCAATTCCTCCATCTCACTCCTGCAGCCCAACACTACTTTTTATTCTTCCTTCCCTTTCTCCTGCTCCCTTCGCTTTCTCCCTCTGTCCCATATCTTTCTTCCCGACTTGTCTTTTCAAGACTTTGTGGCAAATTGGCCCCAAGTCTGGGCATGGTTTGACCAATTTTCAGAGGCCTGGCTGGTGACAGCAGGGACAGCAGGCAGTGACAGGCCCGGGGCTGACAGGCTCCCCATCCCCTAGCGGGCGCCTGGCTGCCACACGCAGGTGACATAGAACCTTTGTCACAATGCCCGCTACCGTGGCGAGTATGTGGTGACTCTGCAGGTGACAGGGACACTGCAGGACTTGGTGGCAGCTCAGCAATTTCTGAGTTCCCCAAAGAAGCGGAATTCTGCAAATTGCTGCCTTTGCTCTTGAAAGGATATCATCAGGTGGGTGTTTTGGTGTCATACTCTGAAAACCAGAGCAGAAATGGTGAAATATTCCCATGATATGCATGGTCCCTGCACCAAAGCACCATGACTCAGCCTAAGGAGATCTGCAGCTTATTTTTTTGTACTGCCAGCAGATTGTGGAAGCACAGTATAAAAACCATCCTTATGGAGAGATCTGCGTATTTTAGGCTTAGTCTTAGTGTCTCAAGTAGCTGGGGTTTTTGCTTGGGCCTAATCCATACGGTCTTATGGCCTTACTCCTAGTCTGAAGACGAATGTGCTAGAAACTATAAAGCGAAAACATGTCCTGCAGCTTAGCCTTGCTTTGCCTGTCCTTGCCTGTCCTTGCCTTGCCTTATTTCCTTCTCATCCTGTTCTCTGTCCCATCCTCCCTCACTAACCCCTCGTCTGGCTGCATGTCTCTACTTTCCTTTTCTCTCACTCTCCTGCTTCCTGCCTCTTTTCCTGCAATTCCTCCATCTCACTCCTGCAGCCCAACACTACTTTTTATTCTTCCTTCCCTTTCTCCTGCTCCCTTCGCTTTCTCCCTCTGTCCCGTATCTTTCTTCCTGACTTGTCTTTTCAAGACTTTGTGGCAAATTGGCCCCAAGTCTGGGCATAGTTTGACCAATTTTCAGAGGCCTGGCTGGTGACAGCAGGGACAGCAGGCAGTGACAGGCCCGGGGCTGACAGGCTCCCCATCCCCTAGGGGGCGCCTGGCTGCCACACCCAGCTGACATAGAACCTTTGTCACAATGCCCGCTACCGTGGCGAGTATGTGGTGACTCTGCAGGTGACAGGGACACTGCAGGACTTGGTGGCAGCTCAGCAATTTCTCAGTTCCCCAAAGAAGCGGAATTCTGCAAATTGCTGCCTTTGCTCTTGAAAGGATATCATCAGGTGGGTGTTTTGGTGTCATACTCTGAAAACCAGAGCAGAAATGGTGAAATATTCCCATGATATGCATGGTCCCTGCACCAAAGCACCCTGACTCAGCCTAAGGAGATCTGCAGCTTATTTTTTTGTACTGCCAGCAGATTGTGGAAGCACAGTATAAAAACCATCCTTATGGAGAGATCTGCGTATTTTAGGCTTAGTCTTAGTGTCTCAAGTAGCTGGGGTTTTTGCTTGGGCCTAATCCATACGGTCTTATGGCCTTACTCCTAGTCTGAAGACGAATGTGCTAGAAACTATAAAGCGAACAAATGTCCTGCAGCTTAGCCTTGCTTTGCCTGTCCTTGCCTGTGCTTGCATTGCCTTATTTCCTTCTCATCCTGTTCTCTGTCCCATCCTCTCTCACTAACCCCTCGTCTGGCTGCATGTCTCTACTTTCCTTTTCTCTCACTCTCCTGCTTCCTGCCTCTATTCCTGCAATTCCTCCATCTCACTCCTGCAGCCCAACACTACTTTTTATTCTTCCTTCCCTTTCTCCTGCTCCCTTCGCTTTCTCCCTCTGTCCCATATCTTTCTTCCCTACTTGTCTTTTCAAGACTTTGTGGCAAATTGGCCCCATGTCTGGGCATAGTTTGACCAATTTTCAGAGGCCTGGCTGGTGACAGCAGGGACAGCAGGCAGTGACAGGCCCGGGGCTGACAGGCTCCCCATCCCCTCGGGGGCGTCTGGCTGCCACACCCAGCTGACATAGAACCTTTGTCACAATGCCCGCTACCGTGGCGAGTATGTGGTGACTCTGCAGGTGACAGGGACACTGCAGGACTTGGTGGCAGCTCAGCAATTTCTCAGTTCCCCAAAGAAGCGGAATTCTGCAAATTGCTGCCTTTGCTCTTGAAAGGATATCATCAGATGGGTGTTTTGGTGTCATACACTGAAAACCAGAGCAGAAATGGTGAAATATTCCCATGACATGCATGGTCCCTGCACCAAAGCACCATGACTCAGCCTAAGGAGATCTGCAGCTTATTTTTTTGTACTGCCAGCAGATTGTGGAAGCACAGTATAAAAACCATCCTTATGGAGAGATCTGCGTATTTTAGGCTTAGTCTTAGTGTCTCAAGTAGCTGGGGTTTTTGCTTGGGCCTAATCCATACGGTCTTATGGCCTTACTCCTAGTCTGAAGACGAATGTGCTAGAAACTATAAAGCGAAAACATGTCCTGCAGCTTAGCCTTGCTTTGCCTGTCCTTGCCTGTCCTTGCCTTGCCTTATTTTCTACTCATCCTGTTCTCTGTCCCATCCTCCCTCACTAACCCCTCGTCTGGCTGCATGTCTCTACTTTCCTTTTCTCTCACTCTCCTGCTTCCTGCCTCTATTCCTGCAATTCCTCCATCTCACTCCTGCAGCCCAACACTACTTTTTATTCTTCCTTCCCTTTCTCCTGCTCCCTTCGCTTTCTCCCTCTGTCCCATATCTTTCTTCCCGACTTGTCTTTTCAAGACTTTGTGGCAAATTGGCCCCAAGTCTGGGCATGGTTTGACCAATTTTCAGAGGCCTGGCTGGTGACAGCAGGGACAGCAGGCAGTGACAGGCCCGGGGCTGACAGGCTCCCCATCCCCTAGCGGGCGCCTGGCTGCCACACGCAGGTGACATAGAACCTTTGTCACAATGCCCGCTACCGTGGCGAGTATGTGGTGACTCTGCAGGTGACAGGGACACTGCAGGACTTGGTGGCAGCTCAGCAATTTCTGAGTTCCCCAAAGAAGCGGAATTCTGCAAATTGCTGCCTTTGCTCTTGAAAGGATATCATCAGGTGGGTGTTTTGGTGTCATACTCTGAAAACCAGAGCAGAAATGGTGAAATATTCCCATGATATGCATGGTCCCTGCACCAAAGCACCATGACTCAGCCTAAGGAGATCTGCAGCTTATTTTTTTGTACTGCCAGCAGATTGTGGAAGCACAGTATAAAAACCATCCTTATGGAGAGATCTGCGTATTTTAGGCTTAGTCTTAGTGTCTCAAGTAGCTGGGGTTTTTGCTTGGGCCTAATCCATACGGTCTTATGGCCTTACTCCTAGTCTGAAGACGAATGTGCTAGAAACTATAAAGCGAAAACATGTCCTGCAGCTTAGCCTTGCTTTGCCTGTCCTTGCCTGTCCTTGCCTTCCCTTATTTCCTTCTCATCCTGTTCTCTGTCCCATCCTCCCTCACTAACCCCTCGTCTGGCTGCATGTCTCTACTTTCCTTTTCTCTCACTCTCCTGCTTCCTGCCTCTTTTCCTGCAATTCCTCCATCTCACTCCTGCAGCCCAACACTACTTTTTATTCTTCCTTCCCTTTCTCCAGCTCCCTTCGCTTTCTCCCTCTGTCCCGTATCTTTCTTCCCGACTTGTCTTTTCAAGACTTTGTGGCAAATTGGCCCCAAGTCTGGGCATAGTTTGACCAATTTTCAGAGGCCTGGCTGGTGACAGCAGGGACAGCAGGCAGTGACAGGCCCGGGGCTGACAGGCTCCCCATCCCCTAGGGGGCGCCTGGCTGCCACACCCAGCTGACATAGAACCTTTGTCACAATGCCCGCTACCGTGGCGAGTATGTGGTGACTCTGCAGGTGACAGGGACACTGCAGGACTTGGTGGCAGCTCAGCAAT
This sequence comes from Columba livia, assembly GCF_036013475.1. NCBI lineage: Eukaryota > Metazoa > Chordata > Aves > Columbiformes > Columbidae > Columba > Columba livia. The sequence goes on along the minus strand of NC_088607.1, from coordinate 40,943,946 downwards.
TTCTCAGTTCCCCAAAGAAGCGGAATTCTGCAAATTGCTGCCTTTGCTCTTGAAAGGATATCATCAGGTGGGTGTTTTGGTGTCATACTCTGAAAACCAGAGCAGAAATGGTGAACTATTCCCATGATATGCATGGTCCCTGCACCAAAGCACCCTGACTCAGCCTAAGGAGATCTGCAGCTTATTTTTTTGTACTGCCAGCAGATTGTGGAAGCACAGTATAAAAACCATCCTTATGGAGAGATCTGCGTATTTTAGGCTTAGTCTTAGTGTCTCAAGTAGCTGGGGTTTTTGCTTGGGCCTAATCCATACGGTCTTATGGCCTTACTCCTAGTCTGAAGACAAATGTGCTAGAAACTATAAAGCGAAAAAATGTCCTGCAGCTTAGCCTTGCTTTGCCTGTCCTTGCCTGTCCTTGCATTGCCTTATTTCCTTCTCATCCTGTTCTCTGTCCCATCCTCTCTCACTAACCCCTCGTCTGGCTGCATGTCTCTACTTTCCTTTTCTCTCACTCTCCTGCTTCCTGCCTCTATTCCTGCAATTCCTCCATCTCACTCCTGCAGCCCAACACTACTTTTTATTCTTCCTTCCCTTTCTCCTGCTCCCTTCGCTTTCTCCCTCTGTCCCATATCTTTCTTCCCGACTTGTCTTTTCAAGACTTTGGGGCAAATTGGCCCCAAGTCTGGGCATGGTTTCACCAATTTTCAGAGCCCTGGCTGGTGACAGCAGGGGCAGCAGGCAGTGACAGGCCCGGGGCTGACAGGCTCCCCATCCCCTAGGGGGCGCCTGGCTGCCACACCCAGCTGACATAGAACCTTTGTCACAATGCCCGCTACCGTGGCGAGTATGTGGTGACTCTGCAGGTGACAGGGACACTGCAGGACTTGGTGGCAGCTCAGCAATTTCTCAGTTCCCCAAAGAAGCGGAATTCTGCAAATTGCTGCCTTTGCTCTTGAAAGGATATCATCAGGTGGGTGTTTTGGTGTCATACTCTGAAAACCAGAGCAGAAATGGTGAAATATTCCCATGATATGCATGGTCCCTGCACCAAAGCACCCTGACTCAGCCTAAGGAGATCTGCAGCTTATTTTTTTGTACTGCCAGCAGATTGTGGAAGCACAGTATAAAAACCATCCTTATGGAGAGATCTGCGTATTTGAGGCTTAGTCTTAGTGTCTCAAGTAGCTGGGGTTTTTGCTTGGGCCTAATCCATACGGTCTTATGGCCTTACTCCTAGTCTGAAGACGAATGTGCTAGAAACTATAAAGCTATAACATGTCCTGCAGCCTAGCCTTGCTTTGCCTGTCCTTGCCTGTCCTTGCCTTGCCTTATTTCCTTCTCATCCTGTTCTCTGTCCCATCCTCCCTCACTAACCCCTCGTCTGGCTGCATGTCTCTACTTTCCTTTTCTCTCACTCTCCTGCTTCCTGCCTCTTTTCCTGCAATTCCTCCATCTCACTCCTGAAGCCCAACACTACTTTTTATTCTTCCTTCCCTTTCTCCTGCTCCCTTCGCTTTCTCCCTCTGTCCCATATCTTTCTTCCCGACTTGTCTTTTCAAGACTTTGGGGCAAATTGGCCCCAAGTCTGGGCATAGTTTGACCAATTTTCAGAGGCCTGGCTGGTGACAGCAGGGACAGCAGGCAGTGACAGGCCCGGGGCTGACAGGCTCCCCATCCCCTAGGGGGCGCCTGGCTGCCACACCCAGCTGACATAGAACCTTTGTCACAATGCCCGCTACCGTGGCGAGTATGTGGTGACTCTGCAGGTGACAGGGACACTGCAGGACTTGGTGGCAGCTCAGCAATTTCTCAGTTCCCCAAAGAAGCGGAATTCTGCAAATTGCTGCCTTTGCTCTTGAAAGGATATCATCAGGTGGGTGTTTTGGTGTCATACTCTGAAAACCAGAGCAGAAATGGTGAAATATTCCCATGATATGCATGGTCCCTGCACCAAAGCACCATGACTCAGCCTAAGGAGATCTGCAGCTTATTTTTTTGTACTGCCAGCAGATTGTGGAAGCACAGTATAAAAACCATCCTTATGGAGAGATCTGCGTATTTGAGGCTTAGTCTTAGTGTCTCAAGTAGCTGGGGTTTTTGCTTGGGCCTAATCCATACGGTCTTATGGCCTTACTCCTAGTCTGAAGACGAATGTGCTAGAAACTATAAAGCGAAAAAATGTCCTGCAGCTTAGCCTTGCTTTGCCTGTCCTTGCCTGTCCTTGCCTTGCCTTATTTCCTTCTCATCCTGTTCTCTGTCCCATCCTCCCTCACTAACCCCTCGTCTGGCTGCATGTCTCTACTTTCCTTTTCTCTCACTCTCCTGCTTCCTGCCTCTTTAATGGCAATTCCTCCATCTCACTCCTGAAGCCCAACACTACTTTTTATTCTTCCTTCCCTTTCTCCTGCTCCCTTCGCTTTCTCCCTCTGTCCCATATCTTTCTTCCCGACTTGTCTTTTCAAGACTTTGGGGCAAATTGGCCCCAAGTCTGGGCATAGTTTGACCAATTTTCAGAGGCCTGGCTGGTGACAGCAGGGACAGCAGGCAGTGACAGGCCCGGGGCTGACAGGCTCCCCATCCCCTAGGGGGCGCCTGGCTGCCACACCCAGCTGACATAGAACCTTTGTCACAATGCCCGCTACCGTGGCGAGTATGTGGTGACTCTGCAGGTGACAGGGACACTGCAGGACTTGGTGGCAGCTCAGCAATTTCTCAGTTCCCCAAAGAAGCGGAATTCTGCAAATTGCTGCCTTTGCTCTTGAAAGGATATCATCAGGTGGGTGTTTTGGTGTCATACTCTGAAAACCAGAGCAGAAATGGTGAAATATTCCCATGATATGCATGGTCCCTGCACCAAAGCACCATGACTCAGCCTAAGGAGATCTGCAGCTTATTTTTTTGTACTGCCAGCAGATTGTGGAAGCACAGTATAAAAACCATCCTTATGGAGAGATCTGCGTATTTTAGGCTTAGTCTTAGTGTCTCAAGTAGCTGGGGTTTTTGCTTGGGCCTAATCCATACGGTCTTATGGCCTTACTCCTAGTCTGAAGACGAACGTGCTAGAAACTATAAAGCGAAAACATGTCCTGCAGCTTAGCCTTGCTTTGCCTGTCCTTGCCTGTCCTTGCCTTGCCTTATTTCCTTCTCATCCTGTTCTCTGTCCCATCCTCCCTCACTAACCCCTCGTCTGGCTGCATGTCTCTACTTTCCTTTTCTCTCACTCTCCTGCTTCCTGCCTCTTTAATGGCAATTCCTCCATCTCACTCCTGCAGCCCAACACTACTTTTTATTCTTCCTTCCCTTTCTCCTGCTCCCTTCGCTTTCTCCCTCTGTCCCATATCTTTCTTCCCGACTTGTCTTTTCAAGACTTTGGGGCAAATTGGCCCCAAGTCTGGGCATAGTTTGACCAATTTTCAGAGGCCTGGCTGGTGACAGCAGGGACAGCAGGCAGTGACAGGCCCGGGGCTGACAGGCTCCCCATCCCCTAGGGGGCGCCTGGCTGCCACACCCAGCTGACATAGAACCTTTGTCACAATGCCCGCTACCGTGGCGAGTATGTGGTGACTCTGCAGGTGACAGGGACACTGCAGGACTTGGTGGCAGCTCAGCAATTTCTGAGTTCCCCAAAGAAGCGGAATTCTGCAAATTGCTGCCTTTGCTCTTGAAAGGATATCATCAGGTGGGTGTTTTGGTGTCATACTCTGAAAACCAGAGCAGAAATGGTGAAATATTCCCATGATATGCATGGTCCCTGCACCAAAGCACCCTGACTCAGCCTAAGGAGATCTGCAGCTTATTTTTTTGTACTGCCAGCAGATTGTGGAAGCACAGTATAAAAACCATCCTTATGGAGAGATCTGCATATTTTAGGCTTAGTCTTAGTGTCTCAAGTAGCTGGGGTTTTTGCTTGGGCCTAATCCATACGGTCTTATGGCCTTACTCCTAGTCTGAAGACGAATGTGCTAGAAACTATAAAGCGAACAAATGTCCTGCAGCTTAGCCTTGCTTTGCCTGTCCTTGCCTGTCCTTGCCTTGCCTTATTTTCTACTCATCCTGTTCTCTGTCCCATCCTCCCTCACTAACCCCTCGTCTGGCTGCATGTCTCTACTTTCCTTTTCTGTCACTCTCCTGCTTCCTGCCTCTATTCCTGCAATTCCTCCATCTCACTCCTGCAGCCCAACACTACTTTTTATTCTTCCTTCCCTTTCTCCTGCTCCCTTCGCTTTCTCCCTCTGTCCCATATCTTTCTTCCCGACTTGTCTTTTCAAGACTTTGTGGCAAATTGGCCCCAAGTCTGGGCATGGTTTGACCAATTTTCAGAGGCCTGGCTGGTGACAGCAGGGACAGCAGGCAGTGACAGGCCCGGGGCTGACAGGCTCCCCATCCCCTAGCGGGCGCCTGGCTGCCACACGCAGGTGACATAGAACCTTTGTCACAATGCCCGCTACCGTGGCGAGTATGTGGTGACTCTGCAGGTGACAGGGACACTGCAGGACTTGGTGGCAGCTCAGCAATTTCTCAGTTCCCCAAAGAAGCGGAATTCTGCAAATTGCTGCCTTTGCTCTTGAAAGGATATCATCAGGTGGGTGTTTTGGTGTCATACTCTGAAAACCAGAGCAGAAATGGTGAAATATTCCCATGATATGCATGGTCCCTGCACCAAAGCACCATGACTCAGCCTAAGGAGATCTGCAGCTTATTTTTTTGTACTGCCAGCAGATTGTGGAAGCACAGTATAAAAACCATCCTTATGGAGAGATCTGCGTATTTTAGGCTTAGTCTTAGTGTCTCAAGTAGCTGGGGTTTTTGCTTGGGCCTAATCCATACGGTCTTATGGCCTTACTCCTAGTCTGAAGACGAATGTGCTAGAAACTATAAAGCGAAAAAATGTCCTGCAGCTTAGCCTTGCTTTGCCTGTCCTTGCCTGTCCTTGCATTGCCTTATTTCCTTCTCATCCTGTTCTCTGTCCCATCCTCTCTCACTAACCCCTCGTCTGGCTGCATGTCTCTACTTTCCTTTTCTCTCACTCTCCTGCTTCCTGCCTCTATTCCTGCAATTCCTCCATCTCACTCCTGCAGCCCAACACTACTTTTTATTCTTCCTTCCCTTTCTCCTGCTCCCTTCGCTTTCTCCCTCTGTCCCATATCTTTCTTCCCGACTTGTCTTTTCAAGACTTTGGGCCAAATTGGCCCCAAGTCTGGGCATAGTTTGACCAATTTTCAGAGCCCTGGCTGGTGACAGCAGGGGCAGCAGGCAGTGACAGGCCCGGGGCTGACAGGCTCCCCATCCCCTAGGGGGCGCCTGGCTGCCACACCCAGCTGACATAGAACCTTTGTCACAATGCCCGCTACCGTGGCGAGTATGTGGTGACTCTGCAGGTGACAGGGACACTGCAGGACTTGGTGGCAGCTCAGCAATTTCTCAGTTCCCCAAAGAAGCGGAATTCTGCAAATTGCTGCCTTTGCTCTTGAAAGGATATCATCAGGTGGGTGTTTTGGTGTCATACTCTGAAAACCAGAGCAGAAATGGTGAAATATTCCCATGATATGCATGGTCCCTGCACCAAAGCACCATGACTCAGCCTAAGGAGATCTGCAGCTTATTTTTTTGTACTGCCAGCAGATTGTGGAAGCACAGTATAAAAACCATCCTTATGGAGAGATCTGCGTATTTGAGGCTTAGTCTTAGTGTCTCAAGTAGCTGGGGTTTTTGCTTGGGCCTAATCCATACGGTCTTATGGCCTTACTCCTAGTCTGAAGACGAATGTGCTAGAAACTATAAAGCGAAAACATGTCCTGCAGCTTAGCCTTGCTTTGCCTGTCCTTGCCTGTCCTTGCCTTGCCTTATTTCCTTCTCATCCTGTTCTCTGTCCCATCCTCCCTCACTAACCCCTCGTCTGGCTGCATGTCTCTACTTTCCTTTTCTCTCACTCTCCTGCTTCCTGCCTCTTTAATGGCAATTCCTCCATCTCACTCCTGAAGCCCAACACTACTTTTTATTCTTCCTTCCCTTTCTCCTGCTCCCTTCGCTTTCTCCCTCTGTCCCATATCTTTCTTCCCGACTTGTCTTTTCAAGACTTTGGGGCAAATTGGCCCCAAGTCTGGGCATAGTTTGACCAATTTTCAGAGGCCTGGCTGGTGACAGCAGGGACAGCAGGCAGTGACAGGCCCGGGGCTGACAGGCTCCCCATCCCCTAGGGGGCGCCTGGCTGCCACATCCAGCTGACATAGAACCTTTGTCACAATGCCCGCTACCGTGGCGAGTATGTGGTGACTCTGCAGGTGACAGGGACACTGCAGGACTTGGTGGCAGCTCAGCAATTTCTGAGTTCCCCAAAGAAGCGGAATTCTGCAAATTGCTGCCTTTGCTCTTGAAAGGATATCATCAGGTGGGTGTTTTGGTGTCATACTCTGAAAACCAGAGCAGAAATGGTGAAATATTCCCATGATATGCATGGTCCCTGCACCAAAGCACCCTGACTCAGCCTAAGGAGATCTGCAGCTTATTTTTTTGTACTGCCAGCAGATTGTGGAAGCACAGTATAAAAACCATCCTTATGGAGAGATCTGCGTATTTTAGGCTTAGTCTTGGTGTCTCAAGTAGCTGGGGTTTTTGCTTGGGCCTAATCCATACGGTCTTATGGCCTTACTCCTAGTCTGAAGACGAATGTGCTAGAAACTATAAAGCGAAAAAATGTCCTGCAGCTTAGCCTTGCTTTGCCTGTCCTTGCCTGTCCTTGCCTTGCCTTATTTCCTTCTCATCCTGTTCTCTGTCCCATCCTCCCTCACTAACCCCTCGTCTGGCTGCATGTCTCTACTTTCCTTTTCTCTCACTCTCCTGCTTCCTGCCTCTATTCCTGCAATTCCTCCATCTCACTCCTGCAGCCCAACACTACTTTTTATTCTTCCTTCCCTTTCTCCTGCTCCCTTCGCTTTCTCCCCTCTGTCCCATATCTTTCTTCCCTACTTGTCTTTTCAAGACTTTGTGGCAAATTGGCCCCATGTCTGGGCATAGTTTGACCAATTTTCAGAGGCCTGGCTGGTGACAGCAGGGACAGCAGGCAGTGACAGGCCCGGGGCTGACAGGCTCCCCATCCCCTCGGGGGCGTCTGGCTGCCACACCCAGCTGACATAGAACCTTTGTCACAATGCCCGCTACCGTGGCGAGTATGTGGTGACTCTGCAGGTGACAGGGACACTGCAGGACTTGGTGGCAGCTCAGCAATTTCTCAGTTCCCCAAAGAAGCGGAATTCTGCAAATTGCTGCCTTTGCTCTTGAAAGGATATCATCAGATGGGTGTTTTGGTGTCATACACTGAAAACCAGAGCAGAAATGGTGAAATATTCCCATGACATGCATGGTCCCTGCACCAAAGCACCATGACTCAGCCTAAGGAGATCTGCAGCTTATTTTTTTGTACTGCCAGCAGATTGTGGAAGCACAGTATAAAAACCATCCTTATGGAGAGATCTGCGTATTTTAGGCTTAGTCTTAGTGTCTCAAGTAGCTGGGGTTTTTGCTTGGGCCTAATCCATACGGTCTTATGGCCTTACTCCTAGTCTGAAGACGAATGTGCTAGTAACTATAAAGCGAAAACATGTCCTGCAGCTTAGCCTTGCTTTGCCTGTCCTTGCCTGTCCTTGCCTTGCCTTATTTTCTACTCATCCTGTTCTCTGTCCCATCCTCTCTCACTAACCCCTCGTCTGGCTGCATGTCTCTACTTTCCTTTTCTCTCACTCTCCTGCTTCCTGCCTCTATTCCTGCAATTCCTCCATCTCATACCTGCAGCCCAACACTACTTTTTATTCTTCCTTCCCTTTTTCCTGCTCCCTTCGCTTTCTCCCTCTGTCCCATATCTTTCTTCCCGACTTGTCTTTTCAAGACTTTGTGGCAAATTGGCCCCAAGTCTGGGCATGGTTTGACCAATTTTCAGAGGCCTGGCTGGTGACAGCAGGGACAGCAGGCAGTGACAGGCCCGGGGCTGACAGGCTCCCCATCCCCTAGGGGGCGCCTGGCTGCCACACCCAGCTGACATAGAACCTTTGTCACAATGCCCGCTACCGTGGCGAGTATGTGGTGACTCTGCAGGTGACAGGGACACTGCAGGACTTGGTGGCAGCTCAGCAATTTCTCAGTTCCCCAAAGAAGCGGAATTCTGCAAATTGCTGCCTTTGCTCTTGAAAGGATATCATCAGGTGGGTGTTTTGGTGTCATACTCTGAAAACCAGAGCAGAAATGGTGAAATATTCCCATGATATGCATGGTCCCTGCACCAAAGCACCGTGACTCAGCCTAAGGAGATCTGCAGCTTATTTTTTTGTACTGCCAGCAGATTGTGGAAGCACAGTATAAAAACCATCCTTATGGAGAGATCTGCGTATTTTAGGCTTAGTCTTAGTGTCTCAAGTAGCTGGGGTTTTTGCTTGGGCCTAATCCATACGGTCTTATGGCCTTACTCCTAGTCTGAAGACGAATGTGCTAGAAACTATAAAGCGAAAAAATGTCCTGCAGCTTAGCCTTGCTTTGCCTGTCCTTGCCTGTCCTTGCCTTCCCTTATTTCCTTCTCATCCTGTTCTCTGTCCCATCCTCTCTCACTAACCCCTCGTCTGGCTGCATGTCTCTACTTTCCTTTTCTCTCACTCTCCTGCTTCCTGCCTCTATTCCTGCAATTCCTCCATCTCACTCCTGCAGCCCAACACTACTTTTTATTCTTCCTTCCCTTTCTCCTGCTCCCTTCGCTTTCTCCCTCTGTCCCATATCTTTCTTCCCGACTTGTCTTTTCAAGACTTTGGGGCAAATTGGCCCCAAGTCTGGGCATGGTTTCACCAATTTTCAGAGCCCTGGCTGGTGACAGCAGGGGCAGCAGGCAGTGACAGGCCCGGGGCTGACAGGCTCCCCATCCCCTAGGGGGCGCCTGGCTGCCACACCCAGCTGACATAGAACCTTTGTCACAATGCCCGCTACCGTGGCGAGTATGTGGTGACTCTGCAGGTGACAGGGACACTGCAGGACTTGGTGGCAGCTCAGCAATTTCTGAGTTCCCCAAAGAAGCGGAATTCTGCAAATTGCTGCCTTTGCTCTTGAAAGGATATCATCAGGTGGGTGTTTTGGTGTCATACTCTGAAAACCAGAGCAGAAATGGTGAAATATTCCCATGATATGCATGGTCCCTGCACCAAAGCACCGTGACTCAGCCTAAGGAGATCTGCAGCTTATTTTTTTGTACTGCCAGCAGATTGTGGAAGCACAGTATAAAAACCATCCTTATGGAGAGATCTGCGTATTTTAGGCTTAGTCTTAGTGTCTCAAGTAGCTGGGGTTTTTGCTTGGGCCTAATCCATACGGTCTTATGGCCTTACTCCTAGTCTGAAGACGAATGTGCTAGAAACTATAAAGCGAAAACATGTCCTGCAGCTTAGCCTTGCTTTGCCTGTCCTTGCCTGTCCTTGCCTTGCCTTATTTCCTTCTCATCCTGTTCTCTGTCCCATCCTCTCTCACTAACCCCTCGTCTGGCTGCATGTCTCTACTTTCCTTTTCTCTCACTCTCCTGCTTCCTGCCTCTATTCCTGTAATTCCTCCATCTCACTCCTGCAGCCCAACACTACTTTTTATTCTTCCTTCCCTTTCTCCTGCTCCCTTCGCTTTCTCCCTCTGTCCCATATCTTTCTTCCCGACTTGTCTTTTCAAGACTTTGGGGCAAATTGGCCCCAAGTCTGGGCATGGTTTCACCAATTTTCAGAGCCCTGGCTGGTGACAGCAGGGGCAGCAGGCAGTGACAGGCCCGGGGCTGACAGGCTCCCCATCCCCTAGCGGGCGCCTGGCTGCCACACCCAGCTGACATAGAACCTTTGTCACAATGCCCGCTACCGTGGCGAGTATGTGGTGACTCTGCAGGTGACAGGGACACTGCAGGACTTGGTGGCAGCTCAGCAATTTCTCAGTTCCCCAAAGAAGCGGAATTCTGCAAATTGCTGCCTTTGCTCTTGAAAGGATATCATCAGGTGGGTGTTTTGGTGTCATACTCTGAAAACCAGAGCAGAAATGGTGAAATATTCCCATGATATGCATGGTCCCTGCACCAAAGCACCGTGACTCAGCCTAAGGAGATCTGCAGCTTATTTTTTTGTACTGCCAGCAGATTGTGGAAGCACAGTATAAAAACCATCCTTATGGAGAGATCTGCGTATTTTAGGCTTAGTCTTAGTGTCTCAAGTAGCTGGGGTTTTTGCTTGGGCCTAATCCATACGGTCTTATGGCCTTACTCCTAGTCTGAAGACGAATGTGCTAGAAACTATAAAGCGAAAACATGTCCTGCAGCTTAGCCTTGCTTTGCCTGTCCTTGCCTGTCCTTGCCTTGCCTTATTTCCTTCTCATCCTGTTCTCTGTCCCATCCTCCCTCACTAACCCCTCGTCTGGCTGCATGTCTCTACTTTCCTTTTCTCTCACTCTCCTGCTTCCTGCCTCTTTTCCTGCAATTCCTCCATCTCACTCCTGCAGCCCAACACTACTTTTTATTCTTCCTTCCCTTTCTCCTGCTCCCTTCGCTTTCTCCCTCTGTCCCATATCTTTCTTCCCGACTTGTCTTTTCAAGACTTTGGGGCAAATTGGCCCCAAGTCTGGGCATGGTTTCACCAATTTTCAGAGCCCTGGCTGGTGACAGCAGGGGCAGCAGGCAGTGACAGGCCCGGGGCTGACAGGCTCCCCATCCCCTAGGGGGCGCCTGGCTGCCACACCCAGCTGACATAGAACCTTTGTCACAATGCCCGCTACCGTGGCGAGTATGTGGTGACTCTGCAGGTGACAGGGACACTGCAGGACTTGGTGGCAGCTCAGCAATTTCTCAGTTCCCCAAGGAAGCGGAATTCTGCAAATTGCTGCCTTTGCTCTTGAAAGGATATCATCAGGTGGGTGTTTTGGTGTCATACTCTGAAAACCAGAGCAGAAATGGTGAAATATTCCCATGATATGCATGGTCCCTGCACCAAAGCACCGTGACTCAGCCTAAGGAGATCTGCAGCTTATTTTTTTGTACTGCCAGCAGATTGTGGAAGCACAGTATAAAAACCATCCTTATGGAGAGATCTGCGTATTTTAGGCTTAGTCTTAGTGTCTCAAGTAGCTGGGGTTTTTGCTTGGGCCTAATCCATACGGTCTTATGGCCTTACTCCTAGTCTGAAGACGAATGTGCTAGAAACTATAAAGCGAAAACATGTCCTGCAGCTTAGCCTTGCTTTGCCTGTCCTTGCCTGTCCTTGCCTTGCCTTATTTCCTTCTCATCCTGTTCTCTGTCCCATCCTCCCTCACTAACCCCTCGTCTGGCTGCATGTCTCTACTTTCCTTTTCTCTCACTCTCCTGCTTCCTGCCTCTTTTCCTGCAATTCCTCCATCTCACTCCTGCAGCCCAACACTGCTTTTTATTCTTCCTTCCCTTTCTCCTGCTCCCTTCGCTTTCTCCCTCTGTCCCATATCTTTCTTCCCGACTTGTCTTTTCAAGACTTTGGGGCAAATTGGCCCCAAGTCTGGGCATAGTTTGACCAATTTTCAGAGGCCTGGCTGGTGACAGCAGGGACAGCAGGCAGTGACAGGCCCGGGGCTGACAGGCTCCCCATCCCCTAGGGGGCGCCTGGCTGCCACACCCAGCTGACATAGAACCTTTGTCACAATGCCCGCTACCGTGGCGAGTATGTGGTGACTCTGCAGGTGACAGGGACACTGCAGGACTTGGTGGCAGCTCAGCAATTTCTCAGTTCCCCAAAGAAGCGGAATTCTGCAAATTGCTGCCTTTGCTCTTGAAAGGATATCATCAGGTGGGTGTTTTGGTGTCATACTCTGAAAACCAGAGCAGAAATGGTGAAATATTCCCATGATATGCATGGTCCCTGCACCAAAGCACCATGACTCAGCCTAAGGAGATCTGCAGCTTATTTTTTTGTACTGCCAGCAGATTGTGGAAGCACAGTATAAAAACCATCCTTATGGAGAGATCTGCGTATTTTAGGCTTAGTCTTAGTGTCTCAAGTAGCTGGGGTTTTTGCTTGGGCCTAATCCATACGGTCTTATGGCCTTACTCATAGTCTGAAGACGAATGTGCTAGAAACTATAAAGCGAAAAAATGTCCTGCAGCTTAGCCTTGCTTTGCCTGTCCTTGCCTGTCCTTGCATGGCCTTATTTCCTTCTCATCCTGTTCTCTGTCCCATCCTCTCTCACTAACCCCTCGTCTGGCTGCATGTCTCTACTTTCCTTTTCTGTCACTCTCCTGCTTCCTGCCTCTATTCCTGCAATTCCTCCATCTCACTCCTGCAGCCCAACACTACTTTTTATTCTTCCTTCCCTTTCTCCTGCTCCCTTCGCTTTCTCCCTCTGTCCCATATCTTTCTTCCCGACTTGTCTTTTCAAGAGTTTGGGGCAAATTGGCCCCAAGTCTGGGCATGGTTTCACCAGTTTTCAGAGCCCTGGCTGGTGACAGCAGGGGCAGCAGGCAGTGACAGGCCCGGGGCTGACAGGCTCCCCATCCCCTAGGGGGCGCCTGGCTGCCACACCCAGCTGACATAGAACCTTTGTCACAATGCCCGCTACCGTGGCGAGTATGTGGTGACTCTGCAGGTGACAGGGACACTGCAGGACTTGGTGGCAGCTCAGCAATTTCTCAGTTCCCCAAGGAAGCGGAATTCTGCAAATTGCTGCCTTTGCTCTTGAAAGGATATCATCAGGTGGGTGTTTTGGTGTCATACTCTGAAAACCAGAGCAGAAATGGTGAAATATTCCCATGATATGCATGGTCCCTGCACCAAAGCACCATGACTCAGCCTAAGGAGATCTGCAGCTTATTTTTTTGTACTGCCAGCAGATTGTGGAAGCACAGTATAAAAACCATCCTTATGGAGAGATCTGCGTATTTGAGGCTTAGTCTTAGTGTCTCAAGTAGCTGGGGTTTTTGCTTGGGCCTAATCCATACGGTCTTATGGCCTTACTCCTAGTCTGAAGACGAATGTGCTAGAAACTATAAAGCGAAAACATGTCCTGCAGCCTAGCCTTGCTTTGCCTGTCCTTGCCTGTCCTTGCCTTGCCTTATTTCCTTCTCATCCTATTCTCTGTCCCATCCTCTATCACTAACCCCTCGTCTGGCTGCATGTCTCTACTTTCCTTTTCTCTCACTCTCCTGCTTCCTGCCTCTTTTCCTGCAATTCCTCCATGTCACTCCTGAAGCCCAACACTACTTTTTATTCTTCCTTCCCTTTCTCCTGCTCCCTTCGCTTTCTCCCTCTGTCCCATATCTTTCTTCCCGACTTGTCTTTTCAAGACTTTGGGGCAAATTGGCCCCAAGTCTGGGCATAGTTTGACCAATTTTCAGAGGCCTGGCTGGTGACAGCAGGGACAGCAGGCAGTGACAGGCCCGGGGCTGACAGGCTCCCCATCCCCTAGGGGGTGCCTGGCTGCCACACCCAACTGACATAGAACCTTTGTCACAATGCCCGCTACCGTGGCGAGTATGTGGTGACTCTGCAGGTGACAGGGACACTGCAGGACTTGGTGGCAGCTCAGCAATTTCTGAGTTCCCCAAAGAAGCGGAATTCTGCAAATTGCTGCCTTTGCTCTTGAAAGGATATCATCAGATGGGTGTTTTGGTGTCACACTCTGAAAACCAGAGCAGAAATGGTGAAATATTCCCATGATATGCATGGTCCCTGCACCAAAGCACCATGACTCAGCCTAAGGAGATCTGCAGCTTATTTTTTTGTACTGCCAGCAGATTGTGGAAGCACAGTATAAAAACCATCCTTATGGAGAGATCTGCGTATTTTAGGCTTAGTCTTAGTGTCTCAAGTAGCTGGGGTTTTTGCTTGGGCCTAATCCATACGGTCTTATAGCCTTACTCCTAGTCTGAAGACGAATGTGCTAGAAACTATAAAGCGAAAACATGTCCTGCAGCCTAGCCTTGCTTTGCCTGTCCTTGCCTGTCCTTGCCTTGCCTTATTTCCTTCTCATCCTGTTCTCTGTCCCATCCTCTCTCACTAACCCCTCGTCTGGCTGCATGTCTCGTCTTTCCTTTTCTCTCACTCTCCTGCTTCCTGCCTCTTTTCCTGCAATTCCTCCATCTCACTCCTGCAGCCCAACACTACTTTTTATTCTTCCTTCCCTTTCTCCTGCTCCCTTCGCTTTCTCCCTCTGTCCCATATCTTTCTTCCCGACTTGTCTTTTCAAGACTTTGGGGCAAATTGGCCCCAAGTCTGGGCATGGTTTCACCAATTTTCAGAGCCCTGGCTGGTGACAGCAGGGGCAGCAGGCAGTGACAGGCCCGGGGCTGACAGGCTCCCCATCCCCTAGGGGGCGCCTGGCTGCCACACCCAGCTGACATAGAACCTTTGTCACAATGCCCGCTACCGTGGCGAGTATGTGGTGACTCTGCAGGTGACAGGGACACTGCAGGACTTGGTGTCAGCTCAGCAATTTCTCAGTTCCCCAAGGAAGCGGAATTCTGCAAATTTATGCCTTTGCTCTTGAAAGGATATCATCAGGTGGGTGTTTTGGTGTCATACTCTGAAAACCAGATCAGAAATGGTGAAATATTTCCATGATATGCATGGTCCCTGCACCAAAGCACCGTGACTCAGCCTAAGGAGATCTGCAGCTTATTTTTTTGTACTGCCAGCAGATTGTGGAAGCACAGTATAAAAACCATCCTTATGGAGAGATCTGCGTATTTTAGGCTTAGTCTTAGTGTCTCAAGTAGCTGGGGTTTTTGCTTGGGCCTAATCCATACGGTCTTATGGCCTTACTCCTAGTCTGAAGACGAATGTGCTAGAAACTATAAAGCGAAAACATGTCCTGCAGCTTAGCCTTGCTTTGCCTGTCCTTGCCTGTCCTTGCCTTGCCTTATTTCCTTCTCATCCTGTTCTCTGTCCCATCCTCCCTCACTAACCCCTCGTCTGGCTGCATGTCTCTACTTTCCTTTTCTCTCACTCTCCTGCTTCCTGCCTCTATTCCTGCAATTCCTCCATCTCACTCCTGCAGCCCAACACTACTTTTTATTCTTCCTTCCCTTTCTCCTGCTCCCTTCGCTTTCTCCCTCTGTCCCATATCTTTCTTCCCGACTTGTCTTTTCAAGACTTTGGGGTAAATTGGCCCCAAGTCTGGGCATGGTTTCACCAATTTTCAGAGCCCTGGCTGGTGACAGCAGGGGCAGCAGGCAGTGACAGGCCCGGGGCTGACAGGCTCCCCATCCCCTAGCGGGCGCCTGGCTGCCACACCCAGCTGACATAGAACCTTTGTCACAATGCCCGCTACCGTGGCGAGTATGTGGTGACTCTGCAGGTGACAGGGACACTGCAGGACTTGGTGGCAGCTCAGCAATTTCTCAGTTCCCCAAAGAAGCGGAATTCTGCAAATTGCTGCCTTTGCTCTTGAAAGGATATCATCAGGTGGGTGTTTTGGTGTCATACTCTGAAAACCAGAGCAGAAATGGTGAAATATTCCCATGATATGCATGGTCCCTGCACCAAAGCACCGTGACTAAGCCTAAGGAGATCTGCAGCTTATTTTTTTGTACTGCCAGCAGATTGTAGAAGCACAGTATAAAAACCATCCTTATGGAGAGATCTGCGTATTTTAGGCTTAGTCTTAGTGTCTCAAGTAGCTGGGGTTTTTGCTTGGGCCTAATCCATACGGTCTTATGGCCTTACTCCTAGTCTGAAGACGAATGTGCTAGAAACTATAAAGCGAAAACATGTCCTGCAGCTTAGCCTTGCTTTGCCTGTCCTTGCCTGTCCTTGCCTTGCCTTATTTCCTTCTCATCCTGTTCTCTGTCCCATCCTCCCTCACTAACCCCTCGTCTGGCTGCATGTCTCTACTTTCCTTTTCTGTCACTCTCCTGCTTCCTGCCTCTTTTCCTGCAATTCCTCCATCTCACTCCTGCAGCCCAACACTACTTTTTATTCTTCCTTCCCTTTCTCCTGCTCCCTTCGCTTTCTCCCTCTGTCCCATATCTTTCTTCCCGACTTGTCTTTTCAAGACTTTGGGGCAAATTGGCCCCAAGTCTGGGCATAGTTTGACCAATTTTCAGAGGCCTGGCTGGTGACAGCAGGGACAGCAGGCAGTGACAGGCCCGGGGCTGACAGGCTCCCCATCCCCTAGGGGGCGCCTGGCTGCCACACCCAGCTGACATAGAACCTTTGTCACAATGCCCGCTACCGTGGCGAGTATGTGGTGACTCTGCAGGTGACAGGGACACTGCAGGACTTGGTGGCAGCTCAGCAATTTCTCAGTTCCCCAAAGAAGCGGAATTCTGCAAATTGCTGCCTTTGCTCTTGAAAGGATATCATCAGGTGGGTGTTTTGGTGTCATACTCTGAAAACCAGAGCAGAAATGGTGAAATATTCCCATGATATGCATGGTCCCTGCACCAAAGCACCATGACTCAGCCTAAGGAGATCTGCAGCTTATTTTTTTGTACTGCCAGCAGATTGTGGAAGCACAGTATAAAAACCATCCTTATGGAGAGATCTGCGTATTTTAGGCTTAGTCTTAGTGTCTCAAGTAGCTGGGGTTTTTGCTTGGGCCTAATCCATACGGTCTTATGGCCTTACTCCTAGTCTGAAGACGAATGTGCTAGAAACTATAAAGCGAAAAAATGTCCTGCAGCTTAGCCTTGCTTTGCCTGTCCTTGCCTGTCCTTGCATTGCCTTATTTCCTTCTCATCCTGTTCTCTGTCCCATCCTCTCTCACTAACCCCTCGTCTGGCTGCATGTCTCTACTTTCCTTTTCTCTCACTCTCCTGCTTCCTGCCTCTATTCCTGCAATTCCTCCATCTCACTCCTGCAGCCCAACACTACTTTTTATTCTTCCTTCCCTTTCTCCTGCTCCCTTCGCTTTCTCCCTCTGTCCCATATCTTTCTTCCCGACTTGTCTTTTCAAGAGTTTGGGGCAAACTGGCCCCAAGTCTGGGCATGGTTTCACCAGTTTTCAGAGCCCTGGCTGGTGACAGCAGGGGCAGCAGGCAGTGACAGGCCCGGGGCTGACAGGCTCCCCATCCCCTAGGGGGCGCCTGGCTGCCACACCCAGCTGACATAGAACCTTTGTCACAATGCCCGCTACCGTGGCGAGTATGTGGTGACTCTGCAGGTGACAGGGACACTGCAGGACTTGGTGGCAGCTCAGCAATTTCTCAGTTCCCCAAAGAAGCGGAATTCTGCAAATTGCTGCCTTTGCTCTTGAAAGGATATCATCAGGTGGGTGTTTTGGTGTCATACTCTGAAAACCAGAGCAGAAATGGTGAAATATTCCCATGATATGCATGGTCCCTGCACCAAAGCACCATGACTCAGCCTAAGGAGATCTGCAGCTTATTTTTTTGTACTGCCAGCAGATTGTGGAAGCACAGTATAAAAACCATCCTTATGGAGAGATCTGCGTATTTGAGGCTTAGTCTTAGTGTCTCAAGTAGCTGGGGTTTTTGCTTGGGCCTAATCCATACGGTCTTATGGCCTTACTCCTAGTCTGAAGACGAATGTGCTAGAAACTATAAAGCGAAAACATGTCCTGCAGCCTAGCCTTGCTTTGCCTGTCCTTGCCTGTCCTTGCCTTGCCTTATTTCCTTCTCATCCTATTCTCTGTCCCATCCTCTCTCACTAACCCCTCGTCTGGCTGCATGTCTCTACTTTCCTTTTCTCTCACTCTCCTGCTTCCTGCCTCTTTTCCTACAATTCCTCCATGTCACTCCTGAAGCCCAACACTACTTTTTATTCTTCCTTCCCTTTCTCCTGCTCCCTTCGCTTTCTCCCTCTGTCCCATATCTTTCTTCCCGACTTGTCTTTTCAAGACTTTGGGCCAAATTGGCCCCAAGTCTGGGCATGGTTTGACCAATTTTCAGAGGCCTGGCTGGTGACAGCAGGGACAGCAGGCAGTGACAGGCCCGGGGCTGACAGGCTCCCCATCCCCTAGCGGGCGCCTGGCTGCCACACCCAGCTGACATAGAACCTTTGTCACAATGCCCGCTACCGTGGCGAGTATGTGGTGACTCTGCAGGTGACAGGGACACTGCAGGACTTGGTGGCAGCTCAGCAATTTCTCAGTTCCCCAAAGAAGCGGAATTCTGCAAATTGCTGCCTTTGCTCTTGAAAGGATATCATCAGGTGGGTGTTTTGGTGTCATACTCTGAAAACCAGAGCAGAAATGGTGAAATATTCCCATGATATGCATGGTCCCTGCACCAAAGCACCGTGACTCATCCTAAGGAGATCTGCAGCTTATTTTTTTGTACTGCCAGCAGATTGTGGAAGCACAGTATAAAAACCATCCTTATGGAGAGATCTGCGTATTTTAGGCTTAGTCTTAGTGTCTCAAGTAGCTGGGGTTTTTGCTTGGGCCTAATCCATACGGTCTTATGGCCTTACTCCTATTCTGAAGACGAATGTGCTAGAAACTATAAAGCTATAACATGTCCTGCAGCCTAGCCTTGCTTTGCCTGTCCTTGCCTGTCCTTGCCTTGCCTTATTTCCTTCTCATCCTGTTCTCTGTCCCATCCTCCCTCACTAACCCCTCGTCTGGCTGCATGTCTCTACTTTCCTTTTCTCTCACTCTCCTGCTTCCTGCCTCTTTTCCTGCAATTCCTCCATCTCACTCCTGCAGCCCAACACTACTTTTTATTCTTCCTTCCCTTTCTCCTGCTCCCTTCGCTTTCTCCCTCTGTCCCTTATCTTTCTTCCCGACTTGTCTTTTCAAGACTTTGGGGCAAATTGGCCCCAAGTCTGGGCATGGTTTGACCAATTTTCAGAGGCCTGGCTGGTGACAGCAGGGACAGCAGGCAGTGACAGGCCCGGGGCTGACAGGCTCCCCATCCCCTAGGGGGCGCCTGGCTGCCACACCCAGCTGACATAGAACCTTTGTCACAATGCCCGCTACCGTGGCGAGTATGTGGTGACTCTGCAGGTGACAGGGACACCGCAGGACTTGGTGGCAGCTCAGCAATTTCTCAGTTCCCCAAAGAAGCGGAATTCTGCAAATTGCTGCCTTTGCTCTTGAATGGATATCATCAGGTGGGTGTTTTGGTGTCATACTCTGAAAACCAGATCAGAAATGGTGAAATATTCCCATGATATGCATGGTCCCTGCACCAAAGCACCATGACTCAGCCTAAGGAGATCTGCAGCTTATTTTTTTGTACTGCCAGCAGATTGTGGAAGCACAGTATAAAAACCATCCTTATGGAGAGATCTGTGTATTTTAGGCTTAGTCTTAGTGTCTCAAGTAGCTGGGGTTTTTGCTTGGGCCTAATCCATACGGTCTTATGGCCTTACTCCTAGTCTGAAGACGAATATGCTAGAAACTATAAAGCTATAACATGTCCTGCAGCCTAGCCTTGCTTTGCCTGTCCTTGCCTGTCCTTGCCTTGCCTTATTTCCTTCTCATCCTGTTCTCTGTCCCATCCTCCCTCACTAACCCCTCGTCTGGCTGCATGTCTCTACTTTCCTTTTCTATCACTCTCCTGCTTCCTGCCTCTTTAATGGCAGTTCCTCCATCTCACTCCTGCAGCCCAACACTACTTTTTATTCTTCCTTCCCTTTCTCCTGCTCCCTTCGCTTTCTCCCTCTGTCCCGTATCTTTCTTCCCGACTTGTCTTTTCAAGAGTTTGGGGCAAATTGGCCCCAAGTCTGGGCATGGTTTGACCAATTTTCAGAGGCCTGGCTGGTGACAGCAGGGACAGCAGGCAGTGACAGGCCCGGGGCTGACAGGCTCCCCATCCCCTAGGGGGCGCCTGGCTGCCACACCCAGCTGACATAGAACCTTTGTCACAATGCCCGCTACCGTGGCGAGTATGTGGTGACTCTGCAGGTGACAGGGACACTGCAGGACTTGGTGGCAGCTCAGCAATTTCTGAGTTCCCCAAAGAAGCGGAATTCTGCAAATTGCTGCCTTTGCTCTTGAAAGGATATCATCAGGTGGGTGTTTTGGTGTCATACTCTGAAAACCAGAGCAGAAATGGTGAAATATTCCCATGATATGCATGGTCCCTGCACCAAAGCACCGTGACTCAGCCTAAGGAGATCTGCAGCTTATTTTTTTGTACTGCCAGCAGATTGTGGAAGCACAGTATAAAAACCATCCTTATGGAGAGATCTGCGTATTTGAGGCTTAGTCTTAGTGTCTCAAGTAGCTGGGGTTTTTGCTTGGGCCTAATCCATACGGTCTTATGGCCTTACTCCTAGTCTGAAGACGAATGTGCTAGAAACTATAAAGCGAAAACATGTCCTGCAGCCTAGCCTTGCTTTGCCTGTCCTTGCCTGTCCTTGCCTTGCCTTATTTCCTTCTCATCCTATTCTCTGTCCCATCCTCTCTCACTAACCCCTCGTCTGGCTGCATGTCTCTACTTTCCTTTTCTCTCACTCTCCTGCTTCCTGCCTCTTTTCCTGCAATTCCTCCATGTCACTCCTGAAGCCCAACACTACTTTTTATTCTTCCTTCCCTTTCTCCTGCTCCCTTCGCTTTCTCCCTCTGTCCCATATCTTTCTTCCCGACTTGTCTTTTCAAGACTTTGGGCCAAATTGGCCCCAAGTCTGGGCATGGTTTGACCAATTTTCAGAGGCCTGGCTGGTGACAGCAGGGACAGCAGGCAGTGACAGGCCCGGGGCTGACAGGCTCCCCATCCCCTAGCGGGCGCCTGGCTGCCACACCCAGCTGACATAGAACCTTTGTCACAATGCCCGCTACCGTGGCGAGTATGTGGTGACTCTGCAGGTGACAGGGACACTGCAGGACTTGGTGGCAGCTCAGCAATTTCTCAGTTCCCCAAAGAAGCGGAATTCTGCAAATTGCTGCCTTTGCTCTTGAAAGGATATCATCAGGTGGGTGTTTTGGTGTCATACTCTGAAAACCAGAGCAGAAATGGTGAAATATTCCCATGATATGCATGGTCCCTGCACCAAAGCACCGTGACTCATCCTAAGGAGATCTGCAGCTTATTTTTTTGTACTGCCAGCAGATTGTGGAAGCACAGTATAAAAACCATCCTTATGGAGAGATCTGCGTATTTTAGGCTTAGTCTTAGTGTCTCAAGTAGCTGGGGTTTTTGCTTGGGCCTAATCCATACGGTCTTATGGCCTTACTCCTATTCTGAAGACGAATGTGCTAGAAACTATAAAGCTATAACATGTCCTGCAGCCTAGCCTTGCTTTGCCTGTCCTTGCCTGTCCTTGCCTTGCCTTATTTCCTTCTCATCCTGTTCTCTGTCCCATCCTCCCTCACTAACCCCTCGTCTGGCTGCATGTCTCTACTTTCCTTTTCTCTCACTCTCCTGCTTCCTGCCTCTTTTCCTGCAATTCCTCCATCTCACTCCTGCAGCCCAACACTACTTTTTATTCTTCCTTCCCTTTCTCCTGCTCCCTTCGCTTTCTCCCTCTGTCCCTTATCTTTCTTCCCGACTTGTCTTTTCAAGACTTTGGGGCAAATTGGCCCCAAGTCTGGGCATGGTTTGACCAATTTTCAGAGGCCTGGCTGGTGACAGCAGGGACAGCAGGCAGTGACAGGCCCGGGGCTGACAGGCTCCCCATCCCCTAGGGGGCGCCTGGCTGCCACACCCAGCTGACATAGAACCTTTGTCACAATGCCCGCTACCGTGGCGAGTATGTGGTGACTCTGCAGGTGACAGGGACACCGCAGGACTTGGTGGCAGCTCAGCAATTTCTCAGTTCCCCAAAGAAGCGGAATTCTGCAAATTGCTGCCTTTGCTCTTGAATGGATATCATCAGGTGGGTGTTTTGGTGTCATACTCTGAAAACCAGATCAGAAATGGTGAAATATTCCCATGATATGCATGGTCCCTGCACCAAAGCACCATGACTCAGCCTAAGGAGATCTGCAGCTTATTTTTTTGTACTGCCAGCAGATTGTGGAAGCACAGTATAAAAACCATCCTTATGGAGAGATCTGTGTATTTTAGGCTTAGTCTTAGTGTCTCAAGTAGCTGGGGTTTTTGCTTGGGCCTAATCCATACGGTCTTATGGCCTTACTCCTAGTCTGAAGACGAATATGCTAGAAACTATAAAGCTATAACATGTCCTGCAGCCTAGCCTTGCTTTGCCTGTCCTTGCCTGTCCTTGCCTTGCCTTATTTCCTTCTCATCCTGTTCTCTGTCCCATCCTCCCTCACTAACCCCTCGTCTGGCTGCATGTCTCTACTTTCCTTTTCTATCACTCTCCTGCTTCCTGCCTCTTTAATGGCAGTTCCTCCATCTCACTCCTGCAGCCCAACACTACTTTTTATTCTTCCTTCCCTTTCTCCTGCTCCCTTCGCTTTCTCCCTCTGTCCCGTATCTTTCTTCCCGACTTGTCTTTTCAAGAGTTTGGGGCAAATTGGCCCCAAGTATGGGCATGGTTTGACCAATTTTCAGAGGCCTGGCTGGTGACAGCAGGGACAGCAGGCAGTGACAGGCCCGGGGCTGACAGGCTCCCCATCCCCTAGGGGGCGCCTGGCTGCCACACCCAGCTGACATAGAACCTTTGTCACAATGCCCGCTACCGTGGCGAGTATGTGGTGACTCTGCAGGTGACAGGGACACTGCAGGACTTGGTGGCAGCTCAGCAATTTCTGAGTTCCCCAAAGAAGCGGAATTCTGCAAATTGCTGCCTTTGCTCTTGAAAGGATATCATCAGGTGGGTGTTTTGGTGTCATACTCTGAAAACCAGAGCAGAAATGGTGAAATATTCCCATGATATGCATGGTCCCTGCACCAAAGCACCGTGACTCAGCCTAAGGAGATCTGCAGCTTATTTTTTTGTACTGCCAGCAGATTGTGGAAGCACAGTATAAAAACCATCCTTATGGAGAGATCTGCGTATTTTAGGCTTAGTCTTAGTGTCTCATGTAGCTGGGGTTTTTGCTTGGGCCTAATCGATACGGTCTTATGGCCTTACTCCTAGTCTGAAGACGAATGTGCTAGAAACTATAAAGCGAAAAAATGTCCTGCAGATTAGCCTTGCTTTGCCTGTCCTTGCCTGTGCTTGCCTTGCCTTATTTCCTTCTCATCCTGTTCTCTGTCCCATCCTCCCTCACTAACCCCTCATCTGGCTGCATGTCTCTACTTTTCTTTTCTCTCACTCTCCTGCTTCCTGCCTCTTTTCCTGCAATTCCTCCATCTCACTCCTGAAGCCCAACACTACTTTTTATTCTTCCTTCCCTTTCTCCTGCTCCCTTCGCTTTCTCCCTCTGTCCCATATCTTTCTTCCCGACTTGTCTTTTCAAGACTTTGGGCAAAATTGGCCCCAAGTCTGGGCATTGTTTGACCAATTTTCAGAGGCCTGGCTGGTGACAGCAGGGACAGCAGGCAGTGACAGGCCCGGGGCTGACAGGCTCTCCATCCCCTAGGGGGCGCCTGGCTGCCACACCCAGCTGACATAGAACCTTTGTCACAATGCCCGCTACCGTGGCGAATATCTGGTGACTTTACAGGTGACAGGGACACTGCAGGACTTGGTGGCAGCTCAGCAATTTCTCACTTCCCCAAAGAAGCGGAATTCTGCAAATTGCTGCCTTTGCTCTTGAAAGGATATCATCAGGTGGGTGTTTTGGTGTCATACTCTGAAAACCAGAGCAGAAATGGCGAAATATTCCCATGATATGCATGGTCCCTGCACCAAAGCACCGTGACTCAGCCTAAGGAGATCTGCAGCTTATTTTTTTGTACTGCCAGCAGATTGTGGAAGCACAGTATAAAAACCATCCTTATGGAGAGATCTGCGTATTTTAGGCTTAGTCTTAGTGTCTCAAGTAGCTGGGGTTTTTGCTTGGGCCTAATCCATACGGTCTTATGGCCTTACTCCTAGTCTGAAGACGAATGTGCTAGAAACTATAAAGCGAAAACATGTCCTGCAGCTTAGCCTTGCTTTGCCTGTCCTTGCCTGTCCTTGCCTTCCCTTATTTCCTTCTCATCCTGTTCTCTGTCCCATCCTCTCTCACTAACCCCTCGTCTGGCTGCATGTCTCTACTTTCCTTTTCTCTCACTCTCCTGCTTCCTGCCTCTTTAATGGCAATTCCTCCATCTCACTCCTGAAGCCCAAAACTACTTTTTATTCTTCCTTCCCTTTCTCCTGCTCCCTTCGCTTTCTCCCTCTGTCCCATATCTTTCTTCCCGACTTGTCTTTTCAAGACTTTGGGCCAAACTGGCCCCAAGTCTGGGCATGGTTTGACCAATTTTCAGAGGCCTGGCTGGTGACAGCAGGGACAGCAGGCAGTGACAGGCCCGGGGCTGACAGGCTCCCCATCCCCTAGCGGGCGCCTGGCTGCCACACGCAGGTGACATAGAACCTTTGTCACAATGCCCGCTACCGTGGCGAGTATGTGGTGACTCTGCAGGTGACAGGGACACTGCAGGACTTGGTGGCAGCTCAGCAATTTCTGAGTTCCCCAAAGAAGCGGAATTCTGCAAATTGCTGCCTTTGCTCTTGAAAGGATATCATCAGGTGGGTGTTTTGGTGTCATACTCTGAAAACCAGATCAGAAATGGTGAAATATTCCCATGATATGCATGGTCCCTGCACCAAAGCACCATGACTCAGCCTAAGGAGATCTGCAGCTTATTTTTTTGTACTGCCAGCAGATTGTGGAAGCACAGTATAAAAACCATCCTTATGGAGAGATCTGCGTATTTTAGGCTTAGTCTTAGTGTCTCAAGTAGCTGGGGTTTTTGCTTGGGCCTAATCCATACGGTCTTATGGCCTTACTCCTAGTCTGAAGACGAATGTGCTAGAAACTATAAAGCTATAACATGTCCTGCAGCCTAGCCTTGCTTTGCCTGTCCTTGCCTGTCCTTGCCTTGCCTTATTTCCTTCTCATCCTGTTCTCTGTCCCATCCTCCCTCACTAACCCCTCGTCTGGCTGCATGTCTCTACTTTCCTTTTCTCTCACTCTCCTGCTTCCTGCCTCTTTAATGGCAGTTCCTCCATCTCACTCCTGCAGCCCAACACTACTTTTTATTCTTCCTTCCCTTTCTCCTGCTCCCTTCGCTTTCTCCCTCTGTCCCATATCTTTCTTCCCGACTTGTCTTTTCAAGACTTTGGGCCAAATTGGCCCCAAGTCTGGGCATGGTTTGACCAATTTTCAGAGGCCTGGCTGGTGACAGCAGGGACAGCAGGCAGTGACAGGCCCGGGGCTGACAGGCTCCCCATCCCCTAGGGGGCGCCTGGCTGCCACACCCAGCTGACATAGAACCTTTGTCACAATGCCCGCTACCGTGGCGAGTATGTGGTGACTCTGCAGGTGACAGGGACACTGCAGGACTTGGTGGCAGCTCAGCAATTTCTGAGTTCCCCAAAGAAGCGGAATTCTGCAAATTGCTGCCTTTGCTCTTGAAAGGATATCATCAGGTGGGTGTTTTGGTGTCATACTCTGAAAACCAGAGCAGAAATGGTGAAATATTCCCATGATATGCATGGTCCCTGCACCAAAGCACCGTGACTCAGCCTAAGGAGAT
The DNA here is from genome assembly GCF_036013475.1 of Columba livia. Lineage (NCBI taxonomy): Eukaryota > Metazoa > Chordata > Aves > Columbiformes > Columbidae > Columba > Columba livia. The sequence continues at coordinate 40,918,487 of NC_088607.1, read as the reverse complement.
CTGCAGCTTATTTTTTTGTACTGCCAGCAGATTGTGGAAGCACAGTATAAAAACCATCCTTATGGAGAGATCTGCGTATTTTAGGCTTAGTCTTAGTGTCTCATGTAGCTGGGGTTTTTGCTTGGGCCTAATCGATACGGTCTTATGGCCTTACTCCTAGTCTGAAGACGAATGTGCTAGAAACTATAAAGCGAAAAAATGTCCTGCAGCTTAGCCTTGCTTTGCCTGTCCTTGCCTGTCCTTGCCTTCCCTTATTTCCTTCTCATCCTGTTCTCTGTCCCATCCTCTCTCACTAACCCCACGTCTGGCTGCATGTCTCTACTTTCCTTTTCTCTCACTCTCCTGCTTCCTGCCTCTTTTCCTGCAATTCCTCCATCTCACTCCTGAAGCCCAAAACTACTTTTTATTCTTCCTTCCCTTTCTCCTGCTCCCTTCGCTTTCTCCCTCTGTCCCATATCTTTCTTCCCGACTTGTCTTTTCAAGACTTTGGGCCAAACTGGCCCCAAGTCTGGGCATGGTTTGACCAATTTTCAGAGGCCTGGCTGGTGACAGCAGGGGCAGCAGTTAGTGACAGGCCCGGGGCTGACAGGCTCCCCATCCCCTAGGGGGCGCCTGGCTGCCACACCCAGCTGACATAGAACCTTTGTCACAATGCCCGCTACCGTGGCGAGTATGTGGTGACTCTGCAGGTGACAGGGACACTGCAGGACTTGGTGGCAGCTCAGCAATTTCTCACTTCCCCAAAGAAGCGGAATTCTGCAAATTGCTGCCTTTGCTCTTGAAAGGATATCATCAGGTGGGTGTTTTGGTGTCATACTCTGAAAACCAGAGCAGAAATGGTGAAATATTCCCGTGATATGCATGGTCCCTGCACCAAAGCACCATGACTCAGCCTAAGGAGATCTGCAGCTTATTTTTTTGTACTGCCAGCAGATTGTGGAACCACAGTATAAAAACCATCCTTATGGAGAGATCTGCGTATTTTAGGCTTAGTCTTAGTGTCTCAAGTAGCTGGGGTTTTTGCTTGGGCCTAATCCATACGGTCTTATGGCCTTACTCCTAGTCTGAAGACGAATGTGCTAGAAACTATAAAGCTTAAACATGTCCTGCAGCCTAGCCTTGCTTTGCCTGTCCTTGCCTGTCGTTGCCTTGCCTTATTTCCTTCTCATCCTGTTCTCTGTCCCATCCTCTCTCACAAACCCCTCTTCTGGCTGCATGTCTCTACTTTCCTTTTCTCTCACTCTCCTGCTTCCTGCCTCTTTTCCTGCAATTCCTCCATCTCAATCCTGCAGCCCAACACTACTTTTTATTCTTCCTTCCCTTTCTCCTGCTCCCTTCGCTTTCTCCCTCTGTCCCATATCTTTCTTCCCGACTTGTCTTTTCAAGACTTTGGGCCAAATTGGCCCCAAGTCTGGGCATGGTTTGACCAATTTTCAGAGGCCTGGCTGGTGACAGTAGGGACAGCAGGCAGTGACAGGCCCAGGGCTGACAGGCTCCCCATCCCCTAGCGGGCGCCTGGCTGCCACACCCAGCTGACATAGAACCTTTGTCACAATGCCCGCTACCGTGGCGAGTATGTGGTGACTCTGCAGGTGACAGGGACACTGCAGGACTTGGTGGCAGCTCAGCAATTTCTGAGTTCCCCAAAGAAGCGGAATTCTGCAAATTGCTGCCTTTGCTCTTGAAAGGATATCATCAGGTGGGTGTTTTGGTGTCATACTCTGAAAACCAGAGCAGAAATGGTGAACTATTCCCATGATATGCATGGTCCCTGCACCAAAGCACCGTGACTCAGCCTAAGGAGATCTGCAGCTTATTTTTTTGTACTGCCAGCAGATTGTGGAAGCACAGTATAAAAACCATCCTTATGGAGAGATCTGCGTATTTTAGGCTTAGTCTTAGTGTCTCATGTAGCTGGGGTTTTTGCTTGGGCCTAATCCATACGGTCTTATGGCCTTACTCCTAGTCTGAAGACGAATGTGCTAGAAACTATAAAGCGAAAACATGTCCTGCAGCTTAGCCTTGCTTTGCCTGTCCTTGCCTGTCCTTGCCTTGCCTTATTTCCTTCTCATCCTGTTCTCTGTCCCATCCTCCCTCACTAACCCCTCGTCTGGCTGCATGTCTCTACTTTCCTTTTCTCTCACTCTCCTGCTTCCTGCCTCTTTTCCTGCAATTCCTCCATCTCACTCCTGAAGCCCAACACTACTTTTTATTCTTACTTCCCTTTCTCCTGCTCCCTTCGCTTTCTCCCTCTGTCCCATATCTTTCTTCCCGACTTGTCTTTTCAAGACTTTGGGCCAAATTGGCCCCAAGTCTGGGCATGGTTTGACCAATTTTCAGAGGCCTGGCTGGTGACAGCAGGGACAGCAGGCAGTGACAGGCCCGGGGCTGACAGGCTCCCCATCCCCTAGGGGGCGCCTGGCTGCCACACCCAGCTGACATAGAACCTTTGTCACAATGCCCGCTACCGTGGCGAGTATGTGGTGACTCTGCAGGTGACAGGGACACTGCAGGACTTGGTGTCAGCTCAGCAATTTCTCACTTCCCCAAAGAAGCGGAATTCTGCAAATTGCTGCCTTTGCTCTTGAAAGGATATCATCAGGTGGGTGTTTTGGTGTCATACTCTGAAAACCAGATCAGAAATGGTGAAATATTCCCATGATATGCATGGTCCCTGTACCAAAGCACCGTGACTCAGCCTAAGGAGATCTGCAGCTTATTTTTTTGTACTGCCAGCAGATTGTGGAAGCACAGTATAAAAACCATCCTTATGGAGAGATCTGCGTATTTTAGGCTTAGTCTTAGTGTCTCAAGTAGCTGGGGTTTTTGCTTGGGCCTAATCCATACGGTCTTATGGCCTTACTCCTAGTCTGAAGACGAATGTGCTAGAAACTATAAAGCTATAACATGTCCTACAGCCTAGCCTTGCTTTGCCTGTCCTTGCCTGTCCTTGCCTTGCCTTATTTCCTTCTCATCCTGTTCTCTGTCCCATCCTCCCTCACTAACCCCTCGTCTGGCTGCATGTCTCTACTTTCCTTTTCTCTCACTCTCCTGCTTCCTGCCTCTTTTCCTGCAATTCCTCCATCTCAATCCTGCAGCCCAACACTACTTTTTATTCTTCCTTCCCTTTCTCCTGCTCCCTTCGCTTTCTCCCTCTGTCCCATATCTTTCTTCCCGACTTGTCTTTTCAAGACTTTGGGCCAAATTGGCCCCAAGTCTGGGCATGGTTTGACCAATTTTCAGAGGCCTGGCTGGTGACAGCAGGGACAGCAGGCAGTGACAGGCCCGGGGCTGACAGGCTCCCCATCCCCTAGGGGGCGCCTGGCTGCCACACCCAGCTGACATAGAACCTTTGTCACAATGCCCGCTACCGTGGCGAGTATGTGGTGACTCTGCAGGTGACAGGGACACTGCAGGACTTGGTGGCAGCTCAGCAATTTCTCAGTTCCCCAAAGAAGCGGAATTCTGCAAATTGCTGCCTTTGCTCTTGAAAGGATATCATCAGGTGGGTGTTTTGGTGTCATACTCTGAAAACCAGAGCAGAAATGGTGAAATATTCCCATGATATGCATGGTCCCTGCACCAAAGCACCATGACTCAGCCTAAGGAGATCTGCAGCTTATTTTTTTGTACTGCCAGCAGATTGTGGAAGCACAGTATAAAAACCATCCTTATGGAGAGATCTGCGTATTTGAGGCTTAGTCTTAGTGTCTCAAGTAGCTGGGGTTTTTGCTTGGGCCTAATCCATACGGTCTTATGGCCTTACTCCTAGTCTGAAGACGAATGTGCTAGAAACTATAAAGCGAAAAAATGTCCTGCAGCTTAGCCTTGCTTTGCCTGTCCTTGCCTGTCCTTGCCTTGCCTTATTTCCTTCTCATCCTGTTCTCTGTCCCATCCTCCCTCACTAACCCCTCGTCTGGCTGCATGTCTCTACTTTCCTTTTCTCTCACTCTCCTGCTTCCTGCACCTTTTCCTGCAATTCCTCCATCTCACTCCTGAAGCCCAACACTACTTTTTATTCTTCCTTCCCTTTCTCCTGCTCCCTTCGCTTTCTCCCTCTGTCCCATATCTTTCTTCCCGACTTGTCTTTTCAAGACTTTGGGCAAAATTGGCCCCAAGTCTGGGCATGGTTTGGCCAATTTTCAGAGGCCTGGCTGGTGACAGCAGGGACAGCAGGCAGTGACAGGCCCGGGGCTGACAGGCTCCCCATCCCCTAGCGGGCGCCTGGCTGCCACACCCAGCTGACATAGAACCTTTGTCACAATGCCCGCTACCGTGGCGAATATCTGGTGACTTTACAGGTGACAGGGACACTGCAGGACTTGGTGTCTGCTCAGCAATTTCTCAGTTCCCCAAAGAAGCGGAATTCTGCAAATTGCTGCCTTTGCTCTTGAAAGGATATCATCAGGTGGGTGTTTTGGTGTCATACTCTGAAAACCAGAGCAGAAATGGTGAAATATTCCCATGATATGCATGGTCCCTGCACCAAAGCACCGTGACTCAGCCTAAGGAGATCTGCAGCTTATTTTTTTGTACTGCCAGCAGATTGTGGAAGCACAGTATAAAAACCATCCTTATGGAGAGATCTGCGTATTTTAGGCTTAGTCTTAGTGTCTCATGTAGCTGGGGTTTTTGCTTGGGCCTAATCGATACGGTCTTATGGCCTTACTCCTAGTCTGAAGACGAATGTGCTAGAAACTATAAAGCGAAAACATGTCCTGCAGCTTAGCCTTGCTTTGCCTGTCCTTGCCTGTCCTTGCCTTGCCTTATTTCCTTCTCATCCTGTTCTCTGTCCCATCCTCTCTCACTAACCCCTCGTCTGGCTGCATGTCTCTACTTTCCTTTTCTCTCACTCTCCTGCTTCCTGCCTCTTTTCCTGCAACTCCTCCATCTCACTCCTGAAGCCCAACACTACTTTTTATTCTTCCTTCCCTTTCTCCTGCTCCCTTCGCTTTCTCCCTCTGTCCCATATCTTTCTTCCCGACTTGTCTTTTCAAGACTTTGGGCAAAATTGGCCCCAAGTCTGGGCATGGTTTGACCAATTTTCAGAGGCCTGGCTGGTGACAGTAGGGACAGCAGGCAGTGACAGGCCCAGGGCTGACAGGCTCCCCATCCCCTAGCGGGCGCCTGGCTGCCACACCCAGCTGACATAGAACCTTTGTCACAATGCCCGCTACCGTGGCGAATATCTGGTGACTTTACAGGTGACAGGGACACTGCAGGACTTGGTGGCAGCTCAGCAATTTCTCAGTTCCCCAAAGAAGCGGAATTCTGCAAATTGCTGCCTTTGCTCTTGAAAGGATATCATCAGGTGGGTGTTTTGGTGTCATACTCTGAAAACCAGAGCAGAAATGGCGAAATATTCCCATGATATGCATGGTCCCTGCACCAAAGCACCGTGACTCAGCCTAAGGAGATCTGCAGCTTATATTTTTGTACTGCCAGCAGATTGTGGAAGCAAAGTATAAAAACCATCCTTATGGAGAGATCTGCATATTTTAGGCTTAGTCTTAGTGTCTCAAGTAGCTGGGGTTTTTGCTTGGGCCTAATCCATACGGTCTTATGGCCTTACTCCTAGTCTGAAGACGAATGTGCTAGAAACTATAAAGCGAAAAAATGTCCTGCAGCTTAGCCTTGCTTTGCCTGTCCTTGCCTGTCCTTGCCTTGCCTTATTTCCTTCTCATCCTGTTCTCTGTCCCATCCTCTCTCACTAACCCCTCGTCTGGCTGCATGTCTCTACTTTCCTTTTCTCTCACTCTCCTGCTTCCTGCCTCTTTTCCTGCAATTCCTCCATCTCACTCCTGAAGCCCAAAACTACTTTTTATTCTTCCTTCCCTTTCTCCTGCTCCCTTCGCTTTCTCCCTCTGTCCCATATCTTTCTTCCCGACTTGTCTTTTCAAGACTTTGGGCCAAACTGGCCCCAAGTCTGGGCATGGTTTGACCAATTTTCAGAGGCCTGGCTGGTGACAGCAGGGGCAGCAGGTAGTGACAGGCCCGGGGCTGACAGGCTCCCCATCCCCTAGGGGGCGCCTGGCTGCCACACCCAGCTGACATAGAACCTTTGTCACAATGCCCGCTACCGTGGCGAATATCTGGTGACTTTACAGGTGACAGGGACACTGCAGGACTTGGTGGCAGCTCAGCAATTTCTCAGTTCCCCAAAGAAGCGGAATTCTGCAAATTGCTGCCTTTGCTCTTGAAAGGATATCATCAGGTGGGTGTTTTGGTGTCATACTCTGAAAACCAGAGCAGAAATGGTGAAATATTCCCATGATATGCATGGTCCCTGCACCAAAGCACCATGACTCAGCCTAAGGAGATCTGCAGCTTATTTTTTTGTACTGCCAGCAGATTGTGGAACCACAGTATAAAAACCATCCTTATGGAGAGATCTGCGTATTTTAGGCTTAGTCTTAGTGTCTCAAGTAGCTGGGGTTTTTGCTTGGGCCTAATCGATACGGTCTTATGTCCTTACTCCTAGTCTGAAGACGAATGTGCTAGAAACTATAAAGCGAAAACATGTCCTGCAGCTTAGCCTTGCTTTGCCTGTCCTTGCCTGTCCTTGCCTTGCCTTATTTCCTTCTCATCCTGTTCTCTGTCCCATCCTCCCTCACTAACCCCTCGTCTGGCTGCATGTCTCTACTTTCCTTTTCTCTCACTCTCCTGCTTCCTGCCTCTTTTCCTGCAATTCCTCCATCTCACTCCTGAAGCCCAACACTACTTTTTATTCTTCCTTCCCTTTCTCCTGCTCCCTTCGCTTTCTCCCTCTGTCCCATATCTTTCTTCCCGACTTGTCTTTTCAAGACTTTGGGCCAAACTGGCCCCAAGTCTGGGCATGGTTTGACCAATTTTCAGAGGCCTGGCTGGTGACAGCAGGGGCAGCAGGCAGTGACAGGCCCGGGGCTGACAGGCTCCCCATCCCCTAGGGGGCGCCTGGCTGCCACACCCAGCTGACATAGAACCTTTGTCACAATGCCCGCTACCGTTGCGAGTATGTGGTGACTCTGCAGGTGACAGGGACACTGCAGGACTTGGTGGCAGCTCAGCAATTTCTCACTTCCCCAAAGAAGCGGAATTCTGCAAATTGCTGCCTTTGCTCTTGAAAGGATATCATCAGGTGGGTGTTTTGGTGTCATACTCTGAAAACCAGAGCAGAAATGGTGAAATATTCCCATGATATGCATGGTCCCTGCACCAAAGCACCATGACTCAGCCTAAGGAGATCTGCAGCTTATTTTTTTGTACTGCCAGCAGATTGTGGAACCACAGTATAAAAACCATCCTTATGGAGAGATCTGCGTATTTGAGGCTTAGTCTTAGTGTCTCAAGTAGCTGGGGTTTTTGCTTGGGCCTAATCCATACGGTCTTATGGCCTTACTCCTAGTCTGAAGACGAATGTGCTAGAAACTATAAAGCGAAAAAATGTCCTGCAGCTTAGCCTTGCTTTGCCTGTCCTTGCCTGTCCTTGCCTTGCCTTATTTCCTTCTCATCCTGTTCTCTGTCCCATCCTCCCTCACTAACCCCTCGTCTGGCTGCATGTCTCTACTTTCCTTTTCTCTCACTCTCCTGCTTCCTGCACCTTTTCCTGCAATTCCTCCATCTCACTCCTGAAGCCCAACACTACTTTTTATTCTTCCTTCCCTTTCTCCTGCTCCCTTCGCTTTCTCCCTCTGTCCCATATCTTTCTTCCCGACTTGTCTTTTCAAGACTTTGGGCCAAATTGGCCCCAAGTCTGGGCATGGTTTGACCAATTTTCAGAGGCCTGGCTGGTGACAGTAGGGACAGCAGGCAGTGACAGGCCCAGGGCTGACAGGCTCCCCATCCCCTAGGGGGCGCCTGGCTGCCACACCCAGCTGACATAGAACCTTTGTCACAATGCCCGCTACCGTGGCGAGTATGTGGTGACTCTGCAGGTGACAGGGACACTGCAGGACTTGGTGGCAGCTCAGCAATTTCTCAGTTCCCCAAAGAAGCGGAATTCTGCAAATTGCTGCCTTTGCTCTTGAAAGGATATCATCAGGTGGGTGTTTTGGTGTCATACTCTGAAAACCAGAGCAGAAATGTTGAACTATTCCCATGATATGCATGGTCCCTGCACCAAAGCACCGTGACTCAGCCTAAGGAGATCTGCAGCTTATTTTTTTGTACTGCCAGCAGATTGTGGAAGCACAGTATAAAAACCATCCTTATGGAGAGATCTGCGTATTTTAGGCTTAGTCTTAGTGTCTCATGTAGCTGGGGTTTTTGCTTGGGCCTAATCCATACGGTCTTATGTCCTTACTCCTAGTCTGAAGACGAATGTGCTAGAAACTATAAAGCGAAAACATGTCCTGCAGCTTAGCCTTGCTTTGCCTGTCCTTGCCTGTCCTTGCCTTGCCTTATTTCCTTCTCATCCTGTTCTCTGTCCCATCCTCCCTCACTAACCCCTCGTCTGGCTGCATGTCTCTACTTTCCTTTTCTCTCACTCTCCTGCTTCCTGCCTCTTTTCCTGCAATTCCTCCATCTCACTCCTGAAGCCCAAAACTACTTTTTATTCTTCCTTCCCTTTCTCCTGCTCCCTTCGCTTTCTCCCTCTGTCCCATATCTTTCTTCCCGACTTGTCTTTTCAAGACTTTGGGCCAAACTGGCCCCAAGTCTGGGCATGGTTTGACCAATTTTCAGAGGCCTGGCTGGTGACAGCAGGGGCAGCAGGCAGTGACAGGCCCGGGGCTGACAGGCTCCCCATCCCCTAGGGGGCGCCTGGCTGCCACACCCAGCTGACATAGAACCTTTGTCACAATGCCCGCTACCGTGGCGAGTATGTGGTGACTCTGCAGGTGACAGGGACACTGCAGGACTTGGTGGCAGCTCAGCAATTTCTCACTTCCCCAAAGAAGCGGAATTCTGCAAGTTGCTGCCTTTGCTCTTGAAAGGATATCATCAGGTGGGTGTTTTGGTGTCATACTCTGAAAACCAGATCAGAAATGGTGAAATATTCCCATGATATGCATGGTCCCTGTACCAAAGCACCGTGACTCAGCCTAAGGAGATCTGCAGCTTATTTTTTTGTACTGCCAGCAGATTGTGGAAGCACAGTATAAAAACCATCCTTATGGAGAGATCTGCGTATTTTAGGCTTAGTCTTAGTGTCTCAAGTAGCTGGGGTTTTTGCTTGGGCCTAATCCATACGGTCTTATGGCCTTACTCCTAGTCTGAAGACGAATGAGCTATAAACTATAAAGCAAAAATATGTCCTGCAGCCTAGCCTTGCTTTGCCTGTCCTTGCCTGTCCTTGCCTTGTCTTATTTCCTTCTCATCCTGTTCTCTGTCCCATCCTCTCTCACTAACCCCTCGTCTGGCTGCATGTCTCTTCTTTCCTTTTCTCTCACTCTCCTGCTTCCTGCCTCTTTTCCTGCAATTCCTCCATCTCACTCCTGAAGCCCAACACTACTTTTTATTCTTCCTTCCCTTTCTCCTGCTCCCTTCGCTTTCTCCCTCTGTCCCATATCTTTCTTCCCGACTTGTCTTTTCAAGACTTTGGGCCAAATTGGCCCCAAGTCTGGGCATGGTTTGGCCAATTTTCAGTGCCCTGGCTGGTGACAGCAGGGACAGCAGGCAGTGACAGGCCCGGGGCTGACAGGCTCCCCATCCCCTAGGGGGCGCCTGGCTGCCACACCCAGCTGACATAGAACCTTTGTCACAATGCCCGCTACCGTGGCGAGTATGCGGTGACTCTGGAGGCAACAGGGACAATGCAGGACTTGGTGTCAGCTCAGCAATTTCTCACTTCCTCTAAGAAGCGGAATTCTGCAAATTGCTGCCTTTGCTCTTGAAAGGATGTCATCAGGTGTGTGTTTTGGTGTAATACACTAAAACCAGAGCAGAAATGGTGAAATATTCCCATGATATGCATGATCCCTACACCAAAGCACCATTACTCAGCCTAAGGATATCTGCAGCTTATATTTTTGTACTGCCAGCAGATTGTGGAAGCACAGTATAAAAACAATCCTTATGGAGAGATCTTCTTATTTTAGGCTTAGTCTAAGTGTCTCAAGTAGCTGGGGTTTTTGCTTGGGCCTAATCCATACGGTCTTATGGCTATCCACCACATCTGAAGACGAATGTGCTAGAAACTATAAAGCAAAAAAATGTCCTGCAGCCTAGCCTTGCCTTGCCTATCCTTGCCTGTCCTTGCCTTGCCTTATTTCCTTCTCATCCAGTTCTCTGTCCCATCCTCCCTCACTAATCCCTCGTCTGGCTGCATGTCTCTTCTTTCCTTTTCTCTCACTCTCCCGCTTCCTGCCTCTTTAATGGCAATTCATCCATCTCACTCCTGAAGCCCAACACTACTTTTTATTCTTCCTTTCCTTTTGTTCTGCTCCCTTCGCTTTCTCCCTCTGCCCCATATCTTTTTTCCAGACTTGTCTGTTGGAGACTTTGGGCCCCTTTGGGCCCAAGTCTGGGCATGGTTTGACCAGTTTTCAGAGGCCTGGCTGGTAACAGGAGGGACAGCAGGCAGTGACAGGCCCGGGGATGACAGGCTCCTCCTCCCCTAGGGGGCGGCTCTCTGTCACACCCAGCTGACATAGAACCTTTGTCACAATGCCCGCTACCGTGGTGAGGATGCGGTGACTCTGCAGGTGACAGGGACACTGACGGACTTGGTGTCAACTCAGCAATTTCTCACTTCCCCAAAACAGAGATATTCTGCAAATCGCAGCCTTTCCTCTTGAAAGGAAATCAGCAAGTGGGTGTTTTGGTGCAATACGCTGAAATCGAGGGCAGAAATGGTGAAATATTCCCATGATATGCCTGATCCCTGCACCAAAGCACCATGACTCAGCCTAAGGAGATCTACAGCTTATTTTTTTGTACTGCCAGCAGATTGTGGACGTACAGTATGAAAACCATCCTTATGGAGAGATCTGAGTATTTTAGGCTTAGTCTACGTGTCTCAGGTAGCTGAGACACTTTGTGTGTCACAAATCCCTCTTGACAGTTTCTGGATTACAAACCCCGTTGGACAGCATGGGTGTCAGAAACCCCACTGAATAGCGTGTGTGTGTCACAAATCCCTTTGGAAAGCATGGGTGTGTCACAAACCCCATCGGACAGCGTGTGTTTCACAACCCCCATTACACAGCATGTGTATCATAAACCCCATTGGAAAGTGTCTGTGTCACAAACCCCATTGGACAGCGTGTGTGTGTCACAATCCCCATTGGACAGCGAGTGTCTTACAAACACCCCTGCACACTGTGTGTGTCACAAATTCCATTGAACAGCGTGTATGTCTCAAACACCATTGGACAGCGTGCGTGTGTCACAAACCCCAATGGAAAGTGTGTGTGTCACAAACCCCAGTCGACAGCGTGTGTCACAAACCCCCCGGACAGCGTGTGTGTCACAATCCTTATTGGACAGCATGTGTGCCTCAAGCCCCATGGGACAGTGTGTGTGTCACAAACCCCATTGGACAGCTTGTGTGTGTCACAAACCCTAATGGACAGCATGTGTGTCACAAACCGCATTGGACAGTTTGTGTGTCAGAAACGCCTTTGGACAGCATGTGTGTCTGAAACCCCATTGGACAGTGTGTTTGTCAAAAACCCATTGAACAACCTTTTTGTCTCAAACCCCATTGGACAGCATGTGTATTACAAACGACATTGGACAGCATGTGTGTCACAAAACCCATGGACAGCGTGTGTGTCACAAACCCCATTGGACAGCCTTTGTGTGTCACCAACCCCGTTGGACAGTGTCTGTGCCAGAAACCCCATTGGACAGTGTGGATGTCACAAACCCCATTGGACCATGTGTGTGTCATCAACAGGATTGGACAGCCTGTGTGTCACAATCCCCATTGGACAGTGTGTGTGTCACAAAACACCTTGGACAGCGTGTGTGTCACAAACCCCATTGGAATGTGTGTGTTTCACAATCCCAATTGAATAGTGTGTGTGTCTCACAAAACCCATTGGAGAGTGTGTGTGCCATAAACCCCATTGGACAGCATGTTTTTGTCACAATCCACATTGGACAGCGTGTGTGTCACAAAAGGCATGGGGCAGCGTGTGTGTCACAAACCCCAGGGGACACTGTGTGTGTCACAAACCCCATTGTACAGCATGTGTGTCACAAACCCCATTGGACAGTGTGTGTGTCACAAACCCCACTGGATAGTGTGTCTGTGTCACAAACACCATTGGACAGCGAGTGTATTTCACACACCCCATTAGACAGTGTGTGTGCCACAAACCCCATTGGACAGCATGTGTGTTTTACAAGAACCATTGGACAACGAGTGTGTGTCACAAACCCCCTTAGACTGTGTGTGTTTCACAAAACCCATTGGGCAGAGTGTGTATCATAAAACTCATTGGAAAGTGTCTGTGACACAAACCCCATTGGACAGTGTGTGTGTGCCATAAACCCTATTGGACAGCGTGCATGTCACAATCCCCATTGGACAGCGTGTGTGTCTCAAACCCACCTGGACAGTGTGTGTGTCACAAACCCCCCTGGACAGTGTCTGTGTCACAAACAGCATTTCACAGCGTGTGTGTCTACAAACGCCATTGGACAGCGATTGTGTGTCACAACCCCATTAGATTGTGTGTGTGTCACTAAACCCATTATACAGCGTTTGTGTCACAAATCCCATTGGACAGCGTGTGTGTCACAAACCCCATTTGACAGCGTGTGTGTCACAAACACAATTGGACAGCGAGTGTGTGTCACAAAACCCATTAAACAGTGTGTGTGTCACAAAACGCTTTGGACAGCATGTGTGTCACAAAACCCATTGGAATGTGTGTGTCACAAACCCCATTGTACAGCGCGTGTGTGTCACAAACCCTATTGGAAAGCTTGTGTGTCAGAAACCCCATTGGATAGAGTATGTGTGGCATAAACCCCATTGGACAGCGTGTGTGTGTCACAAACCCATTTGCACAGTGTGTGTGCCATAAACCCCTTTGGACAGCGTGTGTGAGTCACAATCCCTATTGAACAGCCTGTGTGTCACAATCCCCATTTGACAGCCTCTGTGTCTCAAACACCATTGAACAGCGTGTGTGTCTCAAACCCCCCTGGACAGTGTGTGTGTCACAAACACCCCTTGACAGTTTCTGTGTCACAAACGCCATTGCACAACGTGTGTGTCGCAATCCCCTTTGGACACCGTGTGTGTGTCGAGGTTTAAGATTGCGGGGTGACAATAAAACCCTGGCAGATGTATTGTTAACCCCCTCTCCCCGCCCCCACTTTGCTCTCCCTCTCCCCGCTTTCCACTAAGGAGAGGCAATTGGGAGGAAAAGAAGGACAGAGTGAAGAGAGTTGGAAAAAATTAAAGATGTTTTACTAATGCTACTAATAAGAATAGAGAAAATAATACAAAATGTACAAAACCAATCTTGAAAGTCTCAGCAACTGCAGAGCCGGCAACCAAAGTCCTGGATTAGACTCTGCAGCCAACCGGAGCTGGATTCAGTCTCTCACTAGGCCTCAGTTCGCAGGGACGACTAGCAAGGTCCTCTTCTAATGTCGGCCATGAGCAGAAGGGAAAAAGGCAAAAGGGGAAAAACGAACGAGATCCTTGTGATCTCCCACTTTTATATGAAGTATTCAAGTGAATGGAATGTTATACACAGTTGGTCAGTTTCTTGGTCTCTTTCTTCTCGTCGCCCCTCTCGCGAGATGTCCATCCGTGCTTATCAATAAGTTTGCATTCCATTGCTAGGTTTACCAAAACATGTGTCTGGTTCTCCAGGAAAATGCAGTTAATATGAAGGCTTTAGCTGACAGGCAAATTCACTGAAAGAGATACTTGTTTTTAACTAAACCAGGACATTCCACCCCTTATAATATGCCATTCACTGAATGCTTAAACCTTATCAATACAATCTATCAATATAATCTAATTAATCACTACAACTATATATCTATATATACATATGTACATATATACACAGGAGTAATTAATCAGTGGACCATCCTTTAAAAAGTTCATTAAGTTCGTTTTGTCACAACAGTCTCCCAGGGCAGGAAAAATGGTACAAGTGCATCTCATTACCACTGTTTGTGGGTTAAAGATATCAACTTCGAAGAAGTTGTCAGGCGCCACTCGAAGAAGCTAGCTCTGGTTTCATCATCATTGTCTTGATCTGGAAGACACTTATTAAACACTGTTAGCATGGCAATTCACATCATGCAGTTCAGTATTGAATATTTTCACCTAAACTCAAATCCCCTTGAGGTACACACCGAACTTCTCCATCCTTAAGCATCGCCCACCAGGTGCTGCCAGGTCCCTGGGCAAAAACAATCCCACGAATGGGCTTGCCTTTGCCTGAGGCAGGAGTAACCCAGACTGCCTTTCCTAACATGTTTTTCATGTGTACTACAGGGACTTTATCTCCTTCTACAGTCCGTAGAATTTCTGATTGGGCAGGCCCGGCTCGATTGGTTGATCCCCGGGTGTTGACCAACCAAGTGGCTTTTGCTAAATGTGAGTCCCAATTTTTAAAGGTTCCACCACCAAGTGCCTTTAGTGTAGTTTTTAGCAAACCATTGTACCTTTCAATTTTCCCAGAGGCTGGTGCATGATATAGAATATGATATACCCACTCAATACCATGTTCTTTGGCCCAATTGTCTATAAGACTGTTTTTGAAATGAGTACCGTTGTCTGATTCAATTCTTTCTGGCTTACCGTGTCGCCAAAGGACTTGCTTTTCAAGGCCCAAGATAGGAAATTGAGTCTGTCCCAAACCGCAATGGGCAGCGTGTTTGTCACACACACCATTGGACAGCATGTGTGTCACAACCAACATTGGACAGCGTGTGTGTGTCACAATCCCCATTGGACAGTGTGTGTGTTTCACAAACCCCATTGGACAGCGTGTCTGTCACAATCTCCATTGGAATGTGTGTGGGTCACAAAAACCTCTGGACAGCGTGTGTGTCACAATCCCCACTGGACAGCGTGTGTGTCACAAACCCCCCTGGAAAGTGTGTGTGTAACAAACCCCATTGGGAAGCATCTGTGTAACAAACCCCATTGGACAGCGTGTGTTTCACAAACACTATTGGACAGTTTGTGTGTCACCAACCCCATTGGACAGAGTTTGTGTGAGTCACAATCCGCATTGGACAGTGTGTGTGTCACAAATCCCATTGGACACAGGGTGTGTCACAAACCCCCCTGTACAGTGTGTGTGTCACAATCCCCATTGGACTGTGTGTGTGTCAAAAGCCCCATTGGACAGAGTGTGTGTGTCACAAAAACCATTGGACAGCCTATGTGTCACAAACCCCATTGGACAGTGTGTGTGTCATAGACACCCCTGTACAATGTGTGTGTCACAAACCACTTTGGACAGCGTGCGTGTCACAAAGAGCATGGGACAGCTTGTGTCTGTCACAATCCGTATTGGACAGTGTGTTTGTCACAAACCCCATTAGACAGTGTGTGTGTCAGAAATCCCATTGCACAGCGTGTGTGTAACAAAACACATTGGATAGCGTGTATTTGTCACCAACCCCATTGGACAGTGTGTGTATCACAACCCCCACTGGACAGAGTGTGTGTGTCGCAAACCCCATTGGACAGTGTGTGTGTCACAAACCCCTCTAGACAGCGTGTATGTCACAAGCCCCATTGGACAGAGTGTGTGTTTCACAAACCACATTGGACAGCATGTGTGTGGTACAATCCCCATTGGACAATTGAATGTCACAAACCCCTTTGGACAGTGTGTGTGTCAGAAACCACATTGGAAACTGTGTGTGTCACAGACTGCATTAGACAGCGTGTGTGTCACAAACCCCCCTGGACACCGTGTGTGTCACAAATCCCATTGTATAGCGTGTCTGTGTCACAAACCCTATTGAAAAGTTTGTGTGTTCACAAATCCCACTGGACAGCATATGTGTCACGAACCCCATTTGACACCGTGTGTGTCACAAGCCCCATTGGACTCAGTGTGTGTGTCAGAAACCCCATTGGACATCGTGTGTGTCACTAACCCCATTGGACAGTGTGTGTGTCAAAAACCCCACTGTACAGCGTTTGTGTCACAAACCCCCCTGGACACGGTGTGTGACACAAACCCCATTGGACAGCGTGTATGACACAAACCCCTTTGGAAAGTGTGTGTGTCCCAAACCGCAATATTCAGCGTGTGTGTCACAAACACCACTGGTCAGCATGCGTATCACAAACACCATTGGACAGCGTGTGTATATCACAATCCCCATTGGACAGCGTGTATGTATCACAATCCCCATTGGATAGCGTGTGTATGTCCCAATCCCCATTGGACAGCGTGTGTGTCAGAAACCCCATTGGACAGAGTGTGTGTGACAAACCCCATTGGACAGACAGTGTGTGTGTCACAAACCCCCCTGGACAGTGCGGGTGTCACAAACCCCATTTGACAGCGTGTATGTCAGAATCACCTTTGGAGAGCGTGGGTGTGTCACAAACCCCTTAGACAGTCTGTGTGTCACAAAACCCATTGGACAGCGTGTGTGTCACAAACCACATTGGAAAGTCTGTGTGTCACAAATTCCATTGTATAGCGTGTGTATGTCACAAACCCTATTGGACACAGTGTTTGTCATGAACCCCATGGGACAGCGCCCGTTTCTCAAACCCCATTGGACAGCGTGTGTGTCACAATCCCCATCGGACAGAATGTGTTTCACAAATCCCATTTGACAGCGTGTGTGTCACAAACCCCACTGGACAGTGTGTGTGTCACAAATCCCATTGGACAGCGTGTGTGTCACAAACCCCTTTGAACGGTGTGTGTGTCACAAACCCCTCTGAACAGCGTGTGTGTCACAAACAACCCGGAGAGTCTCTGAGTCACAAACCCCTCGAGACATTGCGTGTGTCACAAACCCCATTGGACAGCATGTGTGTCACAAACCCCATGTTACAGCGTGTGTGTGTCACAATACCCATTGGACAGCGTGTGTGTCACAAGCCTCGTTGGACAGAGTGTGTGTGTCACTAACCCATTAGACAGGGTGTGTGTGTAACAATGCCCATTGGAGAGTTGTGTGTCACAAACCCCATTGAACAGAGTGTGTGTGAGAAACCCCATTAATCAGTGTGTGTGTCACAATCCCCCCTGGACAGTGTGTATGGCACAAACCCCATTAGAAACTTTGTGTGTCACAGACCCCTTTGGATAGAGTGTGTGTAACAAACCCCCCTGTACAGTGTGTGTATCACATGCCCCATTGGACAGATTGTGTGTTTCACAAAACCCATTGGAGAGCGTGTGTGTTACAAACCCCATTGGACAGTGTGTGTGTCACAAACCCCATTGGACAGCATGTGTGTGAAAAAACCCATGGGACAGCGTGTGTGTGTCATAATCCCCATTGGACAGTGTGTGCATCACAAAACTTTCTGGACAGCGTGTATGTGTCGCAGTCCCCATTGAACAGAGTGTGTGTGACAAACTCCATTGGACAGCGTATGTGTCACAAACCCCATTGGACAGTTTGTTTGTCAACAACCCCATTGGACAGAGTTTGTGTGTGTCACAATCCGCCTTGGACAGTGTGTGTGTCACAATCCCCATTGGATAGCGTGTGTGTGTCGAAAACCCCATTGGACAGCGTGTGTGTGTCAAACCCCTTTGGAGAGTGTGTGTGTCACAAACCCCATTGGACAGTGTGTGTGTCACAATCCCCATTGGACAGTGTGTGTGTCACAAACCCCTCTGGACAGCGTGTGTTTCACAAACACCCCTGGAGATTGTCTGTGTCACAAACCCCATTGGATAGCGTATGTGTCACAAACCAAATTGGAGAGCGTGTGTGTCACAAACCCCCCTGGACAGTGCGGGTGTCACAAACCCCATTGGACATCGTGTGAGTCACAAACCACATTGGAAAGTGTGTGTGTCACAAACCCCGTTGTATAGCATATGTATGTCACAAACCCTATTGGACAGAGTGTTTGTCATGAACCCCATGGGACAGCATCCGTGTCTCAAACCCCATTGGACAGCGTGTGAGTGTCACAATCCCCATTGGACAGAGTGTGTTTCACAAACCCAATTCTGCAGCGTCTTTGTCACAAACCACCCTGGAGAGTGTGTATGTCACAAATCCCATTGGGCAGCGTGTGTGTTAAAAACCCCATTGGACAGCGTGTGTGTGTCACAAACCCATTGGACAGTGCGTGTGTCGCAAACCCCTCTGGACAGCGTGTGTGTAACAAACAACCCTGGAGAGTCTCTGAGTCACAACCCACTCAGGACAATGTGTGTGTCACAAACCCCATTTGACAGCATGCGTGTCACAAACCCCATGTTACAGCGTGTGTGTGTCACAATGCCCATTGGAGAGTTTTGTGTCACAAATCCCATTGGATAGAGAGTGTGTGAGAAACCCCATTAATCATTGTGTGTGTCACAAGCCCCCCTGGACAGTGTGTATGTCACAAACCCCATTGTAAACTTTGTGTGTCACACACCCCATTGGATAGAGTGTGTATAACAAACCCCCCTGTACAGTGTGGGTGTCACAAGCCCCATTGGACAGATTGTGTGTGTCACAAAACCCATTGGAGAGCGTGTGTGTTACAAACCCCATTGGACAGTGTGTGTGTCACAAACCCTATTGGACAGCATGCGTGTGAAAAAACCCATGGGACAGCGTGTGTGTGTAACAATCCCCATTGGACAGTGTGTGTGTCACAAACCTCTCTGGACAGCGTGTGTGTGTCACAATCCCCGTTGAACAGAGTATGTGTGACAAACTCCATTGGACAGCGTAAGTGTCACAAACCCCATTGGACAGTTTGTTTGTCAACAATCCCATTGGACAGTGTTTGTGTCACAACCCCCATTGGATAGCGTGTGTGTATCGCAAACCCAATTGGACAGCGTGTGTGTGTCAAAACCACTTTGGAGTGTGTGTGTGTCACAAACACCATTGGACATGGTGTGTGTGTCACAATAACCATTGGACAGTGTGTGTGTCACAAATCCCTCTGGACAGCGTGTGTTCAACAAACACCCCTGGAGATTATCTGAGTCACAAACCCCATTGGACAGCGTGTGTGTCACAAACCAAATTGGACAGCGTGTGTGTCACGAACCCCATTGGACAGCGTGTGTGTCACATTCCCCATTGGACAGTGTGTGTTTCACAAACCCCTCTGGACAGCTTGTGTTTCACAAACACCCCTGGAGATTATCTGAGTCACAAACCCCATTGGACAGCGTGTGTGTCACAAAGCAAATTGGACAGCGTGTGTGTCACAAACCCCCCTGGACAGTGTGTGTGTTACAAACCCCATTGGACAGAGTGTTCTTTACAAACATCCCTATACAGCGTGTGTGACATAAACCCCATTACACAGCATGTGTATGTCACAATCCGCATTGGACAGTGTGTGTGTGTCACAATCCCCATTGGACAGTTTGTGTGACACAAACCCCATTGGATAGCCTGTGTGTGTCACAAACCCCTTTGGATAGCATGTGTGTCGCAAAACCCATTGGACACCGTGTGTGTCAGAAACACCATTGGAAAGTGTGTGTGTCACAAACCCCATAGGACAGCGTGTGTATGTCACAAACCCCACTGGAAAGTGTTTGTGTCACAAACACCATTGGATAGCGTGTGTGTGTCACAAACACTATTGGACAGTGTGTGGTTCAAGAAGCCCGTTAGACAGCGTGTGTTTCACAAGCCCCATTGGAAAGAGTGTGTTTGAGAAACCCCATTGGACAGTGTGTGTGTCAAAAACCCCATTGGACAGTGTGTGTGTCACAATCCTCATTGTACAATGTGTCTGTCCCAAACCCCATTGGACAGCATGCGTGTCACAAACCCCATGGGACAGCGTGTGTGTATCACAATCCCCATCGGACAGCGTGTTTTTCACAAACACCATTAAACAGCATGCATGTCACAAACAACATTGGACAGCGTGTGTATGTCACAATCCCCATTGGACAGTGTGTGTGTGTCACAAACCCCATTGGACAGAGTGCGTGTCACAAACCCCATGTGACAGCATGTGTGTCAGAAACCCAATTGGATTGCGTGTGTTTGCCACAAACCCTATTGGAATGTGTGTATGTCACAAACCCCATTGGACAGCGTGTGTGTCACGAACCCCATTGGACAGCGTGTCTGTCACATTCCCCATTGGACAGAGTGTGTGTGGTTTGTCACAAACCCCATTTGACAGCGTGTATGTCACAAACCCCATTGGACAGTGTGTGTGTCACAAACCCCACTGGACAGCATGTGTGTGTCACAAACCCCATTAGAAAGTGTGTGTGTCATATACTCAATTTGATAGTGTGTGTGTCAGAAACCCCATTGGACAGTGTGCGTGTCACAAACCCCACTAGACGGCCTGTGTGTCACAACCCCCATTTGACCGAGTGTGTGTGTCACAAACCCCATTGGACAGCTTGTGTGTCACAAACCCCATTGGACAGAGTGTGTGTGACAAACCCCATTGGACAGTGCGTGTGTCAGAAACCCCATTGGACAGTGTGTATATCACAAATCCCATTGGACAGCATGCATTTCACAAACCCCATGGGACAGCGTGTGTGTGTCACAAACCCCATTTGAACAGCGTGTGTGTCAGAAACCCCATTTGACAGCGTGTGTGTCAGAAACCTCATTGGAAAGTGTTTATGTCACAAATCCCATTGGATACCATGTGTGTGTCACAAACCCTTTTGGACAGTGTGTGTGTCGCAAACACCACTGGACAGCGTGTGTGTCACAAGCCCCATTGGACAGAGTGAGCAAGTCACAAACCTCATTGGACAGCGTGTGTGTCACAAACCCCTTTGGACAGCATGCGTGTCACAATCCCCATGGGACAGCGTGTGTGTGTCACAATCCCCATTGGACAGCGTGTGTGTCACAATCCCCATTGGACAGCGTGTTTGTCACAAACCCCATTTTACAGCGTGTGTGTCACAACGCCTCTTGGAAAGTGTGTGTGTTACAAACTCCATTGTATAGCATGTGTGTGTCACAAAGCCTATTGGACAGTGTGTGTGTCACAGACCCCACTGGACACTGTGTGTGTCACCAACCCCTTTGGACAGTGTGTGTGTGTCACAATACCCATTAGACACTGTGTGTGTCACAAACCCCCGTGGAGACTGTGTATGTCACAAACCCCATTGGACAGCGTGTGTGACACAAACCACTTTGGAAAGTGTGTGTGTCCCAAACCGCAATGGACAGCCTGTTTGTCACAAACACCATTGGAAAGCATGCCTGTCACAAACAACATTGGACAGCATGTGTCTGTCGCAATCTCCATTGGACAGCGTGTGTGTCACAAACCCCATTGGACAGAGTGTATGTGAGAAACCCCATTAATCAGTTTGTGTGTCACAATCCCCCCTAGACAGTGTGTATGGCACAAACCCCATTGGAAACTTTGTGTGTCACAGACCCCTTTGGATAGAGTGTGTGTAACAAACCCCCCTGTACAGTGTGTGTATCAAATGCCCCATTGGACAGATTGTGTGTTTCACAAAACCCATTGGAGAGCGTGTGTGTTACAAACCCCATTGGACTGTGTGTGTGTCACAAACCCCATTGGACAGCATGTGTGTCACAATCCCCATTGGACAGCGTGTGTGTGTCACAATCCCCATTGGACAGTGTGTGCGTCACAAAACTTTCTGGACAGCGTGTATGTGTCACAATCCCCATTGAACAGAGTGTGTGTGACAAACTCCATTGGACAGCGTATGTGTCACAAACCCCATTGGACAGTTTGTTTGTCAACAACCCCATTGGACAGAGTTTGTGTGTGTCACAATCCCCCTTGGATAGTGTGTGTGTCACAGTCCCCATTGGATAACGTGTGTGTTTCGAAACCCCTTTGGAGAGTGTGTGTGTCACAAACCCCATTGGACAGTGTGTGTGTCACAATCCCCATTGGACAGCGTATGTGTCACAAACCAAATTGGACACTGTGTGTGTCACAAACACCCTTGGACAGTGTGTGTGTGTCACAAAACCCATTGGACAGAGTATGTGCGACAATCCCCAGTGTACAGCTTGTGTGTGTCACAGTACCCATTAGACAGTGTGTGTGTCACAAACCCCATTGGACAGAGTGTGTGTCACAAACCCCTTTGGACACTGTGTGTGTCACAAACCCCATGGGACAGCGTGTTTGTCACAAACACCATTAAACAGCATACATGTCACAAACAACATTGGACAGCGAGTGTGTGTCACAATCCCCGTTGGACAGTGTGTGTCTTTCACAATCCCCATTGGACAGTGTGTGTGTCACAAACAATATTGGACAGTGTGTGTGTCACAAACCCCACTGGACAGCGTGTGTGTCACAAACCCCTTTGGACAGAGTGTGTTTCACAAACCCCCTTGGACCGTCTGTGTTTCACAAACCCCCCTGGACCAAGTGTGTGTCACAAACCCCATTTTACAGCGTGTGTGTCACAACGCCTCTTGGAAAGTGTGTGTGTTACAAACTCCATTGTATAGCATGTGTGTCTCACAAAGCCTATTGGACAGTGTGTGTGTCACAGACCCCACTGGATACTGTGTGTGTCACAAACCCCATTGGAGAGTGTGTGTGTGTCACAGTACCCATTAGACACTGTGTGTGTCACAAACCCCCGTGGAGACTGTGTGTGTCAGAAACCCCATTGGACAGCGTGTGTGACACAAACCACTTAGGAAAGTTTGTGTGTCCCAAACCGCAATGGACAGCCTGTTTGTCACAAACACCATTAAACAGAATGTGTGTCACAAACAACATTCGACAGCATGTGTGTGTCACAAACCCCATTGGACAGAGTGTGTGTCACAAACCCCATTTCAACAGCGTGTGTGTCAGAAAACCCATTTGACAGCGTGTGTGTCATAAACCTCATGGGAAAGTGTTTGTCTTACAAATCCCATTGGATAGCGTGTGCGTGTCACAAACCCTTTTGGACAGCGTGTGTGTCACAAACACCACTGGACAGCGTGTGTGTCACAAGAACCATTGGACAGAGTGAGCGAGTCACAAACCTGATTGGACAGCGTGTGTGCCAAAAACCCCATTGGACAGCGTGTGTGTCACAAACCCCATTGGACAGTGTGTGTGAGACAAACCCCATTGGAGGATATGTGTGTCACAATCCCCATTGGACAGCGTGTTTGTCACAAACCCCCGTAGACACAGTGTGTCACAAACCCCATTGGACAGCGTGTGTGACACAAACCACTTTGGAAAGAGTGTGTGTCCCAAACCGCAATGGACAGCCTGTTTGCCACAAACAACATTGGACAGCATGTGTGTGTTGCAATCTCCATTGGACAGCGTGTGTGTCACAAAACCCATTGGACAGTGTGTGTGTGTCACAAACCCTGTAGGACAGAGTGTGTTTCGCAAACCCCATTGGACCGTCTGTGTGTCACAAACCCCCCTGGACAGAGTGTGTGACACAAACCCCATTTGACAGCGTTTGTGTCACAACGTCTCTTGGAAAGTGTCTGTGTTACTAACCCCATTGTATAGCATGTGTGTGTCACAAATCCTATTGGACAGTGTGTGTGTCACAATCCCCATTGGACAGCGTGTGTGTCACAAACCCCATTGGACCTTGTGTGTGTCACAATCCCCATTGGACCGAGTGTGTGTGTCACAATCCCCATTGGACAGCGTATGTCTTCAGAAACCCCATTGGACAGTGTGTGTGTCACAAACCCTATTGGATAGTGTGTGTGTCTCAAACCCCACTGGACAGCATGTGTGTCACGAACCCCATTGGACAGCATATGTGTTCACAAACCCCATTGGACAGTGTGTGTGTCACAAACACCATTGGACAGCATGTGTTTGTCACAAACCCCATTGGACAGAGTATGTGTGACAAACCCCATTGGAAAGCCTGTGTGTGTCACAATACCCATTAGACAGTGTGTGTGTCACAAACCCCATTAGACAGAGTGTGTGTGACAAACCCCATTTGACAGAGTGTGTGTCAAAACCCCACTGGACAGCGTGTGTGTCACGAACCCCATTGGACAGCGCATGTGTGTCACAATCCCCATTAGACAGTGTGTGTGTCACAAACCCCACTGGACAGCCTGTGTGTCACAAACCCCACTGGACAGCGTGTGTGTATCACAATCCCCATTGAACAGCGTATTTTTCACAAACACCATTAAACAGCATGCATGTCACAAACAACATTGGACAGCGTGTGTGCATCACAATCCCCATTGGACAGTGTATGTGTGTCACAAACCCCATTGGATAGCGTGTGTTAGCCACAAACCTATTGGAATGTGTGTGTGTCTCAAACCCCATTAGATAGCGTGTGTGTGCCACAAACCCTATTGGACAGTGTGTGTGTCACAAACCCCACTGGACAGCGTGTGTGTCATGAACCAAATTGGACAGCATATGTGTTTAAATTCACCATTGGACAGAGTGTGTGTGGTGTGTCACAAACCCCATTTGACAGCGTGTGTGTCACAAACCCCATTGGACAGTGTGTGTGTCACAAACCACCCTGGACTGTGTATGTGTGTCAAAAACCCCATCGGACAGCATCCGTGTCACAAACACCGTTGGACAGCGTCTGTGTGTCACAATCCCCATTGGACAGTGTGTGTGTCACAAACCCTATTGGACAGTTTGTGTGAGAAAAACCCCATTGGACGATGTGTGTGTCACAATCCCCATTGGACAGCATGTTTGTCACAAACCCCCGTGGACACAGTGTGTCACAAACCCCATTTGACAGTGTGTGTGAGACAAACCCCATTGGACAATATGTGTGTCACAGACCCCATTGAACTGTTTGTGTGTCACAACCCCCCCTGGACTGTGTATGTGTGTCAAAAACCCCATCGGACAGCATCCGTGTCACAAAAACCGTTGGACAGCGTCTGTGTGTCACAATCCCCATTGGACAGTGTGTTTGTCACAAACCCCCGTAGACACAGTGTGTCACAAACCCCATTGGACAGCGTGTGTGACACAAACCACCTTGGAAAGTGTGTGTGTCCCAAACCGCAAAGGATAGACTGTTTGTCACAAACACCATTGGAAAGCATGCGTGTTACAAACAACATTGGACAGCATGTGTGTGTCGCAATCTCCATTGGACAGCGTGTGTGTCTCAAACCCCATTGGACAGTGTGTGTGTCACAAACCCATTTGGACAGTGTGTGTGTGTGTCACAAACCCCATTGGACAGAGTGTGTTTCACAAACCCCATTGGACCGTATGTGTGTCACAAACTCCCCTGGACAGAGTGTGTGTCACAAACCCCATTTGAAAGCGTGTGTGTCACAAACTGCATTGGACAGCCTCTTGGAAAGTGTGTGTGTTACAAAACCCATGGTATAGCATGTGTGTGTCACAATCCCTATAGGACAGTGTGTGTGTCACAAATCCCACTGGACAGCGTGTGTGTCACAAACCCCATTGGACAGCGTATGTGTCACATTCCCCATTGGACAGAGTGTGTGTGGTGTGTCAAAAACCCCATTTGACAGCGTGTGTGTCACAAACCCCATTGAACTGTGTGTGTGTCACAAACCCCGCTGGACTGTGTATGTGTGTCAAAAACCCCATCGGACAGCATCCGTGTCACAAACACCGTTGGACAGCGTCTGTGTGTCACAATCCCCATTGGACAGTGTGTGTGTGTCACAAACGTCTTTAGACAATGTGTTTGTCACAAAACCCATTGGCCAGTGTGTGTGTCACAAACCCCATTTGACAGTGTGTGTGTCGCAAACCCCATTGGACAGCGTGTCTGTGTCAAAAACCCCTTTAGACAATGTGTTTGTCACAAAACCCATTGGACAGAGTGTGTGTCACAAACCTCATTGAAAAGTGTGTGTGTCACAAACCCATTGGATAGCGTGTGTGTGTTACAAACTCCAATGGACAGTGTGTGTGTCACAAACCCACTTGGACAGCGTTAGTGTCACAAACCCCATTGGACAGCATGTGTGTCACAAACCCCTATGGACTGTGTGTGTGTGTCACAAGCACATTGGACAGCATGCGTGTCACAAACACCATTGCACCGCATGTGTCTGTCACAATCCCCATTGGACAGCATGTGTGTGTCACATTTCCCATTGGACAGTGTGTGTGTGTCACAATCCCCATTGGACAGAGTGGGTGTGACAAACCCCATTGGACAGTGTGTGTGTCACAATCCCCCCTGGATATTGTGTGTGTCACAAACACCATTTGACACCGTGCGTGTCACAAACACCATTGGACAGCGTGTGTGTGTCAGAAACCCCATTGTAAAGTGTGTGTGTCACAAACCCCACTGGAAATTGTGTGTGTCGCAAACCCCATTTGATACCATGTGTGTGCCACAAATCCAATTAGACAGCGTGTGTGTCACAAAACCCACTGGACAGCGTGTGTGTATCACAAACCCCTTAAGACAGTGTGTGTGTCACAAGCCCATTGGACAGAGTGTGTGTGTCACAAACCTCATTGTACAGCGCATGTCTCACAATCCTCATTGGACAGTTTGTGTGTCACAAACCCCATTGGACAGAGTGTGTGTGAGAAACCCCATTGCACAGTTTGTGTGTCACAAACCCCATTGGACAGACTGGGTGTGCCAAACCCCGCTGGACTGTGTTTGTGTGTCACAAACCCCATTTGACAGCGTGTGTGTGTCACAATCCCCATTGGACAATGTGTGTGTCACAAGCCCCATTGGACAGAGTGTGTGTCACAAAACCCATTGGACAGCGTATGTGTCACAAAAATCTTTGGACATCGTGTGTGTCACAAACACCATTGGACAGAGTGTGTTTGTCACAAACCCCATTGGACAAAGTGGGTGTGACAAACCCCATTGGACAGCGTGTGTTTGTCACAAATCCCTTGGGAAAATGTGTTTTCAATAAACCCCATTTGATAGCATGTATATGTCACAAACCCCACTGGACGGTTTGCCTGTCACAAACCAGACTGGATAGCGTGTGTGTAACAAAACCCCCTGGACAGTGTGTGTGTCACAAACCCTATTGGACAGTGTGTGTATCATAGAAACCACTGGACAGCGTGTGTGTCACGAACCCCAATGCACAGCTTGTGCTCCACAAGCACCATTGGACAGAGTATGTGTGTCACAAACCCCCCTGGACAGTGTGTGTGTCGCAATACCCATTGGAAAGCGTGTGTGTCACAAAACCCATTAGACATTGTGTGTGTGTCAGAAACACTCTTGGACAGCGTGTGTATCTCACAAACCCTATTGCACATTGTGTGTGTCACAAACCCCACTGGACAGCTTGTGTGTCCCAAACCCCGTTGGACATTGTGTGTGTCACAAACCCCCCTGGAGAGCATGTGTGTCACAAAACCCTTTGGACAGCGTGTGTGTCACAAACCCCATTGGACAGAGTGTGTGTCACAAACTCCTTTGGACATTGTGTGTGTCACAAACCCCCCTGGACAGCGTGTGTGTCACAAACATCATTTGACAGCGTGTGTTTGTCACAAACCCCATTTGAGAGAGTGGGTGTGACAAACCCCATTGGACAGTGTGTGTGTCACAATCCCCCCTGGACATTGTGTGTGTCACAAACCCCATTTCACACCGTGTGTGTCACAAACACTATTGGGCAGCGTGTGTATGTCACAAAACCTATTGAACAGCGTGTGTGTCACAAATCCCACTGGACAGCGTGTGTGTCACAATCCCCATTGGACAGTGTGTGTGTTTCACAAACCCCATTGGACAGTGTGTGTGTCACAAACCCCCCTGGACAGCGTGTGTGTCACAAACATCATTGGACAGCGTGTGTTTGTCACAAAACCCATTTGTCAGAGTGGGTGTGACAAACCCCATTGGACAGCGTGTGTGTGTCACAAGCGCTATTGGAAAATGTGTGTTTCATAAACCCCATTTGATAGCGTGTATGTGTCACAAACCCCATTGGACAGTGTGCGAGTCACAAACCCCATTGTACTGAGTGTGTGTGTCACAAACACCATTGGAGAGCATGTGTGTGCCTCAAACATCATTCGAACGTGTGTATGTCACAAACCCCATTGGATAGCATGTGTATCACAAACCCTACTGCACAGTGTGTGTGTCACAAAAACCACTAGGCAGCGTGTGTGTCACGAACCCCATTGGACAGCGTGTGTATCACAAGCCCCATTGGGCAGCGTGTGTGTCGCAAACATCATTGGACAGTTTGTGCGTCACAAACCCCCTTGGACAGCGAGTGTGTGTAACAATACCCTTTGGACAGCGTGTTTGTCACAAACCCCATTAGGCAGCGTGTTTGTCACAAACTCCATTGGACAGCGTGTGTGTCACAAAGCCTCCTGTACAATGTGTCTGTCACAAAACCCCTTGGACAACATGTGTTTCACAAACCCCATGGGACAGCGTGTGTGTGTCACAATCCCCATTGGACAGCTTGTGTGTCACAATTCCCATTTGACAGTGTGTCTATCACAAACCCTATTGGAGAGTGTGTGTGTCAAAAACCCCACTGGACAGCGTGTGTGACACAATCTCCCCTGGACACTGTGTGTGTCACAAACCCCATTTGACAGCGTGTGTTTCACAAACACCTTTGGACAGCGCGTGTGTGTCACAAACCCCATTAGAAAGTGTGTCTGTCACAAACCCAACTGGATAACGTGTGTGTGTCCCAAACCGCAATGGACACTGTGTTTGTCACAAACAACTTTGGACAGCATGCATGTCACAAATACCATTGGACAGCGTGTGTGTGTCACAAACCCCATTGGACAGAATGTGTGTCACAAACCCCTTTGAACAGCGTGTGTGTCACAAACACCGTTGGACAGCGTGTGTTTGGCACAAACCCTATTAGACAGACTGGGTGTGACAAACGCCCCTGGACTGTGTTTGTGTGTCACAAACCCCATTGGACAGCGTGTGTGTGACAAACCCCATTGCACAGCGCATGTGTACCAAACCCCCATGGACACTGTGTGTGTCATAAACTCCATTGGACAGAGTGTGTGTGACAAACCCCATTAGATAGTGTGTGTGTGTCACAATCCCCATTGGACAGTGTGTGTGTCACAAACACTATTGGACAGCGTGTGTGTCACAAACCCCATTAGACAGCGTGTTTGTCACAAGCCCCATTGGACAGCGTGTGTATCACAAACCCCATTAGACAGTGTGTGTGTTACAAAACCATTGGACAGCGTGTGTGTCACAAACCCCCCTGGACAGTGTGTCTGTCACAAACCCCATTGGATAGCATGCGTATCACAAAACCAATGGGACAGAGTGTGTGTGTCACAATACCCATTGGACAGCCTGTCTGTCACAAACCCCATTGGACAGTGTGTGTGTCACAATCATCATTGGACAACGTGTGTGTGTCACAACAGCCATTGGAGAGTGTGTGAGGCACAAAGCCCTCTGGACAGCATGTGTGTCACAAACAACCCTGGAGAGTCTCTGTGTCACAAACTCCATTTGACTGCAGTGTATCACAAACCTCATTGGACAGTGTGTGTGTCACAAACCCCCCAGGACACTGTGTGTGTCACAATCCCCATTGGACAGTGTCTGTGTCACAAATCCCATTGGACAGTGTGTGTATCACAATCCTCATTGGCCAGCTTGTGTGTCACAAACCCCAATAGACAGTGCATGTGTCACAAACCCCATTGGACAGGGTGTGTGTGTCCCAATCCCCATTGGATAGTCTCTGTTTCACAAACCCCACTGGACAGAGTGTGTGTGTCACAAACCCCATTGGACAGTGTGGGTGTCACAGTCCCCAATGGGCAGCATGTGTGTCACAAACCCCATTGGACAGTGCGTGTGTCACGAACCCCCCTGGACAGTGTGTCTGTTACAAACCCCTTTTGAGAGCGAGTGTGTCAGAAACGCCATTGGAATATGTGTGTGTCACAAACCCCATTGGATAGCTCTTGTGTGCAACAAAACCCATTGGGCAGCGTGTGTGTGTCTCAATACCCATTGGAAAGTGTGTGTGTCACAAACCCCATTGGACAGTGTGTGTCTCACGAATCCCACTGGACAGCGTGTGTGTTACGAACCCCATTAAACAGCGTGTGTGTCACAACCCCCATTCGTCAGTCTGTGTGTCACAAACCCCCCTGGACAGTGTGTGTGTCACAAACCCCATTGGAATGTGTGTGTGTCACAAACCCCTTTGGACAGAGTGGGTGTGACAAACCCGATTGTATAGTGCATGTGTCACAATCCCCTCTGGACAGTGTGTGTGTCACAATCTCCATTAGACAGCGTGTGTGTCACAAACACCATTGGACATTGTGTGTGTCGGAAACGCAGCCGGACAGTGTGTGTGTCACAAACCCCATTGGACAGTGTGTGTGTCACAGAACCCTCTGGACAGCGTGTGTGTCACAAGCACCTCTGGAGATTCTCTGTTTCACAAATCCCATTGGACAGCGTGTGTGTCAGAAACTAACCTGGATAGTGTGTTTGTCACAAACCCCATTGGACAGCATGTGTGTCACAAACCGCCCTAGGCAGTGTGCATGTCACAAACCCCATTTGACACCGTGTGTTTCACAAACCCCATTTTACAGTGTGTGTGTCACAAACCCCATTGGACAGCGTGTGTGTGTCACAATCCTCATTGGAAAGTGTATGTGTCACAAACAACATTAGACAGAGTGTGTGTCACAAACCCCATTGGACAGCCTGTGTGTCACAAACACCATTGGACAGCATGTGTGTGTCACAATCCCCATTTGTCAGTGTGTGTGTCACAAACAACATTGGACAACGTGCGTATGTCACAGACCCGATTGGAAATTGTGTGTGTCACAAACCACATTGGATAGCGTGTGTGTGTCACAAACCCTATTGGACAGCGTGTATGTCACAAGCCATATTGGACAGAGTGTGTGTAACAAACCCCACTGGACAGCGTGTGTGTGTCACAATACCCATTTTACAGTGTGTGTGTCACAAACCTCATTGGACAGAATGTGTGTGACAAACCCCATTGGACAGAGTGTGTGTCACAATCCCCATTGGACAGCGTGAGTGTCACAAACTCCCGTGGACACTGTCTGTGTCAAAAACTCCATTTGAACTGCGTGTGTGTTAGAAACCCCATTGGAAAATGTGTGTGTCACAAACCCTACTGGACAGTGTGTGTTTCACAAACGCCACTGGACAGAGTGTTTGTCATGAACCACATTGGACATCGTGTGTGTCACAAACGCCATTGGACAGCATGCGTGTCACAAACACCATTGGACAGCACGTGTGTGTCACAATCCCCATTGGACAGCGTGTGTATGACAAACGCCATTGGACCTTGTTTGTGTCACAATCCTCATTGGACAGTGTGTGTGTGTCACAATCCCCATTGGACAGAGTGTGTGTGTCACAAACCCCATTGCACAGCGTATGTGTCACAACCCCCCCTGTACAATGTGTGTGTCACAAACCCCATGGGACAGCATGCGTATCACAGACCCTATGGGACAGCGTGTGTGTGTCACAATCCCCATTAGACAGAGTGTGTGTGTCACAAAAAGCATTGGACAGCGTGTGTGTTCACAAATAGCATTGGACAGCATGTATTTGTCACAAACCCCATTGGACAGTGTGTGTGCCACAAAACCCATTGGAAAGTGTGTTTCTCATAAACCACATTGGAGAGCGTGTGTGTTTCACAAAACCCATTGGAAAGTGTGTGTGTGACACAAACCCCATTGGACAGCGTGTGTGTGTCACAAACCCCATCGGAAAGCGTGTGTGTCACAATCCCCACTGGCCAGTGTGTGTGTCACGAACCCCATTGGACAGAGTGTGTGTGTCACAAACCCCATTGGACAGCGATTGTTTCATAACCCCCCCCGGACAGTGTGTGTGTCACAAAACCCATTGGACAGCATGCGTGTCACAAACACCATTGGACAGCGTGTGTATCTCTCAATCCCCATTGGACAGCGTGTGTGTGTCAAAATCCCCAGTGGACAGCATGTGTGTGACAAACCCCATTGGACAGCGTGTGTGTGTCACAAACCCCTCTGGACAGCGCATGTGTCACAAACACCCCTGGAGAGTCTCTGTGTCACAAACACCATTGGACAGCGTGTGCGTCACAAACCCCCCGGAACAGTGTATGTGTCACAAACCCCATTGGACAGCGTGTGTGTCACAAACCCCATTGGAAAGTTTGTGTGTCATAAACCTTATTGGACAGCGTGTGTGTCACGAACCCAATTGGACAGCGTGTGTGTCACAAACCGCATTGGAAAGTGTGTGTGTCGCAAACCCTATTGGACAGCGTATGTGTCACGAACCCCGTTGGACCACGTGTGTGTCACAAACCCCATTGGACAGCATGTGTGTGCCACAATCCCCATTGGACAGTGTGTGTGTCACAAACCCCATTGAACAGTGTGTGTGTCCAAACCCCATTGGAGAGCGTGTGTGAGTCAAAATACCCTGTCCAAAATACGCTGTCCAGGACAGAGTGTGTGTGTCACAAACCCCATTGGACAGCGTGTGTGTCACAAACTCACCTGGACAGCGTGTGTGTTCCAAACCCAGTGGAAAGTGTGTGTGTCACAAACCCCATTGGACAGTTTGTGTGTCACAAAACACACTGGACAGCATGTGTGTCACTATCCCCATTGGACAACGTGTGTTTCACAAGCCCATTGGATAGATTGTGTGTGTCACAACCCCCATTGGACAGCGTGTGTGTGTCAAAATCTCCACTGGACAGCGTGTGTGTCACAAACCCCATTGGACAGAGTTTGTGTGTCACAAACACCATTGGACAGCATGTGTGTGTTCACAATCCCCATTGGACAGTGTGTGTGTCACAATCCCCATTGGACAGTGTGTTTCACAAACCCCATTGGACAGCGTCTGTGTGTCACAATCCCCATTGGTCAGTGTGTGTGTCATAAACCTCATTGGACAGAGTGTATGTGACAAACCCCTTTAAACAGTGTGTGTGTCTCAAACCCCCCTGGACAGTCTTTGTGTCACATCACCCATTGGACAGAGTGTGTGTCAGAAACCCCATTGGACAGTATGCGTGTCACAAACACCAATAGACAGCGTGTGTGTGTTACAATCCCCATTGGACATCGTGCGTGTCACAAACCCCATTGGACATTGTGTGTGTCACGAACACCATTGGACAGCGTGTGTGTCACAAACCCCCCTCGACAGTGTGTGTGTCGCAAACCCCATTTGACACCGTGTGTGTCACAAACCCCATTTGACACCGTGTGTGTCACAAACACCATCGGACAGCGTGTGTGTGTCACAAACCCAATCAGACAGTGTGTGTGTTGTGGGAAACTGCAGCGGGTATGTGGAATCCTTGACAGAAAATATGAAACTAGAGATCAGCCTTGAGATATTAAGATTTGCCCTTGAGAAGGATGGGAGTAAAGGAGTATCCGGAGAGAGGAGAGATGTACCCGTGAGAGAGAAAGGGATAGAAGAATAACATGGATGATAGAAAAATTAACCAATGAGATGTTAGTGCTGTAACTTGTAACCAATAGTGAAAAGACACATGAACTGATTGAATTGTATAAAAATGCACTTGTAGCAATAAATGGCATCTATTACTTTCATCTTGAAAGAACTTGGTCCATGTCATTTGTCTGTCTCAACCGCGACATATGGTGACCCCGACGTGATCCTGCCTGAAGAGGATCTCGCATGACAAGGTGACAGCGTGAAGCTGTGAACAGCCGGAGAAGAGCTGTGGAGACGGAGCCCAGTACAGCTGATAAGAGCAGCCGAGGAGAGCTGCCGAAGGTCCGGAACGTTGAAAAGACATCTCGCTAAGGAGGAGGTGAGTTACCGGGAACAGGGGGGTTGAAACTTATCTAAAGAAGAGGGTACTATATTATCTACATGGAAGCTGCTTCTGAAGAAGCAGGGTGTTAGCCTTCCAGAACTGACTTTAAGAAAAATGTTACTATGGGGCAAAGCACAAGGTATAGAGGTTAATCCCGTGACAGCATTTAGTGTGTCACAATGGATGGACTTGGGGGATAAACTGCTTGACAGTGCTACTAAAGGGTCCAAGGAAGCATCTGAACTGTTAACGACGTGGTGCTTGTTATTAGATACTCTGAAAGAGTTAAAACAGCAACAGGCAGAGGCGGCGGAGGGGGATGGTCTTCCTGGCTCTCCTGGGCCAGATTTGGAGGAAAAGGCAAGATTAAGTACTACTCCAACCTCCCCTGTTACTAAGGATTCGTCAAAACCACCCAAGTCCGTATTATCTGACACGGATAAGGATCCGCGGCACTTTCTTGGAAAGTTAAAAGGAGTAAAGAAGGAGCATACGTATGTGTGGCTCCGAGATCAGAAAAAAATTATGAAAGACTCATATACATGTGTGTGGCCCTGAGATCAGATAAAAGCTATGAAAGACTCACATGAAAAAACAGCGTTGGGTTATGTGCGATCTCGGGAGGGGCCCTCGAAACACCGGTCGGAGCAATGCGTTCGGCCGACCGCTCCGCTGTCATCAATCACGGCTCGAACCTCTCCTCTACCATCATCAACCGTGGTTCCGCCGTCTGCGTCACCGCCATTGATCACAGTTCAACCCTCTGCCCCGCCGCTATCAGTTGCGGAAGAAAAAAATGGACATTTTTTTTCCTATCCCCCCTTGCCTGGAGATTTAGGTGGGGAGGACCCCCCGTGGTGAGCCAGACTGAGCCAAATAACGTAATTCCTATGGATTTGGGTCCCCCCAACCTGCCCCCGCCTCCCTCCCACGCTGCTAAAAAGCGAATTCCTGAGGGTGGGGGTGGAGTTTCAGAGCGTAAACTGAACTTACCAAAAAGCTGGGATTTACCCCCATTTTCAGTTACAGTTAAACCACGGGACCCCGTGTGTTTCTGGAAGAGACACTAATTGACACACCACAACTACAGGCACGATAACTTTCTGAAATCCTGAGGCAGTCACCAGACCTCGCATATCAAGCTATGATAAAGGTGCCTGAAACCAACAATGCAGCCAAATCAATTGCAACTATTGATCAGGGTCCCAGTGAGAATTACATGCAATTTATTGACCATCTTCAAGAGGCCATCAATAAGCAGGTTGAAAACTTAGAAGTTAAGGAAGCACTAATGTTGAAATTAGCAGTAGAGAATGCTAATGCTTGCTACCGATGTGTTATCTGCAAGTTTTACAGTACATATTATGTGCTTCTGTGTATTGCCTCTCTGAAAATCAAGCAGCTTGTCAGGAATGTGAGTTAATTGTTTTACTAGTTGTTTTTCAGTGCGCCGTAAAACTCTGTCCCCATTTTTCCCAGTCGTGCTGCAAGCACCCTGTGTTTTCTCCCCCTCCCTCCCCATTCTCAAGGTTTTACTTGCAAGACGGGGTCAGGAATAATTGTTTTCAGTTGTGTTCCTGAAAAATCAGTATTGGGAGGTGTTTTAAAACTTAGGAAAGCACTCGGAATTATGAGGAAGGAAGATCTTGTTAAATATTGAAATCAGTGTTCGCTGCTGTTTACGTTAAATGATTGGGAGAATAGAATTTTGTTGCAATTAATGTTGTTTTTAAGATGAGAAGAGCAGGACAAAATAAATCTCTACAAGAGATCATTAGATCATTACAGACAGTTTTACAGCTGGAACGATTTGAACGTCAACAAGCTGAGAGAGAGTTAACTGATAACACACATGTCACAGTAAACTTGCTGAAGTCTGCAAGATGCTTCCCTCATTAACCTGTTTTCTTTGTGGGTATCGGTTTAAGCATGTTGCAATTTTGGTAGGTCTTTATTATATGGTACGATAAGTTTACAGTCTGTTAAATTATGAGAATCCGTTGACTCAAAATGTATGTTTTGTGATAATACAGAAGATCATAAGTAATTTAGTTCTTTACTGCGTGAATGTGATGGTAAAATTTTGTGTGTAGTAGCTGTTATTTTTTTTTCTTTTCTCTAGCATGCTACCTTTATTCCGGCATTCAGACTTGCGCAACTCTGTGACAGGCTGTGTCTCATCTCGGTGTGCTGGATTTGGTTTTTCCATATGCACATCATGTAAAGAATCCTGGTTTTGGCATAACAGCTGTGGCGCACCAGATGAGACACTAAAACAAAACAAAATAAAACAAAAAAGGCCTTGCCCAGTCCAGCTCGCTGCGGGGGCCGATGGGGCTCCAGTGCGCACTGACTTTTTTTGTCAGGGAGACCCAGAGGTACCTCCACCTGGCTGAGCAGTAGGCAGCCCAAAGGTGCAATGCAAAAAATTGAGATATTGTCTTAAATTGGTGTAACTGTGATCCATCTGCTTATTTGAACTTGGTATATGGTTTTCACATCTGAGCTCAGTATTTTAGTTTGCATATTCATATTTGGTACCAAAAGAATCTTGTTTGGGGAGATAATTACAAAATGTGAACCGGTTCCACTGCTAAAATTCCACCTTGCTCCCTCTTAGGATGCATCCTTACACATTAAAGTAATCGCTTATATTGTTAGAAAAGCATTTAAATTGTTAAAATGCTATGATAGCTGTGAATTTGGAAGAGGTTGTATTTAAAAATTGCTAGAATATTAACTGATTTGGATCTAGGAAAATAGACTAATGGATTTATGTTTATTATACTGGTTTATACTGTTTTTTGACACCTCTAAATTGTAAAACGTAAATGAAGCTAAGGAATGTAACTATTTCTGAGCTACTTGAAATTTGTAGTTGGAATGAAATGGGTAAACAAAAGAGCAAAATATCCCAGGCCTGTGTGCAGCTCATTGTAACTGAGAAGTTTCCCAGAACCTCCTACTTCATACCAGCCAGTATGCCAGCTGCGTGACCTTGGTTATATCTACACTGCACAGAAAGAAAAAACAACTGGAAAAATCTGGCTGCCTGCTTTTAAAGCAGTGAAAGGGGGGTTCTCTCTCCCTGCCACTGCAGCGATGTAATACTGAATGGAGCAGTCCGAGGGTGAAGTTTAAAGGCATCCTTAGCAGACCCATAGTTCTAATGAAACTGGAAAACTAAACCAAAAATTTGTTAATAGACTTATTCTGTGGTAATTAGTTGTAAGTGACTTCTTAGTAAATTCACTGTGCTAGTTTTTGAGGTCATGAGAGAGAATGAAAGAAAGGCCGTTTTTTGAGACCAATAGAATGCCATATTTGGAACAAAGTTTAAATACATGAATTCTTATAGTTGTTAGAAACTCCTCTACTTCTCTTAGGTTAAGATTTGTTAAGTAAATTGTAAGCTCAAATAACGTTTTCTGAGAATTCTGTTTAGTTGCATGGCCTACAAGAAGCTGCTTGGATGGCGCATATCTGCTTGCTGCAAGTGAGAAATCTCCAAGGAAATTTCAAATGCTGTATTTCCACTAGTATTAACAGCCAATGTTTCGATAAAGCAAATACTACACTGATTGATCTGAAACAGGACTTCGATCTGGTAAGGGAAAACAATATCCAATAAATATGACAGCCAAAATGGAGTTGGAAACTTTGAGGAATAAATTTATGACAACTTTACAGGCTGACTGCATTCAATTGGACTTGCAGATTTGTCTATTTATAGCTACAACATAGAAACAACCTGTGGCTATTGTGGAACAGTATGATGAGATTGCTAGCAGACTGATATACTGCTTTTTACTCTGATCAAGAAAAGCAGGGAATGAATTTAAGTTTCAATAGGCCATGATCCTTTTGTCATATATGTACCATTTGTGAAATGTAATTCTGATTTTTTAATTTTATTTGTAATCTATGTCTTTGTAAATTGCACTAGCTGGTTTTCTTAACAGCACAGCTTTTGGCATGCATAAATGTAAAATGTAAATTGCTGCAGAACCTGCAAGTCTTTCACATCAGGTCATAGGCCATACTTGTATTTGGTCTGATCCTACATACTTGCAAAGTTTTTGTTGCTGGTTCTGGGAAGTCCCATAAAGCTGTAGTAGTTTGGTGTGAAGATAACAATTGGCATCATTCTGTAAAAATTATTGAAGGTTCAACCCAATTAGCAGAACTTGACACAGCTTTACATTACTTAGAGCTTTTTAAGGAGGAACCTCTAAATTTGATTTGTGATTCTGAGTACGTAGTCAAGGTCCAATGCACGTATCTCCTTCTGAACTGTGTTTTTTGTTTTGGTTCTGTTCTTTTTTAAACAAAAAGGGGGGAGAAGTAGGGAAAACACCACAACACCTATTGTCAAAAGCATTGTATGTGATGAAATACTTTGCAAGTGTGACCCAAAACCATGCTAAATCAGAAAGAACCTACATTAGTTATGGCCCAATCACTAGTTAATGGTCAATGGAAAAGGCCACATCAATTGATAACCTGGGGGAGAGGCTATGCTTATGTCTTTACAGATCAAGGGCCGCAATGGTTGCCAGCACGAAATGTGAAACCTTTGTTATCTTCCTGACAATGATTGTTGCAGCTGCTGTGTTTTGGATGCCCGCACAGACAAAGACTAACATGTGGAGTACTTTAACCAACATGACTGACCAGGACTCCATATGCCTAGCTATGGCATCTCTGGAAAACCCGTTCCACACATGCTTGGTTGGCATCCCCCTTGATGACTACAGCAGCATCACACAACTGTTTCAAAATAGAGGTTGGTGCAGAGGCATTGCAACAAACTGTAATAATACTAACATGGCACTTTGGATTAACTGTCTCCCGGAAATAGACATTGAACCACAGGAACTGGAATTGCTGGCATCTATGCCCATGGACACTTGTATCAACCTGGTTTGTGAAAAGTGTCAGAACAATATACGAGAAAATGAATGAATAAAACTGCAAAATGTTAATTCTACCTTTGGTGACTATAGAAATGAAACTCAATGGTGTAATGGCTCGCAGAAGAATCCAAGGGATGTCATTGATAATGTGGGAACAGCGACCCCAAAACCTCCTGTATGGTGTATTCTTGATCTGTGGAGATAGAGCCTGACCAGGAATTCCTTCTAATGCTGTTGAAGGACTGTGTATTTTGGGACTATTAACTCTCTTAATGCCCAATGTATAATAGATAATAGATCACAGAAGAGCAAGACGAGAAAAACACTTTTTGCGTGTATATGAGTCAAAATGTGATGATAATGTAGATTTTTGGGGTTCAAGGTTAAGG
This sequence comes from Columba livia, assembly GCF_036013475.1. Lineage (NCBI taxonomy): Eukaryota > Metazoa > Chordata > Aves > Columbiformes > Columbidae > Columba > Columba livia. Next base: position 40,879,327 of record NC_088607.1, on the reverse strand, counting down.
GTTTTAGAATCTCTTGTATCTGGTGTTGGCACAGCTAAAAGCTTTAAATATTTTAGAAAATTAGGATGCTGACTAGTTAAGCAAACTAACAGAACTTAAAAGGCTTTAAGTGGACTTTTTCTAGATGTACATTCTGTAAGACATGCCACATGGCAGAGTGGGGTCGCGATAGATTTTTTGTTATTAGCTCAAGGACATGGCTGTGAAGACTTCGATGGGATTTGTTAAATAAATTGATTAGTGGTTGAGGGTTTCTAGGATGGTTGTTATCAGTAGTGAAAACAGGACTGATCATTTTGATAGTTGTTGTGGTTGTGTTACTAATGTTGCCATGCATGATTTCTCTGCTGCAAAGGGCCCTGCAGTGGACAATGAGGGCAGCATTTTTAGCAAAAATAAAAAAAGGGGGAATTGTGGGAAACTGCAGCGGGTCTGTGGAATCCTTGACAGAAAATATGAGAGTAGAGATCAGCCTTGAGATATTAAGATTTACCCTTGAGAAGGATGGGAGTAAAGGAGTATCCGGAGAGAGGAGAGATGTACCCGTGAGAAAGAAGGGGATAGAAGAATAACATGGATGATAGAAAAATTAACCAATGAGATGTCAGTGCTGAAACTTGTAACCAATATTGAAAAGACACATGAACTGGTAGAATTGTATAAAAATGCACTTGTAGCAATAAATGGCATCTATTACTTTCATCTTGAAAGAACTTGGTCCATCTCGTTTGTACGCCTCAACCGCGAACCTTTGCTCTTGAAAGGATGTCATCAGGTGGGTGTTTCGGTGTAATACGCTGAAAACCAGACCAGTAATAGTGAAATATGCCCATGATATGCATGATCCCCGCCCCAAAGCACCATGACTCAGCCTAAGGAGACCTGCAGCTTATTTTTTTGTACTGCCTGCAGATTGTGGAAGTACAGTATAAAAACCATTCTTATGGAGAGATCTTTGTATTTTAGGCTTAGTCTAAATGTCTCAAGTAGCTGGGGTTTTTGCTTGGGCCTAATCCATACGGTTTTATGGCTTTCCTCCTAGTATGAAGAAGAATGTGCTAGAAACTATAAAGCCAAAAAATGTCTTGCAGCCTAGGCTTGCTTTGCCTGTCCTTGCCTGTTCTTGCCTTGCCTTATTTCCTTCTCATCCTGTTCTCTGTCCAGTCTTCTCTCACTAACCTCTCGTCTGCCTGCATGTCTCGTCTTTCCTTTTCTCTCACTCTCCTGCTTCCTGCCTCTTTTCTTGCAATTCCTCCATCTCACTCCTGCACCCAACACTACTTTTTATTCTTCCTTCCCTTTCTCCTGCTCCCTTCGCTTTCTCCCTCTGTCCCATATCTTCCTTCCCGACTTGTCTTTTCAAGACTTTGGGCCAAATTGGCCCCAAGTCTGGGCATGGTTTGACCAATTTTCAGAGGCCTGGCTGGTGACAGCAGGGACAGCAGGCAGTGACAGGCCCGGGGCTGACGTGCTCCCCATCCCCTAGGGGGCGCCTGGCTGCCACACGCAGGTGACATAGAACCTTTGTCACAATGCCCGCTACCGTGGCGAGTATGTGGTGACTCTGCAGGTGACAGGGACACTGCAGGACTTGGTGTCAGCTCAGCAATTTCTCACTTCCCCAAAGAAGCGGAAATCTGCAAATTGCTGCCTTTGCTCTTGAAAGGATGTCATCCTGTGGGTGTTTTGGTGTCATACTCTGAAAACCAGAGCAGAAATGGTGAAATATTCCCATGATATGCATGGTCCCTGCAACAAAGCACCATGACTCAGTCTAAGGATATCTGCAGCTTATTTTTTTGTACTGCCAGCAGATTCTGGAAGCACAGTATAAAAACCATCATTATGGAGACATATTCCTATTTTAGGCTTAGTCTAAGTGTCTCAAGTAGCTGGGGTTTTTGCTTGAGCCTAATCCATACGGTCTTATGGCCTTACTCCTAGTCTGAAGATGAATGTGCTAGAACCTATACAGCAAAAAAATATCCTGCAGCCTAGCCTTGCTTTGCCTGTCCTTGCCTGTCCTTGCCTTGCCTTATTTCCTTCTCATCCTGTTCTCTGTCCAATCTTCTCCCACAAACCCCTCGTCTGGCTGCATGTGTCGTCTTTCCTTTTCTCTCACTCTCCTGCTTCCTGCGTCTTTTCCTGCAATTCCTCCATCTCACTCCTGCAGCCCAACACTACTTTTTATTCTTCCTTCCCTTTCTCCTGCTCCCTTCGCTTTCTCCCTCTGTCCCATATCTTTCTTCCCGACTTGTCTTTTCAAGACCTTGGGCCAAATTTGCCCCAAGTCTGGGCATGGTTTGACCAATATTCAGAGGCCTGGCTGGTGACAGCAGGGACAGCAGGTAGTGACAGGCCCGGGGCTGACAGGCTCCCCATCCCCTAGGGGGCGCCTGGCTGCCACACCCAGCTGACATAGAACCTTTGTCACAATGCCCGCTACCGTGGCGCGTATGTGGTGACTCTGCAGGTGACAGGGACACTGCAGGACTTGGTGTCAGTTCAGCAGTTTCTCACTTCCCCAAGGAAGCGGAATTCTGCAAATTGCTGCCTTTGCTCTTGAAAGGATATCATCAGGTGGGTGTTTTGGTGTCATACACTGAAAACCAGAGCAGAAATATGAAATATTCTCATTATATGTATGGCCCATGCACCAAACCACCATGACTCAGCCTAAGACATCTGCAGCTTATGTTTTTGAACCTCCAGCAGATTGTGGAAGCACAGTATAAAAACCATCCTTATGGAGAGATCTGCGTATCTTAGGATTAGTCTAAGTGTCTCAAGTAGCTGGGGTATTTGCTTGGGCCTAATCCATAAAGTTTTATGGCCTTAATCCTAGTCAGAATACGAATGTGCTAGAAACTCAGAAACGAAAAAATGTCCTGCAGCCTAGCCTTGCTTTGCCTGTCCTTGCCTGTCCTTGCCTTGCCTTATTTCCTTCTCATCCTGTTCTCTGTCCCATCCTCTCTCACTAACCACTCGTCTGGCTGCATGTCTCTTCTTTCCTTTCCTCTCACTCTCCTGCTTCCTGCCTCTTTTCTTGTAATTCCTCCATCTCACTCCTGCAGCCCAACACTACTTTTTATTCTTCCTTCCCTTTCTCCTGCTCCCTTCGCTTTCTCCCTCTGTCCCATATCTTTCTTCCCAACTAGTCTTTTCAAGACTTTGGGCCAAATTGTCCCCAAGTCTGGGCATGGTTTGACCAATTTTCAGAGGCCTGGCTGGTGACAGCAGGGACAGCAGGCAGTGACAGGCCCGGGGCTGACAGGCTCCCCATCACCTAGGGGGCGCCTGGCAGCCACACCCAGCTGACATAGAATCTTTGTCACTATGCCCGCTACCGTGGCGAGTATGTGGTGACTCTGCAGGTGACAGAGACACTGCAGGACTTGGTGTCAGTTCAGCAATTTCTCACTTCCCCAAAGAAGCGGAATTCCGCAAATTGCTGCCTTTGCTCTTGAAAGGATATCATCAGATGGGTGTTTTGGTGTCATACACTGAAAACCAGAGCTGAAATGTTGCAGTATTCCAATGATATGCATGGTCCCTGCACCAAAGCACCATGACTCAGCCTAAGGAGATCTGCAGCTTATATTTTTGTACTGCCAGCAGATTGTGGAAGCACAGTATAAAAACCATCCTTATGGAGAGATCTGTGTATTTTAGGCTTAGTCTAAGCGTCTCAAGTAGCTGGGGTTTTTGCTTGGGCCTAATCCATACTGTCATATGGCCTTACTCCTAGTCTGAAGACGTATGTGCTAGAAACTATAAAGCGAAAAAATGTCCTGCAGCCTAGCCTTGCTTTGCCGGTCCTTGCCTGTCCTTGCCTTGCCTTATTACCTTCTCATCCTGTTCTCTGTCCCATCCTCTCTCACTAACCCCTCGTCTGGCTGCATGACTCATCTTTCCTTTTCTCTCACTCTCCTGCTTCCTGCCTCTTTAATGGCAATTCCTCCATCTCACTCCTGCAGCCCAAAACTACTTTTTATTCTTCCTTCCCTTTCTCCTGCTCCCTTCGCTTTCTCCCTCTGTCCCATATCTTTCTTCCCGACTTGTCTTTTCAAGACTTTGGGGCAAATTGGCCCCAAGTCTGGACATGGTTTGACCAATTTTCAGAGGCCTGGCTGGTGACAGCAGGGACAGCAGGCAGTGACTGGCCCGGGGCTGACAGGCTCCCCATCCCCTAGGGGGCGCCTGGCTGCCACACCCAGCTGACATAGAACCTTTGTCACAATGCCCGCTACCGTGGCGAGTATGTGGTGACTCTGCAGGTGACAGAGACACTGCAGGACTTGGTGTCAGCTCAGCAATTTCTCACTTCCCCAAAGAAGCGGAATTCTGCAAATTGCTGCCTTTGCTCTTGAAAGGATATCATCAGGTTGGTGTTTTGGTGTCATACACTGAAAACCAGAGCAAAAACGGTGAAATATTCCATGATATGCATGGTCCCTGCACCAAAGTGCCATGACTCAACCTAAGGAGATCTGCAGCTTATTTTTTTGTACTGCCAGCAGATTGTGGAAGCACAGTATAAAAACCATCCTTATGGAGAGATCTGCGTATTTGAGGCTTAGTCTAAGCGTCTCAAGTAGCTGGGGTTTTTGCTTGGGCCTAATCCATACGGTCTTATGGCCTTACTCCTAGTCTGAACACGAATGTGTTAGAAACTATATAGCAAAAAATGCCCCGCAGCCTAGCCTTGCCTTGCCTGTCCTTGCCTTGCCTTATTTCCTTCTCATCCTGTTCTCTGTCCCATCCTCTCTCACTAACCCCTCGTCTGGTTGCATGTCTCTTCTTTCCTTTTCTCTCACTCTCCTGCTGCTGCCTCTTTAATGGCAATTCCTCCATCACACTCCTGCAGCCCAACACTACTTTTTATTCTTCCTTCCCTTTCCCTGCTCCCTTCGCTTTCTCCCTCTGTCCCATATCTTTCTTCCCGACTTGTCTTTTCAAGACTTTGGGCCAAATTGGCCCCAAGTCTGGGCATGGTTTGACCAATTTTCAGAGGCCTGGCTGGTGACAGCAGGGACAGCAGGCAGTGACTGGCCCGGGGCTGACAGGCTCCCCATCCCCTAGGGGGCGCCTGGCTGCCACACCCAGCTGACATAGAACCTTTGTCACAATGCCTGCTACCGTGGCGAGTATGTGGTGACTCTGCAGGTGACAGGGACACTGCAGGACTTGGTGGCAGCTCAGCAATTTCTCACTTCCCCAAAGAATCGGAATTCTGCAAGTTGCTGCCTCTGCTCTTGAAAGGATATCATCAGGTGGGTGTTTTGGTGTCATACTCTGAAAACCAGAGCAGAAATGGTGAAATATTCCCATGATATGCATGGTCCCTGCACCAAAGCACCATGACTCAGCCTAAGGAGATCTGCAGCTTATTTTTTTGTACTGCCAGCAGATTGTGGAAGCACAGTATAAAAACCATCCTTATGGAGAGATCTGCGTATTTTAGGCTTAGTCTAAGTGTCTCAAGTAGCTGGTGTATTTGCTTGGGCCTAATTCATACGGTCTTATGGCTTTCCTCGTAGTCCGAGGACGAATGTGCTAGAAAATATAAAGCAAAAAAATGTCCTGCAGCCTAGCCTTGCTTTGCCTGTCCTTACCTGTCCTTATCTGTCCTTGCCTTTCCTTATTTCCTTCTCATCCTGTTCTCTGTCCCATCCTCTCTCACTAACCCCTCGTCTGGCTGCATGTCTCTTCTTTCCTTTTCTCTCACTCTCCTGCTTCCTGCCTCTTTTCCTGCAATTCCTCCATCTCACTCCTGAAGCCCAACACTACTTTTTATTCTTCCTTCCCTTTCTCCTGCTCCCTTCGCTTTCTCCCTCTGTCCCATATCTTTCTTCCCGACTTGTCTTTTCAAGACTTTGGGCCAAATTGGCCCCAAGTCTGGGCATGGTTTGACCAATTTTCAGAGGCCTGGCTGGTGACAGCAGGGACAGCAGGCAGTGACAGGCCCGGGGCTGGCAGGCTCCCCATCCCCTAGGGGGCGCCTGGCTGCCACACCCAGCTGACATAGAACCTTTGTCACAATGCCCGCTACCGTGGCGAGTATGTGGTGACTCTGCAGGTGACAGGGACACTGCAGGACTTGGTGTCAGCTCCGCAATTTCTCATTTCCCCAAAGAAGCGGATTTCTGCAAATTGCTGCCTTTGCTCTTGAAAGGATATCATCAGGTGGGTGTTTTGGTGTCATACTCTGAACACCAGAGCAGAAATGGTGAAATATTCCCATGATATGCATGGTCCCTGCACCAAAGCACCATGACTCAGCATAAGGGGATCTGCAGCTTATTTTTTTGTACTGCCAGCAGATTGTGGAAGCACAGTATAAAAACCATCCTTATGGAGAGATCTGCGTATTTTAGGCTTAGTCTAAGTGTCTCAAGTAGCTGGGGTTTTTGCTTGGGCCTAATCCATACGTCTTATGTCTTTCCTCGTAGTCCGAGGACGAATGTGCTAGGAAATATAAAGCAAAAAAATGTCCTGCAGCCTAGCCTTGCTTTGCCTGTCCTTTCCTGTCCTTGCCATGCCTTATTTAATTCTCTTCCTGTTCTCTGTCCCATCCTCTCTCACTAACCCCTCGTCTGGCTGCATGTCTCGTCTTTCCTTTTCTATCACTCTCCTACTTCCTCCCTCTTTTCCTGCAATTCCTCCATCTCACTCCTGCAGCCCAACACTACTTTTTATTCTTCCTTCCCTTTCTCCTGCTCCCTTCGCTTTCTCCCTCTGTCCCATATCTTTCTTCCCGACTTGTCTTTTCAAGACTTTGGGGCAAATTGGCCCCAAGTCTGGGCATGGTCTGACCAATTTTCAGAGGCCTGGCTGGTGACAGCAGGGACAGCAGGCAGTGACAGGCCCGGGGCTGGCAGGCTCCCCATCCCCTAGGGGGCGCCTGGCTTCCACACCCTGCTGACATAGAACCTTTGTCACAATGCCCGCTACCGTGGCGAGTATGTGGTGACTCTGCAGGTGACAGGGACACTGCAGGACTTGGTGGCAGCTCAGCAATTTCTCACTTCCCCAAAGAAGCGGAATTCTGCAAGTTGCTGCCTTTGCTCTTGAAAGGATATCATCAGGTGGGTGTTTTGGTGTCATACTCTGAAAACCAGAGCAGAAATGGTGAAATATTCCCATGATATGCATGGTCCCTGCAACAAAGCACCATGACTCAGCCTAAGAGATCTGCAGCTTATGTTTTTGTACTGCCAGCAGATTGTGGAAGCACAGTATAAAAACCATCCTTATGGAGAGATCTGCGTATTTTAGGCTTAGTCTAAGTGTCTCAAGTAGCCGGTGTATTTGCTTGGGCCTAATCCATACGGTCTTATGGCTTTCTTCGTAGTATGAGGACGAATGTGCTAGGAAATATAAAGCTATAACATGTCCTGCAGCCTAGCCTTGCTTTGCCTGTCCTTGCCTGTCCTTGCCTTGCCTTATTTCCTTCTCATCCTGTTTTCTGTCCCATCCTCTCTCACTAATCCCTCGTCTGGCTCCATGTCTCTTCTTTCCTTTTCTCTCACTCTCCTGCTTCCTGCCTCTTTTCCTGCAATTCCTCCATCTCACTCCTGCAGCCCAACACTACTTTTTATTCTTCCTGCTCTTTCTCCTGCTCCCTTCGCTTTCTCCCTCTGTCCCATATCTTTCTTCCCAACTTGACTGTTGGAGATTTTGGGCCAAATTGGCCCCATGTCTGGTCATGGTTTGACCAGTTTTCAGAGGCCTGGCTGGTGACAGCAGGGACAGCAGGCAGTGGCAGGCCCGGGGCTGATAGGCTCCCCATCCCCTAGGGGGCGCCTGGCTGCCACACCCAGCTGACATAGAACCTTAGTCACTATGCCAGCTACCGTGGCGACTATGTGGTGACTCTGCAGGTGACAGGGACACTGCAGGACTTGGTGTCAGCTCAGCAATTTCTCACTTCCCCAAAGAAGCGGAATTCTGAGAATTGCTGCCTTTGCTCTTGAAAGGATATCATCAGGTGCTGTTTTGGTGTCATACACTGAAAACCAGAGCTGAAATGTTGCAGTATTCCAATGATATGCATGGTCCCTGCACCAAAGCACCATGACTCAGCCTAAGGAGATCTGCAGCTTATTTTTTTGTACTGCCAGCAGATTGTGGAAGCACAGTATAAAAACCATCCTTATGGAGAGATCTGCGTATTTTAGGCTTAGTCTAAGCGTCTCAAGTAGCTGGAGTTTTTGCTTGGGCCTAATCCATACTGTCATATGGCCTTACTCCTAGTCTGAAGACGTATTTGCTAGAAACTATAAAGCGAAAAAATGTCCTGCAGCCTAGCCTTGCTTTGCCGGTCCTTGCCTGTCCTTGCCTTGCCTTATTACCTTCTCATCCTGTTCTCTGTCCCATCCTCTCTCACTAACCCCTCGTCTGGCTGCATGACTTCTCTTTCCTTTTCTCTCACTCTCCTGCTTCCTGCCTCTTTAATGGCAATTCCTCCACCTCACTCCTGCAGCCCAACACTACTTTTTATTCTTCCTTCCCTTTCTCCTGCTCCCTTCGCTTTCTCCCTCTGTCCCATAACTTTCTTCCTGACTTGTCTTTTCAAGACTTTGGGCCAAATTGGCCCCAAGTCTGGGCATGGTTTGACCAATTTTCAGAGGCCTGGCTGGTGACAGCAGGGACAGCAGGCAGTGACTGGCCCGGGGCTGACAGGCTCCCCATCCCCTAGGGGGCGCCTGGCTTCCACACCCTGCTGACATAGAACCTTTGTCACAATGCCCGCTACCGTGGCCAGTATGTGGTGACTCTGCAGGTGACAGGGACACTGCAGGACTTCGTGGCAGCTCAGCAATTTCTCACTTCCCCAAAGAATAGGAATTCTGCAAATTGCTGCCTTTGCTCTTGAAAGGATATCATCAGGTGGGTGTTTTGGCGTCATACTCTGAAAACCAGAGCAGAAATGGTGAAATATTCCCATGATATGCATGGTTCCTGCACCAAAGCACCATGTCTCAGCCTAAGGAGATCTGCAGCTTATTTTTTTGTACTGCCAGCAGATTGTGGAAGCACAGTATAAAAACCATCCTTATGGAGAGATCTGCGTATTTTAGGCTTAGTCTAAGTGTCTCAAGTAGCTGGGGTTTTTGCTTGGGCCTAATCCATACGGTCTTATGGCCTTACTCCTAGTCTGATGGTGAATGTGCTAGAAACTATACAGCAAAAACATATCCTGCAGCCTAGCCTTGCTTTGCCTGTCCTTGCCTGTCCTTCCCTTGCCTTATTTCCTTCTCATCCCGTTCTCTGTCCAATCTTCTCCCACTAATCCCTCGTCTGGCTGCAGGTCTTTCCTTTTCTCTCACTCTCCTACTTCCTCCCTCTTTTCCTGCAATTCCTCCATCTCACTCCTGTAGCCCAACACTACTTTTAATTCTTCCTTCCCTTTCTCCTGCTCCCTTCGCTTTCTCCCTCTGTCCCATATCTTTCTTCCTGACTTGTATTTTCAAGACTTTGGGCCAAACTGGCCCCAAGTCTGGGCATGGTTTGACCAATTTTCAGAGGCCTGGCTGGTGACAGCAGGGACAGCAGGCAGTGACAGGCCCGGGCCTTACAGGCTCCCCATCCCCTAGGGGGCCCCTGGCTGCCACACCCAGCTGACATAGAACATTTGCCACAATGCCCTATACCGTGGCGAGTATGTGGTGACTCTGCAGGTGACAGGGACACTGCAGGACTTGGTGTCAGCTCAGCAATTTCTCAGTTCACCAAAGAAGCGGATTTCTGCAAATTGCTGCCTTGGCTCTTGGAAGGATATCATCAGGTGGGTGTTTTGGTGTCATACACTGAAAACCAGAATAGAAATGGTAAAATATTCCCATGATATGCATGGTCCCTGCACCAATGCACCATGACTCATCCTAAGGGGATCTGCAGCTTATTTTTTTGTACTGCCAGCAGATTGTGGAAGCACAGTATAAAAACCATCCTTATGGAGAGATCTGCGTATTTGAGGCTTTTTCCAAGTGTCTCAAGTAGCTGGGGGTTTCGCTTGGGCCTAATCCATACGGTCTTATGGCCTTACTCCTAGTCTGAAGACGAATGTGCTAGAAAATATAAAGCGAAAAAGTGTCCTGCAGCCTAGCCTGTCCTTGCCTGTCCTTGCCTTGCCTTATTTCCTTCTCATCCTGTTCTCTGTCCCATCCTCTCTCACTAACCCCTCGTCTGGCTGCATTTCTCGTCTTTCCTTTTCTATCACTCTCCTGCTTCCTGCCTCTTTAAAGGCAATTCCTCCATCTCACTCCTGCAGCCCAACACTACTTTTTATTCTTCCTTCCCTTTCTCCTGCTCCCTTCGCTTTCTCCCTCTGTCCCATATCTTTCTTCCCGACTTGTCTTTTCAAGACTTTGGGCCAAATTGGCCCCAAGTCTGGTCATGGTTTGACCAATTTTCAGAGGCCTGGCTGGTGACAGCAGGGACAGCAGGCAGTGACAGGCCCGGGGCTGGCAGGCTCCCCATCCCCTAGGGGGCGCCTGGCTGCCACACCCAGCTGACATAGAACCTTTGTCACAATGCCCGCTACAGTGGCGAGTATGTGGTGACTCTGCAGGTAACAGGGACACTGCAGGACTTGGTGGCAGCTCAGCAATTTCTCACTTCCCCAAAGAAGCGGAATTCTGCAAATTGCTGCCTTTGCTCTTGAAAGGATATCATCAGGTGGGTGTTTTGGTGTCATACTCTGAAAACCAGAGCAGAAATGGTGAAATATTCTCATGATATGTGCGGTCCCTGCAACAAAGCACCATGACTCAGCCTAAGAGATCTGCAGCTTATGTTTTTGTACTGCCAGCAGATTGTGGAAGCACAGTATAAAAACCATCCTTATGGAGAGATCTGCGTATTTTAGTCTTAGTCTAAGTGTCTCAAGTAGCTGGGGTTTTTGCTTGGGCCTAATCCATACGGTCTTATGGCCTTACTCCTAGTCTGAAGACGAATGTGCTAGAAACTATAAAGCTAAAACATGTCCTGCAGCCTAGCCTTTCTTTGCCTGTCCTTGCCTGTCCTTGCCTTGCCTTATTTCCTTCTCATCCTGTTCTCTGTCCCATCCTCTCTCACTAACCCCTCGTCTGGTTGCATGTCTCTTCTTTCCTTTTCTCTCACTCTCCTGCTGCTGCCTCTTTAATGGCAATTCCTCCACCACACTCCTGCAGCCCAACACTACTTTTTATTCTTCCTTCCCTTTCTCCTGCTCCCTTCGCTTTCTCCCTCTGTCCCATATCTTTCTTCCCGACTTGTCTTTTCAAGACTTTGGGCCAAATTGGCCCCAAGTCTGGGCATGGTTTGACCAATTTTCAGAGGCCTGGCTGGTGACAGCAGGGACAGCAGGCAGTGACAGGCCCGGGGCTGACAGGCTCCCCATCCCCTAGGGGGCGCCTGGCTGCCACACCCAGCTGACATAGAACCTTTGTCACAATGCCTGCTACCGTGGCGAGTATGTGGTGACTCTGCAGGTGACAGGGACACTGCAGGACTTGGTGGCAGCTCAGCAATTTCTCACTTCCCCAAAGAATCGGAATTCTGCAAGTTGCTGCCTCTGCTCTTGAAAGGATATCATCAGGTGGGTGTTTTGGTGTCATACTCTGAAAACCAGAGCAGAAATGGTGAAATATTCCCATGATATGCATGGTCCCTGCACCAAAGCACCATGACTCAGCCTAAGGAGATCTGCAGCTTATTTTTTTGTACTGCCAGCAGATTGTGGAAGCACAGTATAAAAACCATCCTTATGGAGAGATCTGCGTATTTTAGGCTTAGTCTAAGTGTCTCAAGTAGCTGGGGTTTTTGCTTGGGCCTAATCCATACGGTGTTATGGCCTTACTCCTAGTCTGATGGTGAATGTGCTAGAAACTATACAGCAAAAACATATCCTGCAGCCTAGCCTTGCTTTGCCTGTCCTTGCCTGTCCTTCCCTTGCCTTATTTCCTTCTCATCCCGTTCTCTGTCCAATCTTCTCCCACTAATCCCTCGTCTGGCTGCAGGTCTTTCCTTTTCTCTCACTCTCCTACTTCCTCCCTCTTTTCCTGCAATTCCTCCATCTCACTCCTGTAGCCCAACACTACTTTTTATTCTTCCTTCCCTTTCTCCTGCTCCCTTCGCTTTCTCCCTCTGTCCCATATCTTTCTTCCTGACTTGTATTTTCAAGACTTTGGGCCAAACTGGCCCCAAGTCTGGGCATGGTTTGACCAATTTTCAGAGGCCTGGCTGGTGACAGCAGGGACAGCAGGCAGTGACAGGCCCGGGGCTGACAGGCTCCCCATCCCCTAGGGGGCGCCTGGCTGCCACACCCAGCTGACATAGAACATTTGCCACAATGCCCTATACCGTGGCGAGTATGTGGTGACTCTGCAGGTGACAGGGACACTGCAGGACTTGGTGGCAGCTCAGCAATTTCTCAGTTCACCAAAGAAGCGGATTTCTGCAAATTGCTGCCTTGGCTCTTGGAAGGATATCATCAGGTGGGTGTTTTGGTGTCATACACTGAAAACCAGAATAGAAATGGTGAAATATTCCCATGATATGCATGGTCCCTGCACCAATGCACCATGACTCATCCTAAGGGGATCTGCAGCTTATTTTTTTGTACTGACAGCAGATTGTGGAAGCACAGTATAAAAACCATCCTTATGGAGAGATCTGCGTATTTGAGGCTTTTTCCAAGTGTCTCAAGTAGCTGGGGGTTTCGCTTGGGCCTAATCCATACGGTCTTATGGCCTTACTCCTAGTCTGAAGACGAATGTGCTAGAAAATATAAAGCGAAAAAGTGTCCTGCAGCCTAGCCTGTCCTTGCCTGTCCTTGCCTTGCCTTATTTCCTTCTCATCCTGTTCTCTGTCCCATCCTCTCTCACTAACCCCTCGTCTGGCTGCATTTCTCGTCTTTCCTTTTCTATCACTCTCCTGCTTCCTGCCTCTTTAAAGGCAATTCCTCCATCTCACTCCTGCAGCCCAACACTACTTTTTATTCTTCCTTCCCTTTCTCCTGCTCCCTTCGCTTTCTCCCTCTGTCCCATATCTTTCTTCCCGACTTGTCTTTTCAAGACTTTGGGCCAAATTGGCCCCAAGTCTGGGCATGGTTTGACCAATTTTCAGAGGCCTGGCTGGTGACAGCAGGGACAGCAGGCAGTGACAGGCCAGGGGCTGGCAGGCTCCCCATCCCCTAGGGGGCGCCTGGCTGCCACACCCAGCTGACATAGAACCTTTGTCACAATGCCCGCTACAGTGGCGAGTATGTGGTGACTCTGCAGGTGACAGGGACACTGCAGGACTTGGTGGCAGCTCAGCAATTTCTCACTTCCCCAAAGAAGCGGAATTCTGCAAGTTGCTGCCTTTGCTCTTGAAAGGATATCATCAGGTGGGTGTTTTGGTGTCATACTCTGAAAACCAGAGCAGAAATGGTGAAATATTCTCATGATATGTGTGGTCCCTGCAACAAAGCACCATGACTCAGCCTAAGAGATCTGCAGCTTATGTTTTTGTACTGCCAGCAGATTGTGGAAGCACAGTATAAAAACCATCCTTATGGAGAGATCTGCGTATTTTAGTCTTAGTCTAAGTGTCTCAAGTAGCTGGGGTTTTTGCTTGGGCCTAATCCATACGGTCTTATGGCCTTACTCCTAGTCTGAAGACGAATGTGCTAGAAACTATAAAGCTAAAACATGTCCTGCAGCCTAGCCTTTCTTTGCCTGTCCTTGCCTGTCCTTGCCTTGCCTTATTTCCTTCTTATCATGTTCTCTGTCCCATCCTCTCTCACTAACCCCTCGTCTGGTTGCATGTCTCTTCTTTCCTTTTCTCTCACTCTCCTGCTGCTGCCTCTTTAATGGCAATTCCTCCACCACACTCCTGCAGCCCAACACTACTTTTTATTCTTCCTTCCCTTTCCCTGCTCCCTTCGCTTTCTCCCTCTGTCCCATATCTTTCTTCCCGACTTGTCTTTTCAAGACTTTGGGCCAAATTGGCCCCAAGTCTGGGCATGGTTTGACCAATTTTCAGAGGCCTGGCTGGTGACAGCAGGGACAGCAGGCAGTGACAGGCCCGGGGCTGACAGGCTCCCCATCCCCTAGGGGGCGCCTGGCTGCCACACCCAGCTGACATAGAACCTTTGTCACAATGCCTGCTACCGTGGCGAGTATGTGGTGACTCTGCAGGTGACAGGGACACTGCAGGACTTGGTGGCAGCTCAGCAATTTCTCACTTCCCCAAAGAATCGGAATTCTGCAAGTTGCTGCCTTTGCTCTTGAAAGGATATCATCAGGTGGGTGTTTTGGTGTCATACTCTGAAAACCAGAGCAGATATGGTGAAATATTCCCATGATATGCATGGTCCCTGCACCAAAGCACCATGACTCAGCCTAAGGAGATCTGCAGCTTATTTTTTTGTACTGCCAGCAGATTGTGGAAGCACAGTATAAAAACCATCCTTATGGAGAGATCTGCGTATTTTAGGCTTAGTCTAAGTGTCTCAAGTAGCTGGTGTATTTGCTTGGGCCTAATTCATACGGTCTTATGGCTTTCCTCGTAGTCCGAGGACGAATGTGCTAGAAAATATAAAGCAAAAAAATGTCCTGCAGCCTAGCCTTGCTTTGCCTGTCCTTACCTGTCCTTGTCTGTCCTTGCCTTTCCTTATTTCCTTCTTATCCTGTTCTCTGTCCCATCCTCTCTCACTAACCCCTCGTCTGGCTGCATGTCTCTTCTTTCCTTTTCTCTCACTCTCCTGCTTCCTGCCTCTTTTCCTGCAATTCCTCCATCTCACTCCTGAAGCCCAACACTACTTTTTATTCTTCCTTCCCTTTCTCCTGCTCCCTTCGCTTTCTCCCTCTGTCCCATATCTTTCTTCCCGACTTGTCTTTTCAAGACTTTGGGCCAAATTGGCCCCAAGTCTGGGCATGGTTTGACCAATTTTCAGAGGCCTGGCTGGTGACAGCAGGGACAGCAGGCAGTGACAGGCCCGGGGCTGGCAGGCTCCCCATCCCCTAGGGGGCGCCTGGCTGCCACACCCAGCTGACATAGAACCTTTGTCACAATGCCCGCTACAGTGGCGAGTATGTGGTGACTCTGCAGGTGACAGGGACACTGCAGGACTTGGTGGCAGCTCAGCAATTTCTCACTTCCCCAAAGAAGCGGAATTCTGCAAGTTGCTGCCTTTGCTCTTGAAAGGATATCATCAGGTGGGTGTTTTGGTGTCATACTCTGAAAACCAGAGCAGAAATGGTGAAATATTCTCATGATATGTGTGGTCCCTGCAACAAAGCACCATGACTCAGCCTAAGAGATCTGCAGCTTATGTTTTTGTACTGCCAGCAGATTGTGGAAGCACAGTATAAAAACCATCCTTATGGAGAGATCTGCGTATTTTAGTCTTAGTCTAAGTGTCTCAAGTAGCTGGGGTTTTTGCTTGGGCCTAATCCATACGGTCTTATGGCCTTACTCCTAGTCTGAAGACGAATGTGCTAGAAACTATAAAGCTAAAACATGTCCTGCAGCCTAGCCTTGCTTTGCCTGTCCTTGCCTGTCCTTGCCTTGCCTTATTTCCTTCTCATCCTGTTCTCTGTCCCATCCTCTCTCACTAACCCCTCGTCTGGTTGCATGTCTCTTCTTTCCTTTTCTCTCACTCTCCTGCTGCTGCCTCTTTAATGGCAATTCCTCCACCACACTCCTGCAGCCCAACACTACTTTTTATTCTTCCTTCCCTTTCCCTGCTCCCTTCGCTTTCTCCCTCTGTCCCATATCTTTCTTCCCGACTTGTCTTTTCAAGACTTTGGGCCAAATTGGCCCCAAGTCTGGGCATGGTTTGACCAATTTTCAGAGGCCTGGCTGGTGACAGCAGGGACAGCAGGCAGTGACAGGCCCGGGGCTGACAGGCTCCCCATCCCCTAGGGGGCGCCTGGCTGCCACACCCAGCTGACATAGAACCTTTGTCACAATGCCTGCTACCGTGGCGAGTATGTGGCGACTCTGCAGGTGACAGGGACACTGCAGGACTTGGTGGCAGCTCAGCAATTTCTCACTTCCCCAAAGAATCGGAATTCTGCAAGTTGCTGCCTCTGCTCTTGAAAGGATATCATCAGGTGGGTGTTTTGGTGTCATACTCTGAAAACCAGAGCAGAAATGGTGAAATATTCCCATGATATGCATGGTCCCTGCACCAAAGCACCATGACTCAGCCTAAGGAGATCTGCAGCTTATTTTTTTGTACTGCCAGCAGATTGTGGAAGCACAGTATAAAAACCATCCTTATGGAGAGATCTGCGTATTTTAGGCTTAGTCTAAGTGTCTCAAGTAGCTGGGGTTTTTGCTTGGGCCTAATCCATACGGTCTTATGGCCTTACTCCTAGTCTGATGGTGAATGTGCTAGAAACTATACAGCAAAAACATATCCTGCAGCCTAGCCTTGCTTTGCCTGTCCTTGCCTGTCCTTCCCTTGCCTTATTTCCTTCTCATCCCGTTCTCTGTCCAATCTTCTCCCACTAATCCCTCGTCTGGCTGCAGGTCTTTCCTTTTCTCTCACTCTCCTACTTCCTCCCTCTTTTCCTGCAATTCCTCCATCTCACTCCTGTAGCCCAACACTACTTTTAATTCTTCCTTCCCTTTCTCCTGCTCCCTTCGCTTTCTCCCTCTGTCCCATATCTTTCTTCCTGACTTGTATTTTCAAGACTTTGGGCCAAACTGGCCCCAAGTCTGGGCATGGTTTGACCAATTTTCAGAGGCCTGGCTGGTGACAACAGGGACAGCAGGCAGTGACAGGCCCGGGGCTGACAGGCTCCCCATCCCCTAGGGGGGGCCTGGCTGCCACACCCAGCTGACATAGAACATTTGCCACAATGCCCTATACCGTGGCGAGTATGTGGTGACTCTGCAGGTGACAGGGACACTGCAGGACTTGGTGTCAGCTCAGCAATTTCTCACTTCCCCAAAGAAGCGGATTTCTGCAAATTGCTGCCTTGGCTCTTGGAAGGATATCATCAGGTGGGTGTTTTGGTGTCATACACTGAAAACCAGAATAGAAATGGTGAAATATTCCCATGATATGCATGGTCCCTGCACCAATGCACCATGACTCATCCTAAGGGGATCTGCAGCTTATTTTTTTGTACTGACAGCAGATTGTGGAAGCACAGTATAAAAACCATCCTTATGGAGAGATCTGCGTATTTGAGGCTTTTTCCAAGTGTCTCAGGTAGCTGGGGGTTTCGCTTGGGCCTAATCCATACGGTCTTATGGCCTTACTCCTAGTCTGAAGACGAATGTGCTAGAAAATATAAAGCGAAAAAGTGTCCTGCAGCCTAGCCTGTCCTTGCCTGTCCTTGCCTTGCCTTATTTCCTTCTCATCCTGTTCTCTGTCCCATCCTCTCTCACTAACCCCTCGTCTGGCTGCATTTCTCGTCTTTCCTTTTCTATCACTCTCCTGCTTCCTGCCTCTTTAAAGGCAATTCCTCCATCTCACTCCTGCAGCCCAACACTACTTTTTATTCTTCCTTCCCTTTCTCCTGCTCCCTTCGCTTTCTCCCTCTGTCCCATATCTTTCTTCCCGACTTGTCTTTTCAAGACTTTGGGCCAAATTGGCCCCAAGTCTGGTCATGGTTTGACCAATTTTCAGAGGCCTGGCTGGTGACAGCAGGGACAGCAGGCAGTGACAGGCCCGGGGCTGGCAGGCTCCCCATCCCCTAGGGGGCGCCTGGCTGCCACACCCAGCTGACATAGAACCTTTGTCACAATGCCCGCTACAGTGGCGAGTATGTGGTGACTCTGCAGGTGACAGGGACACTGCAGGACTTGGTGGCAGCTCAGCAATTTCTCACTTCCCCAAAGAAGCGGAATTCTGCAAGTTGCTGCCTTTGCTCTTGAAAGGATGTCATCCTGTGGGTGTTTTGGTGTCATACTCTGAAAACCAGAGCAGAAATGGTGAAATATTCTCATGATATGTGTGGTCCCTGCAACAAAGCACCATGACTCAGCCTAAGAGATCTGCAGCTTATGTTTTTGTACTGCCAGCAGATTGTGGAAGCACAGTATAAAAACCATCCTTATGGAGAGATCTGCGTATTTTAGTCTTAGTCTAAGTGTCTCAAGTAGCTGGGGTTTTTGCTTGGGCCTAATCCATACGGTCTTATGGCCTTACTCCTAGTCTGAAGACGAATGTGCTAGAAACTATAAAGCTAAAACATGTCCTGCAGCCTAGCCTTGCTTTGCCTGTCCTTGCCTGTCCTTGCCTTGCCTTATTTCCTTCTCATCCTGTTCTCTGTCCCATCCTCTCTCACTAACCCCTCGTCTGGTTGCATGTCTCTTCTTTCCTTTTCTCTCACTCTCCTGCTGCTGCCTCTTTAATGGCAATTCCTCCACCACACTCCTGCAGCCCAACACTACTTTTTATTCTTCCTTCCCTTTCCCTGCTCCCTTCGCTTTCTCCCTCTGTCCCATATCTTTCTTCCCGACTTGTCTTTTCAAGACTTTGGGCCAAATTGGCCCCAAGTCTGGGCATGGTTTGACCAATTTTCAGAGGCCTGGCTGGTGACAGCAGGGACAGCAGGCAGTGACAGGCCCGGGGCTGACAGGCTCCCCATCCCCTAGGGGGCGCCTGGCTGCCACACCCAGCTGACATAGAACCTTTGTCACAATGCCTGCTACCGTGGCGAGTATGTGGTGACTCTGCAGGTGACAGGGACACTGCAGGACTTGGTGGCAGCTCAGCAATTTCTCACTTCCCCAAAGAATCGGAATTCTGCAAGTTGCTGCCTCTGCTCTTGAAAGGATATCATCAGGTGGGTGTTTTGGTGTCATACTCTGAAAACCAGAGCAGAAATGGTGAAATATTCCCATGATATGCATGGTCCCTGCACCAAAGCACCATGACTCAGCCTAAGGAGATCTGCAGCTTATTTTTTTGTACTGCCAGCAGATTGTGGAAGCACAGTATAAAAACCATCCTTATGGAGAGATCTGCGTATTTGAGGCTTAGTCTTAGTGTCTCAAGTAGCTGGGGTTTTTGCTTGGGCCTAATCCATACGGTCTTATGGCCTTACTCCTAGTCTGAAGACGAATGTGCTAGAAACTATAAAGCGAAAACATGTCCTGCAGCCTAGCCTTGCTTTGCCTGTCCTTGCCTGTCCTTGCCATGCCTTATTTCCTTCCCATCCTGTTCTCTGTCCTATCCTCCCTCACTAACCCCTCGTCTGGCTGCATGTCTCTACTTTCCTTTTCTCTCACTCTCCTGTTTCCTGCCTCTTTAAGGGCAATTCCTCCATCTCACTCCTGAAGCCCAACACTACTTTTTATTCTTTCTTCCCTTTCTCCTGCTCCCTTCGCTTTCTCCCTCTGTCCCATATCTTTCTTCCCGACTTGTCTTTTCAAGACTTTGGGCCAAATTGGCCCCAAGTCTGGGCATGGTTTGACCAATTTTCAGAGGCCTGGCTGGTGACAGCAGGCACAGCAGGCAGTGACAGGCCCGGGGCTGACATGCTCCCCATCCCCTAGGGGGCGCATGGCTGCCACACCCAGCTGACATACAACCTTTGTCACAATGCCCGCTACCGTGGCGAGTATGTGGTGACTCTGCAGGTGACAGGGACACTGCAGGACTTGGTGGCAGCTCTGCAATTTCTCACTTCCCCAAAGAAGCGGAATTCTGCAAATTGCTGCCTTTGCTCTTGAAAGGATATCATCAGGTGGGTGTTTTGGTGACATACTCTGAAAACCAGAGCAGAAATGGTGAAATATTCCCATGATATGCATGGTCCCTGCACCAAAGCACCATGACTCAGCCTAAGGAGATCTGCAGCTTATTTTTTTGTACTGCCAGCAGATTGTGGAAGCACAGTATAAAAACCATCCTTATGGAGAGATCTGCGTATTTTAGGCTTAGTCTTAGTGTGTCAAGTAGCTGGGGTTTTTGCTTGGGCCTAATCCATACGGTCTTATGGCCTTACTCCTAGTCTGAAGACGAATGTGCTAGAAACTATAAAGCGAAAAAATGTCCTGCAGCCTAGCCTTGCTTTGCCTGTCCTTGCCTGTCCTTGCCATGCCTTATTTCCTTCCCATCCTGTTCTCTGTCCCATCCTCCCTCACTAACCCCTCGTCTGGCTGCATGTCTCTACTTTCCTTTTCTCTGACTCTCCTGCTTCCTGCCTCTTTTCCTGCAATTCCTCCATCTCACTCCTGCAGCCCAACACTACTTTTTATTCTTCCTTCCCTTTCTCCTGCTCCCTTCGCTTTCTCACTCTGTCCCATATCTTTCTTCCCGACTTGTCTTTTTAAGACTTTGGGCCAAATTGGCCCCAAGTCTGGGCATGGTTTGACCAATTTTCAGAGGCCTGGCTGGTGACAGCAGGGACAGCAGGCAGTGACAGGCCCGGGGCTGGCAGGCTCCCCATCCCCTATGGGGCGCCTGGCTGCCACACCCAGCTGACATAGAACCTTTGTCACAATGCCCGCTACCGTGGCGAGTATGTGGTGACTCTGCAGGTGACAGGGACACTGCAGGACTACGTGGCAGCTCAGCAATTTCTCAGTTCCCCAAAGAAGCGGAATTCTGCAAATTGCTGCCTTTGCTCTTGAAAGGATATCATCAGGTGGGTGTTTTGGTGTCATACTCTGAAAACCAGAGCAGAAATGGTGAACTATTCCCATGATATGCATGGTCCCTGCACCAAAGCATCATGACTCAGCCTAAGGAGATCTGCAGCTTATTTTTTTGTACTGCCAGCAGATTGTGGAAGCACAGTATAAAAACCATCCTTATGGAGAGATCTGCGTATTTGAGGCTTAGTCTTAGTGTCTCAAGTAGCTGGGGTTTTTGCTTGGGCCTAATCCATACGGTCTTATGGCCTTACTCCTAGTCTGAAGACGAATGTGCTAGAAACTATAAAGCCAAAAAATGTCCTGCAGCCTAGCCTTGCTTTGCCTGTCCTTGCCTGTGCTTGCCTTGCCTTATTTCCTTCTCATCCTGTTCTCTGTCCCATCCTCTCTCACTAACCCCTCGTCTGGCTGCATGTCTCTACTTTCCTTTTCTCTCACTCTCCTGTTTCCTGCCTCTTTAATGGCAATTCCTCCATCTCACTCCTGAAGCCCAACACTACTTTTTATTCTTCCTTCTCTTTCTCCTGCTCCCTTCGCTTTCTCCCTCTGTCCCATATCTTTCTTCCCGACTTGTCTTTTCAAGACTTTGGGCCAAACTGGCCCCAAGTCTGGGCATGGTTTGACCAATTTTCAGAGGCCTGGCTGGTGACAGCAGGGACAGCAGGCAGTGACAGGCCCGGGGCTGATATGCTCCCCATCCCCTAGGGGGCGCCTGGCTGCCACACCCAGCTGACATACAACCTTTGTCACAATGCCCGCTACCGTGGCGAGTATGTGGTGACTCTGCAGGTGAC
The DNA here is from genome assembly GCF_036013475.1 of Columba livia. Classification (NCBI taxonomy): domain Eukaryota; kingdom Metazoa; phylum Chordata; class Aves; order Columbiformes; family Columbidae; genus Columba; species Columba livia. The sequence goes on along the minus strand of NC_088607.1, from coordinate 40,857,941 downwards.
AGGGACACTGCAGGACTTGGTGTCAGCTCTGCAATTTCTCACTTCCCCAAAGAAGCGGAATTCTGCAAATTGCTGCCTTTGCTCTTGAAAGGATATCATCAGGTGGGTGTTTTGGTGACATACTCTGAAAACCAGAGGAGAAATGGTGAAATATTCCCATGATATGCATGGTCCCTGCACCAAAGCACCGTGACTCAGCCTAAGGAGATCTGCAGCTTATTTTTTTGTACTGCCAGCAGATTGTGGAAGCACAGTATAAAAACCATCCCTATGGAGAGATCTGCGTATTTTAGGCTTAGTCTTAGTGTGTCAAGTAGCTGGGGTTTTTGCTTGGGCCTAATCCATACGGTCTTATGGCCTTACGCCTAGTCTGAAGACGAATGTGCTAGAAACTATAAAGCGAAAAAATGTCCTGCAGCCTAGCCTTGCTTTGCCTGTCCTTGCCTGTCCTTGCCATGCCTTATTTCCTTCCCATCCTGTTCTCTGTCCCATCCTCCCTCACTAACCCCTCGTCTGGCTGCATGTCTCGTCTTTCCTTTTCTCTCACTCTCCTGCTTCCTGCCTCTTTTCCTGCAATTCCTCCATCTCACTCCTGAAGCCCAACACTACTTTTCATTCTTCCTTCCCTTTCTCCTGCTCCCTTCGCTTTCTCCCTCTGTCCCATATCTTTCTTCCCGACTTGTCTTTTCAAGACTTTGGGCCAAATTGGCCCCAAGTCTGGGCATGGTTTGACCAATTTTCAGAGGCCTGGCTGGTGACAGCAGGGACAGCAGGCAGTGACAGGCCCGGGGCTGACAGGCTCCCCATCCCCTCGGGGGCGCCTGGCTGCCACACCCAGCTGACATAGAACCTTTGTCAAAGTGCCCGCTACCGTGGAGAGTATGTGGTGACTCTGCAGGTGACAGGGACACTGCAGGACTTGGTGTCAGCTCTGCAATTTCTCACTTCCCCAAAGAAGCGGAATTCTGCAAATTGCTGCCTTTGCTCTTGAAAGGATATCATCAGGTGGGTGTTTTGGTGACATACTCTGAAAACCAGAGGAGAAATGGTGAAATATTCCCATGATATGCATGGTCCCTGCACCAAAGCACCGTGACTCAGCCTAAGGAGATCTGCAGCTTATTTTTTTGTACTGCCAGCAGATTGTGGAAGCACAGTATAAAAACCATCCCTATGGAGAGATCTGCGTATTTTAGGCTTAGTCTTAGTGTGTCAAGTAGCTGGGGTTTTTGCTTGGGCCTAATCCATACGGTCTTATGGCCTTACTCCTAGTCTGAAGACGAATGTGCTAGAAACTATAAAGCGAAAAAATGTCCTGCAGCCTAGCCTTGCTTTGCCTGTCCTTGCCTGTCCTTGCCATGCCTTATTTCCTTCCCATCCTGTTCTCTGTCCCATCCTCCCTCACTAACCCCTCGTCTGGCTGCATGTCTCTACTTTCCTTTTCTCTCACTCTCCTGCTTCCTGCCTCTTTAATGGCAATTCCTCCATCTCACTCCTGTAGCCCAACACTACTTTTTATTCTTCCTTCCCTTTCTCCTGCTCCCTTCGCTTTCTCCCTCTGTCCCATATCTTTCTTCCCGACTTGTCTTTTCAAGACTTTGGGCCAAATTGGCCCCAAGTCTGGGCATGGTTTGACCAATTTTCAGAGGCCTGGCTGGTGACAGCAGGGGCAGCAGGCAGTGACAGGCCCGGGGCTGACAGGCTCCCCATCCCCTAGGGGGCGCCTGGCTGCCACACCCAGCTGACATAGAACCTTTGTCACAATGCCTGCTACCGTGGCGAGTATGTGGCGACTCTGCAGGTGACAGGGACACTGCAGGACTTGGTGGCAGCTCAGCAATTTCTCACTTCCCCAAAGAATCGGAATTCTGCAAGTTGCTGCCTCTGCTCTTGAAAGGATATCATCAGGTGGGTGTTTTGGTGTCATACTCTGAAAACCAGAGCAGAAATGGTGAAATATTCCCATGATATGCATGGTCCCTGCACCAAAGCACCATGACTCAGCCTAAGGAGATCTGCAGCTTATTTTTTTGTACTGCCAGCAGATTGTGGAAGCACAGTATAAAAACCATCCTTATGGAGAGATCTGCGTATTTTAGGCTTAGTCTAAGTGTCTCAAGTAGCTGGGGTTTTTGCTTGGGCCTAATCCATACGGTCTTATGGCCTTACTCCTAGTCTGATGGTGAATGTGCTAGAAACTATACAGCAAAAACATATCCTGCAGCCTAGCCTTGCTTTGCCTGTCCTTGCCTGTCCTTCCCTTGCCTTATTTCCTTCTCATCCCGTTCTCTGTCCAATCTTCTCCCACTAATCCCTCGTCTGGCTGCAGGTCTTTCCTTTTCTCTCACTCTCCTACTTCCTCCCTCTTTTCCTGCAATTCCTCCATCTCACTCCTGTAGCCCAACACTACTTTTAATTCTTCCTTCCCTTTCTCCTGCTCCCTTCGCTTTCTCCCTCTGTCCCATATCTTTCTTCCTGACTTGTATTTTCAAGACTTTGGGCCAAACTGGCCCCAAGTCTGGGCATGGTTTGACCAATTTTCAGAGGCCTGGCTGGTGACAACAGGGACAGCAGGCAGTGACAGGCCCGGGGCTGACAGGCTCCCCATCCCCTAGGGGGGGCCTGGCTGCCACACCCAGCTGACATAGAACATTTGCCACAATGCCCTATACCGTGGCGAGTATGTGGTGACTCTGCAGGTGACAGGGACACTGCAGGACTTGGTGGCAGCTCAGCAATTTCTCACTTCCCCAAAGAAGCGGATTTCTGCAAATTGCTGCCTTGGCTCTTGGAAGGATATCATCAGGTGGGTGTTTTGGTGTCATACACTGAAAACCAGAATAGAAATGGTGAAATATTCCCATGATATGCATGGTCCCTGCACCAATGCACCATGACTCATCCTAAGGGGATCTGCAGCTTATTTTTTTGTACTGACAGCAGATTGTGGAAGCACAGTATAAAAACCATCCTTATGGAGAGATCTGCGTATTTGAGGCTTTTTCCAAGTGTCTCAGGTAGCTGGGGGTTTCGCTTGGGCCTAATCCATACGGTCTTATGGCCTTACTCCTAGTCTGAAGACGAATGTGCTAGAAAATATAAAGCGAAAAAGTGTCCTGCAGCCTAGCCTGTCCTTGCCTGTCCTTGCCTTGCCTTATTTCCTTCTCATCCTGTTCTCTGTCCCATCCTCTCTCACTAACCCCTCGTCTGGCTGCATTTCTCGTCTTTCCTTTTCTATCACTCTCCTGCTTCCTGCCTCTTTAAAGGCAATTCCTCCATCTCACTCCTGCAGCCCAACACTACTTTTTATTCTTCCTTCCCTTTCTCCTGCTCCCTTCGCTTTCTCCCTCTGTCCCATATCTTTCTTCCCGACTTGTCTTTTCAAGACTTTGGGCCAAATTGGCCCCAAGTCTGGTCATGGTTTGACCAATTTTCAGAGGCCTGGCTGGTGACAGCAGGGACAGCAGGCAGTGACAGGCCCGGGGCTGGCAGGCTCCCCATCCCCTAGGGGGCGCCTGGCTGCCACACCCAGCTGACATAGAACCTTTGTCACAATGCCCGCTACAGTGGCGAGTATGTGGTGACTCTGCAGGTGACAGGGACACTGCAGGACTTGGTGGCAGCTCAGCAATTTCTCACTTCCCCAAAGAAGCGGAATTCTGCAAGTTGCTGCCTTTGCTCTTGAAAGGATGTCATCCTGTGGGTGTTTTGGTGTCATACTCTGAAAACCAGAGCAGAAATGGTGAAATATTCTCATGATATGTGTGGTCCCTGCAACAAAGCACCATGACTCAGCCTAAGAGATCTGCAGCTTATGTTTTTGTACTGCCAGCAGATTGTGGAAGCACAGTATAAAAACCATCCTTATGGAGAGATCTGCGTATTTTAGTCTTAGTCTAAGTGTCTCAAGTAGCTGGGGTTTTTGCTTGGGCCTAATCCATACGGTCTTATGGCCTTACTCCTAGTCTGAAGACGAATGTGCTAGAAACTATAAAGCTAAAACATGTCCTGCAGCCTAGCCTTGCTTTGCCTGTCCTTGCCTGTCCTTGCCTTGCCTTATTTCCTTCTCATCCTGTTCTCTGTCCCATCCTCTCTCACTAACCCCTCGTCTGGTTGCATGTCTCTTCTTTCCTTTTCTCTCACTCTCCTGCTGCTGCCTCTTTAATGGCAATTCCTCCACCACACTCCTGCAGCCCAACACTACTTTTTATTCTTCCTTCCCTTTCCCTGCTCCCTTCGCTTTCTCCCTCTGTCCCATATCTTTCTTCCCGACTTGTCTTTTCAAGACTTTGGGCCAAATTGGCCCCAAGTCTGGGCATGGTTTGACCAATTTTCAGAGGCCTGGCTGGTGACAGCAGGGACAGCAGGCAGTGACAGGCCCGGGGCTGACAGGCTCCCCATCCCCTAGGGGGCGCCTGGCTGCCACACCCAGCTGACATAGAACCTTTGTCACAATGCCTGCTACCGTGGCGAGTATGTGGTGACTCTGCAGGTGACAGGGACACTGCAGGACTTGGTGGCAGCTCAGCAATTTCTCACTTCCCCAAAGAATCGGAATTCTGCAAGTTGCTGCCTCTGCTCTTGAAAGGATATCATCAGGTGGGTGTTTTGGTGTCATACTCTGAAAACCAGAGCAGAAATGGTGAAATATTCCCATGATATGCATGGTCCCTGCACCAAAGCACCATGACTCAGCCTAAGGAGATCTGCAGCTTATTTTTTTGTACTGCCAGCAGATTGTGGAAGCACAGTATAAAAACCATCCTTATGGAGAGATCTGCGTATTTGAGGCTTAGTCTTAGTGTCTCAAGTAGCTGGGGTTTTTGCTTGGGCCTAATCCATACGGTCTTATGGCCTTACTCCTAGTCTGAAGACGAATGTGCTAGAAACTATAAAGCGAAAAAATGTCCTGCAGCCTAGCCTTGCTTTGCCTGTCCTTGCCTGTCCTTGCCATGCCTTATTTCCTTCCCATCCTGTTCTCTGTCCCATCCTCCCTCACTAACCCCTCGTCTGGCTGCATGTCTCTACTTTCCTTTTCTCTCACTCTCCTGTTTCCTGCCTCTTTAAGGGCAATTCCTCCATCTCACTCCTGAAGCCCAACACTACTTTTTATTCTTTCTTCCCTTTCTCCTGCTCCCTTCGCTTTCTCCCTCTGTCCCATATCTTTCTTCCCGACTTGTCTTTTCAAGACTTTGGGCCAAATTGGCCCCAAGTCTGGGCATGGTTTGACCAATTTTCAGAGGCCTGGCTGGTGACAGCAGGCACAGCAGGCAGTGACAGGCCCGGGGCTGACATGCTCCCCATCCCCTAGGGGGCGCATGGCTGCCACACCCAGCTGACATACAACCTTTGTCACAATGCCCGCTACCGTGGCGAGTATGTGGTGACTCTGCAGGTGACAGGGACACTGCAGGACTTGGTGGCAGCTCTGCAATTTCTCACTTCCCCAAAGAAGCGGAATTCTGCAAATTGCTGCCTTTGCTCTTGAAAGGATATCATCAGGTGGGTGTTTTGGTGACATACTCTGAAAACCAGAGCAGAAATGGTGAAATATTCCCATGATATGCATGGTCCCTGCACCAAAGCACCATGACTCAGCCTAAGGAGATCTGCAGCTTATTTTTTTGTACTGCCAGCAGATTGTGGAAGCACAGTATAAAAACCATCCTTATGGAGAGATCTGCGTATTTTAGGCTTAGTCTTAGTGTGTCAAGTAGCTGGGGTTTTTGCTTGGGCCTAATCCATACGGTCTTATGGCCTTACTCCTAGTCTGAAGACGAATGTGCTAGAAACTATAAAGCGAAAAAATGTCCTGCAGCCTAGCCTTGCTTTGCCTGTCCTTGCCTGTCCTTGCCATGCCTTATTTCCTTCCCATCCTGTTCTCTGTCCCATCCTCCCTCACTAACCCCTCGTCTGGCTGCATGTCTCTACTTTCCTTTTCTCTCACTCTCCTGCTTCCTGCCTCTTTTCCTGCAATTCCTCCATCTCACTCCTGCAGCCCAACACTACTTTTTATTCTTCCTTCCCTTTCTCCTGCTCCCTTCGCTTTCTCACTCTGTCCCATATCTTTCTTCCCGACTTGTCTTTTTAAGACTTTGGGCCAAATTGGCCCCAAGTCTGGGCATGGTTTGACCAATTTTCAGAGGCCTGGCTGGTGACAGCAGGGACAGCAGGCAGTGACAGGCCCGGGGCTGGCAGGCTCCCCATCCCCTATGGGGCGCCTGGCTGCCACACCCAGCTGACATAGAACCTTTGTCACAATGCCCGCTACCGTGGCGAGTATGTGGTGACTCTGCAGGTGACAGGGACACTGCAGGACTACGTGGCAGCTCAGCAATTTCTCAGTTCCCCAAAGAAGCGGAATTCTGCAAATTGCTGCCTTTGCTCTTGAAAGGATATCATCAGGTGGGTGTTTTGGTGTCATACTCTGAAAACCAGAGCAGAAATGGTGAACTATTCCCATGATATGCATGGTCCCTGCACCAAAGCATCATGACTCAGCCTAAGGAGATCTGCAGCTTATTTTTTTGTACTGCCAGCAGATTGTGGAAGCACAGTATAAAAACCATCCTTATGGAGAGATCTGCGTATTTGAGGCTTAGTCTTAGTGTCTCAAGTAGCTGGGGTTTTTGCTTGGGCCTAATCCATACGGTCTTATGGCCTTACTCCTAGTCTGAAGACGAATGTGCTAGAAACTATAAAGCCAAAAAATGTCCTGCAGCCTAGCCTTGCTTTGCCTGTCCTTGCCTGTGCTTGCCTTGCCTTATTTCCTTCTCATCCTGTTCTCTGTCCCATCCTCTCTCACTAACCCCTCGTCTGGCTGCATGTCTCTACTTTCCTTTTCTGTCACTCTCCTGTTTCCTGCCTCTTTAATGGCAATTCCTCCATCTCACTCCTGAAGCCCAACACTACTTTTTATTCTTCCTTCTCTTTCTCCTGCTCCCTTCGCTTTCTCCCTCTGTCCCATATCTTTCTTCCCGACTTGTCTTTTCAAGACTTTGGGCCAAACTGGCCCCAAGTCTGGGCATGGTTTGACCAATTTTCAGAGGCCTGGCTGGTGACAGCAGGGACAGCAGGCAGTGACAGGCCCGGGGCTGATATGCTCCCCATCCCCTAGGGGGCGCCTGGCTGCCACACCCAGCTGACATACAACCTTTGTCACAATGCCCGCTACCGTGGCGAGTATGTGGTGACTCTGCAGGTGACAGGGACACTGCAGGACTTGGTGTCAGCTCTGCAATTTCTCACTTCCCCAAAGAAGCGGAATTCTGCAAATTGCTGCCTTTGCTCTTGAAAGGATATCATCAGGTGGGTGTTTTGGTGACATACTCTGAAAACCAGAGGAGAAATGGTGAAATATTCCCATGATATGCATGGTCCCTGCACCAAAGCACCGTGACTCAGCCTAAGGAGATCTGCAGCTTATTTTTTTGTACTGCCAGCAGATTGTGGAAGCACAGTATAAAAACCATCCCTATGGAGAGATCTGCGTATTTTAGGCTTAGTCTTAGTGTGTCAAGTAGCTGGGGTTTTTGCTTGGGCCTAATCCATACGGTCTTATGGCCTTACGCCTAGTCTGAAGACGAATGTGCTAGAAACTATAAAGCGAAAAAATGTCCTGCAGCCTAGCCTTGCTTTGCCTGTCCTTGCCTGTCCTTGCCATGCCTTATTTCCTTCCCATCCTGTTCTCTGTCCCATCCTCCCTCACTAACCCCTCGTCTGGCTGCATGTCTCGTCTTTCCTTTTCTCTCACTCTCCTGCTTCCTGCCTCTTTTCCTGCAATTCCTCCATCTCACTCCTGAAGCCCAACACTACTTTTCATTCTTCCTTCCCTTTCTCCTGCTCCCTTCGCTTTCTCCCTCTGTCCCATATCTTTCTTCCCGACTTGTCTTTTCAAGACTTTGGGCCAAATTGGCCCCAAGTCTGGGCATGGTTTGACCAATTTTCAGAGGCCTGGCTGGTGACAGCAGGGACAGCAGGCAGTGACAGGCCCGGGGCTGACAGGCTCCCCATCCCCTCGGGGGCGCCTGGCTGCCACACCCAGCTGACATAGAACCTTTGTCAAAGTGCCCGCTACCGTGGAGAGTATGTGGTGACTCTGCAGGTGACAGGGACACTGCAGGACTTGGTGTCAGCTCTGCAATTTCTCACTTCCCCAAAGAAGCGGAATTCTGCAAATTGCTGCCTTTGCTCTTGAAAGGATATCATCAGGTGGGTGTTTTGGTGACATACTCTGAAAACCAGAGGAGAAATGGTGAAATATTCCCATGATATGCATGGTCCCTGCACCAAAGCACCGTGACTCAGCCTAAGGAGATCTGCAGCTTATTTTTTTGTACTGCCAGCAGATTGTGGAAGCACAGTATAAAAACCATCCCTATGGAGAGATCTGCGTATTTTAGGCTTAGTCTTAGTGTGTCAAGTAGCTGGGGTTTTTGCTTGGGCCTAATCCATACGGTCTTATGGCCTTACTCCTAGTCTGAAGACGAATGTGCTAGAAACTATAAAGCGAAAAAATGTCCTGCAGCCTAGCCTTGCTTTGCCTGTCCTTGCCTGTCCTTGCCATGCCTTATTTCCTTCCCATCCTGTTCTCTGTCCCATCCTCCCTCACTAACCCCTCGTCTGGCTGCATGTCTCTACTTTCCTTTTCTCTCACTCTCCTGCTTCCTGCCTCTTTAATGGCAATTCCTCCATCTCACTCCTGAAGCCCAACACTACTTTTTATTCTTCCTTCTCTTTCTCCTGCTCCCTTCGCTTTCTCCCTCTGTCCCATATCTTTCTTCCCGACTTGTCTTTTCAAGACTTTGGGCCAAACTGGCCCCAAGTCTGGGCATGGTTTGACCAATTTTCAGAGGCCTGGCTGGTGACAGCAGGGACAGCAGGCAGTGACAGGCCCGGGGCTGATATGCTCCCCATCCCCTAGGGGGCGCCTGGCTGCCACACCCAGCTGACATACAACCTTTGTCACAATGCCCGCTACCGTGGCGAGTATGTGGTGACTCTGCAGGTGACAGGGACACTGCAGGACTTGGTGTCAGCTCTGCAATTTCTCACTTCCCCAAAGAAGCGGAATTCTGCAAATTGCTGCCTTTGCTCTTGAAAGGATATCATCAGGTGGGTGTTTTGGTGACATACTCTGAAAACCAGAGGAGAAATGGTGAAATATTCCCATGATATGCATGGTCCCTGCACCAAAGCACCGTGACTCAGCCTAAGGAGATCTGCAGCTTATTTTTTTGTACTGCCAGCAGATTGTGGAAGCACAGTATAAAAACCATCCCTATGGAGAGATCTGCGTATTTTAGGCTTAGTCTTAGTGTGTCAAGTAGCTGGGGTTTTTGCTTGGGCCTAATCCATACGGTCTTATGGCCTTACGCCTAGTCTGAAGACGAATGTGCTAGAAACTATAAAGCGAAAAAATGTCCTGCAGCCTAGCCTTGCTTTGCCTGTCCTTGCCTGTCCTTGCCATGCCTTATTTCCTTCCCATCCTGTTCTCTGTCCCATCCTCCCTCACTAACCCCTCGTCTGGCTGCATGTCTCGTCTTTCCTTTTCTCTCACTCTCCTGCTTCCTGCCTCTTTTCCTGCAATTCCTCCATCTCACTCCTGAAGCCCAACACTACTTTTCATTCTTCCTTCCCTTTCTCCTGCTCCCTTCGCTTTCTCCCTCTGTCCCATATCTTTCTTCCCGACTTGTCTTTTCAAGACTTTGGGCCAAATTGGCCCCAAGTCTGGGCATGGTTTGACCAATTTTCAGAGGCCTGGCTGGTGACAGCAGGGACAGCAGGCAGTGACAGGCCCGGGGCTGACAGGCTCCCCATCCCCTCGGGGGCGCCTGGCTGCCACACCCAGCTGACATAGAACCTTTGTCAAAGTGCCCGCTACCGTGGAGAGTATGTGGTGACTCTGCAGGTGACAGGGACACTGCAGGACTTGGTGTCAGCTCTGCAATTTCTCACTTCCCCAAAGAAGCGGAATTCTGCAAATTGCTGCCTTTGCTCTTGAAAGGATATCATCAGGTGGGTGTTTTGGTGACATACTCTGAAAACCAGAGGAGAAATGGTGAAATATTCCCATGATATGCATGGTCCCTGCACCAAAGCACCGTGACTCAGCCTAAGGAGATCTGCAGCTTATTTTTTTGTACTGCCAGCAGATTGTGGAAGCACAGTATAAAAACCATCCCTATGGAGAGATCTGCGTATTTTAGGCTTAGTCTTAGTGTGTCAAGTAGCTGGGGTTTTTGCTTGGGCCTAATCCATACGGTCTTATGGCCTTACTCCTAGTCTGAAGACGAATGTGCTAGAAACTATAAAGCGAAAAAATGTCCTGCAGCCTAGCCTTGCTTTGCCTGTCCTTGCCTGTCCTTGCCATGCCTTATTTCCTTCCCATCCTGTTCTCTGTCCCATCCTCCCTCACTAACCCCTCGTCTGGCTGCATGTCTCTACTTTCCTTTTCTCTCACTCTCCTGCTTCCTGCCTCTTTAATGGCAATTCCTCCATCTCACTCCTGTAGCCCAACACTACTTTTTATTCTTCCTTCCCTTTCTCCTGCTCCCTTCGCTTTCTCCCTCTGTCCCATATCTTTCTTCCCGACTTGTCTTTTCAAGACTTTGGGCAAAATTGGCCCCAAGTCTGGGCATGGTTTGACCAATTTTCAGAGGCCTGGCTGGTGACAGCAGGGGCAGCAGGCAGTGACAGGCCCGGGGCTGGCAGGCTCCCCATCCCCTAGGGGGCGCCTGGCTGCCACACCCAGCTGACATAGAACCTTTGTCACAATGCCCGCTACCGTGGCGAGTATGTGGTGACTCTGCAGGTGACAGGGACACTGCAGGACTTGGTGGCAGCTCTGCAATTTCTCACTTCCCCAAAGAAGCGGAATTCTGCAAATTGCTGCCTTTGCTCTTGAAAGGATATCATCAGGTGGGTGTTTTGGTGACATACTCTGAACACCAGAGCAGAAATGGTGAAATATTCCCATAATATGCATGGTCCCTGCACCAAAGCACCGTGACTCAGCCTAAGGAGATCTGCAGCTCATTTTTTTGTACTGCCAGCAGATTGTGGAAGCACAGTATGAAAACCATCCTTATGGAGAGATCTGCGTATTTTAGGCTTAGTCTTAGTGTGTCAAGTAGCTGGGGTTTTTGCTTGGGCCTAATCCATACGGTCTTATGGCCTTACTCCTAGTCTGAAGACGAATGTGCTAGAAACTATAAAGCGAAAAAATGTCCTGCAGCCTAGCCTTGCTTTGCCTGTCCTTGCCTGTCCTTGCCATGCATTATTTCCTTCCCATCCTGTTCTCTGTCCCATCCTCCCTCACTAACCCCTCGTCTGGCTGCATGTCTCTACTTTCCATTTCTCTCACTCTCCTGCTTCCTGCCTCTTTTCCTGCAATTCCTCCATCTCACTCCTGAAGCCCAACACTACTTTTTATTCTTCCTTCCCTTTCTCCTGCTCCCTTCGCTTTCTCCCTCTGTCCCATATCTTTCTTCCCGACTTGTCTTTTCAAGACTTTGGGCCAAATTGGCCCCAAGTCTGGGCATGGTTTGACCAATTTTCAGAGGCCTGGCTGGTGACAGCAGGGACAGCAGGCAGTGACAGGCCCGGGGCTGACATGCTCCCCATCCTCTAGGGGGCGCCTGGCTGCCACACCCAGCTGACATAGAACCTTTGTCACAATGCCCGCTACCGTGGCGAGTATGTGGTGACTCTGCAGGTGACAGGGACACTGCAGGACTTGGTGGCAGCTCAGCAATTTCTCACTTCCCCAAAGAAGCGGAATTCTGCAAATTGCTGCCTTTGCTCTTGAAAGGATATCATCAGGTGGGTGTTTTGGTGTCATACTCTGAAAACCAGAGCAGAAATGGTGAACTATTCCCATGATATGCATGGTCCCTGCACCAAAGCACCATGACTCAGCCTAAGGAGATCTGCAGCTTATTTTTTTGTACTGCCAGCAGATTGTGGAAGCACAGTATGAAAACCATCCTTATGGAGAGATCTGCGTATTTTAGGCTTAGTCTTAGTGTGTCAAGTAGCTGGGGTTTTTGCTTGGGCCTAATCCATACGGTCTTATGGCCTTACTCCTAGTCTGAAGACGAATGTGCTAGAAACTATAAAGCGAAAAAATGTCCTGCAGCCTAGCCTTGCTTTGCCTGTCCTTGCCTGTCCTTGCCTTGCCTTATTTCCTTCTCATCCTGTTTTCTGTCCCATCCTCTCTCACTAACCCCTCGTCTGGCTCCATGTCTCTTCTTTCCTTTTCTCTCACTCTCCTGCTTCCTGCCTCTTTTCCTGCAATTCCTCCATCTCACTCCTGAAGCCCAACACTACTTTTTATTCTTCCTTCCTTTCTCCTGCTCCCTTCGCTTTCTCCCTCTGTCCCATATCTTTCTTCCCGACTTGTGTTTTGAAGACTTTGAGCAAAATTGGCCCCAAGTCTGGGCATGGTTTGACCAGTTTTCAGAGGCCTGGCTGGTGACAGCAGGGGCAGCAGGCAGTGACAGGCCCGGGGCTGACAGGCTCCCCATCCCCTAGGGGGCGCCTGGCTGCCACACCCAGCTGACATAGAACCTTTGTCACAATGCCCGCTACCGTGGCGAGTATGTGGTGACTCTGCAGGTGACAGGGACACTGCAGGACTTGGTGGCAGCTCAGCAATTTCTCAGTTCCCCAAAGAAGCGGAATTCTGCAAATTGCTGCCTTTGCTCTTGAAAGGATATCATCAGGTGGGTGTTTTGGTGTCATACTCTGAACACCAGAGCAGAAATGGTGAAATATTCCCATAATATGCATGGTCCCTGCACCAAAGCACCGTGACTCAGCCTAAGGAGATCTGCAGCTTATTTTTTTGTACTGCCAGCAGATTGTGGAAGCACAGTATAAAAACCATCCTTATGGAGAGATCTGCGTATTTTAGGCTTAGTCTTAGTGTCTCAAGTAGCTGGGGTTTTTGCTTGGGCCTAATCCATACAGTCTTATGGCCTTACTCCTAGTCTGAAGACGAATGTGCTAGAAACTATAAAGCTATAACATGTCCTGCAGCCTAGCCTTGCTTTGCCTGTCCTTGCCTGTCCTTGCCTTGCCTTATTTCCTTCTCATCCTGTTCTCTGTCCCATCCTCCCTCACTAACCCCTCGTCTGGCTGCATGTCTCTACTTTCCTTTTCTCTCACTCTCCTGCTTCCTGCCTCTTTTCCTGCAATTCCTCCATCTCACTCCTGAAGCCCAACACTACTTTTTATTCTTCCTTCCCTTTCTCCTGCTCCCTTCGCTTTCTCCCTCTGTCCCATATCTTTCTTCCCGACTTGTCTTTTCAAGACTTTGGGCCAAACTGGCCCCAAGTCTGGGCATGGTTTGACCAATTTTCAGAGGCCTGGCTGGTGACAGCAGGGACAGCAGGCAGTGACAGGCCCGGGGCTGATATGCTCCCCATCCCCTAGGGGGCGCCTGGCTGCCACACCCAGCTGACATACAACCTTTGTCACAATGCCCGCTACCGTGGCGAGTATGTGGTGACTCTGCAGGTGACAGGGACACTGCAGGACTTGGTGTCAGCTCTGCAATTTCTCACTTCCCCAAAGAAGCGGAATTCTGCAAATTGCTGCCTTTGCTCTTGAAAGGATATCATCAGGTGGGTGTTTTGGTGACATACTCTGAAAACCAGAGGAGAAATGGTGAAATATTCCCATGATATGCATGGTCCCTGCACCAAAGCACCGTGACTCAGCCTAAGGAGATCTGCAGCTTATTTTTTTGTACTGCCAGCAGATTGTGGAAGCACAGTATAAAAACCATCCCTATGGAGAGATCTGCGTATTTTAGGCTTAGTCTTAGTGTGTCAAGTAGCTGGGGTTTTTGCTTGGGCCTAATCCATACGGTCTTATGGCCTTACTCCTAGTCTGAAGACGAATGTGCTAGAAACTATAAAGCGAAAAAATGTCCTGCAGCCTAGCCTTGCTTTGCCTGTCCTTGCCTGTCCTTGCCATGCCTTATTTCCTTCCCATCCTGTTCTCTGTCCCATCCTCCCTCACTAACCCCTCGTCTGGCTGCATGTCTCTACTTTCCTTTTCTCTCACTCTCCTGCTTCCTGCCTCTTTAATGGCAATTCCTCCATCTCACTCCTGCAGCCCAACACTACTTTTTATTCTTCCTTCCCTTTCTCCTGCTCCCTTCGCTTTCTCCCTCTGTCCCATATCTTTCTTCCCGACTTGTCTTTTCAAGACTTTGGGCAAAATTGGCCCCAAGTCTGGGCATGGTTTGACCAATTTTCAGAGGCCTGGCTGGTGACAGCAGGGGCAGCAGGCAGTGACAGGCCCGGGGCTGAGAGGCTCCCCATCCCCTAGGGGGCGCCTGGCTGCCACACCCAGCTGACATAGAACCTTTGTCACAATGCCCGCTACCGTGGCGAGTATGTGGTGACTCTGCAGGTGACAGGGACACTGCAGGACTTGGTGGCAGCTCAGCAATTTCTCACTTCCCCAAAGAAGCGGAATTCTGCAAATTGCTGCCTTTGCTCTTGAAAGGATATCATCAGGTGGGTGTTTTGGTGACATACTCTGAACACCAGAGCAGAAATGGTGAAATATTCCCATAATATGCATGGTCCCTGCACCAAAGCACCGTGACTCAGCCTAAGGAGATCTGCAGCTCATTTTTTTGTACTGCCAGCAGATTGTGGAAGCACAGTATGAAAACCATCCTTATGGAGAGATCTGCGTATTTGAGGCTTAGTCTTAGTGTCTCAAGTAGCTGGGGTTTTTGCTTGGGCCTAATCCATACGGTCTTATGGCCTTACTCCTAGTCTGAAGACGAATGTGCTAGAAACTATAAAGCGAAAAAATGTCCTGCAGCCTAGCCTTGCTTTGCCTGTCCTTGCCTGTCCTTGCCATGCATTATTTCCTTCCCATCCTGTTCTCTGTCCCATCCTCCCTCACTAACCCCTCGTCTGGCTGCATGTCTCTACTTTCCATTTCTCTCACTCTCCTGCTTCCTGCCTCTTTTCCTGCAATTCCTCCATCTCACTCCTGTAGCCCAACACTACTTTTTATTCTTCCTTCCCTTTCTCCTGCTCCCTTCGCTTTCTCCCTCTGTCCCATATCTTTCTTCCCGACTTGTCTTTTCAAGACTTTGGGCCAAATTGGCCCCAAGTCTGGGCATGGTTTGACCAATTTTCAGAGGCCTGGCTGGTGACAGCAGGGACAGCAGGCAGTGACAGGCCCGGGGCTGACATGCTCCCCATCCCCTAGGGGGCGCCTGGCTGCCACACCCAGCTGACATAGAACCTTTGTCACAATGCCCGCTACCGTGGCGAGTATGTGGTGACTCTGCAGGTGACAGGGACACTGCAGGACTTGGTGGCAGCTCAGCAATTTCTCAGTTCCCCAAAGAAGCGGAATTCTGCAAATTGCTGCCTTTGCTCTTGAAAGGATATCATCAGGTGGGTGTTTTGGTGTCATACTCTGAAAACCAGAGCAGAAATGGTGAACTATTCCCATAATATGCATGGTCCCTGCACCAAAGCACCGTGACTCAGCCTAAGGAGATCTGCAGCTCATTTTTTTGTACTGCCAGCAGATTGTGGAAGCACAGTATGAAAACCATCCTTATGGAGAGATCTGCGTATTTTAGGCTTAGTCTTAGTGTGTCAAGTAGCTGGGGTTTTTGCTTGGGCCTAATCCATACGGTCTTATGGCCTTACTCCTAGTCTGAAGACGAATGTGCTAGAAACTATAAAGCGAAAAAATGTCCTGCAGCCTAGCCTTGCTTTGCCTGTCCTTGCCTGTCCTTGCCTTGCCTTATTTCCTTCCCATCCTGTTCTCTGTCCCATCCTCTCTCACTAACCCCTCGTCTGGCTGCATGTCTCTACTTTCCTTTTCTCTCACTCTCCTGCTTCCTGCCTCTTTTCCTGCAATTCCTCCATCTCACTCCTGAAGCCCAACACTACTTTTTATTCTTCCTTCCCTTTCTCCTGCTCCCTTCGCTTTCTCCCTCTGTCCCATATCTTTCTTCCCGACTTGTCTTTTCAAGACTTTGGGCCAAATTGGCCCCAAGTCTGGGCATGGTTTGACCAATTTTCAGAGGCCTGGCTGGTGACAGCAGGGACAGCAGGCAGTGACAGGCCCGGGGCTGACATGCTCCCCATCCTCTAGGGGGCGCCTGGCTGCCACACCCAGCTGACATAGAACCTTTGTCACAATGCCCGCTACCGTGGCGAGTATGTGGTGACTCTGCAGGTGACAGGGACACTGCAGGACTTGGTGGCAGCTCAGCAATTTCTCACTTCCCCAAAGAAGCGGAATTCTGCAAATTGCTGCCTTTGCTCTTGAAAGGATATCATCAGGTGGGTGTTTTGGTGTCATACTCTGAAAACCAGAGCAGAAATGGTGAACTATTCCCATGATATGCATGGTCCCTGCACCAAAGCACCATGACTCAGCCTAAGGAGATCTGCAGCTTATTTTTTTGTACTGCCAGCAGATTGTGGAAGCACAGTATGAAAACCATCCTTATGGAGAGATCTGCGTATTTTAGGCTTAGTCTTAGTGTGTCAAGTAGCTGGGGTTTTTGCTTGGGCCTAATCCATACGGTCTTATGGCCTTACTCCTAGTCTGAAGACGAATGTGCTAGAAACTATAAAGCGAAAAAATGTCCTGCAGCCTAGCCTTGCTTTGCCTGTCCTTGCCTGTCCTTGCCTTGCCTTATTTCCTTCTCATCCTGTTTTCTGTCCCATCCTCTCTCACTAACCCCTCGTCTGGCTCCATGTCTCTTCTTTCCTTTTCTCTCACTCTCCTGCTTCCTGCCTCTTTTCCTGCAATTCCTCCATCTCACTCCTGAAGCCCAACACTACTTTTTATTCTTCCTTCCTTTCTCCTGCTCCCTTCGCTTTCTCCCTCTGTCCCATATCTTTCTTCCCGACTTGTGTTTTGAAGACTTTGAGCAAAATTGGCCCCAAGTCTGGGCATGGTTTGACCAGTTTTCAGAGGCCTGGCTGGTGACAGCAGGGGCAGCAGGCAGTGACAGGCCCGGGGCTGACAGGCTCCCCATCCCCTAGGGGGCGCCTGGCTGCCACACCCAGCTGACATAGAACCTTTGTCACAATGCCCGCTACCGTGGCGAGTATGTGGTGACTCTGCAGGTGACAGGGACACTGCAGGACTTGGTGGCAGCTCAGCAATTTCTCAGTTCCCCAAAGAAGCGGAATTCTGCAAATTGCTGCCTTTGCTCTTGAAAGGATATCATCAGGTGGGTGTTTTGGTGTCATACTCTGAACACCAGAGCAGAAATGGTGAAATATTCCCATAATATGCATGGTCCCTGCACCAAAGCACCGTGACTCAGCCTAAGGAGATCTGCAGCTTATTTTTTTGTACTGCCAGCAGATTGTGGAAGCACAGTATAAAAACCATCCTTATGGAGAGATCTGCGTATTTTAGGCTTAGTCTTAGTGTCTCAAGTAGCTGGGGTTTTTGCTTGGGCCTAATCCATACAGTCTTATGGCCTTACTCCTAGTCTGAAGACGAATGTGCTAGAAACTATAAAGCTATAACATGTCCTGCAGCCTAGCCTTGCTTTGCCTGTCCTTGCCTGTCCTTGCCTTGCCTTATTTCCTTCTCATCCTGTTCTCTGTCCCATCCTCCCTCACTAACCCCTCGTCTGGCTGCATGTCTCTACTTTCCTTTTCTCTCACTCTCCTGCTTCCTGCCTCTTTTCCTGCAATTCCTCCATCTCACTCCTGAAGCCCAACACTACTTTTTATTCTTCCTTCCCTTTCTCCTGCTCCCTTCGCTTTCTCCCTCTGTCCCATATCTTTCTTCCCGACTTGTCTTTTGAAGACTTTGGGCCAAACTGGCCCCAAGTCTGGGCATGGTTTGACCAATTTTCAGAGGCCTGGCTGGTGACAGCAGGGACAGCAGGCAGTGACAGGCCCGGGGCTGATATGCTCCCCATCCCCTAGGGGGCGCCTGGCTGCCACACCCAGCTGACATACAACCTTTGTCACAATGCCCGCTACCGTGGCGAGTATGTGGTGACTCTGCAGGTGACAGGGACACTGCAGGACTTGGTGTCAGCTCTGCAATTTCTCACTTCCCCAAAGAAGCGGAATTCTGCAAATTGCTGCCTTTGCTCTTGAAAGGATATCATCAGGTGGGTGTTTTGGTGACATACTCTGAAAACCAGAGGAGAAATGGTGAAATATTCCCATGATATGCATGGTCCCTGCACCAAAGCACCGTGACTCAGCCTAAGGAGATCTGCAGCTTATTTTTTTGTACTGCCAGCAGATTGTGGAAGCACAGTATAAAAACCATCCCTATGGAGAGATCTGCGTATTTTAGGCTTAGTCTTAGTGTGTCAAGTAGCTGGGGTTTTTGCTTGGGCCTAATCCATACGGTCTTATGGCCTTACTCCTAGTCTGAAGACGAATGTGCTAGAAACTATAAAGCGAAAAAATGTCCTGCAGCCTAGCCTTGCTTTGCCTG
This sequence comes from Columba livia, assembly GCF_036013475.1. Lineage (NCBI taxonomy): Eukaryota > Metazoa > Chordata > Aves > Columbiformes > Columbidae > Columba > Columba livia. The sequence continues at coordinate 40,839,464 of NC_088607.1, read as the reverse complement.
TCCTTGCCTGTCCTTGCCATGCCTTATTTCCTTCCCATCCTGTTCTCTGTCCCATCCTCCCTCACTAACCCCTCGTCTGGCTGCATGTCTCTACTTTCCTTTTCTCTCACTCTCCTGCTTCCTGCCTCTTTAATGGCAATTCCTCCATCTCACTCCTGCAGCCCAACACTACTTTTTATTCTTCCTTCCCTTTCTCCTGCTCCCTTCGCTTTCTCCCTCTGTCCCATATCTTTCTTCCCGACTTGTCTTTTCAAGACTTTGGGCAAAATTGGCCCCAAGTCTGGGCATGGTTTGACCAATTTTCAGAGGCCTGGCTGGTGACAGCAGGGGCAGCAGGCAGTGACAGGCCCGGGGCTGAGAGGCTCCCCATCCCCTAGGGGGCGCCTGGCTGCCACACCCAGCTGACATAGAACCTTTGTCACAATGCCCGCTACCGTGGCGAGTATGTGGTGACTCTGCAGGTGACAGGGACACTGCAGGACTTGGTGGCAGCTCAGCAATTTCTCACTTCCCCAAAGAAGCGGAATTCTGCAAATTGCTGCCTTTGCTCTTGAAAGGATATCATCAGGTGGGTGTTTTGGTGACATACTCTGAACACCAGAGCAGAAATGGTGAAATATTCCCATAATATGCATGGTCCCTGCACCAAAGCACCGTGACTCAGCCTAAGGAGATCTGCAGCTCATTTTTTTGTACTGCCAGCAGATTGTGGAAGCACAGTATGAAAACCATCCTTATGGAGAGATCTGCGTATTTGAGGCTTAGTCTTAGTGTCTCAAGTAGCTGGGGTTTTTGCTTGGGCCTAATCCATACGGTCTTATGGCCTTACTCCTAGTCTGAAGACGAATGTGCTAGAAACTATAAAGCGAAAAAATGTCCTGCAGCCTAGCCTTGCTTTGCCTGTCCTTGCCTGTCCTTGCCATGCATTATTTCCTTCCCATCCTGTTCTCTGTCCCATCCTCCCTCACTAACCCCTCGTCTGGCTGCATGTCTCTACTTTCCATTTCTCTCACTCTCCTGCTTCCTGCCTCTTTTCCTGCAATTCCTCCATCTCACTCCTGTAGCCCAACACTACTTTTTATTCTTCCTTCCCTTTCTCCTGCTCCCTTCGCTTTCTCCCTCTGTCCCATATCTTTCTTCCCGACTTGTCTTTTCAAGACTTTGGGCCAAATTGGCCCCAAGTCTGGGCATGGTTTGACCAATTTTCAGAGGCCTGGCTGGTGACAGCAGGGACAGCAGGCAGTGACAGGCCCGGGGCTGACATGCTCCCCATCCCCTAGGGGGCGCCTGGCTGCCACACCCAGCTGACATAGAACCTTTGTCACAATGCCCGCTACCGTGGCGAGTATGTGGTGACTCTGCAGGTGACAGGGACACTGCAGGACTTGGTGGCAGCTCAGCAATTTCTCAGTTCCCCAAAGAAGCGGAATTCTGCAAATTGCTGCCTTTGCTCTTGAAAGGATATCATCAGGTGGGTGTTTTGGTGTCATACTCTGAAAACCAGAGCAGAAATGGTGAACTATTCCCATAATATGCATGGTCCCTGCACCAAAGCACCGTGACTCAGCCTAAGGAGATCTGCAGCTCATTTTTTTGTACTGCCAGCAGATTGTGGAAGCACAGTATGAAAACCATCCTTATGGAGAGATCTGCGTATTTTAGGCTTAGTCTTAGTGTGTCAAGTAGCTGGGGTTTTTGCTTGGGCCTAATCCATACGGTCTTATGGCCTTACTCCTAGTCTGAAGACGAATGTGCTAGAAACTATAAAGCGAAAAAATGTCCTGCAGCCTAGCCTTGCTTTGCCTGTCCTTGCCTGTCCTTGCCTTGCCTTATTTCCTTCCCATCCTGTTCTCTGTCCCATCCTCTCTCACTAACCCCTCGTCTGGCTGCATGTCTCTACTTTCCTTTTCTCTCACTCTCCTGCTTCCTGCCTCTTTTCCTGCAATTCCTCCATCTCACTCCTGAAGCCCAACACTACTTTTTATTCTTCCTTCCTTTCTCCTGCTCCCTTCGCTTTCTCCCTCTGTCCCATATCTTTCTTCCCGACTTGTCTTTTCAAGACTTTGAGCAAAATTGGCCCCAAGTCTGGGCATGGTTTGACCAATTTTCAGAGGCCTGGCTGGTGACAGCAGGGGCAGCAGGCAGTGACAGGCCCGGGGCTGACAGGCTCCCCATCCCCTAGGGGGCGCCTGGCTGCCACACCCAGCTGACATAGAACCTTTGTCACAATGCCCGCTACCGTGGCGAGTATGTGGTGACTCTGCAGGTGACAGGGACACTGCAGGACTTGGTGGCAGCTCAGCAATTTCTCAGTTCCCCAAAGAAGCGGAATTCTGCAAATTGCTGCCTTTGCTCTTGAAAGGATATCATCAGGTGGGTGTTTTGGTGTCATACTCTGAACACCAGAGCAGAAATGGTGAAATATTCCCATAATATGCATGGTCCCTGCACCAAAGCACCGTGACTCAGCCTAAGGAGATCTGCAGCTTATTTTTTTGTACTGCCAGCAGATTGTGGAAGCACAGTATAAAAACCATCCTTATGGAGAGATCTGCGTATTTTAGGCTTAGTCTTAGTGTCTCAAGTAGCTGGGGTTTTTGCTTGGGCCTAATCCATACAGTCTTATGGCCTTACTCCTAGTCTGAAGACGAATGTGCTAGAAACTATAAAGCTATAACATGTCCTGCAGCCTAGCCTTGCTTTGCCTGTCCTTGCCTGTCCTTGCCTTGCCTTATTTCCTTCTCATCCTGTTCTCTGTCCCATCCTCCCTCACTAACCCCTCGTCTGGCTGCATGTCTCTACTTTCCTTTTCTCTCACTCTCCTGCTTCCTGCCTCTTTTCCTGCAATTCCTCCATCTCACTCCTGAAGCCCAACACTACTTTTTATTCTTCCTTCCCTTTCTCCTGCTCCCTTCGCTTTCTCCCTCTGTCCCATATCTTTCTTCCCGACTTGTCTTTTCAAGACTTTGGGCCAAATTGGCCCCATGTCTGGGCATGGTTTGACCAATTTTCAGAGGCCTGGCTGGTGACAGCAGGGGCAGCAGGCAGTGACAGGCCCGGGGCTGACAGGCTCCCCATCCCCTAGGGGGCGCCTGGCTGCCACACCCAGCTGACATAGAACCTTTGTCACAATGCCCGCTACCGCGGCGAGTATGTGGTGACTCTGCAGGTGACAGGGACACTGCAGGACTTGGTGGCAGCTCAGCAATTTCTCAGTTCCCCAAAGAAGCGGAATTCTGCAAATTGCTGCCTTTGCTCTTGAAAGGATATCATCAGGTGGGTGTTTTGGTGTCATACTCTGAACACCAGAGCAGAAATGGTGAAATATTCCCATAATATGCATGGTCCCTGCACCAAAGCACCGTGACTCAGCCTAAGGAGATCTGCAGCTTATTTTTTTGTACTGCCAGCAGATTGTGGAAGCACAGTATAAAAACCATCCTTATGGAGAGATCTGCGTATTTTAGGCTTAGTCTTAGTGTCTCAAGTAGCTGGGGTTTTTGCTTGGGCCTAATCCATACAGTCTTATGGCCTTACTCCTAGTCTGAAGACGAATGTGCTAGAAACTATAAAGCTATAACATGTCCTGCAGCCTAGCCTTGCTTTGCCTGTCCTTGCCTGTCCTTGCCTTGCCTTATTTCCTTCTCATCCTGTTCTCTGTCCCATCCTCCCTCACTAACCCCTCGTCTGGCTGCATGTCTCTACTTTCCTTTTCTCTCACTCTCCTGCTTCCTGCCTCTTTTCCTGCAATTCCTCCATCTCACTCCTGAAGCCCAACACTACTTTTTATTCTTCCTTCCCTTTCTCCTGCTCCCTTCGCTTTCTCCCTCTGTCCCATATCTTTCTTCCCGACTTGTCTTTTCAAGACTTTGGGCCAAATTGGCCCCATGTCTGGGCATGGTTTGACCAATTTTCAGAGGCCTGGCTGGTGACAGCAGGGGCAGCAGGCAGTGACAGGCCCGGGGCTGACAGGCTCCCCATCCCCTAGGGGGCGCCTGGCTGCCACACCCAGCTGACATAGAACCTTTGTCACAATGCCCGCTACCGTGGCGAGTATGTGGTGACTCTGCAGGTGACAGGGACACTGCAGGACTTGGTGGCAGCTCAGCAATTTCTCAGTTCCCCAAAGAAGCGGAATTCTGCAAATTGCTGCCTTTGCTCTTGAAAGGATATCATCAGGTGGGTGTTTTGGTGTCATACTCTGAACACCAGAGCAGAAATGGTGAAATATTCCCATAATATGCATGGTCCCTGCACCAAAGCACCGTGACTCAGCCTAAGGAGATCTGCAGCTTATTTTTTTGTACTGCCAGCAGATTGTGGAAGCACAGTATAAAAACCATCCTTATGGAGAGATCTGCGTATTTTAGGCTTAGTCTTAGTGTCTCAAGTAGCTGGGGTTTTTGCTTGGGCCTAATCCATACAGTCTTATGGCCTTACTCCTAGTCTGAAGACGAATGTGCTAGAAACTATAAAGCTATAACATGTCCTGCAGCCTAGCCTTGCTTTGCCTGTCCTTGCCTGTCCTTGCCTTGCCTTATTTCCTTCTCATCCTGTTCTCTGTCCCATCCTCCCTCACTAACCCCTCGTCTGGCTGCATGTCTCTACTTTCCTTTTCTCTCACTCTCCTGCTTCCTGCCTCTTTTCCTGCAATTCCTCCATCTCACTCCTGAAGCCCAACACTACTTTTTATTCTTCCTTCCCTTTCTCCTGCTCCCTTCGCTTTCTCCCTCTGTCCCATATCTTTCTTCCCGACTTGTCTTTTCAAGACTTTGGGCCAAATTGGCCCCATGTCTGGGCATGGTTTGACCAATTTTCAGAGGCCTGGCTGGTGACAGCAGGGGCAGCAGGCAGTGACAGGCCCGGGGCTGACAGGCTCCCCATCCCCTAGGGGGCGCCTGGCTGCCACACCCAGCTGACATAGAACCTTTGTCACAATGCCCGCTACCGTGGCGAGTATGTGGTGACTCTGCAGGTGACAGGGACACTGCAGGACTTGGTGGCAGCTCAGCAATTTCTCAGTTCCCCAAAGAAGCGGAATTCTGCAAATTGCTGCCTTTGCTCTTGAAAGGATATCATCAGGTGGGTGTTTTGGTGTCATACTCTGAACACCAGAGCAGAAATGGTGAAATATTCCCATAATATGCATGGTCCCTGCACCAAAGCACCGTGACTCAGCCTAAGGAGATCTGCAGCTTATTTTTTTGTACTGCCAGCAGATTGTGGAAGCACAGTATAAAAACCATCCTTATGGAGAGATCTGCGTATTTTAGGCTTAGTCTTAGTGTCTCAAGTAGCTGGGGTTTTTGCTTGGGCCTAATCCATACGGTCTTATGGCCTTACTCCTAGTCTGAAGACGAATGTGCTAGAAACTATAAAGCTATAACATGTCCTGCAGCCTAGCCTTGCTTTGCCTGTCCTTGCCTGTCCTTGCCTTGCCTTATTTCCTTCTCATCCTGTTCTCTGTCCCATCCTCCCTCACTAACCCCTCGTCTGGCTGCATGTCTCTACTTTCCTTTTCTCTCACTCTCCTGCTTCCTGCCTCTTTTCCTGCAATTCCTCCATCTCACTCCTGAAGCCCAACACTACTTTTTATTCTTCCTTCCCTTTCTCCTGCTCCCTTCGCTTTCTCCCTCTGTCCCATATCTTTCTTCCCGACTTGTCTTTTCAAGACTTTGGGCCAAATTGGCCCCATGTCTGGGCATGGTTTGACCAATTTTCAGAGGCCTGGCTGGTGACAGCAGGGGCAGCAGGCAGTGACAGGCCCGGGGCTGACAGGCTCCCCATCCCCTAGGGGGCGCCTGGCTGCCACACCCAGCTGACATAGAACCTTTGTCACAATGCCCGCTACCGTGGCGAGTATGTGGTGACTCTGCAGGTGACAGGGACACTGCAGGACTTGGTGGCAGCTCAGCAATTTCTCAGTTCCCCAAAGAAGCGGAATTCTGCAAATTGCTGCCTTTGCTCTTGAAAGGATATCATCAGGTGGGTGTTTTGGTGTCATACTCTGAACACCAGAGCAGAAATGGTGAAATATTCCCATAATATGCATGGTCCCTGCACCAAAGCACCGTGACTCAGCCTAAGGAGATCTGCAGCTTATTTTTTTGTACTGCCAGCAGATTGTGGAAGCACAGTATAAAAACCATCCTTATGGAGAGATCTGCGTATTTTAGGCTTAGTCTTAGTGTCTCAAGTAGCTGGGGTTTTTGCTTGGGCCTAATCCATACGGTCTTATGGCCTTACTCCTAGTCTGAAGACGAATGTGCTAGAAACTATAAAGCTAAAAGATGTCCTGCAGCCTTGCCTTGCTTTGCCTGTCCTTGCCTGTCCTTGCCTTGCCTTATTTCCTTCTCATCCTGTTCTCTGTCCCATCCTCCCTCACTAACCCCTCGTCTGGCTGCATGTCTCTACTTTCCTTTTCTCTCACTCTCCTGCTTCCTGCCTCTTTTCCTGCAATTCCTCCATCTCACTCCTGAAGCCCAACACTACTTTTTATTCTTCCTTCCCTTTCTCCTGCTCCCTTCGCTTTCTCCCTCTGTCCCATATCTTTCTTCCCGACTTGTCTTTTCAAGACTTTGGGCCAAATTGGCCCCAAGTCTGGGCATGGTTTGACCAATTTTCAGAGGCCTGGCTGGTGACAGCAGGGGCAGCAGGCAGTGACAGGCCCGGGGCTGACAGGCTCCTCATCCCCTAGGGGGCGCCTGGCTGCCACACCCAGCTGACATAGAACCTTTGTCACAATGCCCGCTACCGTGGCGAGTATGTGGTGACTCTGCAGGTGACAGGGACACTGCAGGACTTGGTGGCAGCTCAGCAATTTCTCAGTTCCCCAAAGAAGCGGAATTCTGCAAATTGCTGCCTCTGCTCTTGAAAGGATATCATCAGGCGGGTGTTTTGGTGTCATACTCTGAAAACCAGAGCAGAAATGGTGAAATATTCCCATGATATGCATGGTCCCTGCACCAAAGCACCATGACTCAGCCTAAGGAGATCTGCAGCTTATTTTTTTGTACTGCCAGCAGATTGTGGAAGCACAGTATAAAAACCATCCTTATGGAGAGATCTGCGTATTTTAGGCTTAGTCTTAGTGTCTCAAGTAGCTGGGGTTTTTGCTTGGGCCTAATCCATACGGTCTTATGGCCTTACTCCTAGTCTGAAGACGAATGTGCTAGAAACTATAAAGCTATAACATGTCCTGCAGCCTAGCCTTGCTTTGCCTGTCCTTGCCTGTCCTTGCCTTGCCTTATTTCCTTCTCATCCTGTTCTCTGTCCCATCCTCCCTCACTAACCCCTCGTCTGGCTGCATGTCTCTACTTTCCTTTTCTCTCACTCTCCTGCTTCCTGCCTCTTTTCCTGCAATTCCTCCATCTCACTCCTGAAGCCCAACACTACTTTTTATTCTTCCTTCCCTTTCTCCTGCTCCCTTCGCTTTCTCCCTCTGTCCCATATCTTTCTTCCCGACTTGTCTTTTCAAGACTTTGGGCCAAATTGGCCCCATGTCTGGGCATGGTTTGACCAATTTTCAGAGGCCTGGCTGGTGACAGCAGGGGCAGCAGGCAGTGACAGGCCCGGGGCTGACAGGCTCCCCATCCCCTAGGGGGCGCCTGGCTGCCACACCCAGCTGACATAGAACCTTTGTCACAATGCCCGCTACCGTGGCGAGTATGTGGTGACTCTGCAGGTGACAGGGACACTGCAGGACTTGGTGGCAGCTCAGCAATTTCTCAGTTCCCCAAAGAAGCGGAATTCTGCAAATTGCTGCCTTTGCTCTTGAAAGGATATCATCAGGTGGGTGTTTTGGTGTCATACTCTGAACACCAGAGCAGAAATGGTGAAATATTCCCATAATATGCATGGTCCCTGCACCAAAGCACCGTGACTCAGCCTAAGGAGATCTGCAGCTTATTTTTTTGTACTGCCAGCAGATTGTGGAAGCACAGTATAAAAACCATCCTTATGGAGAGATCTGCGTATTTTAGGCTTAGTCTTAGTGTCTCAAGTAGCTGGGGTTTTTGCTTGGGCCTAATCCATACGGTCTTATGGCCTTACTCCTAGTCTGAAGACGAATGTGCTAGAAACTATAAAGCTAAAAGATGTCCTGCAGCCTTGCCTTGCTTTGCCTGTCCTTGCCTGTCCTTGCCTTGCCTTATTTCCTTCTCATCCTGTTCTCTGTCCCATCCTCCCTCACTAACCCCTCGTCTGGCTGCATGTCTCTACTTTCCTTTTCTCTCACTCTCCTGCTTCCTGCCTCTTTTCCTGCAATTCCTCCATCTCACTCCTGAAGCCCAACACTACTTTTTATTCTTCCTTCCCTTTCTCCTGCTCCCTTCGCTTTCTCCCTCTGTCCCATATCTTTCTTCCCGACTTGTCTTTTCAAGACTTTGGGCCAAATTGGCCCCAAGTCTGGGCATGGTTTGACCAATTTTCAGAGGCCTGGCTGGTGACAGCAGGGGCAGCAGGCAGTGACAGGCCCGGGGCTGACAGGCTCCTCATCCCCTAGGGGGCGCCTGGCTGCCACACCCAGCTGACATAGAACCTTTGTCACAATGCCCGCTACCGTGGCGAGTATGTGGTGACTCTGCAGGTGACAGGGACACTGCAGGACTTGGTGGCAGCTCAGCAATTTCTCAGTTCCCCAAAGAAGCGGAATTCTGCAAATTGCTGCCTCTGCTCTTGAAAGGATATCATCAGGCGGGTGTTTTGGTGTCATACTCTGAAAACCAGAGCAGAAATGGTGAAATATTCCCATGATATGCATGGTCCCTGCACCAAAGCACCATGACTCAGCCTAAGGAGATCTGCAGCTTATTTTTTTGTACTGCCAGCAGATTGTGGAAGCACAGTATAAAAACCATCCTTATGGAGAGATCTGCGTATTTTAGGCTTAGTCTTAGTGTCTCAAGTAGCTGGGGTTTTTGCTTGGGCCTAATCCATACGGTCTTATGGCCTTACTCCTAGTCTGAAGACGAATGTGCTAGAAACTATAAAGCGAAAAAATGTCCTGCAGCCTAGCCTTGCTTTGCCTGTCCTTGCCTGTCCTTGCCTTGAATTATTTCCTTCTCATCCTGTTTTCTGTCCCATCCTCTCTCACTAACCCCTCGTCTGGCTCCATGTCTCTTCTTTCCTTTTCTCTCACTCTCCTGCTTCCTGCCTCTTTAATGGCAATTCCTCCATCTCACTCCTGTAGCCCAACACTACTTTTTATTCTTCCTTCCCTTTCTCCTGCTCCCTTCGCTTTCTCCCTCTGTCCCATATCCTTCTTCCCGACTTGTCTTTTCAAGACTTTGGGCCAAATTGGCCCCAAGTCTGGGCATGGTTTGACCAATTTTCAGAGGCCTGGCTGGTGACAGCAGGGGCAGCAGGCAGTGACAGGCCCGGGGCTGACAGGCTCCCCATCCCCTAGGGGGCGCCTGGCTGCCACACCCAGCTGACATAGAACCTTTGTCACAATGCCCGCTACCGTGGCGAGTATGTGGTGACTCTGCAGGTGACAGGGACACTGCAGGACTTGGTGGCAGCTCAGCAATTTCTCACTTCCCCAAAGAAGCGGAATTCTGCAAATTGCTGCCTTTGCTCTTGAAAGGATATCATCAGGTGGGTGTTTTGGTGTCATACTCTGAAAACCAGAGCAGAAATGGTGAAATATTCCCATGATATGCATGGTCCCTGCACCAAAGCACCATGACTCAGCCTAAGGAGATCTGCAGCTTATTTTTTTGTACTGCCAGCAGATTGTGGAAGCACAGTATAAAAACCATCCTTATGGAGAGATCTGCGTATTTTAGGCTTAGTCTTAGTGTCTCAAGTAGCTGGGGTTTTTGCTTGGGCCTAATCCATACGGTCTTATGGCCTTACTCCTAGTCTGAAGACGAATGTGCTAGAAACTATAAAGCGAAAAAATGTCCTGCAGCCTAGCCTTGCTTTGCCTGTCCTTGCCTGTTCTTGCCTTGCCTTATTTCCTTCTCATCCTGTTCTCTGTCCCATCCTCCCTCACTAACCCATCGTCTGGCTGCATGTCTCTACTTTCCTTTTCTCTCACTCTCCTGCTTCCTGCCTCTTTTCCTGCAATTCCTCCATCTCACTCCTGAAGCCCAACACTACTTTTTATTCTTCCTTCCCTTTCTCCTGCTCCCTTCGCTTTCTCCCTCTGTCCCATATCTTTCTTCCCGACTTGTCTTTTCAAGACTTTGGGCCAAATTGGCCCCAAGTCTGGGCATGGTTTGACCAATTTTCAGAGGCCTGGCTGGTGACAGCAGGGGCAGCAGGCAGTGACAGGCCTGGGGCTGACAGGCTCCCCATCACCTAGGGGGCGCCTGGCTGCCACACCCAGCTGACATAGAACCTTTGTCACAATGCCCGCTACCGTGGCGAGTATGTGGTGACTCTGCAGGTGACAGGGACACTGCAGGACTGGGTGGCAGCTCAGCAATTTCTCAGTTCCCCAAAGAAGCGGAATTCTGCAAATTGCTGCCTTTGCTCTTGAAAGGATATCATCAGGCGGGTGTTTTGGTGTCATACTCTGAAAACCGGAGCAGAAATGGTGAAATATTCCCATGATATGCATGGTCCCTGCACCAAAGCACCATGACTCAGCCTAAGGAGATCTGCAGCTTATTTTTTTGTACTGCCAGCAGATTGTGGAAGCACAGTATAAAAACCATCCTTATGGAGAGATCTGCGTATTTTAGGCTTAGTCTTAGTGTCTCAAGTAGCTGGGGTTTTTGCTTGGGCCTAATCCATACGGTCTTATGGCCTTACTCCTAGTCTGAAGACGAATGTGCTAGAAACTATAAAGCGAAAAAATGTCCTGCAGCCTAGCCTTGCTTTGCCTGTCCTTGCCTGTCCTTGCCTTGAATTATTTCCTTCTCATCCTGTTTTCTGTCCCATCCTCTCTCACTAACCCCTCGTCTGGCTCCATGTCTCTTCTTTCCTTTTCTCTCACTCTCCTGCTTCCTGCCTCTTTAATGGCAATTCCTCCATCTCACTCCTGTAGCCCAACACTACTTTTTATTCTTCCTTCCCTTTCTCCTGCTCCCTTCGCTTTCTCCCTCTGTCCCATATCCTTCTTCCCGACTTGTCTTTTCAAGACTTTGGGCCAAATTGGCCCCAAGTCTGGGCATGGTTTGACCAATTTTCAGAGGCCTGGCTGGTGACAGCAGGGGCAGCAGGCAGTGACAGGCCCGGGGCTGACAGGCTCCCCATCCCCTAGGGGGCGCCTGGCTGCCACACCCAGCTGACATAGAACCTTTGTCACAATGCCTGCTACCGTGGCGAGTATGTGGTGACTCTGCAGGTGACAGGGACACTGCAGGACTTGGTGGCAGCTCAGCAATTTCTCAGTTCCCCAAAGAAGCGGAATTCTGCAAATTGCTGCCTTTGCTCTTGAAAGGATATCATCAGGTGGGTGTTTTGGTGTCATACTCTGAAAACCAGAGCAGAAATGGTGAAATATTCCCATGATATGCATGGTCCCTGCACCAAAGCACCATGACTCAGCCTAAGGAGATCTGCAGCTTATTTTTTTGTACTGCCAGCAGATTGTGGAAGCACAGTATAAAAACCATCCTTATGGAGAGATCTGCGTATTTTAGGCTTAGTCTTAGTGTCTCAAGTAGCTGGGGTTTTTGCTTGGGCCGAATCCATACGGTCTTATGGCCTTACTCCTAGTCTGAAGACGAATGTGCTAGAAACTATAAAGCTATAACATGTCCTGCAGCCTAGCCTTGCTTTGCCTGTCCTTGCCTATCCTTGCCTTGCCTTATTTCCTTCTCATCCTGTTCTCTGTCCCATCCTCCCTCACTAACCCCTCGTCTGGCTGCATGTCTCTACTTTCCTTTTCTCTCACTCTCCTGCTTCCTGCCTCTTTTCCTGCAATTCCTCCATCTCACTCCTGAAGCCCAACACTACTTTTTATTCTTCCTTCCCTTTCTCCTGCTCCCTTCGCTTTCTCCCTCTGTCCCATATCTATCTTCCCGACTTGTCTTTTCAAGACTTTGGGCCAAATTGGCCCCAAGTCTGGGCATGGTTTGACCAATTTTCAGAGGCCTGGCTGGTGACAGCATGGGCAGCAGGCAGTGACAGGCCCGGGGCTACCAGGCTCCCCATCCCCTAGGGGGCGCCTGGCTGCCACACCCAGCTGTCATAGAACCTTTGTCACAATGCCCGCTACCGTGGCGAGTATGTGGTGACTCTGCAGGTGACAGGGACACTGCAGGACTTGGTGGCAGCTCAGCAATTTCTCAGTTCCCCAAAGAAGCGGAATTCTGCAAATTGCTGCCTTTGCTCTTGAAAGGATATCATCAGGTGGGTGTTTTGGTGTCATACTCTGAAAACCAGAGCAGAAATGGTGAAATATTCCCATGATATGCATGGTCCCTGCACCAAAGCACCGTGACTCAGCCTAAGGAGTTCTGCAGCTTATTTTTTTGTACTGCCAGCAGATTGTGGAAGTACAGTATAAAAACCATCCTTATGGAGAGATCTGCGTATTTTAGGCTTAGTCTTAGTGTCTCAAGTAGCTGGGGTTTTTGCTTGGGCCTAATCCATACGGTCTTATGGCCTTACTCCTAGTCTGAAGACGAATGTGCTAGAAACTATAAAGCGAAAAAATGTCCTGCAGCTTAGCCTTGCTTTGCCTGTCCTTGCCTGTCCTTGCCTTGCCTTATTTCCTTCTCATCCTGTTCTCTGTCCCATCCTCCCTCACTAACCCCTCGTCTGGCTGCATATCTCTACTTTCCTTTTCTCTCACTCTCCTGCTTCCTGCCTCTTTTCCTGCAATTCCTCCATCTCACTCCTGAAGCCCAACACTACTTTTTATTCTTCCTTCCCTTTCTCCTGCTCCCTTCGCTTTCTCCCTCTGTCCCATATCTTTCTTCCCGACTTGTCTTTTCAAGACTTTGGGCCAAATTGGCCCAAAGTCTGGGCATGGTTTGACCAATTTTCAGAGGCCTGGCTGGTGACAGCAGGGGCAGCAGGCAGTGACAGGCCCGGGGCTGACAGGCTCCCCATCCCCTAGGGGGCGCCTGGCTGCCACACCCAGCTGACATAGAACCTTTGTCACAATGCCCGCTACCGTGGCGAGTATGTGGTGACTCTGCAGGTGACAGGGACACTGCAGGACTTGGTGTCAGCTCAGCAATTTCTCACTTCCCCAAAGAAGCGGAATTCTGCAAATTGCTGCCTTTGCTCTTGAAAGGATATCATCAGGTGGGTGTTTTGGTGTCATACTCTGAAAACCAGAGCAGAAATGGTGAAATATTCCCATGATATGCATGGTCCCTGCACCAAATCACCGTGACTCAGCCTAAGGAGATCTGCAGCTTATTTTTTTGTACTGCCAGCAGATTGTGGAAGCACAGTATAAAAACCATCCTTATGGAGAGATCTGCGTATTTTAGGCTTAGTCTTAGTGTCTCAAGTAGCTGGGGTTTTTGCTTGGGCCTAATCCATACGGTCTTATGGCCTTACTCCTAGTCTGAAGACGAATGTGCTAGAAACTATAAAGCGAAAAAATGTCCTGCAGCCTAGCCTTGCTTTGCCTGTCCTTGCCTGTCCTTGCCTTGAATTATTTCCTTCTCATCCTGTTTTCTGTCCCATCCTCTCTCACTAACCCCTCGTCTGGCTCCATGTCTCTTCTTTCCTTTTCTCTCACTCTCCTGCTTCCTGCCTCTTTAATGGCAATTCCTCCATCTCACTCCTGTAGCCCAACACTACTTTTTATTCTTCCTTCCCTTTCTCCTGCTCCCTTCGCTTTCTCCCTCTGTCCCATATCCTTCTTCCCGACTTGTCTTTTCAAGACTTTGGGCCAAATTGGCCCCAAGTCTGGGCATGGTTTGACCAATTTTCAGAGGCCTGGCTGGTGACAGCAGGGGCAGCAGGCAGTGACAGGCCCGGGGCTGACAGGCTCCCCATCCCCTAGGGGGCGCCTGGCTGCCACACCCAGCTGACATAGAACCTTTGTCACAATGCCCGCTACCGTGGCGAGTATGTGGTGACTCTGCAGGTGACAGGGACACTGCAGGACTTGGTGGCAGCTCAGCAATTTCTCACTTCCCCAAAGAAGCGGAATTCTGCAAATTGCTGCCTTTGCTCTTGAAAGGATATCATCAGGTGGGTGTTTTGGTGTCATACTCTGAAAACCAGAGCAGAAATGGTGAAATATTCCCATGATATGCATGGTCCCTGCCCCAAAGCACCGTGACTCAGCCTAAGGAGTTCTGCAGCTTATTTTTTGTACTGCCAGCAGATTGTGGAAGCACAGTATAAAAACCATCCTTATGGAGAGATCTGCGTATTTTAGGCTTAGTCTTAGTGTCTCAAGTAGCTGGGGTTTTTGCTTGGGCCTAATCCATACGGTCTTATGGCCTTACTCCTAGTCTGAAGACAAATGTGCTAGAAACTATAAAGCTAAAACATGTCCTGCAGCCTAGCCTTGCTTGCCTGTCCTTGCCTGTCCTTGCCTTGCCTTTTTTCCTTCTCATCCTGTTCTCTGTCCCATCCTCTCTCACTAACCACTCGTCTGGCTGCATGTCTCTTCTTTCCTTTTCTCTCACTCTCCTGCTTCCTGCCTCTTTTCCTGCAATTCCTCCATCTCACTCCTGCAGCCCAACACTACTTTTTATTCTTCCTTCCCTTTCTCATGCTCCCTTCGCTTTCTCCCTCTCTCCCATATCTTTCTTCCCGACTTGTCTTTTCAAGACTTTGGGGCAAATTGGCCCCAAGTCTGGGCATGGTTTGACCAATTTTCAGAGGCCTGGCTGGTGACAGCAGGGACAGCAGGCAGTGACAGGCCCGGGGCTGACAGGCTCCCCATCCCCTAGGGAGCGCCTGGCTGCCACACCCAGCTGACATAGAACCTTTGTCACAATGCCCGCTACCGTGGCGAGTATGTGGTGACTCTGCAGGTGACAGGGACACTGCAGGACTTGGTGGCAGCTCAGCAATTTCTCACTTCCCCAAAGAAGCGGAATTCTGCAAATTGCTGCCTTTGCTCTTGAAAGGATATCATCAGGCGGGTGTTTTGGTGTCATACTCTGAAAACCAGAGCAGAAATGGTGAACTATTCCCATGATATGCATGGTCCCTGCACCAAAGCACCATGACTCAGCCTAAGGAGATCGGCAGCTTATTTTTTTGTACTGCCAGCAGATTGTGGAAGCACGGTATAAAAACCATCCTCATGGAGAGATCTGCGTATTTTAGGCTTAGTCTTAGTGTCTCAAGTAGCTGGGGTTTTTGCTTGGGCCTAATCCATACGGTCTTATGGCCTTACTCCTAGTCTGAAGACGAATGTGCTAGAAACTATAAAGCTATAACATGTCCTGCAGCCTTGCCTTGCTTTGCCTGTCCTTGCCTGTCCTTGCCTTGCCTTATTTCCTTCTCATCCTGTTCTCTGTCCCATCCTCCCTCACTAACCCCTCGTCTGGCTGCATGTCTCTACTTTCCTTTTCTCTCACTCTCCTGCTTCCTGCCTCTTTTCCTGCAATTCCTCCATCTCACTCCTGAAGCCCAACACTACTTTTTATTCTTCCTTCCCTTTCTCCTGCTCCCTTCGCTTTCTCCCTCTGTCCCATATCTTTCTTCCCGACTTGTCTTTTCAAGACTTTGGGCCAAACTGGCTCCAAGTCTGGGCATGGTTTGACCAATTTTCAGAGGCCTGGCTGGTGACAGCAGGGGCAGCAGGCAGTGACAGGCCTGGGGCTGACAGGCTCCCCATCCCCTAGGGGGCGCCTGGCTGCCACACCCAGCTGACATAGAACCTTTGTCACAATGCCCGCTACCGTGGCGAGTATGTGGTGACTCTGCAGGTGACAGGGACACTGCAGGACTTGGTGGCAGCTCAGCAATTTCTCACTTCCCCAAAGAAGCGGAATTCTGCAAATTGCTGCCTTTGCTCTTGAAAGGATATCATCAGGTGGGTGTTTTGGTGTCATACTCTGAAAACCAGAGCAGAAATGGTGAAATATTCCCATGATATGCATGGTCCCTGCACCAAAGCACCATGACTCAGCCTAAGGAGATCTGCAGCTTATTTTTTTGTACTGCCAGCAGATTGTGGAAGCACAGTATAAAAACCATCCTTATGGAGAGATCTGCGTATTTTAGGCTTAGTCTTAGTGTCTCAAGTAGCTGGGGTTTTTGCTTGGGCCTAATCCATATGGTCTTATGGCCTTACTCCTAGTCTGAAGACGAATGTGCTAGAAACTATAAAGCGAAAAAATGTCCTGCAGCCTAGCCTTGCTTTGCCTGTCCTTGCCTGTCCTTGCCTTGAATTATTTCCTTCTCATCCTGTTTTCTGTCCCATCCTCTCTCACTAACCCCTCGTCTGGCTCCATATCTCTTCTTTCCTTTTCTCTCACTCTCCTGCTTCTTGCCTCTTTAATGGCAATTCCTCCATCTCACTCCTGTAGCCCAACACTACTTTTTATTCTTCCTTCCCTTTCTCCTGCTCCCTTCGCTTTCTCCCTCTGTCCCATATCTTTCTTCCCGACTTGTCTTTTCAAGACTTTGGGCCAAATTGGCCCCAAGTCTGGGCATGGTTTGACCAATTTTCAGAGGCCTGGCTGGTGACAGCAGGGGCAGCAGGCAGTGACAGGCCCGGGGCTGACAGGCTCCTCATCCCCTAGGGGACGCCTGGCTGCCACACCCAGCTGACATAGAACCTTTGTCACAATGCCCGCTACCGTGGCGAGTATGTGGTGACTCTGCAGGTGACAGGGACACTGCAGGACTTGGTGGCAGCTCAGCAATTTCTCACTTCCCCTAAGAAGCGGAATTCTGCAAATTGCTGCCTTTGCTCTTGAAGGGATATCATCAGGTGGGTGTTTTGGTGTCATACTCTGAAAACCAGAGCAGAAATGGTGAAATATTCCCATGATATGCATGGTCCCTGCACCAAAGCACCATGACTCAGCCTAAGGAGATCTGCAGCTTATTTTTTTGTACTGCCAGCAGATTGTGGAAGCACAGTATAAAAACCATCCTTATGGAGAGATCTGCGTATTTTAGGCTTAGTCTTAGTGTCTCAAGTAGCTGGGGTTTTTGCTTGGGCCTAATCCATACGGTCTTATGGCCTTACTCCTAGTCTGAAGACGAATGTGCTAGAAACTATAAAGCGAAAAAATGTCCTGCAGCCTAGCCTTGCCTTGCCTGTCCTTGCCTTGCCTTATTTCCTTCTCATCCTGTTTTCTGTCCCATCCTCTCTCACTAACCCCTCGTCTGGCTCCATGTCTCTTCTTTCCTTTTCTCTCACTCTCCTGCTTCCTGCCTCTTTAATGGCAATTCCTCCATCTCACTCCTGCAGCCCAACACTACTTTTTATTCTTCCTTCCCTTTCTCCTGCTCCCTTCGCTTTCTCACTCTGTCCCATATCTCTCTTCCCGACTTGTCTTTTCAAGACTTTGGGCCAAATTGGCCCCAAGTCTGGGCATGGTTTGACCAATTTTCAGAGGCCTGGCTGGTGGCAGCAGGGACAGCAGGCAGTGACAGGCGCGGGGCTGACAGGCTCCCCATCCCCTAGGGGTCGCCTGGCTGCCACACCCAGCTGACATAGAACCTTTGTCACAATGCCCGCTACCGTGGCGAGTATGTGGTGACTCTGCAGGTGACAGGGACACTGCAGGACTTGGTGTCAGCTCAGCAATTTCTCAGTTCCCCAAAGAAGCGGAATTCTGCAAATTGCTGCCTTTGCTCTTGAAAGGATATCATCAGGTGGGTATTTTGGTGTCATACTCTGAAAACCAGAGCAGAAATGGTGAAATATTCCCATGATATGCATGGTCCCTGCACCAAAGCACCGTGACTCAGCCTAAGGAGATCTGCAGCTTATTTTTTTGTACTGCCAGCAGATTGTGGAAGCACAGTATAAAAACCATCCTTATGGAGAGATCTGCCTATTTTAGGCTAAGTCTAAGTGTCTCAAGTAGCTGGGGTTTTTGCTTGGGCCTAATCCATACGGTCTTATGGCCTTACTCCTAGTCTGAAGACGAATGTGCTAGAAACTATAAAGCGAAAAAATGTCCTGCAGCTTAGCCTTGCTTTGCCTATCCTTGCCTGTCCTTGCCTTGCCTTATTTCCTTCTCATCCTGTTCTCTGTCCCATCCTCCCTCACTAACCCCTCGTCTGGCTGCATGTCTCTACTTTCCTTTTCTCTCACTCTCCTGCTTCCTGCCTCTTTAATGGCAATTCTTCCATCTCACTCCTGCAGCCCAACACTACTTTTTATTCTTCCTTCCCTTTCTCCTGCTCCCTTTGCTTTCTCCCTCTGTCCCATATCTTTCTTCCCGACTTGTCTTTTCAAGACTTTGGGCCAAATTGGCCCCAAGTCTGGGCATGGTTTGACCAATTTTCAGTGGCCTGGCTGGTGACAGCAGGGACAGCAGGCAGTGACAGGCCCGGGGCTGACAGGCTCCCCATCCCCTAGGGGGCGCCTGGCTGCCACACCAGCTGACACAGAACCTTTGTCACAATGCCCGCTACCGTGGCGAGTATGTGGTGACTCTGCAGGTGACAGGGACACTGCAGGACTTGGTGGCAGCTCAGCAATTTCTCAGTTCCCCAAAGAAGCGGAATTCTGCAAATTGCTGCCTTTGCTCTTGAAAGGATATCATCAGGTGGGTGTTTTGGTGTCATACTCTGAAAACCAGAGCAGAAATGGTGAAATATTCCCATGATATGCATGGTCCCTGCACCAAAGCACCATGATTCAGCCTAAGGAGATCTGCAGCTTATTTTTTTGTACTGACAGCAGATTGTGGAAGCACAGTATAAAAACCATCCTTATGGAGAGATCTGCCTATTTTAGGCTTAGTCTTAGTGTGTCAAGTAGCTGGGGTTTTTGCTTGGGCCTTATCCATACGGTCTTATGGCCTTACTCCTAGTCTTAAGACGAATGTGCTAGAAACTATATAGCGAAAAAATGTCCTGCAGCTTAGCCTTGCTTTGCCTGTCCTTGCCTGTCCTTGCCTTGCCTTATTTCCTTCTCATCCTGTTCTCTGTCCCATCCTCCCTCACTAACCCCTCGTCTGGCTGCATGTCTCTTCTTTCCTTTTCTCTCACTCTCCTGCTTCCTGCCTCTTTTCCTGCAATTCCTCCATCTCACTCCTGAAGCCCAACACTACTTTTTATTCTTCCTTCCCTTTCTCCTGCTCCCTTCGCTTTCTCCCTCTCTCCCATATCTTTCTTCCCGACTTGTCTTTTCAAGACTTTGGGCCAAATTGGCCCCAAGTCTGGGCATGGTTTGACCAATTTTCAAAGGCCTGGCTGGTGACAGCAGGGACAGCAGGCAGTGACAGGCCCGGGGCTGACAGGCTCCCCATACCCTCGGGGGCGCCTGGCTGCCACACCCAGCTGACATAGAACCTTTATCACAATGCCCGCTACCGTGGCGAGTATGTGGTGACTCTGCAGGTGACAGGGACACTGCAGGACTTGGTGGCAGCTCAGCAATTTCTCACTTCCCCAAAGAAGCGGAATTCTGCAAATTGCTGCCTTTGCTCTTGAAAGGATATCATCAGGTGGGTGTTTTGGTGTCATACTCTGAAAACCAGAGCAGAAATGGTGAAATATTCCCATGATATGCATGGTCCCTGCACCAAAGCACCGTGACTCAGCCTAAGGAGATCTGCAGCTTATTTTTTTGTACTGCCAGCAGATTGTGGAAGCACAGTATAAAAACCATCCTTATGGAGAGATCTGCGTATTTTAGGCTTAGTCTTAGTGTCTCAAGTAGCTGGGGTTTTTGCTTGGGCCTAATCCATACGGTCTTATGGCCTTACTCCTAGTCTGAAGACGAATGTGCTAGAAACTATAAAGCGAAAAAATGTCCTGCAGCCTAGCCTTGCTTTGCCTGTCCTTGCCTGTCCTTGCCTTGCCTTATTTCCTTCTCATCCTGTTCTCTGTCCCATCCTCTCTCACTAACCCCTCGTCTGGCTGCATGTCTCTACTTTCCTTTTCTCTCACTCTCCTGCTTCCTGCCTCTTCAATGGCAATTCCTCCATCTCACTCCTGCAGCCCAACACTACTTTTTATTCTTCCTTCCCTTTCTCCTGCTCCCTTCGCTTTCTCCCTCTGTCCCATATCTTTCTTCCCGACTTGTCTTTTCAAGACTTTGGGCCAAATTGGCCCCAAGTCTGGGCATGGTTTGACCAATTTTCAGAGGCCTGGCTGGTGACAGCAGGGACAGCAGGCAGTGACAGGCCCGGGGCTGACAGGCTCCCCATCCCCTAGGGGGCGCCTGGCTGCCACACCCAGCTGACATAGAACCTTTGTCACAATGCCCGCTACCGTGGCGAGTATGTGGTGACTCTGCAGGTGACAGGGACACTGCAGGACTTGGTGTCAGCTCAGCAATTTCTCAGTTCCCCAAAGAAGCGGAATTCTGCAAATTGCTGCCTTTGCTCTTGAAAGGATATCATCAGGTGGGTGTTTTGGTGTCATACTCTGAAAACCAGAGCAGAAATGGTGAAATATTCCCATGATATGCATGGTCCCTGCACCAAAGCACCGTGACTCAGCCTAAGGAGATCTGCAGCTTATTTTTTTGTACTGCCAGCAGATTGTGGAAGCACAGTATAAAAACCATCCTTATGGAGAGATCTGCGTATTTTAGGCTTAGTCTTAGTGTCTCAAGTAGCTGGGGTTTTTGCTTGGGCCTAATCCATACGGTCTTATGGCCTTACTCCTAGTCTGAAGATGAATGTGCTAGAAACTATAAAGCGAAAAAATGTCCTGCAGCCTAGCCTTGCTTTGCCTGTCCTTGCCTGTCCTTGCCTTGCCTTATTTCCTTCTCATCCTGTTCTCTGTCCCATCCTCTCTCACTAACCCCTCGTCTGGCTCCATGTCTCTACTTTCCTTTTCTCTCACTCTCCTGCTTCCTGCCTCTTTAATGGCAATTCCTCCATCTCACTCCTGAAGCCCAACACTACTTTTTATTCTTCCTTCCCTTTCTCCTGCTCCCTTCGCTTTCTCCCTCTGTCCCATATCTTTCTTCCCGACTTGTCTTTTCAAGACTTTGGGCAAAATTGGCCCCAAGTCTGGGCATGGTTTGTTCAAGTTTTCAGAGGCCTTGCTGGTGACAGCAGGGACAGCAGGCAGTGACAGGCCCGGGGCTGACAGGCTCCCCATCCCCTAGGGGGCGCCTGGCTGCCACACCCAGCTGACATAGAACCTTTGTCACAATGCCCGCTACCGTGGCAAGTATGTGGTGACTCTGCAGGTGACAGGGACACTGCAGGACTTGGTGGCAGCTCAGCAATTTCTCACTTCCCCAAAGAAGCGGAATTCTGCAAATTGCTGCCTTTGCTCTTGAAAGGATATCATCAGGTGGGTGTTTTGGTGTCATACTCTGAAAACCAGAGCAGAAATGGTGAAATATTCCCATGATATGCATGGTCCCTGCACCAAAGCACCGTGACTCAGCCTAAGGAGATCTGCAGCTTATTTTTTTGTACTGCCAGCAGATTGTGGAACCACAGTATAAAAACCATCCTTATGGAGAGATCTGCGTATTTTAGGCTTAGTCTTAGTGTCTCAAGTAGCTGGGGTTTTTGCTTGGGCCTAATCCATACGGTCTTATGGCCTTACTCCTAGTCTGAAGACGAATGTGCTAGAAACTATAAAGCGAAAAAATGTCCTGCAGCTTAGCCTTGCTTTGCCTGTCCTTGCCTGTCCTTGCCTTGCCTTATTTCCTTCTCATCCTGTTCTCTGTCCCATCCTCCCTCACTAACCCCTCGTCTGGCTGCATGTCTCTACTTTCCTTTTCTCTCACTCTCCTGCTTCCTGCCTCTTTTCCTGCAATTCCTCCATCTCACTCCTGCAGCCCAACACTACTTTTTATTCTTCCTTCCCTTTCTCCTGCTCCCTTCGCTTTCTCCCTCTGTCCCATATCTTTCTTCCCGACTTGTCTTTTCAAGACTTTGGGCCAAATTGGCCCAAAGTCTGGGCATGGTTTGACCAATTTTCAGAGGCCTGGCTGGTGACAGCAGGGACAGCAGGCAGTGACAGGCCCGGGGCTGGCAGGCTCCCCATCCCCTAGGGGGCGCCTGGCTGCCACACCCAGCTGACATAGAACCTTTGTCACAATGCCCGCTACCGTGGCGAGTATGTGGTGACTCTGCAGGTGACAGGGACACTGCAGGACTTGGTGGCAGCTCAGCAATTTCTCACTTCCCCAAAGAAGCGGAATTCTGCAAATTGCTGCCTTTGCTCTTGAAAGGATATCATCAGGTGGGTGTTTTGGTGTCATACTCTGAAAACCAGAGCAGAAATGGTGAAATATTCCCATGACATGCATGGTCCCTGCACCAAAGCACCATGACTCAGCCTTAAGGAGATCTGCGGCTTATTTTTTTGTACTGCCAGCAGATTGTGGAAGCACAGTATAAAAACCATCCTTATGGAGAGATCTGCCTATTTTAGGCTTAGTCTTAGTGTCTCAAGTAGCTGGGGTTTTTGCTTGGGCCTAATCCATACGGTCTTATGGCCTTACTCCTAGTCTGAAGAGGAATGTGCTAGAAACTATAAAGCGAAAAAATGTCCTGCAGCTTAGCCTTGCTTTGCCTGTCCTTGCCTGTCCTTGCCTTGCCTTATTTCCTTCTCATCCTGTTCTCTGTCCCATCCTCCCTCACTAACCCATCGTCTGCCTGCATGTCTCTACTTTCCTTTTCTCTCACTCTCCTGCTTCCTGCCTCTTTAATGTCAATTCCTCCATCTCACTCCTTAAGCCCAACACTACTTTTTATTCTTCCTTCCCTTTCTCCTGCTCCCTTCGCTTTCTCCCTCTGTCCCATATCTTTCTTCCCGACTTGTCTTTTCAAGACTTTGGGCAAAATTGGCCCCAAGTCTGGGCATGGTTTGTCAAGTTTTCAGAGGCCTGGCTGGTGACAGCAGGGACAGCACGCAGTGACAGGCCCGGGGCTGACAGGCTCCCCATCCCCTAGGGGGCGCCTGGCTGCCACACCCAGCTGACATAGAACCTTTGTCACAATGCCCGCTACCGTGGCGAGTATGTGGTGACTCTGCAGGTGACAGGGACACTGCAGGACTTGGTGGCAGCTCAGCAATTTCTCACTTCCCCAAAGAAGCGGAATTCTGCAAATTGCTGCCTTTGCTCTTGAAAGGATATCATCAGGTGGGTGTTTTGGTGTCATACTCTGAAAACCAGAGCAGAAATGGTGAAATATTCCCATGATATGCATGGTCCCTGCACCAAAGCACCGTGACTCAGCCTAAGGAGATCTGCAGCTTATTTTTTTGTACTGCCAGCAGATTGTGGAAGCACAGTATAAAAACCATCCTTATGGAGAGATCTGCGTATTTTAGGCTTAGTCTTAGTGTCTCAAGTAGCTGGGGTTTTTGCTTGGGCCTAATCCATACGGTCTTATGGCCTTACTCCTAGTCTGAAGACGAATGTGCTAGAAACTATAAAGCGAAAAAATGTCCTGCAACTTAGCCTTGCTTTGCCTGTCCTTGCCTGTCCTTGCCTTGCCTTATTTCCTTCTCATCCTGTTCTCTGTCCCATCCTCCCTCACTAACCCTTCGTCTGGCTGCATGTCTCTACTTTCCTTTTCTCTCACTCTCCTGCTTCCTGCCTCTTTAATGGCAATTCCTCCATCTCACTCCTTAAGCCCAACACTACTTTTTATTCTTCCTTCCCTTTCTCCTGCTCCCTTCGCTTTCTCCCTCTGTCCCATATCTTTCTTCCCGACTTGTCTTTTCAAGACTTTGGGCAAAATTGGCCCCAAGTCTGGGCATGGTTTGTTCAAGTTTTCAGAGGCCTTGCTGGTGACAGCAGGGACAGCAGGCAGTGACAGGCCCGGGGCTGACAGGCTCCCCATCCCCTAGGGGGCGCCTGGCTGCCACACCCAGCTGACATAGAACCTTTGTCACAATGCCCGCTACCGTGGCGAGTATGTGGTGACTCTGCAGGTGACAGGGACACTGCAGGACTTGGTGTCAGCTCAGCAATTTCTCACTTCCCCAAAGAAGCGGAATTCTGCAAATTGCTGCCTTTGCTCTTGAAAGGATATCATCAGGTGGGTGTTTTGGTGTCATACTCTGAAAACCAGAGCAGAAATGGTGAAATATTCCCATGATATGCATGGTCCCTGCACCAAAGCACCGTGACTCAGCCTAAGGAGATCTGCAGCTTATTTTTTTGTACTGCCAGCAGATTGTGGAAGCACAGTATAAAAACCATCCTTATGGAGAGATCTGCGTATTTTAGGCTTAGTCTTAGTGTCTCAAGTAGCTGGGGTTTTTGCTTGGGCCTAATCCATACGGTCTTATGGCCTTACTCCTAGTCTGAAGACGAATGTGCTAGAAACTATAAAGCGAAAAAATGTCCTGCAGCTTAGCCTTGCTTTGCCTGTCCTTGCCTGTCCTTGCCTTGCCTTATTTCCTTCTCATCCTGTTCTCTGTCCCATCCTCCCTCACTAACCCATCGTCTGGCTGCATGTCTCTACTTTCCTTTTCTCTCACACTCCTGCTTCCTGCCTCTTTAATGTCAATTCCTCCATCTCACTCCTTAAGCCCAACACTACTTTTTATTCTTCCTTCCCTTTCTCCTGCTCCCTTCGCTTTCTCCCTCTGTCCCATATCTTTCTTCCCGACTTGTCTTTTCAAGACTTTGGGCAAAATTGGCCCCAAGTCTGGGCATGGTTTGTCAAGTTTTCAGAGGCCTGGCTGGTGACAGCAGGGACAGCACGCAGTGACAGGCCCGGGGCTGACAGGCTCCCCATCCCCTAGGGGGCGCCTGGCTGCCACACCCAGCTGACATAGAACCTTTGTCACAATGCCCGCTACCGTGGCGAGTATGTGGTGACTCTGCAGGTGACAGGGACACTGCAGGACTTGGTGGCAGCTCAGCAATTTCTCACTTCCCCAAAGAAGCGGAATTCTGCAAATTGCTGCCTTTGCTCTTGAAAGGATATCATCAGGTGGGTGTTTTGGTGTCATACTCTGAAAACCAGAGCAGAAATGGTGAAATATTCCCATGATATGCATGGTCCCTGCACCAAAGCACCGTGACTCAGCCTAAGGAGATCTGCAGCTTATTTTTTTGTACTGCCAGCAGATTGTGGAAGCACAGTGTAAAAACCATCCTTATGGAGAGATCTGCGTATTTTAGGCTTAGTCTTAGTGTCTCAAGTAGCTGGGGTTTTTGCTTGGGCCTAATCCATACGGTCTTATGGCCTTACTCCTAGTCTGAAGACGAATGTGCTAGAAACTATAAAGCGAAAAAATGTCCTGTAGCCTAGCCTTGATTTGCCTGTCCTTGCCTGTCCTTGCCTTGCCTTATTTCCTTCTCATCCTGTTCTCTGTCCCATCCTCCCTCACTAACCCCTCGTCTGGCTGCATGTCTCTACTTTCCTTTTCTCTCACTCTACTGCTTCCCGCCTCTTTTCCTGCAATTCCTCCATCTCACTCCTTAAGCCCAACACTACTTTTTATTCTTCCTTCCCTTTCTCCTGCTCCCTTCGCTTTCTCCCTCTGTCCCATATCTTTCTTCCCGACTTGTCTTTTCAAGACTTTGGGCAAAATTGGCCCCAAGTCTGGGCATGGTTTGTCAAGTTTTCAGAGGCCTGGCTGGTGACAGCAGGGACAGCAGGCAGTGACAGGCCCGGGGCTGACAGGCTCCCCATCCCCTAGGGGGCGCCTGGCTGCCACACCCAGCTGACATAGAACCTTTGTCACAATGCCCGCTACCGTGGCGAGTATGTGGTGACTCTGCAGGTGACAGGGACACTGCAGGACTTGGTGTCAGCTCAGCAATTTCTCACTTCCCCAAAGAAGCGGAATTCTGCAAATTGCTGCCTTTGCTCTTGAAAGGATATCATCAGGTGGGTGTTTTGGTGTCATACTCTGAAAACCAGAGCAGAAATGGTGAAATATTCCCATGATATGCATGGTCCCTGCACCAAAGCACCGTGACTCAGCCTAAGGAGATCTGCAGCTTATTTTTTTGTACTGCCAGCAGATTGTGGAAGCACAGTATAAAAACCATCCTTATGGAGAGATCTGCGTATTTTAGGCTTAGTCTTAGTGTCTCAAGTAGCTGGGGTTTTTGCTTGGGCCTAATCCATACGGTCTTATGGCCTTACTCCTAGTCTGAAGACGAATGTGCTAGAAACTATAAAGCGAAAAAATGTCCTGCAACTTAGCCTTGCTTTGCCTGTCCTTGCCTGTCCTTGCCTTGCCTTATTTCCTTCTCATCCTGTTCTCTGTCCCATCCTCCCTCACTAACCCCTCGTCTGGCTGCATGTCTCTACTTTCCTTTTCTCTCACTCTCCTGCTTCCTGCCTCTTTAATGGCAATTCCTCCATCTCACTCCTTAAGCCCAACACTACTTTTTATTCTTCCTTCCCTTTCTCCTGCTCCCTTCGCTTTCTCCCTCTGTCCCATATCTTTCTTCCCGACTTGTCTTTTCAAGACTTTGGGCAAAATTGGCCCCAAGTCTGGGCATGGTTTGTTCAAGTTTTCAGAGGCCTTGCTGGTGACAGCAGGGACAGCAGGCAGTGACAGGCCCGGGGCTGACAGGCTCCCCATCCCCTAGGGGGCGCCTGGCTGCCACACCCAGCTGACATAGAACCTTTGTCACAATGCCCGCTACCGTGGCGAGTATGTGGTGACTCTGCAGGTGACAGGGACACTGCAGGACTTGGTGGCAGCTCAGCAATTTCTCAGTTCCCCAAAGAAGCGGAATTCTGCAAATTGCTGCCTTTGCTCTTGAAAGGATATCATCAGGTGGGTGTTTTGGTGTCATACTCTGAAAACCAGAGCAGAAATGGTGAAATATTCCCATGATATGCATGGTCCCTGCACCAAAGCACCGTGACTCAGCCTAAGGAGATCTGCAGCTTATTTTTTTGTACTGCCAGCAGAATGTGGAAGCACAGTATAAAAACCATCCTTATGGAGAGATCTGCGTATTTTAGGCTTAGTCTTAGTGTCTCAAGTAGCTGGGGTTTTTGCTTGGGCCTAATCCATACGGTCTTATGGCCTTACTCCTAGTCTGAAGACGAATGTGCTAGAAACTATAAAGCGAAAAAATGTCCTGCAGCTTAGCCTTGCTTTGCCTGTCCTTGCCTGTCCTTGCCTTGCCTTATTTCCTTCTCATCCTGTTCTCTGTCCCATCCTCCCTCACTAACCCATCGTCTGGCTGCATGTCTCTACTTTCCTTTTCTCTCACACTCCTGCTTCCTGCCTCTTTAATGTCAATTCCTCCATCTCACTCCTTAAGCCCAACACTACTTTTTATTCTTCCTTCCCTTTCTCCTGCTCCCTTCGCTTTCTCCCTCTGTCCCATATCTTTCTTCCCGACTTGTCTTTTCAAGACTTTGGGCAAAATTGGCCCCAAGTCTGGGCATGGTTTGTCAAGTTTTCAGAGGCCTGGCTGGTGACAGCAGGGACAGCACGCAGTGACAGGCCCGGGGCTGACAGGCTCCCCATCCCCTAGGGGGCGCCTGGCTGCCACACCCAGCTGACATAGAACCTTTGTCACAATGCCCGCTACTGTGGCGAGTATGTGGTGACTCTGCAGGTGACAGGGACACTGCAGGACTTGGTGTCAGCTCAGCAATTTCTCACTTCCCCAAAGAAGCGGAATTCTGCAAATTGCTGCCTTTGCTCTTGAAAGGATATCATCAGGTGGGTGTTTTGGTGTCATACTCTGAAAACCAGAGCAGAAATGGTGAAATATTCCCATGATATGCATGGTCCCTGCACCAAAGCACCGTGACTCAGCCTAAGGAGATCTGCAGCTTATTTTTTTGTACTGCCAGCAGATTGTGGAAGCACAGTATAAAAACCATCCTTATGGAGAGATCTGCGTATTTTAGGCTTAGTCTTAGTGTCTCAAGTAGCTGGGGTTTTTGCTTGGGCCTAATCCATACGGTCTTATGGCCTTACTCCTAGTCTGAAGACGAATGTGCTAGAAACTATAAAGCGAAAAAATGTCCTGCAGCTTAGCCTTGCTTTGCCTGTCCTTGCCTGTCCTTGCCTTGCCTTATTTCCTTCTCATCCTGTTCTCTGTCCCATCCTCCCTCACTAACCCATCGTCTGGCTGCATGTCTCTACTTTCCTTTTCTCTCACTCTACTGCTTCCCGCCTCTTTTCCTGCAATTCCTCCATCTCACTCCTGCAGCCCAACACTACTTTTTATTCTTCCTTCCCTTTCTCCTGCTCCCTTCGCTTTCTCCCTCTGTCCCATATCTTTCTTCCCGACTTGTCTTTTCAAGACTTTTGGCAAAATTGGCCCCAAGTCTGGGCATGGTTTGTCAAGTTTTCAGAGGCCTGGCTGGTGACAGCAGGGACAGCACGCAGTGACAGGCCCGGGGCTGACAGGCTCCCCATCCCCTAGGGGGCGCCTGGCTGCCACACCCAGCTGACATAGAACCTTTGTCACAATGCCCGCTACCGTGGCGAGTATGTGGTGACTCTGCAGGTGACAGGGACACTGCAGGACTTGGTGGCAGCTCAGCAATTTCTCACTTCCCCAAAGAAGCGGAATTCTGCAAATTGCTGCCTTTGCTCTTGAAAGGATATCATCAGGTGGGTGTTTTGGTGTCATACTCTGAAAACCAGAGCAGAAATGGTGAAATATTCCCATGATATGCATGGTCCCTGCACCAAAGCACCGTGACTCAGCCTAAGGAGATCTGCAGCTTATTTTTTTGTACTGCCAGCAGATTGTGGAAGCACAGTGTAAAAACCATCCTTATGGAGAGATCTGCGTATTTTAGGCTTAGTCTTAGTGTCTCAAGTAGCTGGGGTTTTTGCTTGGGCCTAATCCATACGGTCTTATGGCCTTACTCCTAGTCTGAAGACGAATGTGCTAGAAACTATAAAGCGAAAAAATGTCCTGTAGCCTAGCCTTGATTTGCCTGTCCTTGCCTGTCCTTGCCTTGCCTTATTTCCTTCTCATCCTGTTCTCTGTCCCATCCTCCCTCACTAACCCCTCGTCTGGCTGCATGTCTCTACTTTCCTTTTCTCTCACTCTACTGCTTCCCGCCTCTTTTCCTGCAATTCCTCCATCTCACTCCTTAAGCCCAACACTACTTTTTATTCTTCCTTCCCTTTCTCCTGCTCCCTTCGCTTTCTCCCTCTGTCCCATATCTTTCTTCCCGACTTGTCTTTTCAAGACTTTGGGCAAAATTGGCCCCAAGTCTGGGCATGGTTTGTCAAGTTTTCAGAGGCCTGGCTGGTGACAGCAGGGACAGCAGGCAGTGACAGGCCCGGGGCTGACAGGCTCCCCATCCCCTAGGGGGCGCCTGGCTGCCACACCCAGCTGACATAGAACCTTTGTCACAATGCCCGCTACCGTGGCGAGTATGTGGTGACTCTGCAGGTGACAGGGACACTGCAGGACTTGGTGTCAGCTCAGCAATTTCTCACTTCCCCAAAGAAGCGGAATTCTGCAAATTGCTGCCTTTGCTCTTGAAAGGATATCATCAGGTGGGTGTTTTGGTGTCATACTCTGAAAACCAGAGCAGAAATGGTGAAATATTCCCATGATATGCATGGTCCCTGCACCAAAGCACCGTGACTCAGCCTAAGGAGATCTGCAGCTTATTTTTTTGTACTGCCAGCAGATTGTGGAAGCACAGTATAAAAACCATCCTTATGGAGAGATCTGCGTATTTTAGGCTTAGTCTTAGTGTCTCAAGTAGCTGGGGTTTTTGCTTGGGCCTAATCCATACGGTCTTATGGCCTTACTCCTAGTCTGAAGACGAATGTGCTAGAAACTATAAAGCGAAAAAATGTCCTGCAACTTAGCCTTGCTTTGCCTGTCCTTGCCTGTCCTTGCCTTGCCTTATTTCCTTCTCATCCTGTTCTCTGTCCCATCCTCCCTCACTAACCCCTCGTCTGGCTGCATGTCTCTACTTTCCTTTTCTCTCACTCTCCTGCTTCCTGCCTCTTTAATGGCAATTCCTCCATCTCACTCCTTAAGCCCAACACTACTTTTTATTCTTCCTTCCCTTTCTCCTGCTCCCTTCGCTTTCTCCCTCTGTCCCATATCTTTCTTCCCGACTTGTCTTTTCAAGACTTTGGGCAAAATTGGCCCCAAGTCTGGGCATGGTTTGTTCAAGTTTTCAGAGGCCTTGCTGGTGACAGCAGGGACAGCAGGCAGTGACAGGCCCGGGGCTGACAGGCTCCCCATCCCCTAGGGGGCGCCTGGCTGCCACACCCAGCTGACATAGAACCTTTGTCACAATGCCCGCTACCGTGGCGAGTATGTGGTGACTCTGCAGGTGACAGGGACACTGCAGGACTTGGTGGCAGCTCAGCAATTTCTCAGTTCCCCAAAGAAGCGGAATTCTGCAAATTGCTGCCTTTGCTCTTGAAAGGATATCATCAGGTGGGTGTTTTGGTGTCATACTCTGAAAACCAGAGCAGAAATGGTGAAATATTCCCATGATATGCATGGTCCCTGCACCAAAGCACCGTGACTCAGCCTAAGGAGATCTGCAGCTTATTTTTTTGTACTGCCAGCAGAATGTGGAAGCACAGTATAAAAACCATCCTTATGGAGAGATCTGCGTATTTTAGGCTTAGTCTTAGTGTCTCAAGTAGCTGGGGTTTTTGCTTGGGCCTAATCCATACGGTCTTATGGCCTTACTCCTAGTCTGAAGACGAATGTGCTAGAAACTATAAAGCGAAAAAATGTCCTGCAGCTTAGCCTTGCTTTGCCTGTCCTTGCCTGTCCTTGCCTTGCCTTATTTCCTTCTCATCCTGTTCTCTGTCCCATCCTCCCTCACTAACCCCTCGTCTGGCTGCATGTGTCTACTTTCCTTTTCTCTCACTCTCCTGCTTCCTGCCTCTTTTCCTGGAATTCCTCCATCTCACTCCTGCAGCCCAACACTACTTTTTATTCTTCCTTCCCTTTCTCCTGCTCCCTTCGCTTTCTCCCTCTGTCCCATATTTTTCTTTCCGACTTGTCTTTTCAAGACTTTGGGGCAAATTGGCCCCAAGTCTGGGCATGGTTTGACCAATTTTCAGAGGCCTGGCTGGTGACAGCAGGGACAGCAGGCAGTGACAGGCCCGGGGCTGACAGGCTCCCCATCCCCTAGGGGGCGCCTGGCTGCCACACCCAGCTGACATAGAACCTTTGTCACAATGCCCGCTACCGTGGCGAGTATGTGGTGACTCTGCAGGTGACAGGGACACTGCAGGACTTGGTGGCAGCTCAGCAATTTCTCAGTTCCCCAAAGAAGCGGAATTCTGCAAATTGCTGCCTTTGCTCTTGAAAGGATATCATCAGGTGGGTGTTTTGGTGTCATACTCTGAAAACCAGAGCAGAAATGGTGAAATATCCCCATGATATGCATGGTCCCTGCACCAAAGCACCATGACTCAGCCTTAAGGAGATCTGCAGCTTATTTTTTTGTACTGCCAGCAGATTGTGGAAGCACAGTATAAAAACCATCCTTATGGAGAGATCTGCGTATTTTAGGCTTAGTCTTAGTGTCTCAAGTAGCTGGGGTTTTTGCTTGGGCCTAATCCATACGGTCTTATGGCCTTACTCCTAGTCTGAAGACGAATGTGCTAGAAACTATAAAGCGAAAAAATGTCCTGCAGCCTAGCCTTGCTTTGCCTGTCCTTGCCTGTCCTTGCCTTGCCTTATTTCCTTCTCATCCTGATCTCTGTCCCATCCTCCCTCACTAACCCATCGTCTGGCTGCATGTCTCTACTTTCCTTTTCTCTCACTCTCCTGCTTCCTGCCTCTTTAATGTCAATTCCTCCATCTCACTCCTTAAGCCCAACACTACTTTTTATTCTTCCTTCCCTTTCTCCTGCTCCCTTCGCTTTCTCCCTCTGTCCCATATCTTTCTTCCCGACTTGTCTTTTCAAGACTTTGGGCAAAATTGGCCCCAAGTCTGGGCATGGTTTGACAAGTTTTCAGAGGCCTGGCTGGTGACAGCAGGGACAGCAGGCAGTGACAGGCCCGGGGCTGACAGGCTCCCCATCCCCTAGGGGGCGCCTGGCTGCCACACCCAGCTGACATAGAACCTTTGTCACAATGCCCGCTACCGTGGCGAGTATGTGGTGACTCTGCAGGTGACAGGGACACTGCAGGACTTGGTGTCAGCTCAGCAATTTCTCAGTTCCCCAAAGAAGCGGAATTCTGCAAATTGCTGCCTTTGCTCTTGAAAGGATATCATCAGGTGGGTGTTTTGGTGTCATACTCTGAAAACCAGAGCAGAAATGGTGAAATATTCCCATGATATGCATGGTCCCTGCACCAAAGCACCGTGACTCAGCCTAAGGAGATCTGCAGCTTATTTTTTTGTACTGCCAGCAGATTGTGGAAGCACAGTATAAAAACCATCCTTATGGAGAGATCTGCGTATTTTAGGCTTAGTCTTAGTGTCTCAAGTAGCTGGGGTTTTTGCTTGGGCCTAATCCATACGGTCTTATGGCCTTACTCCTAGTCTGAAGAGGAATGTGCTAGAAACTATAAAGCGAAAAAATGTCCTGCAGCTTAGCCTTGCTTTGCCTGTCCTTGCCTGTCCTTGCCTTGCCTTATTTCCTTCTCATCCTGTTCTCTGTCCCATCCTCCCTCACTAACCCCTCGTCTGGCTGCATGTCTCTACTTTCCTTTTCTCTCACTCTCCTGCTTCCTGCCTCTTTTCCTGCAATTCCTCCATCTCACTCCTGCAGCCCAACACTACTTTTTATTCTTCCTTCCCTTTCTCCTGCTCCCTTCGCTTTCTCCCTCTGTCCCATATTTTTCTTTCCGACTTGTCTTTTCAAGACTTTGGGGCAAATTGGCCCCAAGTCTGGGCATGGTTTGACCAATTTTCAGAGGCCTGGCTGGTGACAGCAGGGACAGCAGGCAGTGACAGGCCCGGGGCTGACAGGCTCCCCATCCCCTAGGGGGCGCCTGGCTGCCACACCCAGCTGACATAGAACCTTTGTCACAATGCCCGCTACCGTGGCGAGTATGTGGTGACTCTGCAGGTGACAGGGACACTGCAGGACTTGGTGGCAGCTCAGCAATTTCTCAGTTCCCCAAAGAAGCGGAATTCTGCAAATTGCTGCCTTTGCTCTTGAAAGGATATCATCAGGCGGGTGTTTTGGTGTCATACTCTGAAAACCAGAGCAGAAATGGTGAAATATCCCCATGATATGCATGGTCCCTGCACCAAAGCACCATGACTCAGCCTTAAGGAGATCTGCAGCTTATTTTTTTGTACTGCCAGCAGATTGTGGAAGCACAGTATAAAAACCATCCTTATGGAGAGATCTGCCTATTTTAGGCTTAGTCTTAGTGTCTCAAGTAGCTGGGGTTTTTGCTTGGGCCTAATCCATACGGTCTTATGGCCTTACTCCTAGTCTGAAGAGGAATGTGCTAGAAACTATAAAGCGAAAAAATGTCCTGTAGCCTAGCCTTGCTTTGCCTGTCCTTGCCTGTCCTTGCCTTGCCTTATTTCCTTCTCATCCTGTTCTCTGTCCCATCCTCCCTCACTAACCCATCGTCTGCCTGCATGTCTCTACTTTCCTTTTCTCTCACTCTGCTGCTTCCCGCCTCTTTTCCTGCAATTCCTCCATCTCACTCCTGAAGCCCAACACTACTTTTTATTCTTCCTTCCCTTACTCCTGCTCCCTACGCTTTCTCCCTCTGTCCCATATCTTTCTTCCCGACTTGTCTTTTCAAGACTTTGGGCCAAATTGGACCCAAGTCTGGGCATGGTTTGACAAGTTTTCAGAGCCCTGGCTGGTGACAGCAGGGACAGCAGGCAGTGACAGGCCTGGGGTTGACAGGCTCCCCATCCCCTAGGGGGCGCCTGGCTGCCACACCCAGCTGACATAGAACCTTTGTCACAATGCCCGCTACCGTGGCGAGTATGTGGTGACTCTGCAGGTGACAGGGACACTGCAGGACTTGGTGTCAGCTCAGCAATTTCTCAGTTCCCCAAAGAAGCGGAATTCTGCAAATTACTGCCTTTGCTCTTGAAAGGATATCATCAGGTGGGTGTTTTGGTGTCATACTCTGAAAACCAGAGCAGAAATGGTGAAATATTCCCATGATATGCATGGTCCCTGCACCAAAGCACCGTGACTCAGCCTAAGGAGATCTGCAGCTTATTTTTTTGTACTGCCAGCAGATTGTGGAAGCACAGTATAAAAACCATCCTTATGGAGAGATCTGCGTATTTTAGGCTTAGTCTTAGTGTCTCAAGTAGCTGGGGTTTTTGCTTGGGCCTAATCCATACGGTCTTATGGCCTTACTCCTAGTCTGAAGAGGAATGTGCTAGAAACTATAAAGCGAAAAAATGTCCTGCAGCTTAGCCTTGCTTTGCCTGTCCTTGCCTGTCCTTGCCTTGCCTTATTTCCTTCTCATCCTGTTCTCTGTCCCATCCTCCCTCACTAACCCCTCGTCTGGCTGCATGTCTCTACTTTCCTTTTCTCTCACTCTCCTGCTTCCTGCCTCTTTTCCTGCAATTCCTCCATCTCACTCCTGCAGCCCAACACTACTTTTTATTCTTCCTTCCCTTTCTCCTGCTCCCTTCGCTTTCTCCCTCTGTCCCATATTTTTCTTCCCGACTTGTCTTTTCAAGACTTTGGGCAAAATTGGCCCCAAGTCTGGGCATGGTTTGACCAATTTTCAGAGGCCTGGCTGGTGACAGCAGGGACAGCAGGCAGTGACAGGCCCGGGGCTGACAGGCTCCCCATCCCCTAGGGGGCGCCTGGCTGCCACACCCAGCTGACATAGAACCTTTGTCACAATGCCCGCTACCGTGGCGAGTATGTGGTGACTCTGCAGGTGACAGGGACACTGCAGGACTTGGTGGCAGCTCAGCAATTTCTCAGTTCCCCAAAGAAGCGGAATTCTGCAAATTGCTGCCTTTGCTCTTGAAAGGATATCATCAGGTGGGTGTTTTGGTGTCATACTCTGAAAACCAGAGCAGAAATGGTGAAATATCCCCATGATATGCATGGTCCCTGCACCAAAGCACCATGACTCAGCCTTAAGGAGATCTGCAGCTTATTTTTTTGTACTGCCAGCAGATTGTGGAAGCACAGTATAAAAACCATCCTTATGGAGAGATCTGCCTATTTTAGGCTTAGTCTTAGTGTCTCAAGTAGCTGGGGTTTTTGCTTGGGCCTAATCCATACGGTCTTATGGCCTTACTCCTAGTCTGAAGACGAATGTGCTAGAAACTATAAAGCGAAAAAATGTCCTGCAGCCTAGCCTTGCTTTGCCTGTCCTTGCCTGTCCTTGCCTTGCCTTATTTCCTTCTCATCCTGTTCTCTGTCCCATCCTCCCTCACTAACCCATCGTCTGGCTGCATGTCTCTACTTTCCTTTTCTCTCACTCTCCTGCTTCCTGCCTCTTTAATGGCAATTCCTCCATCTCACTCCTTAAGCCCAACACTACTTTTTATTCTTCCTTCCCTTTCTCCTGCTCCCTACGCTTTCTCCCTCTGTCCCATATCTTTCTTCCCGACTTGTCTTTTCAAGACTTTGGGCCAAATTGGCCCCAAGTCTGGGCATGGTTTGACAAGTTTTCAGAGGCCTGGCTGGTGACAGCAGGGACAGCAGGCAGTGACAGGCCTGGGGTTGACAGGCTCCCCATCCCCTAGGGGGTGCCTGTCTGCCACACCCAGCTGACATAGAACCTTTGTCACAATGCCTGCTACCGTGGCAAGTATGTGGTGACTCTGCAGGTGACAGGGACACTGCAGGACTTGGTGTCAGCTCAGCAATTTCTCAGTTCCCCAAAGAAGCGGAATTCTGCAAATTGCTGCCTTTGCTCTTGAAAGGATTTCATCAGGTGGGTGTTTTGGTGTCATACTCTGAAAACCAGAGCAGAAATGGTGAAATATTCCCATGATATGCATGGTCCCTGCACCAAAGCACCATGACTCAGCCTAAGGAGATCTGCAGCTTATTTTTTTGTACTGCCAGCAGATTGTGGAAGCACAGTATAAAAACCATCCTTATGGAGAGATCTGAGTATTTTAGGCTTAGTCTTAGTGTCTCAAGTAGCTGGGGTTTTTGCTTGGGCCTAATCCATACGGTCTTATGGCCTTACTCCTAGTCTGAAGACGAATGTGCTAGAAACTATAAAGCGAAAAAATGTCCTGCAGCCTAGCCTTGCCTTGCCTGTCCTTGCCTTGCCTTATTTCCTTCTCATCCTGTTCTCTGTCCCATCCTCTCTCACTAACCACTCGTCTGGCTGCATGTCTCTTCTTTCCTTTTCTCTCACTCTCCTGCTTCCTTCCTCTTTTCCTGCAATTCCTCCATCTCACTCCTGCAGCCCAACACTACTTATTATTCTTCCTTCCCTTTCTCCTGCTCCCTTTGCTTTCTCCCTCTGTCCCATATCTTTCTTCCTGACTTGTCTTTTCAAGACTTTAGGCCAAATTGGCCCCAAGTCTGGGCATGGTATCAACAATTTTCAGAGGCCTGGCTGGTGACAGAGGGACAGCCAGCAGTGACAGGACTGGGGCTGACAGGCTCCCCATCCCCTAGGGGGCGCCTGGCTGCCACACCCAGCTGACATAGAACCTTTGTCACAATGCCCGCTACCGTGGCGAGGATGCGGTGACTCTGCAGGTGACAGGGACACTGCAGGACTTGGTGGCAGCTCAGCAATTTCTCACTTCACCAAAGAAGCGGAATTCTGCAAATTGCTGCCTTTGCTCTTGAAAGGATGTCGTCAGGTGGGTGTTTTGGTGTAAAACACGGAAACCCGAGTAGAAATGGTAAAATATTCCCATGATGTGCATGTTCCCTGCACCAAAGCACCATGACTCAGCCTAAGGAGATCTGCAGCTTATTTTTTTGTACTGCCAGCAGATTGTGGAAGTACAGTATAAAAACCATCCTTATGGAGAGATCTTCATATTTTAGGCTTAGTCTAAGTGTCTCAAGAAACTGGGGTTTTTGCTTGGGCCTAATCCATACGGTCTTATGGCTTTCCTCCTGATCTGAAGACGAATGTGCTATAAACTATAAAGCGAAAAAATGTCCTGCAGCCTAGCCTTTCTTTGCCTGTCCTTGTCTGTCCTTGCCCTGCCTTATTTCCTTCTCATCCTGTTCTCTTTCCCACGCTCTCTCACTGACCCCTCGTCTGGCTGTATGTCTCTTCTTTCCTTTTCTCTCACTCTCCTGCTTCCTGCAATTTTCTTTCAATTCCTCCATCTCTCTTCTGAAGCCCAACACTACTTTATATTCTTCCTTCCCTTTCCCTGCTCACTTCACTTTCTCCCTCTGTCCCATATCTTTCTTCCCGACTTCTCTGTTGGAGACTTTGGGCCAAATTGGCCCCAAGTCTGGGCATGGTATCAACAATTTTCAGAGGCCTGGCTGGTGACAGAGGGACAGCCAGCAGTGACAGGACTGGGGCTGACAGGCTCCCCATCCCCTAGGGGGCGACTGGCTGCCACAACCAGCTGACATAGAACCTTTGTCACAATGCCCGCTACCGTGGCGAGGATGCGGTGACTCTGCAGGTGACAGGGACACTGCAGGACTTGGTGGCAGCTCAGCAATTTCTCACTTCACCAAAGAAGCGGAATTCTGCAAATTGCTGCCTTTGCTCTTGAAAGGATGTCGTCAGGTGGGAGTTTTGGTGTAAAACACGGAAACCCGAGTAGAAATGGTAAAATATTCCCATGATGTGCATGGTCCCTGCACCAAAGCACCATGATTCAGCCTAAGGAGATCTGCAGCTTATTTTTTTGTACTGCCAGCAGATTGTGGAAGTACAGTATAAAAACCATCCTTATGGAGAGATCTTCATATTTTAGGCTTAGTCTAAGTGTCTCAAGAAACTGGGGTTTTTGCTTGGGCCTAATCCATACGGTCTTATGGCTTTCCTCCTGATCTGAAGACGAATGTGCTATAAACTATAAAGCGAAAAAATGTCCTGCAGCCTAGCCTTTCTTTGCCTGTCCTTGTCTGTCCTTGCCCTACCTTATTTCCTTCTCATCCTGTTCTCTGTCCTATCCTCTCTCACTAACTACTCGTCTGGCTGCATGTCTCCTCTTTCCTTTTCTCTCACTCTCCTGCTTCCTGCCTCTTTTCTTGCAATTCCTCCATCTCACTTCTGCAGCCCAACACTTCTTTTTATTCTTCCTTCCCTTTTTCCTGCTCCCTTCGCTTTCTCCCTCTGTCCCACATCTTTCTTCCCGACTTGTCTTTTCAAGACTTTGGGCCAAATTGGCCCCAAGTCTGGGCATGGTTTGACAAGTTTTCAGAGGCCTGGCTGGTGACAGAGGGACAGCCAGCAGTGACAGGACAGGGGCTGACAGGCTCCCCATCCTCTAGGGGGCGACTGGCTGCCACAACCAGCTGACATAGGGCCTTTGTCACAATGCCTGCTACCGTATTGAGGATGCGGTGACTCTGCAGGTGACAGGGACACTGCAGGACTTGGTGTCATCTCAGCAATCTCTCACTTCACTAAAGAAGCGGAATTCTGCAAATTGCTGCCTTTGCTCTTGAAAGGATATCATCAGGTGGGTGTTTTGGTGTCATACTCTGAAAACCAGAGCAGAAATGGTGAAATATTCCCATGATATGCATGGTCCCTGCACCAAAGCACCATGACTCAGCCTCAGGAGATCTGCAGCTTATTTTTTTGTACTGCCAGCAGATTGTGGAACCACAGTATAAAAACCATCCTTATGGAGAGATCTTCGTATTTTTGGCTTAGTCTAAGTGTCTCAAGTAGCTGGGGTCTATGCTTGGGCCTAATCCATCCGGTCTTATGGCTTTCCTCCTAGTCTGAAGACGAATGTGCTAGAAACTATAAAGCTATAACATGTCCTGCAGCCTAGCCTGTCCTTGCCTGTCCTTGCCTTGCCTTATTTCCTTCTCATCCTGTTCTCTGTCCCATCCTCTCTCACTATCCCCTCGTCTGGCTGCATGTCTCTACTTTCCTTTTCTCTCACTCTCCTGCTTCCTGCCTCTTTTCTTGCAATTCCTCCATCTCACTTCTGCAGCCCAACACTTCTTTTTATTCTTCCTTCCCTTTCTCCTTCTCCCTTCGATTTCTCCCTCTGTCCCATATCTTTCTTCATACCTTCTCTGTTGGAGACTTTGGGCCACTTTGGCCCCACGTATGGGCATGGTTTGACAAGTTTTCAGAGGCCTGGCTGGTGACAGCAGGGACAGCAGGCAGTGACAGGCACAGGGCTGACAGGCTCCCCATCCCCTAGGGGGTGCCTGGCTGCCAAACCCTTCTGACAAAGAACCTTTGTCACAATGCCAGTACTGTGGCTAGGATGCGGTGACTCTGCAGGTGACAGGGACAATGCAGGACTTTGTGTCAGCTCCATCCCCTAGGGGACGCCTGGCTGCCACACCCAGCTGACATAGAACCTTTGTCACAATGCCCGCTACCGTGGTGAGGATGCGGTGACTCTGCAGGTGACAGGGACACTGCAGGACTTGGTGTCAGCTCAGCAATTTCTCAGTTCCCCAAAGAAGCGGAATTCTGCAAATTGCTGCCTTTGCTCTTGAAAGGATATCATCAGGTGGGTGTTTTGGTGTCATACACTGAAAACCAGAGCAGAAATGGTGAAATATTCCCATGATATGCATGGTTCCTGCACCAAAGCACCATGACTCAGCCTAAGGAGATCTGCAGCTTATTTTTTCTGTACTGCCAGCCGATTGTGGAAGTACAGTATAAAAACCATCCTTATGCAGAGATCTGCCTATTTTAGGCTTAGTCTAAGTGTCTAAAGTAGCTGGGGTTTTTGCTTGTGCCATTCCATAAGGTATTATGGCTTTCCTCCTTGTCTGAAGACAAATGTGCTGGAAACTATAGAGCAAACAATGTCCTGCAGCCTAGCCTTGCTTTGCCTGTCCTTGCCTGTCCTGCCTTGCCTTATTTACTTCTCATCCTGTTCTCTGTCCCATCCTCTCTCACTAACCCCTCGTCTGGCTGCATTTCTCCTCTTTCCTTTTCTCTCACTCTCCTGCTTCCTGCCCCTTTTCTTGCAATTCCTCCATCTCACTTCTGCAGCCCAACACTTCTTTTTATTCTTCCTTCCCTTTCTCCTGCTCCCTTCGCTTTCTCCCTCTGACCCATATCTTTCTTCACAACTTGTCTGTTGGAGACTTTGGGCCAAATTGGCCCCATGTCTGGGCATGGTTTGACCAGTTTTCAGTGCCCTGGCTGGTGACAGCAGGGACAGCAAGCAGTGACAGGCCCGGGGCTGACAGGCTCCCCATCCCCTAGGGGGCGCTCGTCTGCTACACCCATCTGACATAGAACCTTTGTCACAATGCCCGCTACCGTGGCGAGGATGCGGTGACTCTGTAGGTGACAGGGACACTGCAGGACTTGGTGGCAGCTCAGCAATTTCTCACTTCACCAAAGAAGCGGAATTCTGCAAATTGCTGCCTTTGCTCTTGAAAGGATGTCGTCAGGTGGGAGTTTTGGTGTAAAACACGGAAACCCGAGTAGAAATGGTAAAATATTCCCATGATGTGCATGGTCCCTGCACCAAAGCACCATGACTCAGCCTAAGGAGATCTGCAGCTTATTTTTTTGTACTGCCAGCAGATTGTGGAAGTACAGTATAAAAACCATCCTTATGGAGAGATCTTCATATTTTAGGCTTAGTCTAAGTGTCTCAAGAAACTGGGGTTTTTGCTTGGGCCTAATCCATACGGTCTTATGGCTTTCCTCCTGATCTGAAGACGAATGTGCTATAAACTATAAAGCGAAAAAATGTCCTGCAGCCTAGCCTTTCTTTGCCTGTCCTTGTCTGTCCTTGCCCTACCTTATTTCCTTCTCATCCTGTTCTCTGTCCCATCCTCTCTCACTAACTACTCGTCTGGCTGCATGTCTCCTCTTTCCTTTTCTCTCACTCTCCTGCTTCCTGCCTCTTTTCTTGCAATTCCTCCATCTCACTTCTGCAGCCCAACACTTCTTTTTATTCTTCCTTCCCTTTCTCCTGCTCCCTTCGCTTTCTCCCTCTGTCCCACATCTTTCTTCCCGACTTGTCTTTTCAAGACTTTGGGCCAAATTGGCCCCAAGTCTGGGCATGGTTTGACAAGTTTTCAGAGGCCTGGCTGGTGACAGAGGGACAGCCAGCAGTGACAGGACAGGGGCTGACAGGCTCCCCATCCTCTAGGGGGCGACTGGCTGCCACAACCAGCTGACATAGGGCCTTTGTCACAATGCCTGCTACCGTATTGAGGATGCGGTGACTCTGCAGGTGACAGGGACACTGCAGGACTTGGTGTCATCTGAGCAATCTCTCACTTCACTAAAGAAGCGGAATTCTGCAAATTGCTGCCTTTGCTCTTGAAAGGATATCATCAGGTGGGTGTTTTGGTGTCATACTCTGAAAACCAGAGCAGAAATGGTGAAATATTCCCATGATATGCATGGTCCCTGCACCAAAGCACCATGACTCAGCCTCAGGAGATCTGCAGCTTATTTTTTTGTACTGCCAGCAGATTGTGGAATACAGTATAAAAACCAACCTTATGGAGAGATCTGCGTATTTTAGGCTTAGTCTAAGTGTCTCAAGTAGCTGGGGTCTATGCTTGGGCCTAATCCATCCGGTCTTATGGCTTTCCTCCTAGTCTGAAGACGAATGTGCTAGAAACTATAAAGCTATAACATGTCCTGCAGCCTAGCCTGTCCTTGCCTGTCCTTGCCTTGCCTTATTTCCTTTTCATCCTGTTCTCTGTCCCATCCTCTCTCACTAACCCCTCGTCTGGCTGCATGTCTCTACTTTCCTTTTCTCTCACTCTCCTGCTTCCTGCCTCTTTTCTTGCAATTCCTCCATCTCACTTCTGCAGCCCAACACTTCTTTTTATTCTTCCTTCCCTTTCTCCTTTTCCCTTCGATTTCTCCCTCTGTCCCATATCTTTCTTCCTACCTTCTCTGTTGGAGACTTTGGGCCACTTTGGCCCCACGTATGGGCATGGTTTGACAAGTTTTCAGAGGCCTGGCTGGTGACAGCAGGGACAGCAGGCAGTGACAGGCACAGGGCTGACAGGCTCCCCATCCCCTAGGGGGCGCCTGGCTGCCAAACCCTTCTGACAAAGAACCTTTGTCACAATGCCAGTACTGTGGCTAGGATGCGGTGACTCTGCAGGTGACAGGGACAATGCAGGACTTTGTGTCAGCTCCATCCCCTAGGGGACGCCTGGCTGCCACACCCAGCTGACATAGAACCTTTGTCACAATGCCCGC
Organism: Columba livia; assembly: GCF_036013475.1. Lineage (NCBI taxonomy): Eukaryota > Metazoa > Chordata > Aves > Columbiformes > Columbidae > Columba > Columba livia. The sequence continues at coordinate 40,797,289 of NC_088607.1, read as the reverse complement.
TACCGTGGTGAGGATGCGGTGACTCTGCAGGTGACAGGGACACTGCAGGACTTGGTGTCAGCTCAGCAATTTCTCAGTTCCCCAAAGAAGCGGAATTCTGCAAATTGCTGCCTTTGCTCTTGAAAGGATATCATCAGGTGGGTGTTTTGGTGTCATACACTGAAAACCAGAGCAGAAATGGTGAAATATTCCCATGATATGCATGGTTCCTGCACCAAAGCACCATGACTCAGCCTCAGGAGATCTGCAGCTTATTTTTTCTGTACTGCCAGCCGATTGTGGAAGTACAGTATAAAAACCATCCTTATGGAGAGATCTGCCTATTTTAGGCTTAGTCTAAGTGTCTAAAGTAGCTGGGGTTTTTGCTTGTGCCATTCCATAAGGTATTATGGCTTTCCTCCTCGACTGAAGACGAATGTGCTGGAAACTATAGAGCAAAAAATGTCCTGCAGCCTAGCCTTGCTTTGCCTGTCCTTGCCTGTCCTGCCTTGCCTTATTTACTTCTCATCCTGTTCTCTGTCCCATCCTCTCTCACTAACCCCTCGTCTGGCTGCATTTCTCCTCTTTCCTTTTCTCTCACTCTCCTGCTTCCTGCCCCTTTTCTTGCATTTCCTCCATCTCACTTCTGCAGCCCAACACTTCTTTTTATTCTTCCTTCCCTTTCTCCTGCTCCCTTCGCTTTCTCCCTCTGACCCATATCTTTCTTCACAACTTGTCTGTTGGAGACTTTTGGCCAAATTGGCCCCATGTCTGGGCATGGTTTGACCAGTTTTCAGTGCCCTGGCTGGTGACAGCAGGGACAGCAAGCAGTGACAGGCCCGGGGCTGACAGGCTCCCCATCCCCTAGGGGGCGCTCGTCTGCTACACCCATCTGACATAGAACCTTTGTCACAATGCCCGCTACGGTGGTGAGGATGCGGTGATTCTGGAGGCGACAGGGACACTGCAGGACTTGGTGTCAGCTCAGAAATTTCTCACTTCCTCTAAGAAGCAGAATTCTGCAAATTGCTGACTTTGCTCTTGAAAGGATGTCATCAGGTGTGTGTTTTGGTGTAATACACTAAAACCAGAGTAGAAATGGTGAAATATTCCCATGATATGCATGATCCCTACACCAAAGCACCATGACTCAGCCTAAGGAGATCTGCAGCTTATTTTTTTGTACTGCCAGCAGATTGTGAAAGTACAGTATAAAAACCATCCTTATGGAGAGATCTTCGTATTTTAGGCTTAGTCTAAGTTTCTCAAGTATCTGGGGTTTTTGCTTGGGCCTAATCCATACGGTCTTATGGCTATCCACCACGTTTGAAGACGAATGTGCTAGAAACTACAAAGCAAAAAAATGTCCTGCAGCCTAGCCTTGCCTTGCCTATCCTTGCCTGTCCTTGCCTTGTCTTATTTCCTTCTCATCCTGTTCTCTGTCACACCCTCTCTCACTAACCACTCGTCTGGCTGCATGTCTCTTCTTTCCTTTTCTCTCACTCTCCTGCTTCCTACCTCTTTTCTTTCAATTCCTCCATATCACTCATGCAGCCCAACACTACTTTTTATTCTTCCTTTCCTTTTCTTCTGCTCCCTTCGCTTTCTCCCTCTGCCCCATATCTTTTTTCCAGATTGTCTCTTGGAGACTTTGGGCCCCTTTGGCCCCAAGTCTAGTCATGGTTTGACCAGTTTCCAGAGGCCTGGCTGGTAACAGGAGGGACAGCCGGCAGTGACAGGCCCGGGGCTGACAGGCTCCTCCTCCCCTAGGGGGCGCCTGGCTGCCACACCCAGCTGACATCGTACTTTGTCACAATGCCCGCTACCGTGGCGAGGATGCCGTGACTCTGCAGGTGACAGGGACACTGCAGGACTTGGTGTCAGCTCAGCAATTTCTCACTTCCCCTAAGAAGCGGAATTCTGCAAATTGCTGCCTTTGCTCTTGAAAGGATATCATCAGGTGGGTGTTTTGGTGTCATACTCTGAAAACCAGAGCAGAAATGGTGAAATATTCCCATGATACGCATGGTCCCTGCACCAAAGCACCATGACTCAGCCTCAGGAGATCTGCAGCTTATTTTTTTGTACTGCCAGCAGATTGTGGAAGCACAGTATAAAAACCATCCTTATGGAGAGATCTGCGTATTTTAGGCTTAGTCTAAGTTTCTCAGGTAGCTGAGACACTGTGTGTGTCATAAATCCGTCTTGACATTTTCTGGATCACAAACCCCGTTGAACAGCATGGGTGTCAGAAACCCCACTGAATAGCTTGTGTGTGTCACAAATCCCTTTGGAATGCATGGGTGTGTCACAAACACCATTGGACAGCGTGTGTGTCACAAACCCCATCGGACAGCGTGTGTTTCACAATCCCCGTTGAACACCGTGTGTATCATAAACCCCAATGGAAAGTGTGTGTGTCACAAACCCCATTGGACAGTGTGTGTCACAAACCCCCCGGACAGCGTGTGTGTCACAATCCTTATTGGACAGCATGTGTGCCTCAAGCCCCATGGGACAGTGTGTGTGTCACAAACCCCATTGGACAGCTTGTGTATGTCACAAACCCTGATGGACAGCATGTGTGTCTCAAACCGCATTGGACAGTTTGTGTGTCACAAACGCCTTTGGACAGCATGTGTGTCTGAAACCCCATTGGACAGTGTGTTTGTCAAAAACCCATTGAACAACCTTTTTGTCTCAAACCCCATTGGACAGCATGTGTATTACAAACGACATTGGACAGCGTGTGTGTCACAAAACCCATGGACAGCGTGTGTGTCACAAACCCCATTGGACAGCCTTTGTGTGTCACCAACCCCGTTGGACAGTGTCTGTGCCAGAAACCCCATTGGACAGTGTGGATGTCACAAACCCCATTGGACCATGTGTGTGTCATCAACAGGATTGGACAGCCTGTGTGTCACAATCCCCATTGGACAGTGTGTGTGTCACAAAACACCTTGGACAGCGTGTGTGTCACAAACCCCATTGGAATGTGTGTGTTTCACAATCCCAATTGAATAGTGTGTGTGTCTCACAAAACCCATTGGAGAGTGTGTGTGCCATAAACCCCATTGGACAGCATGTTTTTGTCACAATCCACATTGGACAGCGTGTGTGTCACAAAAGGCATGGGACAGCGTGTGTGTCACAAACCCCAGGGGACACTGTGTGTGTCACAAACCCCATTGTACAGCATGTGTGTCACAAACCCCATTGGACAGTGTGTGTGTCACAAACCCCACTGGATAGCGTGTCTGTGTCACAAACACCATTGGACAGCGAGTGTATTTCACACACCCCATTAGACAGTGTGTGTGCCACAAACCCCATTGGACAGCATGTGTGTTTTACAAGAACCTTTGGACAACGAGTGTGTGTCACAAACCCCCTTAGACTGTGTGTGTTTCACAAAACCCATTGGGCAGAGTGTGTGTCATAAAACTCATGGAAAGTGTCTGTGACACAAACCCCATTAGACAGCGTGTGTGTGTCAAAAACCCTATTGGACAGCGTGCATGTCACAATCCCCATTGGACAGCGTGTGTGTCTCAAACCCGCCTGGACAGTGTGTGTGTCACAAACCCCCCTGGACAGTGTCTGTGTCACAAACAGCATTTCACAGCATGTGTGTCTACAAATGCCATTGGACAGCGATTGTGTGTCACAACCCCATTAGATAGTGTGTGTGTCACTAAACCCATTATACAGCGTTTGTGTCACAAATCCCATTGGACAGTGTGTGTGTCACAAACCCCATTTGACAGCGTGTGTGTCACAAACACAATTGGACAGCGAGTGTGTGTCCCAAAACCCATTAAACAGTGTGTGTGTCACAAAACGCTTTGGACAGCATGTGTGTCATTAAACCCATTGGAATGTTTGTGTCACAAACCCCATTGTACAGCGCGTGTGTGTCATAAACCCTATTGGAAAGCTTGTGTGTCAGAAACCCCATTGGATAGAGTATGTGTGGCATAAACCCCATTGGACAGCGTGTGTGTGTCACAAACCCATTTGCACAGTGTGTGTGCCATAAACCCCTTTGGACAGCGTGTGTGAGTCACAATCCCTATTGAACAGCCTGTGTGTCACAATCCCCATTTGACAGCCTCTGTGTCTCAAACACCATTGAACAGCGTGTGTGTCTCAAACCTCCCTGGACAGTGTGTGTGTCACAAACACCCCTTGACAGTTTCTGTGTCACAAACGCCATTGCACAACGTGTGAGTCGCAATCCCCTTTGGACACCGTGTGTGTGTCAAGGGTTAAGATTGCGGGGTGACAATAAAACCCTGGCAGATGTATTGTTAACCCCCTCTCCCCGCCCCCACTTTCCTCTCCCTCTCCCCGCTTTCCACTAAGGAGAGGCAATTGGGAGGAAAAGAAGGACAGAGTGAAGAGAGTTGGAAAAAATTAAAGATGTTTTACTAATGCTACTAATAAGAATAGAGAAAATAATACAAAATATACAAAACCAATCTTGAAAGTCTCAGCAACTGCAGAGCCGGCAACCAAAGTCCTGGATTAGACTCTGCAGCCAACCGGAGCTGGATTCAGTCTCTCACTAGGCCTCAGTTCGCAGGGACGACTAGCAAGGTCCTCTTCTAATGTCGGCCATGAGCAGAAGGGAAAAAGGCAAAAGGGGAAAAGCGAACGAGATCCTTGTGATCTCCCACTTTTATATGAAGTATTCAAGTGAATGGAATGTTATACACAGTTGGTCAGTTTCTTGGTCTCTTTCTTCTCGTCGCCCCTCTCGCGAGATGTCCATCCGTGCTTATCAATAAGTTTGCATTCCATTGCTAGGTTTACCAAAACATGTGTCTGGTTCTCCAGGAAAATGCAGTTAATATGAAGGCTTTAGCTGACAGGCAAACTCACTGAAAGAGATACTTGTTTTTAACAAAACCAGGACATTCCACCCCTTATAATATGCCATTCACTGAATGCTTAAACCTTATCAATACAATCTATCAATATAATCTAATTAATCACTACAACTATATATCTATATATACATATGTACATATATACACAGGAGTAATTAATCAGTGGACCATCCTTTAAAAAGTTCATTAAGTTCGTTTTGTCACGACAGTCTCCCAGGGCAGGAAAAATGGTACAAGTGCATCTCATTACCACTGTTTGTGGGTTAAAGATATCAACTTCGAAGAAGTTGTCAGGCGCCACTCGAAGAAGCTAGCTCTGGTTTCATCATCATTGTCTTGATCTGGAAGACACTTATTAAACACTGTTAGCATGGCAATTCACATCATGCAGTTCAGTATTGAATATTTTCACCTAAACTCAAATCCCCTTGAGGTACACACCGAACTTCTCCATCCTTAAGCATCACCCACCAGGTGCTGCCAGGTCCCTGGGCAAAAACAATCCCACGAATGGGCTTGCCTTTGCCTGAGGCAGGAGTAACCCAGACTGCCTTTCCTAGCTTGTTTTTCATGTGTACTACAGGGACTTTATCTCCTTCTACAGTCCGTAGAATTTCTGATTGGGCAGGCCCGGCTCGATTGGTTGATCCCCGGGTGTTGACCAACCAAGTGGCTTTTGCTAAATGTGAGTCCCAATTTTTAAAGGTTCCACCACCAAGTGCCTTTAGTGTAGTTTTTAGCAAACCATTGTACCTTTCAATTTTCCCAGAGGCTGGTGCATGATATAGAATATGATATACCCACTCAATACCATGTTCTTTGGCCCAATTGTCTATAAGACTGTTTTTGAAATGAGTACCGTTGTCTGATTCAATTCTTTCTGGCGTACCGTGTCGCCAAAGGACTTGCTTTTCAAGGCCCAAGATAGGAAATTGAGTCTGTCCCAAACCGCAATGGGCAGCGTGTTTGTCACACACACCATTGGACAGCATGTGTGTCACAACCAACATTGGACAGCGTGTGTGTGTCACAATCCCCATTGGACAGTGTGTGTGTTTCACAAACCCCATTGGACAGCGTGTCTGTCACAATCTCCATTGGAATGTGTGTGGGTCACAAAAACCTCTGGACAGCGTGTGTGTCACAATCCCCACTGGACAGCGTGTGTGTCACAAACCCCCCTGGAAAGTGTGTGTGTAACAAACCCCATTGGGAAGCATCTGTGTAACAAACCCCATTGGACAGCGTGTGTTTCACAAACACTATTGGACAGTTTGTGTGTCACCAACCCCATTGGACAGAGTTTGTGTGAGTCACAATCCCCATTGGACAGTGTGTGTGTCACAAATCCCATTGGACACAGGGTGTGTCACAAACCCCCCTGTACAGTGTGTGTGTCACAATCCCCATTGGACTGTGTGTGTGTCAAAAGCCCCATTGCACAGAGTGTGTGTGTCACAAAAACCATTGGACAGCCTATGTGTCACAAACCCCATTGGACAGTGTGTGTGTCACAAACACCCCTGTACAATGTGTGTGTCACAAACCACTTTGGACAGCGTGCATGTCACAAAGAGCATGGGACAGCTTGTGTCTGTCACAATCCGTATTGGACAGTGTGTTTGTCACAAACCCCATTAGACAGTGTGTGTGTCAGAAATCCCATTGCACAGCGTGTGTGTAACAAAACACATTGGATAGCGTGTATTTGTCACCAACCCCATTGGACAGTGTGTGTATCACAAACCCCATTGTATAGCGTGTGTTTGTCACAAACCCCACTGGACATCGTGTGTCATCACAACCCCCACTGGACAGAGTGTGTGTGTGTCGCAAACCCCATTGGACAGTGTGTGTGTCACAAAACACAATGGACAGCGTGCGTGTCACAAACACCATTGGACAGCGCGTGAGTGTCACAAAATCCATTAGACTGTGTGTGTCACAAACCCCATTAGACAGCGTGTGTGTCACAAACCCCCCTGGACAGCGTGTGTGTCACAAAACCCATTGTATAGCGTGTCTGTGTCACAAACCCTATTGAAAAGTTTGGGTATTCACAAATCCCACTGGACAGCATATGTGTCACGAACCCCATTGGACACCGTGTGTGTCACAAGCCCCATTGGACTGAGTGTGTGTGTCAGAAACCCCATTGGACAACTTGTACAGCGTTTGTGTCACAAACCCCCATGGACACTGTGTGTGTCACAAACCCCATTGGACAGCGTGTATGACACAAACCCCTTTGGAAAGTGTGTGTGTCCGAAACCGCAATATTCAGCGTGTGTGTCACAAACACCATTGGTCAGCATGCGTATCACAAACACCATTGGACAGCGTGTGTGTATCACAATCCCCATTGGACAGCGTGTGTGTCACAAACCCCATTGGAAACTTTGTGTGTCACAGACCCCATTGGATAGAGCGTGTGTAACAAACCCCCCTGTACAGTGTGTGTGTTACAAGCCCCATTGGACAGATTGTGTGTGTCACAAAACTCATTGGAAAGCGTGTGTGTTACAAACCCCATTGGACAGCGTGTGTGTCACAAACCCCATTGGACAGCATGCGTGTGAAAAAACCCATGGGACAGCGTGTGTGTGTCACAAACCCCATTGGACAGTGTGTGTGTCTCAAACCCCCCTGAACAGTGTGTGTGTCACAAAACACAATGGACAATGTGGGTGTCACAAACACCATTGGACAGCGCGTGAGTGTCACAAAACCCATTAGACAGTGTGTGTGTCACAAAGCCCGTTGCACAGTGTGTTTGTCACAAACCCGCCTTGATAGTGCGTGTTTCACAAACACCATTGGACAGCGTGTGAGTCACAAAACCCATTGGAAAGTGTGTGTGTCACAAAACCCACTGGACAGTGTGTGGGTCACAAACCCCCCTGTACAGTGTATGTGTCACAAAGCCCATTGGACATTGTGTTTATCGCAAACCCGTCCGGACAGTGTGTGTGTCACAAACCCCTCTAGACAGCGTGTATGTCACAAGCCCCATTGGACAGAGTGTGTGTTTCACAAACCACATTGGACAGCATGTGTGTGGTACAATCCCCATTGGACAATTGAATGTCACAAACCCCTTTGGACAGTGTGTGTGTCAGAAACCACATTGGAAACTGTGTGTGTCACAGACTGCATTAGACAGCGTGTGTGTCACAAACCCCCCTGGACACCGTGTGTGTCACAAATCCCATTGTATAGCGTGTCTGTGTCACAAACCCTATTGAAAAGTTTGTGTGTTCACAAATCCCACTGGACAGCATATGTGTCACGAACCCCATTTGACACCGTGTGTGTCACAAGCCCCATTGGACTCAGTGTGTGTGTCAGAAACCCCATTGGACATCGTGTGTGTCACTAACCCCATTGGACAGTGTGTGTGTCAAAAACCCCACTGTACAGCGTTTGTGTCACAAACCCCCCTGGACACTGTGTGTGTCACAAACCCCATTGGACAGCGTGTATGACACAAACCCCTTTGGAAAGTGTGTGTGTCCCAAACCGCAATATTCAGCGTGTGTGTCACAAACACCACTGGTCAGCATGCGTATCACAAACACCATTGGACAGCGTGTGTATATCACAATCCCCATTGGACAGCGTGTGTGTATCACAATCCCCATCGGACAGCGTGTTTTTCACAAACACCATTAAACAGCATGCATGTCACAAGCAACATTGGACAGCGTGTGTATGTCACAATCCCCATTGGACAGTGTGTGTGTGTCACAAACCCCATTGGACAGAGTGCGTGTCACAAACCCCATGTGACAGCATGTGTGTCAGAAACCCAATTGGATTGCGTGTGTTTGCCACAAACCCTATTGGAATGTGTGTATGTCACAAACCCCATTGGACAGCGTGTGTGTCACGAACCCCATTGGACAGCGTGTCTGTCACATTCCCCATTGGACAGAGTGTGTGTGGTTTGTCACAAACCCCATTTGACAGCGTGTATGTCACAAACCCCATTGGACAGTGTGTGTGTCACAAACACCACTGGACAGCGTGTGTGTGTCACAAACCCCATTAGAACGTGTGTGTGTCATATACTCAATTTGATAGTGTGTGTGTCAGAAACCCCATTGGACAGTGTGCGTGTCACAAACCCCACTAGACGGCCTGTGTGTCACAACCCCCATTTGACCGAGTGTGTGTGTCACAAACCCCATTGGACAGCTTGTGTGTCACAAACCCCATTGGACAGAGTGTGTGTGACAAACCCCATTGGACAGTGCGTGTGTCAGAAACCCCATTGGACAGTGTGTATATCACAAATCCCATTGGACAGCATGCATTTCACAAACCCCATGGGAGAGCGTGTGTGTGTCACAAACCCCATTTGAACAGCGTGTGTCAGAAACCTCATTGGAAAGTGTTTATGTCACAAATCCCATTGGATACCGTGTGTGTGTCACAAACCCTTTTTTACAGTGTGTGTGTCACAAACACCACTGGACAGCGTGTGTGTCACAAGCCCCATTGGACAGAGTGAGCAAGTCACAAACCTCATTGGACAGCGTGTGTGTCACAAACCCCTTTGGACAGCATGCGTGTCACAATCCCCATGGGACAGCGTGTGTGTGTCACAATCCCCATTGGACAGCGTGTGTGTCACAATCCCTATTGGGCAGCGTGTGTGTCACAAACCCCATTTTACAGCGTGTGTGTCACAATGCCTCTTGGAAAGTGTGTGTGTTACAAACTCCATTGTATAGCATGTGTGTGTCACAAAGCCTATTGGACAGTGTGTGTGTCACAGACCCCACTGGACACTGTGTGTGTCACCAACCCCTTTGGACAGTGTGTGTGTGTCACAATACCCATTAGACACTGTGTGTGTCACAAACCCCCGTGGAGACTGTGTATGTCACAAACCCCACTGGACAGCGTGTGTGACACAAACCACTTTGGAAAGTGTGTGTGTCCCAAACCGCAATGGACAGCCTGTTTGTCACAAACACCATTGGAAAGCATGCCTGTCACAAACAACATTGGACAGCATGTGTCTGTCGCAATCTCCATTGGACAGCGTGTGTGTCACAAACCCCATTGGACAGAGTGTGTGTGAGAAACCCCATTAATCAGTTCGTGTGTCACAATCCCCCCTGGACAGTGTGTATGGCACAAACCCCATTGGAAACTTTGTGTGTCACAGACCCCTTTGGATAGAGTGTGTGTAACAAACCCCCCTGTACAGCGTGTGTATCAAATGCCCCATTGGACAGATTGTGTGTTTCACAAAACCCATTGGAGAGCGTGTGTGTTACAAACCCCATTGGACTGTGTGTGTGTCACAAACCCCATTGGACAGCATGTGTGTCACAATCCCCATTGGACAGCGTGTGTGTGTCACAATCCCCATTGGACAGTGTGTGCGTCACAAAACTTTCTGGACAGCGTGTATGTGTCACAATACCCATTGAACAGAGTGTGTGTGACAAACTCCATTGGACAGCGTATGTGTCACAAACCCCATTGGACAGTTTGTTTGTCAACAACCCCATTGGACAGAGTTTGTGTGTGTCACAATCCCCCTTGGATAGTGTGTGTGTCACAATCCCCATTGGATAACGTGTGTGTGTCGAAACCCCTTTGGAGAGTGTGTGTGTCACAAACCCCATTGGACAGTGTGTGTGTCACAATCCCCATTTGACAGCGTATGTGTCACAAACCAAATTGGACACTTTGTGTGTCACAAACACCCTTGGACAGTGTGTGTGTGTCACAAAACCCATTGGACAGAGTATGTGCGACAATCCCCAGTGTACAGCTTGTGTGTGTCACAGTACCCATTAGACAGTGTGTGTGTCACAAACCCCATTGGACAGAGTGTGTGTCACAAACCCCTTTGGACACTGTGTGTGTCACAATCCCCATGGGACAGCGTGTGTGTATCACAATCCCCATTGGACAGCGTGTTTGTCACAAACACCATTAAACAGCATACATGTCACAAACAACATTGGACAGCGAGTGTGTGTCACAATCCCCGTTGGACAGTGTGTGTCTTTCACAATCTCCATTGGACAGTGTGTGTGTCACAAACAATATTGGACAGTGTGTGTGTCACAAACCCCACTGGACAGCGTGTGTGTCACAAACCCCTTTGGACAGAGTGTGTTTCACAAACCCCCTTGGACCGTCTGTGTGTCACAAACCCCCCTGGACCAAGTGTGTGTCACAAACCCCATTTTACAGCGTGTGTGTCACAACGCCTCTTGGAAAGTGTGTGTGTTACAAACTCCATTGTATAGCGTGTGTGTCTCACAAAGCCTATTGGACAGTGTGTGTGTCACAGACCCCACTGGATACTGTGTGTGTCACAAACCCCATTGGAGAGTGTGTGTGTGTCACAGTACCCATTAGACACTGTGTGTGTCACAAACCCCCGTGGAGACTGTGTGTGTCAGAAACCCCATTGGACAGCGTGTGTGACACAAACCACTTAGGAAAGTTTGTGTGTCCCAAACCGCAATGGACAGCCTGTTTGTCACAAACACCATTAAACAGAATGTGTGTCACAAACAACATTCGACAGCATGTGTGTGTCACAAACCCCATTGGACAGAGTGTGTGTCACAAACCCCATTTCAACAGCCTGTGTGTCAGAAACCCCATTGGACAGCGTGTGTGACACAAACCACTTAGGAAAGTTTGTGTGTCCCAAACCGCAATGGACAGCCTGCTTGTCACAAACACCATTAAACAGAATGTGTGTCACAAACAGCATTCGACAGCATGTGTGTGTCACAAACCCCATTGGACAGAGTGTGTGTCACAAATCCCATTTCAACAGCGTGTGTGTCAGAAAACCCATTTGACAGCGTGTGTGTCATAAACCCCATTGGATAGCGTGTGCGTGTCACAAACCCTTTTGGACAGCGTGTGTGTCACAAACACCACTGGACAGCGTGTGTGTCACAAGAACCATTGGACAGAGTGAGAGAGTCACAAACCTGATTGGACAGCGTGTGTGTCAAAAACCCCATTGGACAGCGTGTGTGTCATAAACCGCATTGGACAGTGTGTGTGAGACAAACCCCATTGGAGGATATGTGTGTCACAATCCCCATTGGACAGCGTGTTTGTCACAAACCCCCGTAGACACAGTGTGTTTGTCACAAACCCCCGTAGACACAGTGTGTCACAAACCCCATTGGACAGCGTGTGTGACACAAACCACTTTGTAAAGAGTGTGTGTCCCAAACCGCAATGGACAGCCTGTTTGCCACAAACACCATTGGAAAGCATGCGTGTCACAAACAACATTGGACAGCATGTGTGTGTTGCAATCTCCATTGGACAGCGTGTGTGTCACAAAACCCATTGGACAGTGTGTGTGTCACAAACCCCATTGGACAGTGTGTGTGTGTCACAAACCCCGTAGGACAGAGTGTGTTTCGCAAACGCCATTGGACCGTCTGTGTGTCACAAACCCCCCTGGACAGAGTGTGTGACACAAACCCCATTTGACAGCGTTTGTGTCACAACGTCTCTTGGAAAGTGTCTGTGTTACTAACCCCATTGTATAGCATGTGTGTGTCACAAACCCTATTGGACAGTGTGTGTGTCACAAACGCCACTGGACAGCCTGTGTGTCACAAACCCCGTTGGACAGCGTGTCTGTCACATTCCCTATTGGACAGAGTGTGTGTGGTGTGTCACAATCCCCATTGGACAGCGTGTGTGTCACAAACCCCATTGGACCTTGTGTGTGTCACAATCCCCATTGGACCGAGTGTGTGTGTCACAATCCCCATTGGACAGCGTATGTCTTCAGAAACCCCATTGGACAGTGTGTGTGTCACAAACCCTATTGGATAGTGTGTGTGTCTCAAACCCCACTGGACAGCATGTGTGTCACGAACCCCATTGGACAGCATATGTGTTCACAAACCCCATTGGACAGAGTATGTGTGACAAACCCCATTGGAAGGCGTGTGTGTGTCACAATACCCATTAGACAGTGTTTGTGTCACAAACCCCATTGGACAGAGTGTGTGTGACAAACCCCATTTGACAGAGTGTGTGTCAAAACGCCACTGGACAGCCTGTGTGTCACGAACCCCATTGGACAGCGCATGTGTGTCACAATCCCCATTGGACAGTGTGTGTGTCACAAACCCCACTGGACAGCCTGTGTGTCACAAACCCCACTGGACAGCGTGTGTGTATCACAATCCCCATTGAACAGCGTATTTTTCACAAACACCATTAAACAGCATGCATGTCACAAACAACATTGGACAGCGTGTGTGCATCACAATCCCCATTGGACAGTGTATGTGTGTCACAAACCCCATTGGACAGAGTGTATATCACAAACCCCATGTGACAGCATGTGTGTCACAAACTCCATTGGATAGCGTGTGTTAGCCACAAACCTATTGGAATGTATGTGTGTCTCAAACCCCATTGAATAGCGTGTGTGTGCCACAAACCCTATTGGACAGTGTGTGTGTCACAAACCCCACTGGACAGCGTGTGTGTCATGAACCAAATTGGACAGCATATGTGTTTACATTCACCATTGGACAGAGTGTGTGTGGTGTGTCACAAACCCCATTTGACAGAGTGTGTGTCACAAACCCCATTGGACAGTGTGTGTGTCACAAACCACCCTGGACTGTGTATGTGTGTCAAAAACCCCATCGGACAGCATCTGTGTCACAAACACCGTTGGACAGCGTCTGTGTGTCACAATCCCCATTGGACAGCGTGTGTGTCACAAACCCCATTGGACAGTGTGTTTGAGAAAAACCCCATTGGACGATGTGTGTGTCACAATCCCCATTGGACAGCGTGTTTGTCACAAACCCCCGTGGACACAGTGTGTCACAAACCCCATTTGACAGTGTGTGTGAGACAAACCCCATTGGACAATGTGTGTGTCACAGACCCCATTGAACTGTTTGTGTGTCACAAACCCCCCTGGACTGTGTATGTGTGTCAAAAACCCCATCGGACAGCATCCGTGTCACAAAAACCGTTGGACAGCGTCTGTGTGTCACAATCCCCATTGGACAGCGTGTTTGTCACAAACCCCCGTAGACACAGTGTGTCACAAACCCCATTCGACAGCGTGTGTGACACAAACCACCTTGGAAAGTGTGTGTGTCCCAAACCGCAAAGGATAGACTGTTTGTCACAAACACCATTGGAAAGCATGCGTGATACAAACAACATTGGACAGCATGTGTGTGTCGCAATCTCCATTGGACAGCGTGTGTGTCACAAACCCCATTGGACAGTGTGTGTGTCACAAACCCATTTGGACAGTGTGTGTGTGTCACAAACCCCATTGGACAGAGTGTGTTTCACAAACCCCATTGGACCGTATGTGTATCACAAACTCCCCTGGACAGAGTGTGTGTCACAAACCCCATTTGAAAGCGTGTGTGTCACAAACTGCATTGGACAGCCTCTTGGAAAGTGTGTGTGTTACAAAACCCATGGTATAGCATGTGTGTGTCACAATCCCTATAGGACAGTGTGTGTGTCACAAATCCCACTGGACAGCGTGTGTGTCACAAAACCCATTGGACAGCGTATGTGTCACATTCTCCATTGGACAGAGTGTGTGTGGTGTGTCACAATCCCCATTGGACAGCGTGTGTGTCACAAACCCCATTGAACTGTGTGTGTGTCACAAACCCCGCTGGACTGTGTATGTGTGTCAAAAACCCCATCGGACAGCATCCGTGTCACAAACACCGTTGGACAGCGTCTGTGTGTCACAATCCCCATCGGACAGCGTGTGTGTCACAAACCCCATTGGAGCTTGTGTGTGTAACAATCCCCATTGGACGGTGTGTGTGTGTCATAATCCCCTTTGGACAGTGTGTGTGTCATAAACCCCATTTGACAGAGTGTGTGTCACAAACCCATTGTACACTGTGTGTGTCACAATCCCTATTGGACCGTGTGTGTGTCACAAAACCTACTGGACAGAGTGTGTTTCAAAACCCCACTGGACAGCGTGTGTGTCACGAACACCATTGGACAGCGCATGTGTGTCACAATCCCCATTGGACAGTGTGTGTGTGTCACAAACGTCTTTAGACAATGTGTTTGTCACAAAACCCATTGGCCAGCGTGTGTGTCACAAACCCCATTTGACAGTGTGTGTGTCGCAAACCCCATTGGACAGCGTGTCTGTGTAAAAAACCCCTTTAGACAATGTGTTTGTCACAAAACCCATTGGACAGAGTGTGTGTCACAAACCTCATTGAAAAGTGTGTGTGTCACAAACCCATTGGATAGCGTGTGTGTGTTACAAACCCCATTGGACAGCATGTGTGTCACAAACCCCTATGGACTGTGTGTGCGTGTCACAAGCACATTGGACAGCATGCGTGTCACAAACACCATTGCACCGCATGTGTCTGTCACAATCCCCATTGGACAGCATGTGTGCGTCACATTTCCCATTGGACAGTGTGTGTGTGTCACAATCCCCATTGGACAGAGTGGGTGTGACAAACCCCATTGGACAGTGTGTGTGTCACAATCCCCCCTGGATATTGTGTGTGTCACAAACACCATTTGACACCGTGCATGTCACAAACACCATTGGACAGCGTGTGTGTGTCAGAAACCCCATTGGAAAGTGTGTGTGTCACAAACCCCACTGGAAATTGTGTGTGTCGCAAACCCCATTTGATACCATGTGTGTGCCACAAATCCAATTAGACAGTGTGTGTGTCACAAAACCCACTGGACAGCGTGTGTGTATCACAAACCCCTTAAGACAGTGTGTGTGTCACAAGCCCATTGGACAGAGTGTGTGTGTCACAAACCTCATTGTACAGCGCATGTCTCACAATCCTCATTGGACAGCGTGTGTGTTACAAACCCATTGGACAGAGTGTGTGTGAGAAACCCCATTGCACAGTTTGTGTGTCACAAACCCCATTGGACAGACTGGGTGTGCCAAACCCCGCTGGACTGTGTTTGTGTGTCACAAACCCCATTTGACAGCGTGTGTGTGTCACAATCCCCATTGGACAATGTGTGTGTCACAAGCCCCATTGGACAGAGTGTGTGTCACAAAACCCATTGGACAGCGTATGTGTCACAAAAATCTTTGGACATCGTGTGTGTCACAAACACCATTGGACAGAGTGTGTTTGTCACAAACCCCATTGGACAAAGTGGCTGTGACAAAGCCCATTGGACAGCGTGTGTTTGTCACAAATCCCTTGGGAAAATGTGTTTTCAATAAACCCCATTTGATAGCATGTATATGTCACAAACCCCACTGGACGGTTTGCCTGTCACAAACCAGACTGGATAGTGTGTGTGTAACAAAACCCCCTGGACAGTGTGTGTGTCACAAACCCTATTGGACAGTGTGTGTATCATAGAAACCACTGGACAGCGTGTGTGTCACGAACCCCAACGCACAGCTTGTGCTCCACAAGCACCATTGGACAGAGTATGTGTGTCACAAACCCCCCTGGACAGTGTGTGTGTCGCAATACCCATTGGACAGCGTGTGTGTCACAAAACCCATTAGACATTGTGTGTGTGTCAGAAACACTCTGGGACAGCGTGTGTATCTCACAAACCCTATTGCACATTGTGTGTGTCACAAACCCCACTGGACAGCTTGTGTGTCCCAAACCCCGTTGGACATTGTGTGTGTCACAAACCCCCCTGGAGAGCATGTGTGTCACAAAACCCTTTGGACAGCGTGTGTGTCACAAACCCCATTGGACAGAGTGTGTGTCACAAACTCCTTTGGACATTGTGTGTGTCACAAACCCCCCTGGACAGCGTGTGTGTCACAAACATCATTTGACAGCGTGTGTTTGTCACAAACCCCATTTGAGAGAGTGGGTGTGACAAACCCCATTGGACAGTGTGTGTGTCACAATCCCCCCGGACATTGTGTGTGTCACAAACCCCATTTCACACCGTGTGTGTCACAAACACTATTGGGCAGCGTGTGTATGTCACAAAACCTATTGAACAGCGTGTGTGTCACAAACCCCACTGGACAGCGTGTGTGTCACAATCCCCATTGGACAGTGTGTGTGTTTCACAAACCCCATTGGACAGTGTGTGTGTCACAAACCCCCCTGGACAGCGTGTGTGTCACAAACATCATTGGACAGCGTGTGTTTGTCACAAAACCCATTTGTCAGAGTGGGTGTGACAAACCCCATTGGACAGCGTGTGTGTGTCACAAGCGCTATTGGAAAATGTGTGTTTCATAAACCCCATTTGATAGCGTGTATGTGTCACAAACCCCATTGGACAGTGTGCGAGTCACAAACCCCATTGTACTGAGTGTGTGTGTCACAAACACCATTGGAGAGCATGTGTGTGCCTCAAGCATCATTCGAACGTGTGTATGTCACAAACCCCATTGGATAGCATGTGTATCACAAACCCTACTGCACAGTGTGTGTGTCACAAAAACCACTAGGCAGCGTGTGTGTCACGAACCCCATTGGACAGCGTGTGTATCACAAGCCCCATTGGGCAGCGTGTGTGTCGCAAACATCATTGGACAGTTTGTGCGTCACAAACCCCCTTGGACAGCGAGTGTGTGTAACAATACCCTTTGGACAGCGTGTTTGTCACAAACCCCATTAGGCAGCGTGTTTGTCACAAACTCCATTGGACAGCGTGTGTGTCACAAAGCCTCCTGTACACTGTGTCTGTCACAAAACCCCTTGGACAACATGTGTTTCACAAACCCCATGGGACAGCGTGTGTGTGTCACAATCCCCATTGGACAGCTTGTGTGTCACAATTCCCATTTGACAGTGTGTCTATCACAAACCCTATTGGAGAGTGTGTGTGTCAAAAACCCCACTGGACATCGTGTGTGACACAATCTCCCCTGGACACTGTGTGTGCCACAAACCCCATTTGACAGCGTGTGTTTCACAAACACCTTTGGACAGCGCGTGTGTGTCACAAACCCCATTAGAAAGTGTGTGTGTCACAAACCCAACTGGATAACGTGTGTGTGTCCCAAACTGCAATGGACACTGTGTTTGTCACAAACAACTTCGGACAGCATGCATGTCACAAACACCATTGGACAGCGTGTGTATGTCGCAATCCCCTTTGGACAGTGTGTGTGTGTCACAAACCCCATTGGACAGAGTGTGTGTCACAAACCCCTTTGAACAGCGTGTGTGTCACAAACACCGTTGGACAGCGTGTGTTTGGCACAAACCCTATTAGACAGACTGGGTGTGACAAACGCCCCTGGACTGTGTTTGTGTGTCACAAACCCCATTGGACAGCGTGTGTGTGTAACAATACCCATTGGACATTGTGTGTGTCACAAACCCCATTGGACAGAGTGTGTGTGACAAATCCCATTGCACAGCGCATGTGTAACAAACCCCCATGGACACTGTGTGTGTCATAAACTCCATTGGACAGAGTGTGTGTGACAAACCCCATTAGATAGTGTGTGTGTGTCACAATCCCCATTGGAGAGTGTGTGTGTCACAAACACTATTGGACAGCGTGTGTGCCACAAACCCCATTAGACAGCGTGTTTGTCACAAGCCCCATTGGACAGCGTGTGTATCACAAACCCCATTAGACAGTGTGTGTGTTACAAAACCATTGGACAGCGTGTGTGTCACAAACCCCCCTGGACAGTGTGTCTGTCACAAACCCCATTGGATAGCATGCGTATCACAAAACCAATGGGACAGAGTGTGTGTGTCACAATACCCATTGGACAGCCTGTCTGTCACAAATCCCATTGGACAGTGTGTGTGTCACAATCCTCATTGGACAACGTGTGTGTGTCACAACAGCCATTGGAGAGTGTGTGAGGCACAAAGCCCTCTGGACAGCATGTGTGTCACAAACAACCCTGGAGAGTCTCTGTGTCACAAACTCCATTTGACTGCGGTGTGTCACAAACCTCATTGGACAGTGTGTGTGTCACAAACCCCCCAGGACACTGTGTGTGTCACAATCCCCATTGGACAGTGTCTGTGTCACAAATCCCATTGGACAGTGTGTGTATCACAATCCCCATTGGCCAGCTTGTGTGTCACAAACCCCAATAGACAGTGCATGTGTCACAAACCCCATTGGACAGGGTGTGTGTGTCCCAATCCCCATTGGATAGTCTCTGTTTCACAAACCCCACTGGACAGAGTGTGTGTGTCACAAACCCCATTGGACAGTGTGGGTGTCACAGTCCCCAATGGGCAGCATGTGTTTCACAAACCCCATTGGACAGTGTGTGTGTCACAAACCCCCCTGGACAGCGTGTGTGTCACAAACATCATTGGACAGCGTGTGTTTGTCACAAAACCCATTTGTCAGAGTGGGTGTGACAAACCCCATTGGACAGCGTGTGTGTGTCACAAGCGCTATTGGAAAATGTGTGTTTCATAAACCCCATTTGATAGCGTGTATGTGTCACAAACCCCATTGGACAGTGTGCGAGTCACAAACCCCATTGTACTGAGTGTGTGTGTCACAAACACCATTGGAGAGCATGTGTGTGCCTCAAGCATCATTCGAACGTGTGTATGTCACAAACCCCATTGGATAGCATGTGTATCACAAACCCTACTGCACAGTGTGTGTGTCACAAAAACCACTAGGCAGCGTGTGTGTCACGAACCCCATTGGACAGCGTGTGTATCACAAGCCCCATTGGGCAGCGTGTGTGTTGCAAACATCATTGGACAGTTTGTGCGTCACAAACCCCCTTGGACAGCGAGTGTGTGTAACAATACCCTTTGGACAGCGTGTTTGTCACAAACCCCATTAGGCAGCGTGTTTGTCACAAACTCCATTGGACAGCGTGTGTGTCACAAAGCCTCCTGTACACTGTGTCTGTCACAAAACCCCTTGGACAACATGTGTTTCACAAACCCCATGGGACAGCGTGTGTGTGTCACAATCCCCATTGGACAGCTTGTGTGTCACAATTCCCATTTGACAGTGTGTCTATCACAAACCCTATTGGAGAGTGTGTGTGTCAAAAACCCCACTGGACATCGTGTGTGACACAATCTCCCCTGGACACTGTGTGTGCCACAAACCCCATTTGACAGCGTGTGTTTCACAAACACCTTTGGACAGCGCGTGTGTGTCACAAACCCCATTAGAAAGTGTGTGTGTCACAAACCCAACTGGATAACGTGTGTGTGTCCCAAACTGCAATGGACACTGTGTTTGTCACAAACAACTTCGGACAGCATGCATGTCACAAACACCATTGGACAGCGTGTGTATGTCGCAATCCCCTTTGGACAGTGTGTGTGTGTCACAAACCCCATTGGACAGAGTGTGTGTCACAAACCCCTTTGAACAGCGTGTGTGTCACAAACACCGTTGGACAGCGTGTGTTTGGCACAAACCCTATTAGACAGACTGGGTGTGACAAACGCCCCTGGACTGTGTTTGTGTGTCACAAACCCCATTGGACAGCGTGTGTGTGTAACAATACCCATTGGACATTGTGTGTGTCACAAACCCCATTGGACAGAGTGTGTGTGACAAATCCCATTGCACAGCGCATGTGTAACAAACCCCCATGGACACTGTGTGTGTCATAAACTCCATTGGACAGAGTGTGTGTGACAAACCCCATTAGATAGTGTGTGTGTGTCACAATCCCCATTGGAGAGTGTGTGTGTCACAAACACTATTGGACAGCGTGTGTGCCACAAACCCCATTAGACAGCGTGTTTGTCACAAGCCCCATTGGACAGCGTGTGTATCACAAACCCCATTAGACAGTGTGTGTGTTACAAAACCATTGGACAGCGTGTGTGTCACAAACCCCCCTGGACAGTGTGTCTGTCACAAACCCCATTGGATAGCATGCGTATCACAAAACCAATGGGACAGAGTGTGTGTGTCACAATACCCATTGGACAGCCTGTCTGTCACAAATCCCATTGGACAGTGTGTGTGTCACAATCCTCATTGGACAACGTGTGTGTGTCACAACAGCCATTGGAGAGTGTGTGAGGCACAAAGCCCTCTGGACAGCATGTGTGTCACAAACAACCCTGGAGAGTCTCTGTGTCACAAACTCCATTTGACTGCGGTGTGTCACAAACCTCATTGGACAGTGTGTGTGTCACAAACCCCCCAGGACACTGTGTGTGTCACAATCCCCATTGGACAGTGTCTGTGTCACAAATCCCATTGGACAGTGTGTGTATCACAATCCCCATTGGCCAGCTTGTGTGTCACAAACCCCAATAGACAGTGCATGTGTCACAAACCCCATTGGACAGGGTGTGTGTGTCCCAATCCCCATTGGATAGTCTCTGTTTCACAAACCCCACTGGACAGAGTGTGTGTGTCACAAACCCCATTGGACAGTGTGGGTGTCACAGTCCCCAATGGGCAGCATGTGTGTCACAAACCCCATTGGACAGTGCGTGTGTCACGAACCCCCCTGGACAGTGTGTCTGTCACAAACCCCTTTTGACAGCGAGTGTGTCAGAAACGCCATTGGAAAATGTGTGTGCAACAAACCCCATTGGACAGCGTGTGTGTGTCTCAATACCCATTGGAAAGTGTGTGTGTCACAAACCCCATTGGACAGTGTGTGTGTCACAAACCCCATTGGAAAGTGTGTGTGTCATAAACCTTATTGGACAGCGTGTGTGTCACGAACCCCATTGGACAGCGTGTGTGTCACAAACCGCATTGGAAAGCGTGTGTGTCGCAAACCCTATTGGACAGCGTATGTGTCACGAACCCCATTGGACCACGTGTGTGTCACAAACCCCATTGGACAGCATGTGAGTGTCAGTAACCTCATTGGGCAGCGTGTGTGTCACAAACCCCATTGGACAGCGTGTGTGTGTCACAAACACTATTGGAAAAAGTATGTGTGACAAATCCCATTGGACAGTGTGAGTGTCACAAACCCCCCGGTACAGTGTGGCTGTCACAAACCCCATTGGACAGTGTGTGTGTCACAAACCCCATTCGACATTGTGTGTGTCGCAAACCCCGCCGGACAGTGTGTGTCTCAGAAACCCCATTAGACAGTGTGTGTGTCACAAACCACTCTGGACAGCGTGTGTGTCACAAACACCCTTGGAGAGTCTCTGTGTCACAAACCCCATTGAACACAGTGTGTGTCACAAAACCCCCTGGACTGTGTGTGTGTCACAAACCCCATTGGACAGCATGTGTGTGCCACAATCCCCATTGGACAGTGTGTGTGTCACAAACCCCATTGAACAGTGTGTGCGACCAAACCCCATTGGAGAGCGTGTGTGAGTCAAAATACCCTGTCCAAAATACGCTGTCCAGGACAGAGTGTGTGTGTCACAAACCCCATTGGACAGCGTGTGTGTCACAAACTCACCTGGACAGCGTGTGTGTTCCAAACCCAGTGGAAAGTGTGTGTGTCACAAACCCCATTGGACAGTTTGTGTGTCACAAAACACACTGGACAGCATGTGTGTCACTATCCCCATTGGACAACGTGTGTTTCACAAGCCCATTGGATAGATTGTGTGTGTCACAACCCCCATTGGACAGCGTGTGTGTGTCAAAATCTCCACTGGACAGCGTGTGTGTCACAAACCCCATTGGACAGAGTTTGTGTGTCACAAACACCATTGGACAGCATGTGTGTGTTCACAATCCCCATTGGACAGTGTGTGTGTCACAATCCCCATTGGACAGTGTGTGTTTCAGAAACCCCATTGGACAGTGTCTGTGTGTCACAATCCCCATTGGACAGTGTTTGTGTCATAAACCTCTTTGGACAGAGTGTATGTGACAAACCCCTTTAAACAGTGTGTGTGTCTCAAACCCCCCTGGACAGTCTTTGTGTCACATCACCCATTGGACAGAGTGTGTGTCAGAAACCCCATTGGACAGTATGCGTGTCACAAACACCAATAGACAGCGTGTGTGTGTTACAATCCCCATTGGACAGCGTGCGTGTCACAAACCCCATTGGACATTGTGTGTGTCACGAACCCCATTGGACAGCGTGCGTGTCACAAACCCCCCTCGACAGTGTGTGTGTGTCACAAACCCCATTTGACACCGTGTGTGTCACAAACCCCATTTGACACCGTGTGTGTCACAAACACCATTGGACAGCGTGTGTGTGTCACAAACCCAATTAGACAGTGTGTGTGTTGTGGGAAACTGCAGCGGGTATGTGGAATCCTTGACAGAAAATATGAAACTAGAGATCAGCCTTGAGATATTAAGATTTGCCCTTGAGAAGGATGGGAGTAAAGGAGTATGCGGAGAGAGGAGAGATGTACCCTTGAGAGAGAAAGGGATAGAAGAATAACATGGATGATAGAAAAATTAACCAATGAGATGTTAGTGCTGTAACTTGTAACCAATAGTGAAAAGACACATGAACTGATTGAATTGTATAAAAATGCACTTGTAGCTATAAATGGCACTCCATTTCTTTCATCTTGAAAGAACTTGGTCCATGTCATTTGTCTGTCTCAACCGCGACATATGGTGACCCCGACGTGATCCTGCCTGAAGAGGATCTCGCATGACAAGGTGACAGCGTGAAGCTGTGAACAGCCGGAGAAGAGCTGTGGAGACAGAGCCCAGTACAGCTGATAAGAGCAGCCGAGGAGAGCTGCCGAAGGTCCGGAACGTTGAAAAGACACCTCGCTAGGGAGCAGGTGAGCTACCGGGAACAGGGTTGGGTGAAACTTATCTAAAGAAGAGAGTACTATATTATCTACATGGAAGCTGCTTCTGAAGAAGCAGGGTGTTAGCCTTCCAGAACTAACTTTAAGAAAAATGTTACTATGGGGCAAAGCACAAGGTATAGAGGTTAATCCTGTGACAGCATTTAGTGTGTCACAGTGGATGGACTCGGGGGATAAACTGCTTGACAGTGCTACTCAAGGGTCCAAGGAAGCATCTGAACTGTTAACGACGTGGTGCTTGTTATTAGATACTCTGAAAGAGTTAAAACAGCAACAGGCAGAGGCGGCGGAGGGGGATGGTCTTCCTGGCTCTCCTGGGCCAGATTCGGAGGAAAAGGCAAGATTAAGTACTACTCCAACCTCCCCTGTTACTAAGGATTTGTCAAAACCACCCAAGTCCGTATTATCTGACACGGATAAGGATCCGCGGCACTTTCTTGGAAAGTTAAAAGGAGTAAAGAAGGAGCATACGTATGTGTGGCTCCAAGATCAGAAAAAAAATATGAAAGACTCATATACATGTGTGTGGCCCCGAGATCAGATAAAAGCTATGAAAGACTCACATGAAAAAACAGCGTTGGGTTATGTGCGATCTCGGGAGGGGCCCTCGAAACACCGGTCGGAGCAATGCGTTCGGCCGACCGCTCCGCTGTCATCAATCACGGCTCGAACCTCTCCTCTACCATCATCAACCGCGGTTCCGCCGTCTGCGTCACCGCCATTGATCACAGTTCAACCCTCTGCCCCGCCGCTATCAGTTGCGGAAGAAAAAAATGGACATTTTTTTTCCTATCCCCCCTTGCCTGGAGATTTAGGTGGGGAGGACCCCCCGTGGTGAGACAGACTGAGCCAAATAACGTAATTCCTATGGATTTGGGTCCCCCCAACCTGCCCCCGCCTCCCTCCCACGCTGCTAAAAAGCGAATTCCTGAGGGTGGGGGTGGAGTTTCAGAGCGTAAACTGAACTTACCAAAAAGCTGGGATTTACCCCCATTTTCGATTACAGTTAAACCACGGGACCCCGTGTGTTTCTGGAAGAGACACTAATTGACACACCACAACTACAGGCACGATAACTTTCTGAAATCCTGAGGCAGTCACCAGACCTCGCATATCAAGCTATGATAAAGGTGCCTGAAACCAACAATGCAGCCAAATCAATTGCAACTATTGATCAGGGTCCCAGTGAGAATTACATGCAATTTATTGACCATCTTCAAGAGGCCATCAATAAGCAGGTTGAAAACTTAGAAGTTAAGGAAGCACTAATGTTGAAATTAGCAGTAGAGAATGCTAATGCTTGCTACCGATGTGTTATCTGCAAGTTTTACAGTACATATTATGTTCTTCTGTGTATTGCCTCTCTGAAAATCAAGCAGCTTGTCAGGAATGTGAGTTAACTGTTTTACTAGTTGTTTTTCAGTGCGCCGTAAAACTCTGTCCCCATTTTTCCCAGTCGTGCTGCAAGCACCCTGTGTTTTCTCCCCCTCCCTCCCCATTCTCAAGGTTTTACTTGCAAGACGGGGTCAGGAATAATTGTTTTCAGTTGTGTTCCTGAAAAATCAGTATTGGGAGGTGTTTTAAAACTTAGGAAAGCACTCGGAATTATGAGGAAGGAAGATCTTGTTAAATATTGAAATCAGTGTTCGCTGCTGTTTACGTTAAATGATTGGGAAAAGTGTCCGGAGAATAGAATTTTGTTGCAATTAATGTTGTTTTTAAGATGAGAAGAGCAGGACAAAATAAATCTCTACAAGAGATCATTAGATCATTACAGACAGTTTTACAGCTGGAACGATTTGAACGTCAACAAGCTGAGAGAGAGTTAACTGATAACACACATGTCACAGTAAACTTGCTGAAGTCTGCAAGATGCTTCCCTCATTAACCTGTTTTCTTTGTGGGTATCGGTTTAAGCATGTTGCAATTTTGGTAGGTCTTTATTATATGGTACGATAAGTTTACAGTCTGTTAAATTATGAGAATCCGTTGACTCAAAATGTGTGTTTTGTGATAATACAGAAGATCATAAGTAATTTAGTTCTTTACTGCGTGAATGTGATGGTAAAATTTTGTGTGTAGTAGCTGTTATTTTTTTTTCTTTTCTCTAGCATGCTACCTTTATTCCGGCATTCAGACTTGCGCAACTCTGTGACAGGCTGTGTCTCATCTCGGTGTGCTGGATTTGGTTTTTCCGTATGCACATCATGTAAAGAATCCTGGTTTTGGCATAAGAGCTGTGGCGCACCAGATGAGACACTAAAACAAAACAAAATAAAACAAAAAAGGCCTTGCCCAGTCCAGCTCGCTGCGGGGGCCGATGGGGCTCCAGTGCGCACTGACTTTTTTTGTCAGGGAGACCCAGAGGTACCTCCACCTGGCTGAGCAGTAGGCAGCCCAAAGGTGCAATGCAAAAAATTGAGATATTGTCTTAAATTGGTGTAACTGTGATCCATCTGCATATTTGAACTTGGTATATGGTTTTCACATCTGAGCTCAGTATTTTAGTTTGCATATTCATATTTGGTACCAAAAGAATCTTGTTTGGGGAGATAATTACAAAATGTGAACCGGTTCCACTGCTAAAATTCCACCTTGCTCCCCCTTAGGATGCATCCTTACACATTAAAGTAATCGCTTATATTGTTAGAAAAGCATTTAAATTGTTAAAATGCTATGATAGCTGTGAATTTGGAAGAGGTTGTATTTAAAAATTGCTAGAATATTAACTGATTTGGATCTAGGAAAATAGACTAATGGATTTATGTTTATTATACTGGTTTATACTGTTTTTTGACACCTCTAAATTGTAAAACGTAAATGAAGCTAAGGAATGTAACTATTTCTGAGCTACTTGAAATTTGTAGTTGGAATGAAATGGGTAAACAAAAGAGCAAAATATCCCAGGCCTGTGTGCAGCTCATTGTAACTGAGAAGTTTCCCAGAACCTCCTACTTCATACCAGCCAGTATGCCAGCTGCGTAACCTTGGTTATATCTACACTGCACAGAAAGAAAAAACAACTGGAAAAATCTGACTGCCTGCTTTTAAAGCAGTGAAAGGGGGGTTCTCTCTCCCCGCCACTGCAGCAATGTAATACTGAATGGAGCAGTCCGAGGGTGAAGTTTAAAGGCATCCTTAGCAGACCCATAGTTCTAATGAAACTGGAAAACTAAACCAAAAATTTGTTAATAGACTTATTCTGTGGTAATTAGTTGTAAGTGACTTCTTAGTAAATTCACTGTGCTAGTTTTTGAGGTCATGAGAGAGAATGAAAGAAAGGCCGTTTTTTGAGACCAATAGAATGCCATATTTGGAACAAAGTTTAAATACATGAATTCTTATAGTTGTTAGAAACTCCTCTACTTCTCTTAGGTTAAGATTTGTTAAGTAAATTGTAAGCTCAAATAACGTTTTCTGAGAATTCTGTTTAGTTGCATGGCCTACAAGAAGCTGCTTGGATGGCGCATATCTGCTTGCTGCAAGTGAGAAATCTCCAAGGAAATTTCAAATGCTGTATTTCCACTAGTATTAACAGCCAATGTTTCGATAAAGCAAATACTACACTGATTGATCTGAAACAGGACTTCGATCTGGTAAGGGAAAACAATATCCAATAAATATGACAGCCAAAATGGAGTTGGAAACTTTGAGGAATAAATTTATGACAACTTTACAGGCTGACTGCATTCAATTGGACTTGCAGATTTGTCTATTTATAGCTACAACATAGAAACAACCTGTGGCTATTGTGGAACAGTATGATGAGATTGCTAGCAGACTGATATACTGCTTTTTACTCTGATCAAGAAAAGCAGGGAATGAATTTAAGTTTCAATAGGCCATGATCCTTTTGTCATATATGTACCATTTGTGAAATGTAATTCTGATTTTTTAATTTTATTTGTAATCTATGTCTTTGTAAATTGCACTAGCTGGTTTTCTTAACAGCACAGCTTTTGGCATGCATAAATGTAAAATGTAAATTGCTGCAGAACCTGCAAGTCTTTCACATCAGGTCATAGGCCATACTTGTATTTGGTCTGATCCTACATACTTGCAAAGTTTTTGTTGCTGGTTCTGGGAAGTCCCATAAAGCTGTAGTAGTTTGGTGTGAAGATAACAATTGGCATCATTCTGTAAAAATTATTGAAGGTTCAACCCAATTAGCAGAACTTGACACAGCTTTACATTACTTAGAGCTTTTTAAGGAGGAACCTCTAAATTTGATTTGTGATTCTGAGTACGTAGTCAAGGTCCAATGCACGTATCTCCTTCTGAACTGTGTTTTTTGTTTTGGTTCTGTTCTTTTTTAAACAAAAAGGGGGGAGAAGTAGGGAAAACACCACAACACCTATTGTCAAAAGCATTGTATGTGATGAAATACTTTGCAAGTGTGACCCAAAACCATGCTAAATCAGAAAGAACCTACATTAGTTATGGCCCAATCACTAGTTAATGGTCAATGGAAAAGGCCACATCAATTGATAACCTGGGGGAGAGACTATGCTTATGTCTTTACAGATCAAGGGCCGCAATGGTTGCCAGCACGAAATGTGAAACCTGTGTTATCTTCCTGACAATGATTGTTGCAGCTGCTGTGTTTTGGATGCCCGCACAGACAAAGACTAACATGTGGAGTACTTTAACCAACATGACTGACCAGGACTCCATATGCCTAGCTATGGCATCTCTGGAAAACCCGTTCCACACATGCTTGGTTGGCATCCCCCTTGATGACTACAGCAGCATCATACAACTGTTTCAAAATAGAGGTTGGTGCAGAGGCATTGCAACAAACTGTAATAATACTAACATGGCACTTTGGATTAACTGTCTCCCGGAAATAGACATTGAACCACAGGAACTGGAATTGCTGGCATCTATGCCCATGGACACTTGTATCAACCTGGTTTGTGAAAAGTGTCAGAACAATATACGAGAAAATGAATGAATAAAACTGCAAAATGTTAATTCTACCTTTGGTGACTATAGAAATGAAACTCAATGGTGTAATGGCTCGCAGAAGAATCCAAGGGATGTCATTGATAATGTGGGAACAGCGACCCCAAAACCTCCTGTATGGTGTATTCTTGATCTGTGGAGATAGAGCCTGACCAGGAATTCCTTCTAAAGCTGTTGAAGGACTGTGTATTTTGGGACTATTAACTCTCTTAACGCCCAATGTATAATAGATAATAGATCACAGAAGAGCAAGACGAGAAAAACACTTTTTGCGTGTATATGAGTCAAAATGTGATGATAATGTAGATTTTTGGGGTTCAAGGTTAAGGGTTTTAGAATCTCTTGTATCTGGTGTTGGCACAGCTAAAAGCTTTAAATATTTTAGAAAATTAGGATGCTGACTAGTTAAGCAAACTAACAGAACTTAAAAGGCTTTAAGTGGACTTTTTCTAGATGTACATTCTGTAAGACATGCCACATGGCAGAGTGGGGTCGCGATAGATTTTTTGTTATTAGCTCAAGGACATGGGTGTGAAGACTTCGATGGGATTTGTTAAATAAATTGATTAGTGGTTGAGGGTTTCTAGGATGGTTGTTATCAGTAGTGAAAACAGGACTGATCATTTTGATGGTTGTTGTGGTTGTGTTACTAATGTTGCCATGCATGATTTCTCTGCTGCAAAGGGCCCTGCAGTGGACAATGAGGGCAGCATTTTTAGCAAAAATAAAAAAAGGGGGAATTGTGGGAAACTGCAGCGGGTCTGTGGAATCCTTGACAGAAAATATGAGAGTAGAGATCAGCCTTGAGATATTAAGATTTACCCTTGAGAAGGATGGGAGTAAAAGAGTATCCGGAGAGAGGAGAGATGTACCCGTGAGAAAGAAGGGGATAGAAGAATAACATGGATGATAGAAAAATTAACCAATGAGATGTCAGTGCTGAAACTTGTAACCAATATTGAAAAGACACATGAACTGGTAGAATTGTATGAAAATGCACTTGTAGCAATAAATGGCATCTATTACTTTCATCTTGAAAGAACTTGGTCCATGTCGTTTGAACGCTTCAACCGCGAACCTTTGCTCTTGAAAGGATGTCATCAGGTGGGTGTTTCGGTGTAATACGCTGAAAACCAGACCAGTAATAGTGAAATATGCCCATGATATGCATAATCCCCGCCCCAAAGCACCATGACTCAGCCTAAGGAGACCTGCAGCTTATTTTTTTGTACTGCCTGCAGATTGTGGAAGTACAGTATAAAAACCATTCTTATGGAGAGATCTTCGTATTTTAGGCTTAGTCTAAATGTCTCAAGTAGCTGGGGTTTTTGCTTGGGCCTAATCCATACGGTTTTATGGCTTTCCTCCTAGTCTGAAGAAGAATGTGCTAGAAACTATAAAGCCAAAAAATGTCTTGCAGCCTAGGCTTGCCTTGCCTGTCCTTGCCTGTCCTTGCCTTGCCTTATTTCCTCCTCATCCTGTTCTCTGTCCCATTCTCTCTCGTTAAACCCTCGTCTGGCTGCATGTCTCTTCGTTCCTTTTCTCTCACTCTCCTGCTTCCTGCCTCTTTTATTGCATTTCCTCCATTTCACTCCTGCAGCCCAACACTACTTTTTATTCTTCCTTCCCTTTCTCCTGCTCACTTCGCTTTCTCCCTATGTCCCATATCGTTCCTCTCGACTTCTCTGTTGGAGACTTGGGACAAAACTGGCCCCACGTCTGGGAATGCTTTGACAAGTTTTCAGAGGCCTGGCAGGTGACAGCAGGGACAGCAGGCAGTGACAGGTCCGGGGCTGACAGGCTCCCCATCCCCTAGGGGGCGCTTGGCTGCCACACCCAGATGACATAGAACCTTTGTCACAATGCCTGCTAGCGTGGCGAGGATGCGGTGACTCTGCGGGTGACAGGGACACTGCAGGACTTGGTCTCAGCTCAGCAATCTCTTACTTCCCCAAAAAAGCGGAATTCTGCAAATTGCTGCCTTTGCTCTTGAAAGGATGTCATCAGGTGGGTGTTTCTGGTGTAATACACGGAAAACCAGAGCAGAAATGGAGAAATATTCCCATGATATGCATGGTCCCTGCCCCACTGCACTATGACTCAGCATAAGGAGATATGCAGCTTATTTTTTTGTACTGTCAGCAGATTGTGGAAGTACAGTATAAAAACCATCCTTATGGAGAGATCTTCGTATTTTAGGCTTAGTCTAAGTATCTCAAGTAGCTGGGTTTTTTTTCTTGGGCCTAATCCATACGGTCTTGTGGATTTCCTCCTTGTCTGAAGACGAATGTGCTAGAAACTACAAAGCAAAAAAATGTCCTGCAGCCGAGCCTTGCCTTCTCTGTCCTTGTCGGTCCTTCCCTTGCCTTATTTCCTTCTCATCCTGTTCTCTGTCCCATCCTCTCTCACTAACCCCCTGCCTGGCTGCATGTCTCTTCTTTCCTTTTCTCTCATTCTCTTCCTTCCTGCCTATTTTCCTGCAATTCCTCCATCTCACTCCTGCAGCCCAACACTACTTCTTATTCTTCCTTCCCTTTGTTCTGCTCCCTTCGCTTTCTCCCTCTGTCCCACATGATTCTTCCCGACTTGTCTGCTGGACACTTTGGGCCAAATTGGCCCCAAGTCTTGGCATGGTTTGACCTGTTTTCAGAGGCCTGGCTAGTGAGAGCAGGGAGAGCAGGCAGTGACAGGCCCGGGGCTGACAGGCTCCCCATCACCTAGGGTCGCCTTGCTGCCACACCCAGCTGACATAGAACCTTTGTCACAATGCCTGCTATCTTGGAGAGGATGCAGTGACGCTGCAGGTGACAGGGACACTGCAGGACTTGGTGTCAGCTCAGCAATTTCTCACTTCCCCAAAGAAGCGGAATTCTGCAAATTGCTCTTGAAACGATGTCATCAGGTGGGTGTTTTGGTGTCATACTCTGAAAACCAGAGCTGAAATGGTGAAATATTCTCATGATATGTATGGTCCATGCACCAAAGCACCATGACGCAGCCTAAGAGATCTGCAGCTTATTTTTTTGTACTGCCAGCCGATTGTGGAAGCACAGTATAAAAACCAT
This sequence comes from Columba livia, assembly GCF_036013475.1. Taxonomy (NCBI): domain Eukaryota; kingdom Metazoa; phylum Chordata; class Aves; order Columbiformes; family Columbidae; genus Columba; species Columba livia. Next base: position 40,765,696 of record NC_088607.1, on the reverse strand, counting down.
CCTTATGGAGAGATCTGCTAATTTAGGCTTAGTCTAAGTGTCTCAAGTAGCTGGGGTTTTTGCTTGGGCCTAATCCATACGGTCCTATGGCCTTACTCCTAGTCTGAAGACGAATGTGCTAGAAACTATAAAGCGAAAAAATGTCCTGCAGCCTAGCCTTGCTTTGCCTGTCCTTGCCTGTCCTTCCTTTGCCTTATTACCTTCTCATCCTGTTCTCTGTCCCATCCTCTCTCACTAACCCCTCGTCTGGCTGCATGCCTCTTATTTCCTTTTCTCTCACTCTCCTGCTTCCTGCCTCTTTTCTTGCAATTCCTCCATCTCACTCCTGCAGACCAACACTACTTTTTATTCTTCCTTCCCTTTCTCCTGCTCCCTTCGCTTTCTCCCTCTGTCCCATATCTTTCTTCCCAACTTGTCTGTTGGAGAATTTGGGCCAAAATGGCCCCAAGTCTGGGCATGGTTTGACCAATTTTCGGAGGCCTGGATGGTGACAGCAGGGACAGCAGGCAGTGAGAGGCCCGGGGCTGACAGGCTCCCCATCCGCTAGGGGGCGCCTGGCTGCCACACCCAGCTGACATAGAACCTTTGTCATACTGCCCGCTACCGTGGCGAGTATGTGGTGACTCTGCAGGTGACAGGGACACTGCAGGACTTGGTGTCAGCTCAGCAATTTCTCACTTCCCCAAAGAAGCGGAATTCTGCAAATTGCTGCCTTTGCTCTTGAAAGGATATCATCAGGTGGGTGTTTTGGTAACATACACTGAAAACCAGAGCAGAAATGGTGGAATATGCACATGATAAGCATGGTCCCTGCCCCAAACCACCATGACTCAGCCTGAGAGATATGCAGCTTGTGTTTTTGTACAGCCAGCAGATTGTGGAAGCACAGTATAAAAACCATCCTTATGGAGAGATCTGCGTATTTTAGGCTTAGTCTAAGTGTCTCAAGTAGCTGGGGTTTTTGCTTGGGCCTAATCCATACGGTCTTATGGCCTTACTCCTAGTCTGATGATGAATGTGCTAGAAACTATACAGCAAAAAAATGTCCTGCAGCCTAGCCTTGCATTGCCTGTCCTTGCCTGTCCTTCCCTTGCCTTATTTCCTTCTCATCCTGTTTTCTGTCCCATCCTCTCTCACTAACCCCTCGTCTGGCTGCATGACTCCTCTTTCCTTTTCTCTCACTCTCCTGCTTCCTGCCTCTTTTCCTGCAATTCCTCCATCTCACTCCTGAAGCCCAACACTACTTTTTATTCTTCCTTCCCTTTCTCCTGCTCCCTTCGCTTTCTCCCTCTATCCAATATCTTTCTTCACGACTTGTGTGTTGGAGACTTTGGGCCAAATTTGCCCCAAGTCTGGGCATGGTTTGACCAATATTCATAGGCCTGGCTGGTGACAGCAAGGACAGCAGGCAGTGACAGGCCCGGGGCTGACATGCTCCCCATCCCCTAGGGGGCGCCTGGCTGCCACACCCAGCTGACATAGAACCTTAGTCACAATGCCCGCTACCGTGGCGAGTATGTGTTGACTCTGCAGGTGACAGGGACACTGCAGGACTTGGTGTCAGCTCAGCAATTTCTCACTTCCCCAAAGAAGCGGAATTCTGCAAATTGCTGCCTTTGCTCTTGAAAGGATATCATCAGGTGCGTGTTTTGGTGTCATACACTGAAAACCAGAGCAGAAACGGTGAAATATACTCATGATATGCATGGTCCCTTCACCAAAGCACCATGACTCAGCCTAAGGAGATCTGCAGCTTATTTTATTGTACTGCCAGCAGATTGTGGAAACACAGTATAAAAACCATCCTTATGGAGAGATCTGCGTATTTTAGGCTTAGTCTAAGGGTCTCAAGTAGCTGGATTTTTTGCTTGGGCCTAATCCATACATTATTATGGCCTTACACCTAGTCTGAAGACGAATGTGCTAGAAACTATAAAGCAAAAAAATGTCCTGCAGCCTAACCTTGCCTTGCCTGTCCTTGCCTGTCCTTGCCTTGCCTTATTACATTATCATCCTGTTCTGTCTCCCATCCTCTCACTAACCCCTCGTCTGTCTGCGTGTCTCTTCCTTCCTTTTCTCTCACTCCCCTGCTTCATGCCTCTTTAATGGCAATTCTTGCATCTCACTCCTGCAGCCCAACACTATTTTTTATTCTTCCTTCCCTTTCTCCTGCTCACTTCGCTTTCTCCCTCTGTCCCATATCTTTCTTCACAACTTGTCTTTTCAAGACTTTGGGGCAAATTTGCCCCAAGTCTGGGCATGGTTTGACCAATTTTCAGAGGCCTGGCTGGTGACAGCAGGGGCAGCAGGCAGTGAGAGGCCCGGGGCTGACAGACTCCCCATCCCCTAGGGGGCGCCTGGCTGCCAAACCCTTCTGACAAAGAACCTTTGTCACAATGCCAGTACTGTGGCTAGGATGCGGTGACTCTGCAGGTGACAGGGACACTGCAGGACTTGGTGTCAGCTCAGCAATTTCTCACTTCCCCAAAGAAGCGGAATTCTGCAAATTGCTGCCTTTGCTCTTGAAAGGATGTCATCCTGTGGGTGTTTTGGTGTCATACACTGAAAACCAGAGCAGAAATGGTGAAATATTCCCATGATATGCATGGTCCCTGCAACAAAGCACCATGACTCAGCCTAAGAGATCTGCAGCTTATTTTTTTGTACTGCCAGCAGATTGTGGAACCACTGTATAAAAACCATCCTTATGGAGATATTTGCATATTTTAGGCTTAGTCTAAGTGTCTCAAGTAGCTGGGGTTTTTGCTTGGGCCTAATCCATACAGTCTTATGGCCTTACTCCTAGTCTGAAGATGAATGTCCTAGAACCTATAAAGCGAAAACATGTCCTGCAGCCTAGCCTTGCTTTGCCTGTCCTTGCCTGTCCTTGCCTTGCCTTATTTCCTTCTCATCCTGTTCTCTGTCCAATCTTCTCTCACTAACCCCTCGTCTGCCTGCATGTCTCGTCTTTCCTTTTCTCTCACTCTCCTGCTTCCTGCCTCTTTTCTTGCAATTCCTCCATCTCACTCCTGCAGCCCAACACTACTTTTTATTCTTCCTTCCCTTTCTCCTGCTCCCTTCGCTTTCTCCCTCTGTCCCATATCTTTCTTCCCAACATGTCTGTTGGAGACTTTGGGCCAAATTGGCCCCAAGTCTGGGCATGGTTTGACCAATTTTCAGAGGCCTGGCAGGTGACAGCAGGGACAGCAGGCAGTGACAGGCTCGGGGCTGACAGGCTCCCCATCCCCTAGGGGGCACCTGGCTGCCACACCCATCTGACATAGAACCTTTGTTACAATGCCTGCTACCGTGGCGAGTATGTGGTGACTCTGCAGGTGACAGGGACACTGCAGGACTTGGTGTCAGCTCAGCAATTTCTCATTTCCCCAAAGAAGCGGAATTCTGCAAATTGCTGCCTTTGCTCTTGAAAGGATGTCATCCCATGGGTGTTTTGGTAACATACTCTGAAAACCAGAGCAGAAATGGTGAAATATTCCCATGATAAGCATGGTCCCTGCACCAAAGCACCATGACTCAGCCTAAGGATATCTGCAGCTTATTTTTTTGTACTGCCAGCAGATTGTGGAAGCACAGTATAAAAACCATCATTATGCAGACATCTTCCTATTTTAGGCTTAGTCTAAGTGTCTCAAGTAGCTGGGGTTTTTGCTTGGGCCTAATCCATAGAGTTTTATATCCTTAGTCCTAGTCTGAAGATGAAAGTGCTCGAAACTATAAAGCAAAAAAATGTCCTGCAGCCTAGCCTTGCTTTGCCTGTCCTTGCCTGTTCTTGCCTTGCCTTATTTCCTTCTCATCCTGTTCTCTGTCCAGTCTTCTCTCACTAACCCCTCGTCTGCCTTCATGTCTCGTCTTTCCTTTTCTCTCACTCTCCTGCTTCCTGCCTCTTTTCTTGCAAATCCTCCATCTCACTCCTGCAGCCCAACACTACTTTTTATTCTTCCTTCCCTTTCTCCTGCTCCCTTCGCTTTCTCCCTCTGTCCCATATCTTTCTTCCCGACTTGTCTTTTCAAGACCTTGGGCCAAATTTGACCCAAGTCTGGGTATGGTTTGACCAATATTCAGAGGCCTGCCTGGTGACAGCAGGGACAGCAGGTAGTGACAGGCCCGGGGCTGACAGGCTCCCCATCCCCTAGGGGGCGCCTGGCTGCTACACACAGCTGTCATAGAACCTTTGTCACAATGCCCACTACCGTGGCGAGTATGTGGTGACTCTGCAGGTGACAGGGACACTGCAGGACTTGGTGGCAGCTCAGCAGTTTCTCACTTCCCCAAAGAAGCGGAATTCTGCAAATTGCTGCCTTTGCTCTTGAAAGGATATCATCAGGTGGGTGTTTTGGTGTCACACACTGAAAACCAGAGCAGAAATCTGAAATATTCTCATGATATGTATGGCCCATGCACCAAACCACCATGACACAGCCTAAGAGATCTGCAGCTTATGTTTTTGTCCTGCCAGCAGATTGTGGAAGCACAGTATAAAAACCATCCTTATGGAGAGATCTGCGTGTTTTAGGCTTAGTCTAAGTGTCTCAAGTAGCTGGGGTATTTGCTTGGGCCTAATCCATACAGTTTTATGGCCTTAGTCCTTGTCTGAAGATGAAAGTGCTAGAAACTATACAGCAAAAAAATGTCCTGCAGCCTAGCCTTGCTTTGCCTGTCCTTGCCTGTCCTTGCCTTGCCTTAATTCCTTCTCATCCTGTTCTCTGTCCCATCCTCTCTCACTAACCACTCGTCTGGCTGCATGTCTCTTCTTTCCTTTCCTCTCACTCTCCTGCTTCCTGCCTCTTTTCTTGTAATTCCTCCATCTCACTCCTGCAGCCCAACACTACTTTTTATTCTTCCTTCCCTTTCTCCTGTTCCCTTCGCTTTCTCCCTCTATCCCATATCTTTCTTCCCGACTTGTCTTTTCAAGACTTTGGGCCAAATTGGCCCCAAGACTGGGCATGGTTTGACCAATTTTCAGAGGCCTGGCAGGTGACAGCAGGGACAGCAGGCAGTGACAGGCTCGGGGCTGGCAGGCTCCCCATCCCCTAGGGGGCGCCTGGCTGCCACACCCATCTGACAAAGAACCTTTTTCACAATGCCCGCTACCGTGGCGAGTATGTGGTGACTCTGCAGGTGACAGGGACACTGCAGGACTTGGTGGCAGCTCAGCAATTTCTCACTTCCCCAAAGAAGCGGAATTCTGCAAATTGCTGCCTTTGCTCTTGAAAGGATATCATCAGGTGGGTGTTTTGGTGTCATACTCTGAAAACCAGAGCAGAAATGGTGAAATATTCCCATGATATGCATGGTCCCTGCAACAAAGCACCATGACTCAGCCTAAGGAGATCTGCAGCTTATTTTTTTGTACTGCCAGCAGATTGTGGAAGCACAGTATAAAAACCATCCTTATGGAGAGATCTGCGTATTTTAGGCTTAGTCTAAGTGTCTCAAGTAGCTGGGGTTTTTGCTTGGGCCTAATCCATACGGTCTTATGGCCTTACTCCTAGTCTGAAGACGAATGTGCTAGAAACTATAAAGCGAAAAAATGTCCTGCAGCCTAGCCTTGCTTTGCCTGTCCTTGCCTGTCCTTGCCTTGCCTTATTTCCTTCTCATCCTGTTCTCTGTCCCACCCTCTCTCACTAACCCCTCGTCTGGCTGCATGTCTCTTCTTTCATTTTTCTCTCACTCTCCTGCTCCCTGCCTCTTTTCCTGCAATTCCTCCATCTCTCTCCTGCAGCCCAACACTACTTTTTATTCACAGAATCACATAATCACAGAATCACAGAATCGACTGGGTTAGAAAAGACCTCAGCGATCGTCAAGTCCAACTCTTGGTCCAACTCTAGTCCGTTTACTAGATCATGGCACTAAGTGCCATGTCCAATCTCAGTTTAAAAACCTCTAGGGACGGCGAGTCCACTACCTCCCTAGGCAGGCCATTCCAATGCCTGACCACTCTCTCTGTAAAGAATTTCTTTCTAATATCCAGTCTAAATTTCCCCTGGTAGAGTTTAAGCCCATGCCCCCTTGTCCTATTGCTGACTGCCTGGGAGAAGAGACCAATCCCCACCTGGCTATAACTTCCCTTCAGGTAGTTATAGAGAGTGATGAGGTCACCTCTAAGCCTCCTCTTCTCTAGACTAAACAACCCCAGCTCCCTCAGCCTCTCCCCATAGGGCTTGTGTTCAAGTCCCTTCACCAGTCGTGTTGCTCTTCTCTGGACCCGCTCCAGCACTTCAATGTCTTTCCTGAACTGAGAGGCCCAGAACTGAACACAATACTCCAGATGTGGCCTCACCAATGCAGAGTACAGGGGAAGGATCACTTCCCTTGTCCTGCTGACCACGCTATTTTTGATACAGGACAGGATACCGTTGGCCTTCTTGGCCACCTGGGCACACTGTTGGCTCATGTTGAGCTTCCTGTCAATTAGTACCCCCAGGTCCCTTTCTGTCTGACTGCTCTCCAGCCACTCTGTGCCCAGCCTGTAGCGCTGCAGGGGGTTGTTGTGACCAAAGTGCAGCACCCGGCACTTGGCCTTATTGAACTTCATCCCATTGGAATCAGCCCATTTTTCCAGTCTATCCAGATCCCTCTGCAGAGCCCTCCTGCCTTCCAGTAGGTCGACACTCCCTCCCAACTTGCTGTCATCAGCAAATTTGCTGATGATGGTCTCAATCCCCTCATCTAAATCATCAATAAAGATGTTAAACAGGACTGGACCCAACACTGACCCCTGGGGAACACCACTAGTGACTGGCCGCCAGCTGGATGCAGCCCCATTCACCAGCACTCTCTGGGCCCGGCCCTCCAGCCAGTTCTTAACCCAGCGTAGAGTACACTTGTCCAAGCCATGGGCTACCAGCTTTTGCAAGAGTATATTATGGGAGACAGTGTCAAAGGCCTTGCTGAAGTCCAGATAGACCACATCCATGGCTTTCCCCTCATCCACCAGCTGGGTCACCTGATCATAAAAGGAGATCAGGCTGGTCAGACAGGACTTGCCCCTCCTAAACCCATGCTGGCTGGGTCTGATCCCTTGTCCATCCTGAAGGTGCTGTGTGATTCCACTCAGGATGATCTGCTCCATAACCCTGCCAGGCACCGAGGTCAGACTGACAGGCCTGTAGTTGCCAGGGTCAGCTCTGCAGCCCTTTTTGTGGACTGGGGTAACATTGGCCAATTTTCAATCATATGGGACCTCCCCAGTGAGCCAGGACTGTTGGAAGATTATGGAGAGCGGCTTGGCAAGTTCTTCTGCTAGCTCCCTCATCACCCTCGGATGGATCCCATCTGGTCCCATAGACTTGTGAGGATCCAGATGGCTCAGTAAATCACCAACTATTTCCTCCTGGAATACAAGGGGCCTATTTGGCTTCCTATCTCTGTCAACCACCTCCAGAGATGAGTTGTCCTGAGGGCCACCTGTCTCACTGGTAAAAACTGAGGCAAAGTAGGTATTAAGTACCTCAGCTTTCTCCTCATCTTTGTTAACTATATTTCCTTCAGAGTCCAACAGAGAATGGAGGTTTTCCTTGCCCCTCCTTTTGTTATTAACATATTTGAAGAAGGACTTTTTATTATCCCTGACAGAATTGGCCAAGTTAACTTCAAATTGCACTTTTGTTTCCCTGATCTTTTTTCTGCATGATCTAGCTATTTCCATAAATCCTTCATAAGTAGCCAGGCCTTTTTTCCACAGTCGGTAAAGTCTCTTTTTATTTCTGATTTCATTCAGAATCTCCCTGTTTAGCCAAGCCGGTTGTCTTCCCCGCCGGCTAGCCTTTCGGCACACTGGTATAGCCTGTTCCTGTGCACTCAAAACCACCTGCTTGAAGCATGTCCAACCCTCCTGGGCCCCCTTGTTTTTAAGCATTGTTTCCCAGGGTATGCTCTGAACTAGACTTCTGAATAGGCAAAAATCTGCCCTCGGGAAGTCCAGCATAGAGTTTTTGTTAATGGTTCTCCCTGCATCTCTGAGTACTGAAAATTCTATTATTTCATGGTTGCTATGCCCCAGGCGGCCTCCAACCACTACATCTCCCACCAGCCCTTCTCTGTTTGTAAACAGTAGGTCTAGCGGGGTCTTGCCCCTGGTGGGCTCATTTACCAGCTGATGAAGGAAATTGTCCTCTATACACTCTAGGAACTTCCTAGACTGCCTCTTCTGTGCAGTATTGACCTCCCAGCAGATATCCGGCAGGTTAAAGTCACCCACAAGAAAAAGGGCCATCGATTTTGAGACATCTGCCAGCTGCTTGTAGAATAATTCATCTCCTTCATTGTCCTGGTTGCGCGGTCTATAACAGACACCCACGAGGATGTCAGCCTTGTTGGACTTCCCCCTGATTCTGGTCCACAGGAACTCAAACCTGCATACTGACCTCAAGTTTAACAGAGTCGAGTGACTCTCTAACATATAAAGCCACCCCTCCACCTCTCCTACCCTACCTATCTTTTCTGAAGAGCTTGTAGCCACACATAGCAGCACTCCAGTCATATGAGTCATCCCACCATGTTTCTGTGATGGCAACTATGTCATAGCTTTCCTGCTACACGATGGCTTCCAGCTTCTCTTGTTAGTTGCCCATACTGCATGCATTAGTGTACATGCACGTCAAGTGGGCTGCTGATTTCCCTCTTAATTCGGGGATTCCATTCTTCCTTCCCTTTCTCCTGCTCCCTTCGCTTTCTCCCTCTGTCCCATATCTTTCTTCCCGACTTGTCTTTTAAAGACTTTGGGCCAAATTGGCCCCAAGTCTGGGCATGGTTTGACCAATTTTCAGAGGCCTGGCTGGTGACAGCAGGGACAGCAGGCAGTGACAGGCCCAGGGCTGGCAGGCTCCCCATCCCCTAGGGGGCGCCTGGCTGCCACACCCATCTGACAAAGAACCTTTTTCACAATGCCCGCTACCGTGGCGAGGATGCGGTGGCTCTGCAGGTGACAGGGACACTGCAGGACTTGGTGTCAGCTCAGCAATTTCTCACTTCTCCAAAGAAGCGGAATTCTGCAAATTGCTGCCTTTGCTCTTGAAAGGATGTCATCAGGTGGGTGTTTTGGTGTCATACACTGAAAACCAGAGCAGAAATAGTGAAATATTCCATGATATGCATGGGCCCTTCACCAAAGCACCATGACTCAGCCTAAGGAGATCTGCAGCTTATTTTTTTGTACTGCCAGCAGATTGTGGAATACTGTATAAAAAACATCCTTATAGAGAGATCTTCGTATTTTAAGCTTAGTCTAAGTGTCTCAAGTAGCTAGGGTTTTTGCTTGGGCCTAATCCATACGGTCTTATGGCTTTCCTCCTGATCTGAAGACGAATGTGCTAGAAACTACAAAGCAAAAAGATGTCCTGCAGCCTAGACTTGCCTTGCCTGTCCTTGCCTTGCCTTATTTCCTTCTCATCCTGTTCTCTGTCCCATCCTCTCTCACTAACCCCTCGTCTGGCTGCATGTCTCCTCTTTCCTTTTCTCTCACTCTCCTGCTTCCTGCCTCTTTTCTTGCAATTCCTCCATCTCACTTCTGCAGCCCAACACTTCTTTTTATTCTTCCTTCCCTTTCTCCTGCTCCCTTCGCTTTCTCCCTCTGTCCCACATCTTTCTTCCCGACTTGTCTTTTCAAGACTTTGGGCCAAATTGGATCCACGTCTGGGCATGGTTTGACAAGTTTTCAGAGGCCTGGCTGGTGACAGCAGGGACAGCAGGCAGTGACAGGCCCAGGGCTGACAGGCTCCCCATCCCCTAGGGGGCGCCTGGCTGCCAAACCCTTCTGACAAAGAACCTTTGTCACAATGCCAGTACTGTGGCTAGGATGCGGTGACACTGCAGGTGACAGGGACAATGCAGGACTTGGTGTCAGCTCCGTCCCCTAGGGGACGCCTGGCTGCCACACCCAGCTGACATAGAACCTTTGTCACAATGCCCACTACCGTGTGAGGATGCGGTGACTCTGCAGGTGACAGGGACACTGCAGGACTTGGTGTCAGCTCAGCAATTTCTCAGTTCCCCAAAGAAGCGGAATTCTGCAAATTGCTGCCTTTGCTCTTGAAAGGATGTCATCAGGTGGGTGCTTTGGTGTCATACTCTGAAAACCAGAGCAGAAATGGTGAAATATTCCCATGATATGCATGGTTCATGCACCAAAGCACCATGACTCAGCCTAAGGAGATCTGCAGCTTATTTTTTCTGTACTCCCAGTTGATTGTGGAAATACAGTATAAAAAACATCCTTATGGAGAGATCTGCCTATTTTAGGCTTAGTCTAAGTGTCTCAAGTAGCTGGGGTTTTTGCTTGGGCCATTCCATAAGGTATTATGGCTTTCCTCCTCGTCTGAAGACAAATGTGCTGGAAACTAAAGAGCAAAAAATGTCCTGCAGCCTAGCCTTGCTTGGCCTGTCCTTGCCTGTCCTGCCTTGCCTTATTTACTTCTCATCCTGTTCTCTGTCCCATCCTCTCTCACTAACCCCTCGTCTGGCTGCATGTCTCGTCTTTCCTTTTCTCTCACTCTCCTGCTTCCTGCCCCTTTTCTTGCATTTCCTCCATCTCACTCCTGCAGCCCAACACTACTTTCTATTCTTCCTTCCCTTTCTCCTGCTCCCTTCGCTTTCTCCCTCTGTCCCATATCTTTCTTCCTGACTTGTCTTTTCAAGACTTTGGGCCAAATTGGCCCCATGTCTGGGCATGGTTTGACCAGTTTTCAGTGCCCTGGCTGGTGACAGCGGGGACAGCAGGCAGTGACAGGCCCGGGGCTGACATGCTCCCCATCCCCTAGGGGGCGCTCGTCTGCTACACCCATCTGACATAGAACCTTTGTCACAATGCCCGCTACCGTGGTGAGGATGCGGTGACTCTGCAGGTGACAGGGACACTGCAGGACTTGCTGTGAGCTCAGCAATTTCTCACTTCCTCTAAGAAGCGGAATTCTGCAAATTGCTGCCTTTGCTCTTGAAAGTTGTCATCAGGTGTGTGTTTTGGTGTAATACACTAAAACCAGAGTAAAAATGGTGAAATATTCCCATGATATGCATGATCCCTACACCAAAGCACCATTACTCAGCCTAAGGAGATCTGCAGCTTATTTTTTTGTACTGCCAGCAGATTGTGAAAGTACAGTATAAAAAACATCCTTATGGAGAGATCTGCGTATTTTAGGCTTAGTCTTAGTGTCTCAAGTAGCTGGGGTTTTTGCTTGGGCCTAATCCATACGGTCTTATGGCTATCCACCACGTCTGAAGACGAATGTGCTAGAAACTATAAAGCAAAAAAATGTCCTGCAGCCTAGCCTTGCCTTGCCTATCCTTGCCTGTCCTTGCCTTGCCTTCTTTCCTTCTCATCCTGTTCTCTGTCCCACCCTCTCTCACTAACCCCTCGTCTGCTTGCATGTCTCTTCTTTCCTTTTCTCTCACTCTCCTGCTTCCTACCTCTTTTCTTTCAATTCCTCCATATCACTCATGCAGCCCAACACTACTTTTTATTCTTCCTTTCCTTTTCTTCTGCTCCCTTCGCTTTCTCCCTCTGCCCCATATCTTTTTTCCAGACTTGTCTCTTGGAGACTTTGGGCCCCTTTGGCCCCAAGTCTGGGCATGGTTTGACCAGTTTTCAGAGGCCTGGCTGGTGACAGCAGGGACAGCAGGCAGTGACAGGCCCGGGGCTGACAGGCTCCCCATCTCCTAGGGGGCGCCTGGCTGCCACACCCAGCTGACACAGAACCTTTGTCACAATGCCCGCTACCGTGGCGAGGATGCGGTGACTCTGCAGGTGACAGGGACACTGCCGGATTTGGTGTCAGCTCAGCAATTTCTCACTTCCCCAAAACAGAGGTATTCTGCAAATCGCAGCCTTTCCTGTTGAAAGGATATCATCAAGTGGGTGTTTTGGTGTCATACTCTGAAAACCAGGGCAGAAATGGTGAAATATTCCCATGATATGCCTGATCCCTGCACCAAAGCACCATGACTCAGCCTAAGGAGATCTGCAGCATATTTTTTCTGTACTGCCAGCAGATTGTGGAAGTACAGTATAAAAACCATCCTTATGGAGAGATCTGCGTATTTTAGGCTTAGTCTAAGTTTCTCAGGTAGCTGAGACACTGTGTGTGTCACAAATCCCTCTTGACATTTTCTGGATCACAAACCCCGTTGGACAGCATGGGTGTCAGAAACCCCACTGAATAGCTTGTGTGTGTCACAAATCCCTTTGGAAAGCATGGGTGTGTCACAAATACCATTGGACAGCGTGTGTGTCACAAACCCCATTGGACAGCGTGTGTGTGACACAATCCCCATTGGACAGCGAGTGTCTTACAAACACCCCTGGACACTGTGTGTGTCACAAATGCCATTGAACAGCGTGTATGTCGCAAACACCATTGGACAGCGTGCGTGTGTCACAAACCCCAATGGAAAGTGTGCGTGTCACAAACCCCATTGGACAGTGTGTGTCACAAACCCCCCGGGCAGCGTGTGTGTCACAATCCTTATTGGACAGCATGTGTGCCTCAAGCCCCATGGGACAGTGTGTGTGTCACAAACCCCATTGGACAGCTTGTGTGTGTCACAAACCCTGATGGACAGCATGTTTGTCACAAACCGCATTGGACAGTTTGTGTGTCACAAACGCCTTTGGACAGCATGTGTGTCTGAAACCCCATTGGACAGTGTGTTTGTCAAAAACCCATTGAACAACCTTGTCTCAAACCCCATTGGACAGCATGTGTATTACAAACGACATTGGACAGCGTGTGTGTCACAAAACCCATGGACAGCGTGTGTGTCACAAACCCCATTGGACAGCCTTTGTGTGTCACCAACCCCGTTGGACAGTGTCTGTGCCAGAAACCCCATTGGACAGTGTGGATGTCACAAACCCCATTGGACCATGTGTGTGTCATCAACAGGATTGGACAGCCTGTGTGTCACAATCCCCATTGGACAGTGTGTGTGTCACAAAACACCTTGGACAGCGTATGTGTCACAAACCCCATTGGAATGTGTGTGTTTCACAACCCCAATTGAATAGTGTGTGTGTCTCACAAAACCCATTGGAGAGTGTGTGTGCCATAAACCCCATTGGACAGCATGTTTTTGTCACAATCCACATTGGACAGCGTGTGTGTCACAAAAGGCATGGGACAGCGTGTGTGTCACAAACCCCAGGGGACACTGTGTGTGTCACAAACCCCATTGTACAGCATGTGTGTCACAAACCCCATTGGACAGTGTGTGTGTCACAAACCCCACTGGAGAGCGTGTCTGTGTCACAAACACCATTGGACAGTGTGTGTGTGCCATAAACCCTATTGGACAGCGTGCATGTCACAATCCCCATTGGACAGCGTGTGTGTCTCAAACCCACCTGGACAGTGTGTGTGTCACAAACCCCCCTGGACAGTGTCTGTGTCACAAACAGCATTTCACAGCGTGTGTGTCTACAAACGCCATTGGACAGCGATTGTGTGTCACAACCCCATTAGATTGTGCGTGTGTCACTAAACCCATTATACAGCGTTTGTGTCACAAATCCCATTGGACAGTGTGTGTGTCACAAACCCCATTTGACAGCGTGTGTGTCACAAACACAATTGGACAGCGAGTGTGTGTCCCAAAACCCATTAAACAGTGTGTGTGTCACAAAACGCTTTGGACAGCATGTGTGTCATAAAACCCATTGGAATGTGTGTGTCACAAACCCCATTGTACAGCGCGTGTGTGTCATAAACCCTATTGGAAAGCTTGTGTGTCAGAAACCCCATTGGATAGAGTATGTGTGGCATAAACCCCATTGGACAGCATGTGTGTGTCACAAACCCATTTGCACAGTGTGTGTGCCATAAACCCCTTTGGACAGCGTGTGTGAGTCACAATCCCTATTGAACAGCCTGTGTGTCACAATCCCCATTTGACAGCCTCTGTGTCTCAAACACCATTGAACAGCGTGTGTGTCTCAAACCCCCCTGGACAGTGTGTGTGTCACAAACACCCCTTGACAGTTTCTGTGTCACAAATGCCATTGCACAACGTGTGTGTCGCAATCCTCTTTGGACACCGTGTGTGTGTCGAGGGTTAAGATTGCGGGGTGACAATAAAACCCTGGCAGATGTATTGTTAACCCCCTCTCCCCGCCCCCGCTTCCCCCTCCCTCTCCCTGCTTTCCACTAAGGAGAGGCAATTGGGAGGAAAAGAAGGACAGAGTGAAGAGAGTTGGAAAAAATTAAAGATGTTTTACTAATGATACTAATAAGAATAGAGAAAATAATACAAAATGTACAAAACCAATCTTGAAAGTCTCAGCAACTGCAGAGCCGGCAACCAAAGTCCTGGATTAGACTCTGCAGCCAACCGGAGCTGGATTCAGTCTCTCACTAGGCCTCAGTTCGCAGGGACGACTAGCAAGGTCCTCTTCTAATGTCGGCCATGAGCAGAAGGGAAAAAGGCAAAAGGGGAAAAACGAACGAGATCCTTGTGATCTCCCACTTTTATATGAAGTATTCAAGTGAATGGAATGTTATACACAGTTGGTCAGTTTCTTGGTCTCTTTCTTCTCGTCGCCCCTCTCGCGAGATGTCCATCCGTGCTTATCAATAAGTTTGCATTCCATTGCTAGGTTTACCAAAACATGTGTCTGGTTCTCCAGGAAAATGCAGTTAATATGAAGGCTTTAGCTGACAGGCAAATTCACTGAAAGAGATACTTGTTTTTAACTAAACCAGGACATTCCACCCCTTATAATATGCCATTCACTGAATGCTTAAACCTTATCAATACAATCTATCAATATAATCTAATTAATCACTACAACTATATATCTATATATACATATGTACATATATACACAGGAGTAATTAATCAGTGGACCATCCTTTAAAAAGTTCATTAAGTTCGTTTTGTCACGACAGTCTCCCAGGGCAGGAAAAATGGTACAAGTGCATCTCATTACCACTGTCTGTGGGTTAAAGATATCAACTTCGAAGAAGTTGTCAGGCGCCACTCGAAGAAGCTAGCTCTGGTTTCATCATCATTGTCTTGATCTGGAAGACACTTATTAAACACTGTTAGCATGGCAATTCACATCATGCAGTTCAGTATTGAATATTTTCACCTAAACTCAAATCCCCTTGAGGTACACACCGAACTTCTCCATCCTTAAGCATCACCCACCAGGTGCTGCCAGGTCCCTGGGCAAAAACAATCCCACGAATGGGCTTGCCTTTGCCTGAGGCAGGAGTAACCCAGACTGCCTTTCCTAACATGTTTTTCATGTGTACTACAGGGACTTTATCTCCTTCTACAGTCCGTAGAATTTCTGATTGGGCAGGCCCGGCTCGATTGGTTGATCCCCGGGTGTTGACCAACCAAGTGGCTTTTGCTAAATGTGAGTCCCAATTTTTAAAGGTTCCACCACCAAGTGCCTTTAGTGTAGTTTTTAGCAAACCATTGTACCTTTCAATTTTCCCAGAGGCTGGTGCATGATATAGAATATGATATACCCACTCAATACCATGTTCTTTGGCCCAATTGTCTATAAGACTGTTTTTGAAATGAGTACCGTTGTCTGATTCAATTCTTTCTGGCGTACCGTGTCGCCAAAGGACTTGCTTTTCAAGGCCCAAGATAGGAAATTGAGTCTGTCCCAAACCGCAATGGGCAGCGTGTTTGTCACACACACCATTGGACAGCATGTGTGTCACAACCAACATTGGACAGCGTGTGTGTGTCACAATCCCCATTGGACAGTGTGTGTGTTTCACAAACCCCATTGGACAGCGTGTCTGTCACAATCTCCATTGGAATGTGTGTGGGTCACAAAAACCTCTGGACAGCGTGTGTGTCACAATCCCCACTGGACAGCGTGTGTGTCACAAACCCCCCTGGAAAGTGTGTGTGTAACAAACCCCATTGGGAAGCATCTGTGTAACAAACCCCATTGGACAGCGTGTGTTTCACAAACACTATTGGACAGTTTGTGTGTCACCAACCCCATTGGACAGAGTTTGTGTGAGTCACAATCCCCATTGGACAGTGTGTGTGTCACAAATCCCATTGGACACAGGGTGTGTCACAAACCCCCCTGTACAGTGTGTGTGTCACAATCCCCATTGGACTGTGTGTGTGTCAAAAGCCCCATTGCACAGAGTGTGTGTGTCACAAAAACCATTGGACAGCCTATGTGCCACAAACCCCATTGGACAGTGTGTGTGTCACAAACACCCCTGTACAATGTGTGTGTCACAAACCACTTTGGACAGCGTGCGTGTCACAAAGAGCATGGGACAGCTTGTGTCTGTCACAATCCGTATTGGACAGTGTGTTTGTCACAAACCCCATTAGACAGTGTGTGTGTCAGAAATCCCATTGCACAGCGTGTGTGTAACAAAACACATTGGATAGCGTGTATTTGTCACCAACCCCATTGGACAGTGTGTGTATCACAAACCCCATTGTATAGCGTGTGTTTGTCACAAACCCCATTGGACATAGTGTGTGTCACAACCCCCATTGGACAGAGTGCATGTGTCAGAAACCCCATTGGACAACGTGTGTCATCACAACCCCCACTGGACAGAGTGTGTGTGTCGCAAACCCCATTGGACAGTGTGTGTGTCACAAACCCTCCTGAACAGTGTGTGTGTCACAAAACACAATGGACAGCGTGCGTGTCACAAACACCATTGGACAGCGCGTGAGTGTCACAAAATCCATTAGACTGTGTGTGTCACAAACCCCATTAGACAGCGTGTGTGTCACAAACCCCCCTGGACAGCGTGTGTGTCACAAAACCCATTGTATAGCGTGTCTGTGTCACAAACCCTATTGAAAAGTTTGGGTGTTCACAAATCCCACTGGACAGCATATGTGTCACGAACCCCATTGGACACCGTGTGTGTCACAAGCCCCATTGGACTGAGTGTGTGTGTCAGAAACCCCATTGGACAACTTGTGTGTCACTAACCCCATTTTACAGTGTGTGTGTCACAAACCCCTCTGTACAGCGTTTGTGTCACAAACCCCCCTGGACACTGTGTGTGTCACAAACCTCATTGGACAGCGTGTATGACACAAACCCCTTTGGAAAGTGTGTGTGTCCCAAACCGCAATATTCAGCGTGTGTGTCACAAACACCATTGGTCAGCATGCGTATCACAAACACCATTGGACAGCGTGTGTGTATCACAATTCCCATTGGACAGCGTGTGTGTCACAAACGCCATTGGAAACTTTGTGTGTCACAGACCCCATTGGAGAGCGTGTGTGTTACAAACGCCATTGGACAGCGTGTGTGTCACAAACCCCATTGGACAGCATGCGTGTGAAAAAACCCATGGGACAGCCTGTGTGTGTCACAAACCCCATTGGACAGTCTGTGTGTCTCAAACCCCCCTGAACAGTGTGTGTGTCACAAAACACAATGGACAATGTGGGTGTCACAAACACCATTGGACAGCGCGTGAGTGTCACAAAACCCATTAGACAGTGTGTGTGTCACAAAGCCCGTTGCACAGTGTGTTTGTCACAAACCCGCCTTGATAGTGCGTGTGTCACAAACACCATCGGACAGCGTGTGAGTCACAAAACCCTTTGGAAAGTGTGTGTGTCACAAAACCCACTGGACAGTGTGTGGGTCACAAACCCCCCTGTACAGTGTATGTGTCACAAAGCCCATTGGACATTGTGTTTATCGCAAACCCGTCCAGACAGTGTGTGTGTCACAAACCCCTCTAGACAGCGTGTATGTCACAAGCCCCATTGGACAGAGTGTGTGTTTAACAAACCACATTGGACAGCATGTGTGTGGTACAATCCCCATTGGACAATTGAATGTCACAAACCCCTTTGGACAGTGTGTGTGTCAGAAACCACATTGGAAACTGTGTGTGTCACAGACCGCATTAGACAGCGTGTGTGTCACAAACCCCCCTGGACACCGTGTGTGTCACAAATCCCATTGTATAGCGTGTCTGTGTCACAAACCCTATTGAAAAGTTTGGGTGTTCACAAATCCCACTGGACAGCATATGTGTCACGAACCCCATTGGACACCGTGTGTGTCACAAGCCCCATTGGACTCAGTGTGTGTGTCAGAAACCCCATTGGACATCGTGTGTGTCACTAACCCCATTGGACAGTGTGTGTGTCAAAAACCCCACTGTACAGCGTTTGTGTCACAAACCCCCCTGGACACGGTGTGTGACACAAACCCCATTGGACAGCGTGTATGACACAAACCCCTTTGGAAAGTGTGTGTGTCCCAAACCGCAATATTCAGCGTGTGTGTCACAAACACCACTGGTCAGCATGTGTATCACAAACACCATTGGACAGCGTGTGTATATCACAATCCCCATTGGACAGCGTGTGTGTATCACAATCCCCATTGGATAGCGTGTGTATGTCCCAATCCCCATTGGACAGCGTGTGTGTCAGAAACCCCATTGGACAGAGTGTGTGTGACAAACCCCATTGGACAGACAGTGTGTGTGTCACAAACCCCCCTGGACAGTGCGGGTGTCACAAACCCCATTTGACAGCGTGTGTGTCAGAATCACCTTTGGAGAGCGTGGGTGTGTCACAAACCCCTTAGACAGTCTGTGTGTCACAAAACCCATTGGACAGCGTGTGTGTCACAAACCACTTTGGAAAGTCTGTGTGTCACAAATCCCATTGTATAGCGTGTGTATGTCACAAACCCTATTGGACACAGTGCTTGTCATGAACCCCATGGGACAGCGCCCGTTTCTCAAACCCCATTGGACAGCGTGTGTGTCACAATCCCCATCGGACAGAGTGTGTTTCACAAATCCCATTTGACAGCGTGTGTGTCACAAACCCCACTGGACAGTGTGTGTGTCACAAATCCCATTGGACAGCGTGTGTGTCACAAACCCCTTTGAACGGTGTGTGTGTCACAAACCCCTCTGAACAGCGTGTGTGTCACAAACAACCCGGAGAGTCTCTGAGTCACAAACCCCTCGAGACATTGCGTGTGTCACAAACCCCATTGGACAGCATGTGTGTCACAAACCCCATGTTACAGCGTGTGTGTGTCACAATACACATTGGACAGCGTGTGTGTCACAAGCCTAGTTGGACAGAGTGTGTGTGTCACTAACCCATTAGACAGGGTGTGTGTGTAACAATGCCCATTGGAGAGTTGTGTGTCACAACCCCATTGAACAGAGTGTGTGTGAGAAACCCCATTAATCAGTGTGTGTGTCACAATCCCCCCTGGACAGTGTGTATGGCACAAACCCCATTGGAAACTTTGTGTGTCACAGACCCCTTTGGATAGAGTGTGTGTAACAAACCCCCCTGTACAGTGTGTGTATCACATGCCCCATTGGACAGATTGTGTGTTTCACAAAACCCATTGGAGAGCGTGTGTGTTACAAACCCCATTGGACAGTGTGTGTGTCACAAACCCCATTGGACAGCATGTGTGTGAAAAAACCCATGGGACAGCGTGTGTGTGTCATAATCCCCATTGGACAGTGTGTGCCTCACAAAACTTTCTGGACAGCGTGTATGTGTCGCAGTCCCCATTGAACAGAGTGTGTGTGACAAACTCCATTGGACAGCGTATGTGTCACAAACCCCATTGGACAGTTTGTTTGTCAACAACCCCATTGGACAGAGTTTGTGTGTGTCACAATCCGCCTTGGACAGTGTGTGTGTCACAATCCCCATTGGATAGCGTGTGTGTGTCGAAAACCCCATTGGACAGCGTGTGTGTGTCAAACCCCTTTGGAGAGTGTGTGTGTCACAAACCCCATTGGACAGTGTGTGTGTCACAATCCCCATTGGACAGTGTGTGTGTCACAAACCCCTCTGGACAGCGTGTGTTTCACAAACACCCCTGGAGATTGTCTGTGTCACAAACCCCATTGGATAGCGTATGTGTCACAAACCAAATTGGAGAGCGTGTGTGTCACAAACCCCCCTGGACAGTGCGGGTGTCACAAACCCCATTGGACATCGTGTGAGTCACAAACCACATTGGAAAGTGTGTGTGTCACAAACCCCGTTGTATAGCATATGTATGTCACAAACCCTATTGGACAGAGTGTTTGTCATGAACCCCATGGGACATCATCCGTGTCTCAAACCCCATTGGACAGCGTGTGAGTGTCACAATCCCCATCGGACAGAGTGTGTTTCACAAACCCAATTCTGCAGCGTCTTTGTCACAAACCACCCTGGAGAGTGTGTATGTCACAAATCCCATTGGGCAGCGTGTGTGTTAAAAACCCCATTGGACAGCGTGTGTGTGTCACAAACCCATTGGACAGTGTGTGTGTCGCAAACCCCTCTGGACAGCGTGTGTGTAACAAACAACCCTGGAGAGTCTCTGAGTCACAACCCACTCAGGACAATGTGTGTGTCACAAACCCCATTTGACAGCATGCGTGTCACAAACCCCATGTTACAGCGTGTGTGTGTCACAATGCCCATTGGAGAGTTTTGTGTCACAAATCCCATTGGATAGAGAGTGTGTGAGAAACCCCATTAATCAGTGTGTGTGTCACAAGCCCCCCTGGACAGTGTGTATGTCACAAACCCCATTGTAAACTTTGTGTGTCACACACCCCATTGGATAGAGTGTGTGTAACAAACCCCCCTGTACAGTGTGGGTGTCACAAGCCCCATTGGACAGATTGTGTGTGTCACAAAACCCATTGGAGAGCGTGTGTGTTACAAACCCCATTGGACAGTGTGTGTGTCACAAACCCCATTGGACAGCATGCGTGTGAAAAAACCCATGGGACAGCGTGTGTGTGTAACAATCCCCATTGGACAGTGTGTGTGTCACAAACCTCTCTGGACAGCGTGTGTGTGTCACAATCCCCATTGAACAGAGTATGTGTGACAAACTCCATTGGACAGCGTAAGTGTCACAAACCCCATTGGACAGTTTGTTTGTCAACAATCCCATTGGACAGTGTTTGTGTCACAACCCCCATTGGATAGCGTGTGTGTATCGCAAACCCAATTGGACAGCGTGTGTGTGTCAAAACCACTTTGGAGTGTGTGTGTGTCACAAACACCATTGGACATGGTGTGTGTGTCACAATAACCATTGGACAGTGTGTGTGTCACAAATCCCTCTGGACAGCGTGTGTTCAACAAACACCCCTGGAGATTATCTGAGTCACAAACCCCATTGGACAGCGTGTGTGTCACATTCCCCATTGGACAGAGTGTGTGTGGTTTGTCACAAACCCCATTTGACAGCGTGTGTGTCATAAACCCCATTGGACAGTGTGTGTGTCACAATACCCATTGGACAGTGTGTGTTTCACAAACCCCTCTGGACAGCTTGTGTTTCACAAACACCCCTGGAGATTATCTGAGTCACAAACCCCATTGGACAGCGTGTGTGTCACAAAGCAAATTGGACAGCGTGTGTGTCACAAACCCCCCTGGACAGTGTGTGTGTTACAAACCCCATTGGACAGAGTGTTCTTTACAAACATCCCTATACAGCGTGTGTGACATAAACCCCATTACACAGCGTGTGTATGTCACAATCCGCATTGGACAGTGTGTGTGTGTCACAATCCCCATTGGACAGTTTGTGTGACACAAACCCCATTGGATAGCGTGTGTGTGTCACAAACCCCTTTGGATAGCATGTGTGTCGCAAAACCCATTGGACACCGTGTGTGTCAGAAACACCATTGGAAAGTGTGTGTGTCACAAACCCCATAGGATAGCGTGTGTATGTCACAAACCCCACTGGAAAGTGTTTGTGTCACAAACACCATTGGATAGCGTGTGTGTGTCACAAACACTATTGGACAGTGTGTGGTTCAAGAAGCCCGTTAGACAGCGTGTGTTTCACAAGCCCCATTGGAAAGAGTGTGTTTGAGAAACCCCATTGGACAGTGTGTGTGTCAAAAACCCCATTGGACAGTGTGTGTGTCACAATCCTCATTGTACAATGTGTCTGTCCCAAACCCCATTGGACAGCATGCGTGTCACAAACCCCATGGGACAGCGTGTGTGTATCACAATCCCCATCGGACAGCGTGTTTTTCACAAACACCATTAAACAGCATGCATGTCACAAACAACATTGGACAGCGTGTGTATGTCACAATCCCCATTGGACAGTGTGTGTGTGTCACAAACCCCATTGGACAGAGTGCGTGTCACAAACCCCATGTGACAGCATGTGTGTCAGAAACCCAATTGGATTGCGTGTGTTTGCCACAAACCCTATTGGAATGTGTGTATGTCACAAACCCCATTGGACAGCGTGTGTGTCACGAACCTCATTGGACAGCGTGTCTGTCACATTCCCCATTGGACAGAGTGTGTGTGGTTTGTCACAAACCCCATTTGACAGCGTGTATGTCACAAACCCCATTGGACAGTGTGTGTGTCACAAACCCCACTGGACAGCGTGTGTGTGTCACAAACCCCATTAGAAAGTGTGTGTGTCGTATACTCAATTTGATAGTGTGTGTGTCAGAAACCCCATTGGACAGTGTGCGTGTCACAAACCCCACTAGACGGCCTGTGTGTCACAACCCCCATTTGACCGAGTGTGTGTGTCACAAACCCCATTGGACAGCTTGTGTGTCACAAACCCCATTGGACAGAGTGTGTGTGACAAACCCCATTGGACAGTGCGTGTGTCAGAAACCCCATTGGACAGTGTGTATATCACAAATCCCATTGGACAGCATGCATTTCACAAACCCCATGGGACAGCGTGTGTGTGTCACAAACCCCATTTGAACAGCGTGTGTGTCAGAAACCCCATTTGACAGCGTGTGTGTCAGAAACCTCATTGTAAAGTGTTTATGTCACAAATCCCATTGGATACCATGTGTGTGTCACAAACCCTTTTGGACAGTGTGTGTGTCGCAAACACCACTGGACAGCGTGTGTGTCACAAGCCCCATTGGACAGAGTGAGCAAGTCACAAACCTCATTGGACAGCGTGTGTGTCACAAACCCCTTTGGACAGCATGCGTGTCAAAATCCCGATGGGACAGCGTGTGTGTGTCACAATCCCCATTGGACAGCGTGTGTGTCACAATCCCCATTGGACAGCATGTTTGTCACAAACCCCATTTTACAGCGTGTGTGTCACAACGCCTCTTGGAAAGTGTGTGTGTTACAAACTCCATTGTATAGCATGTGTGTGTCACAAAGCCTATTGGACAGTGTGTGTGTCACAGACCCCACTGGACACTGTGTGTGTCACCAACCCCTTTGGACAGTGTGTGTGTGTCACAGTACCCATTAGACACTGTGTGTGTCACAAACCCCCGTGGAGACTGTGTATGTCACAAACCCCATTGGACAGCGTGTGTGACACAAACCACTATGGAAAGTGTGTGTGTCCCAAACCGCAATGGACAGCCTGTTTGTCACAAACACCATTGGAAAGCATGCCTGTCACAAACAACATTGGACAGCATGTGTCTGTCGCAATCTCCATTGGACAGCGTGTGTGTCACAAACCCCATTGGACAGAGTGTGTGTCACAGAACCCTCTGGACAGCGTATGTGTCACAAGCACCTCTGGAGAGTCTGTGTTTCACAAATCCCATTGGACAGCGTGTGTGTCACAAACTAACCTGGAAAGTGTGTTTGTCACAAACCCCATTGGAAAGCGTGTGTGTCACAAACCGCCCTGGGCATTGTGCATGTCACAAACCCCATTTGACACCGTGTGTTTCACAAACCCCATTTTACAGTGTGTGTGTCACAAACCCCATTGGACAGCGTGTGTGTGTCACAATCCTCATTGGAAAGTGTATGTGTCACAAACAACATTAGTCAGAGTGTGTGTCACAAACCCCATTGGACAGCCTGTGTGTCACAAACACCATTGGACACCGTGTGTGTGTCACAATCCCCATTTGACAGTGTGTGTGTCACAAACAACATTGGACACCGTGCGTATGTCACAGACCCGACTGGAAATTGTGTGTGTCACAAACCACATTGGATAGCGTGTGTGTGTCACAAACCCTATTGGACAGCGTGTATGTCACAAGCCATATTGGACAGGGTGTGTGTAACAAACCCCACTGGACAGCGTGTGTGTGTCACAATACCCATTTTACAGTGTGTGTGTCACAAACCTCGTTGGACAGAATGTGTGTGACAAACCCCATTGGACAGAGTGTGTGTCACAATCCCCATTGGACAGCGTGAGTGTCACAAACTCCCGTGGACACTGTCTGTGTCAAAAACTCCATTTGAACTGCGTGTGTGTTAGAAACCCCATTGGAAAATGTGTGTGTCACAAACCCTACTGGACAGTGTGTGTTTCACAAACGCCACTGGACAGAGTGTTTGTCATGAACCGCATTGGACATCGTGTGTGTCACAAACGCCATTGGACAGCACGCGTGTCACAAACACCATTGGACAGCACGTGTGTGTCACAATCCCCATTGGACAGCATGTGTGTGAAAAAACCCATGGGACAGCGTGTGTGTGTCATAATCCCCATTGGACAGTGTGTGCATCACAAAACTTTCTGGACAGCGTGTATGTGTCGCAGTCCCCATTGAACAGAGTGTGTGTGACAAACTCCATTGGACAGCGTATGTGTCACAAACCCCATTGGACAGTTTGTTTGTCAACAACCCCATTGGACAGAGTTTGTGTGTGTCACAATCCGCCTTGGACAGTGTGTGTGTCACAATCCCCATTGGATAGCGTGTGTGTGTCGAAAACCCCATTGGACAGCGTGTGTGTGTCAAACCCCTTTGGAGAGTGTGTGTGTCACAAACCCCATTGGACAGTGTGTGTGTCACAATCCCCATTGGACAGTGTGTGTGTCACAAACCCCTCTGGACAGCGTGTGTTTCACAAACACCCCTGGAGATTGTCTGTGTCACAAACCCCATTGGATAGCGTATGTGTCACAAACCAAATTGGAGAGCGTGTGTGTCACAAACCCCCCTGGACAGTGCGGGTGTCACAAACCCCATTGGACATCGTGTGAGTCACAAACCACATTGGAAAGTGTGTGTGTCACAAACCCCGTTGTATAGCATATGTATGTCACAAACCCTATTGGACAGAGTGTTTGTCATGAACCCCATGGGACATCATCCGTGTCTCAAACCCCATTGGACAGCGTGTGAGTGTCACAATCCCCATCGGACAGAGTGTGTTTCACAAACCCAATTCTGCAGCGTCTTTGTCACAAACCACCCTGGAGAGTGTGTATGTCACAAATCCCATTGGGCAGCGTGTGTGTTAAAAACCCCATTGGACAGCGTGTGTGTGTCACAAACCCATTGGACAGTGTGTGTGTCGCAAACCCCTCTGGACAGCGTGTGTGTAACAAACAACCCTGGAGAGTCTCTGAGTCACAACCCACTCAGGACAATGTGTGTGTCACAAACCCCATTTGACAGCATGCGTGTCACAAACCCCATGTTACAGCGTGTGTGTGTCACAATGCCCATTGGAGAGTTTTGTGTCACAAATCCCATTGGATAGAGAGTGTGTGAGAAACCCCATTAATCAGTGTGTGTGTCACAAGCCCCCCTGGACAGTGTGTATGTCACAAACCCCATTGTAAACTTTGTGTGTCACACACCCCATTGGATAGAGTGTGTGTAACAAACCCCCCTGTACAGTGTGGGTGTCACAAGCCCCATTGGACAGATTGTGTGTGTCACAAAACCCATTGGAGAGCGTGTGTGTTACAAACCCCATTGGACAGTGTGTGTGTCACAAACCCCATTGGACAGCATGCGTGTGAAAAAACCCATGGGACAGCGTGTGTGTGTAACAATCCCCATTGGACAGTGTGTGTGTCACAAACCTCTCTGGACAGCGTGTGTGTGTCACAATCCCCATTGAACAGAGTATGTGTGACAAACTCCATTGGACAGCGTAAGTGTCACAAACCCCATTGGACAGTTTGTTTGTCAACAATCCCATTGGACAGTGTTTGTGTCACAACCCCCATTGGATAGCGTGTGTGTATCGCAAACCCAATTGGACAGCGTGTGTGTGTCAAAACCACTTTGGAGTGTGTGTGTGTCACAAACACCATTGGACATGGTGTGTGTGTCACAATAACCATTGGACAGTGTGTGTGTCACAAATCCCTCTGGACAGCGTGTGTTCAACAAACACCCCTGGAGATTATCTGAGTCACAAACCCCATTGGACAGCGTGTGTGTCACATTCCCCATTGGACAGAGTGTGTGTGGTTTGTCACAAACCCCATTTGACAGCGTGTGTGTCATAAACCCCATTGGACAGTGTGTGTGTCACAATACCCATTGGACAGTGTGTGTTTCACAAACCCCTCTGGACAGCTTGTGTTTCACAAACACCCCTGGAGATTATCTGAGTCACAAACCCCATTGGACAGCGTGTGTGTCACAAAGCAAATTGGACAGCGTGTGTGTCACAAACCCCCCTGGACAGTGTGTGTGTTACAAACCCCATTGGACAGAGTGTTCTTTACAAACATCCCTATACAGCGTGTGTGACATAAACCCCATTACACAGCGTGTGTATGTCACAATCCGCATTGGACAGTGTGTGTGTGTCACAATCCCCATTGGACAGTTTGTGTGACACAAACCCCATTGGATAGCGTGTGTGTGTCACAAACCCCTTTGGATAGCATGTGTGTCGCAAAACCCATTGGACACCGTGTGTGTCAGAAACACCATTGGAAAGTGTGTGTGTCACAAACCCCATAGGATAGCGTGTGTATGTCACAAACCCCACTGGAAAGTGTTTGTGTCACAAACACCATTGGATAGCGTGTGTGTGTCACAAACACTATTGGACAGTGTGTGGTTCAAGAAGCCCGTTAGACAGCGTGTGTTTCACAAGCCCCATTGGAAAGAGTGTGTTTGAGAAACCCCATTGGACAGTGTGTGTGTCAAAAACCCCATTGGACAGTGTGTGTGTCACAAACCCCATGGGACAGCGTGTGTGTATCACAATCCCCATCGGACAGCGTGTTTTTCACAAACACCATTAAACAGCATGCATGTCACAAACAACATTGGACAGCGTGTGTATGTCACAATCCCCATTGGACAGTGTGTGTGTGTCACAAACCCCATTGGACAGAGTGCGTGTCACAAACCCCATGTGACAGCATGTGTGTCAGAAACCCAATTGGATTGCGTGTGTTTGCCACAAACCCTATTGGAATGTGTGTATGTCACAAACCCCATTGGACAGCGTGTGTGTCACGAACCTCATTGGACAGCGTGTCTGTCACATTCCCCATTGGACAGAGTGTGTGTGGTTTGTCACAAACCCCATTTGACAGCGTGTATGTCACAAACCCCATTGGACAGTGTGTGTGTCACAAACCCCACTGGACAGCGTGTGTGTGTCACAAACCCCATTAGAAAGTGTGTGTGTCGTATACTCAATTTGATAGTGTGTGTGTCAGAAACCCCATTGGACAGTGTGCGTGTCACAAACCCCACTAGACGGCCTGTGTGTCACAACCCCCATTTGACCGAGTGTGTGTGTCACAAACCCCATTGGACAGCTTGTGTGTCACAAACCCCATTGGACAGAGTGTGTGTGACAAACCCCATTGGACAGTGCGTGTGTCAGAAACCCCATTGGACAGTGTGTATATCACAAATCCCATTGGACAGCATGCATTTCACAAACCCCATGGGAGAGCGTGTGTGTGTCACAAACCCCATTTGAACAGCGTGTGTGTCAGAAACCCCATTTGACAGCGTGTGTGTCAGAAACCTCATTGTAAAGTGTTTATGTCACAAATCCCATTGGATACCATGTGTGTGTCACAAACCCTTTTGGACAGTGTGTGTGTCGCAAACACCACTGGACAGCGTGTGTGTCACAAGCCCCATTGGACAGAGTGAGCAAGTCACAAACCTCATTGGACAGCGTGTGTGTCACAAACCCCTTTGGACAGCATGCGTGTCACAATCCCCATGGGACAGCGTGTGTGTGTCACAATCCCCATTGGACAGCGTGTGTGTCACAATCCCCATTGGACAGCGTGTTTGTCACAAACCCCATTTTACAGCGTGTGTGTCACAACGCCTCTTGGAAAGTGTGTGTGTTACAAACTCCATTGTATAGCATGTGTGTGTCACAAAGCCTATTGGACAGTGTGTGTGTCACAGACCCCACTGGACACTGTGTGTGTCACCAACCCCTTTGGACAGTGTGTGTGTGTCACAGTACCCATTAGACACTGTGTGTGTCACAAACCCCCGTGGAGACTGTGTATGTCACAAACCCCATTGGACAGCGTGTGTGACACAAACCACTATGGAAAGTGTGTGTGTCCCAAACCGCAATGGACAGCCTGTTTGTCACAAACACCATTGGAAAGCATGCCTGTCACAAACAACATTGGACAGCATGTGTCTGTCGCAATCTCCATTGGACAGCGTGTGTGTCACAAACCCCATTGGACAGAGTGTGTGTCACAGAACCCTCTGGACAGCGTATGTGTCACAAGCACCTCTGGAGAGTCTGTGTTTCACAAATCCCATTGGACAGCGTGTGTGTCACAAACTAACCTGGAAAGTGTGTTTGTCACAAACCCCATTGGAAAGCGTGTGTGTCACAAACCGCCCTGGGCATTGTGCATGTCACAAACCCCATTTGACACCGTGTGTTTCACAAACCCCATTTTACAGTGTGTGTGTCACAAACCCCATTGGACAGCGTGTGTGTGTCACAATCCTCATTGGAAAGTGTATGTGTCACAAACAACATTAGTCAGAGTGTGTGTCACAAACCCCATTGGACAGCCTGTGTGTCACAAACACCATTGGACACCGTGTGTGTGTCACAATCCCCATTTGACAGTGTGTGTGTCACAAACAACATTGGACACCGTGCGTATGTCACAGACCCGACTGGAAATTGTGTGTGTCACAAACCACATTGGATAGCGTGTGTGTGTCACAAACCCTATTGGACAGCGTGTATGTCACAAGCCATATTGGACAGGGTGTGTGTAACAAACCCCACTGGACAGCGTGTGTGTGTCACAATACCCATTTTACAGTGTGTGTGTCACAAACCTCGTTGGACAGAATGTGTGTGACAAACCCCATTGGACAGAGTGTGTGTCACAATCCCCATTGGACAGCGTGAGTGTCACAAACTCCCGTGGACACTGTCTGTGTCAAAAACTCCATTTGAACTGCGTGTGTGTTAGAAACCCCATTGGAAAATGTGTGTGTCACAAACCCTACTGGACAGTGTGTGTTTCACAAACGCCACTGGACAGAGTGTTTGTCATGAACCGCATTGGACATCGTGTGTGTCACAAACGCCATTGGACAGCATGCGTGTCACAAACACCATTGGACAGCACGTGTGTGTCACAATCCCCATTGGACAGCATGTGTGTGAAAAAACCCATGGGACAGCGTGTGTGTGTCATAATCCCCATTGGACAGTGTGTGCATCACAAAACTTTCTGGACAGCGTGTATGTGTCGCAGTCCCCATTGAACAGAGTGTGTGTGACAAACTCCATTGGACAGCGTATGTGTCACAAACCCCATTGGACAGTTTGTTTGTCAACAACCCCATTGGACAGAGTTTGTGTGTGTCACAATCCGCCTTGGACAGTGTGTGTGTCACAATCCCCATTGGATAGCGTGTGTGTGTCGAAAACCCCATTGGACAGCGTGTGTGTGTCAAACCCCTTTGGAGAGTGTGTGTGTCACAAACCCCATTGGACAGTGTGTGTGTCACAATCCCCATTGGACAGTGTGTGTGTCACAAACCCCTCTGGACAGCGTGTGTTTCACAAACACCCCTGGAGATTGTCTGTGTCACAAACCCCATTGGATAGCGTATGTGTCACAAACCAAATTGGAGAGCGTGTGTGTCACAAACCCCCCTGGACAGTGCGGGTGTCACAAACCCCATTGGACATCGTGTGAGTCACAAACCACATTGGAAAGTGTGTGTGTCACAAACCCCGTTGTATAGCATATGTATGTCACAAACCCTATTGGACAGAGTGTTTGTCATGAACCCCATGGGACATCATCCGTGTCTCAAACCCCATTGGACAGCGTGTGAGTGTCACAATCCCCATCGGACAGAGTGTGTTTCACAAACCCAATTCTGCAGCGTCTTTGTCACAAACCACCCTGGAGAGTGTGTATGTCACAAATCCCATTGGGCAGCGTGTGTGTTAAAAACCCCATTGGACAGCGTGTGTGTGTCACAAACCCATTGGACAGTGTGTGTGTCGCAAACCCCTCTGGACAGCGTGTGTGTAACAAACAACCCTGGAGAGTCTCTGAGTCACAACCCACTCAGGACAATGTGTGTGTCACAAACCCCATTTGACAGCATGCGTGTCACAAACCCCATGTTACAGCGTGTGTGTGTCACAATGCCCATTGGAGAGTTTTGTGTCACAAATCCCATTGGATAGAGAGTGTGTGAGAAACCCCATTAATCAGTGTGTGTGTCACAAGCCCCCCTGGACAGTGTGTATGTCACAAACCCCATTGTAAACTTTGTGTGTCACACACCCCATTGGATAGAGTGTGTGTAACAAACCCCCCTGTACAGTGTGGGTGTCACAAGCCCCATTGGACAGATTGTGTGTGTCACAAAACCCATTGGAGAGCGTGTGTGTTACAAACCCCATTGGACAGTGTGTGTGTCACAAACCCCATTGGACAGCATGCGTGTGAAAAAACCCATGGGACAGCGTGTGTGTGTAACAATCCCCATTGGACAGTGTGTGTGTCACAAACCTCTCTGGACAGCGTGTGTGTGTCACAATCCCCATTGAACAGAGTATGTGTGACAAACTCCATTGGACAGCGTAAGTGTCACAAACCCCATTGGACAGTTTGTTTGTCAACAATCCCATTGGACAGTGTTTGTGTCACAACCCCCATTGGATAGCGTGTGTGTATCGCAAACCCAATTGGACAGCGTGTGTGTGTCAAAACCACTTTGGAGTGTGTGTGTGTCACAAACACCATTGGACATGGTGTGTGTGTCACAATAACCATTGGACAGTGTGTGTGTCACAAATCCCTCTGGACAGCGTGTGTTCAACAAACACCCCTGGAGATTATCTGAGTCACAAACCCCATTGGACAGCGTGTGTGTCACATTCCCCATTGGACAGAGTGTGTGTGGTTTGTCACAAACCCCATTTGACAGCGTGTGTGTCATAAACCCCATTGGACAGTGTGTGTGTCACAATACCCATTGGACAGTGTGTGTTTCACAAACCCCTCTGGACAGCTTGTGTTTCACAAACACCCCTGGAGATTATCTGAGTCACAAACCCCATTGGACAGCGTGTGTGTCACAAAGCAAATTGGACAGCGTGTGTGTCACAAACCCCCCTGGACAGTGTGTGTGTTACAAACCCCATTGGACAGAGTGTTCTTTACAAACATCCCTATACAGCGTGTGTGACATAAACCCCATTACACAGCGTGTGTATGTCACAATCCGCATTGGACAGTGTGTGTGTGTCACAATCCCCATTGGACAGTTTGTGTGACACAAACCCCATTGGATAGCGTGTGTGTGTCACAAACCCCTTTGGATAGCATGTGTGTCGCAAAACCCATTGGACACCGTGTGTGTCAGAAACACCATTGGAAAGTGTGTGTGTCACAAACCCCATAGGATAGCGTGTGTATGTCACAAACCCCACTGGAAAGTGTTTGTGTCACAAACACCATTGGATAGCGTGTGTGTGTCACAAACACTATTGGACAGTGTGTGGTTCAAGAAGCCCGTTAGACAGCGTGTGTTTCACAAGCCCCATTGGAAAGAGTGTGTTTGAGAAACCCCATTGGACAGTGTGTGTGTCAAAAACCCCATTGGACAGTGTGTGTGTCACAATCCTCATTGTACAATGTGTCTGTCCCAAACCCCATTGGACAGCATGCGTGTCACAAACCCCATGGGACAGCGTGTGTGTATCACAATCCCCATCGGACAGCGTGTTTTTCACAAACACCATTAAACAGCATGCATGTCACAAACAACATTGGACAGCGTGTGTATGTCACAATCCCCATTGGACAGTGTGTGTGTGTCACAAACCCCATTGGACAGAGTGCGTGTCACAAACCCCATGTGACAGCATGTGTGTCAGAAACCCAATTGGATTGCGTGTGTTTGCCACAAACCCTATTGGAATGTGTGTATGTCACAAACCCCATTGGACAGCGTGTGTGTCACGAACCTCATTGGACAGCGTGTCTGTCACATTCCCCATTGGACAGAGTGTGTGTGGTTTGTCACAAACCCCATTTGACAGCGTGTATGTCACAAACCCCATTGGACAGTGTGTGTGTCACAAACCCCACTGGACAGCGTGTGTGTGTCACAAACCCCATTAGAAAGTGTGTGTGTCGTATACTCAATTTGATAGTGTGTGTGTCAGAAACCCCATTGGACAGTGTGCGTGTCACAAACCCCACTAGACGGCCTGTGTGTCACAACCCCCATTTGACCGAGTGTGTGTGTCACAAACCCCATTGGACAGCTTGTGTGTCACAAACCCCATTGGACAGAGTGTGTGTGACAAACCCCATTGGACAGTGCGTGTGTCAGAAACCCCATTGGACAGTGTGTATATCACAAATCCCATTGGACAGCATGCATTTCACAAACCCCATGGGACAGCGTGTGTGTGTCACAAACCCCATTTGAACAGCGTGTGTGTCAGAAACCCCATTTGACAGCGTGTGTGTCAGAAACCTCATTGTAAAGTGTTTATGTCACAAATCCCATTGGATACCATGTGTGTGTCACAAACCCTTTTGGACAGTGTGTGTGTCGCAAACACCACTGGACAGCGTGTGTGTCACAAGCCCCATTGGACAGAGTGAGCAAGTCACAAACCTCATTGGACAGCGTGTGTGTCACAAACCCCTTTGGACAGCATGCGTGTCACAATCCCCATGGGACAGCGTGTGTGTGTCACAATCCCCATTGGACAGCGTGTGTGTCACAATCCCCATTGGACAGCATGTTTGTCACAAACCCCATTTTACAGCGTGTGTGTCACAACGCCTCTTGGAAAGTGTGTGTGTTACAAACTCCATTGTATAGCATGTGTGTGTCACAAAGCCTATTGGACAGTGTGTGTGTCACAGACCCCACTGGACACTGTGTGTGTCACCAACCCCTTTGGACAGTGTGTGTGTGTCACAGTACCCATTAGACACTGTGTGTGTCACAAACCCCCGTGGAGACTGTGTATGTCACAAACCCCATTGGACAGCGTGTGTGACACAAACCACTATGGAAAGTGTGTGTGTCCCAAACCGCAATGGACAGCCTGTTTGTCACAAACACCATTGGAAAGCATGCCTGTCACAAACAACATTGGACAGCATGTGTCTGTCGCAATCTCCATTGGACAGCGTGTGTGTCACAAACCCCATTGGACAGAGTGTGTGTCACAGAACCCTCTGGACAGCGTATGTGTCACAAGCACCTCTGGAGAGTCTGTGTTTCACAAATCCCATTGGACAGCGTGTGTGTCACAAACTAACCTGGAAAGTGTGTTTGTCACAAACCCCATTGGAAAGCGTGTGTGTCACAAACCGCCCTGGGCATTGTGCATGTCACAAACCCCATTTGACACCGTGTGTTTCACAAACCCCATTTTACAGTGTGTGTGTCACAAACCCCATTGGACAGCGTGTGTGTGTCACAATCCTCATTGGAAAGTGTATGTGTCACA
Source organism: Columba livia (assembly GCF_036013475.1). NCBI lineage: Eukaryota > Metazoa > Chordata > Aves > Columbiformes > Columbidae > Columba > Columba livia. Next base: position 40,731,985 of record NC_088607.1, on the reverse strand, counting down.
AACAACATTAGTCAGAGTGTGTGTCACAAACCCCATTGGACAGCCTGTGTGTCACAAACACCATTGGACACCGTGTGTGTGTCACAATCCCCATTTGACAGTGTGTGTGTCACAAACAACATTGGACACCGTGCGTATGTCACAGACCCGACTGGAAATTGTGTGTGTCACAAACCACATTGGATAGCGTGTGTGTGTCACAAACCCTATTGGACAGCGTGTATGTCACAAGCCATATTGGACAGGGTGTGTGTAACAAACCCCACTGGACAGCGTGTGTGTGTCACAATACCCATTTTACAGTGTGTGTGTCACAAACCTCGTTGGACAGAATGTGTGTGACAAACCCCATTGGACAGAGTGTGTGTCACAATCCCCATTGGACAGCGTGAGTGTCACAAACTCCCGTGGACACTGTCTGTGTCAAAAACTCCATTTGAACTGCGTGTGTGTTAGAAACCCCATTGGAAAATGTGTGTGTCACAAACCCTACTGGACAGTGTGTGTTTCACAAACGCCACTGGACAGAGTGTTTGTCATGAACCGCATTGGACATCGTGTGTGTCACAAACGCCATTGGACAGCATGCGTGTCACAAACACCATTGGACAGCACGTGTGTGTCACAATCCCCATTGGACAGCATGTGTGTGAAAAAACCCATGGGACAGCGTGTGTGTGTCATAATCCCCATTGGACAGTGTGTGCATCACAAAACTTTCTGGACAGCGTGTATGTGTCGCAGTCCCCATTGAACAGAGTGTGTGTGACAAACTCCATTGGACAGCGTATGTGTCACAAACCCCATTGGACAGTTTGTTTGTCAACAACCCCATTGGACAGAGTTTGTGTGTGTCACAATCCGCCTTGGACAGTGTGTGTGTCACAATCCCCATTGGATAGCGTGTGTGTGTCGAAAACCCCATTGGACAGCGTGTGTGTGTCAAACCCCTTTGGAGAGTGTGTGTGTCACAAACCCCATTGGACAGTGTGTGTGTCACAATCCCCATTGGACAGTGTGTGTGTCACAAACCCCTCTGGACAGCGTGTGTTTCACAAACACCCCTGGAGATTGTCTGTGTCACAAACCCCATTGGATAGCGTATGTGTCACAAACCAAATTGGAGAGCGTGTGTGTCACAAACCCCCCTGGACAGTGCGGGTGTCACAAACCCCATTGGACATCACAAACCACACAAACCACATTGGAAAGTGTGTGTGTCACAAACCCCGTTGTATAGCATATGTATGTCACAAACCCTATTGGACAGAGTGTTTGTCATGAACCCCATGGGACATCATCAGTGTCTCAAACCCCATTGGACAGCGTGTGAGTGTCACAATCCCCATCGGACAGAGTGTGTTTCACAAACCCAATTCTGCAGCGTCTTTGTCACAAACCACCCTGGAGAGTGTGTATGTCACAAATCCCATTGGGCAGCGTGTGTGTTAAAAACCCCATTGGACAGCGTGTGTGTGTCACAAACCCATTGGACAGTGTGTGTGTCGCAAACCCCTCTGGACAGCGTGTGTGTAACAAACAACCCTGGAGAGTCTCTGAGTCACAACCCACTCAGGACAATGTGTGTGTCACAAACCCCATTTGACAGCATGCGTGTCACAAACCCCATGTTACAGCGTGTGTGTGTCACAATGCCCATTGGAGAGTTTTGTGTCACAAATCCCATTGGATAGAGAGTGTGTGAGAAACCCCATTAATCAGTGTGTGTGTCACAAGCCCCCCTGGACAGTGTGTATGTCACAAACCCCATTGTAAACTTTGTGTGTCACACACCCCATTGGATAGAGTGTGTGTAACAAACCCCCCTGTACAGTGTGGGTGTCACAAGCCCCATTGGACAGATTGTGTGTGTCACAAAACCCATTGGAGAGCGTGTGTGTTACAAACCCCATTGGACAGTGTGTGTGTCACAAACCCCATTGGACAGCATGCGTGTGAAAAAACCCATGGGACAGCGTGTGTGTGTAACAATCCCCATTGGACAGTGTGTGTGTCACAAACCTCTCTGGACAGCGTGTGTGTGTCACAATCCCCATTGAACAGAGTATGTGTGACAAACTCCATTGGACAGCGTAAGTGTCACAAACCCCATTGGACAGTTTGTTTGTCAACAATCCCATTGGACAGTGTTTGTGTCACAACCCCCATTGGATAGCGTGTGTGTATCGCAAACCCAGTTGGACAGCGTGTGTGTGTCAAAACCACTTTGGAGTGTGTGTGTGTCACAAACACCATTGGACATGGTGTGTGTGTCACAATAACCATTGGACAGTGTGTGTGTCACAAATCCCTCTGGACAGCGTGTGTTCAACAAACACCCCTGGAGATTATCTGAGTCACAAACCCCATTGGACAGCGTGTGTGTCACAAACCAAATTGGACAGCGTGTGTGTCACGAACCCCATTGGACAGCGTGTGTGTCACATTCCCCATTGGACAGAGTGTGTGTGGTTTGTCACAAACCCCATTTGACAGCGTGTGTGTCATAAACCCCATTGGACAGTGTGTGTTTCACAAACCCCTCTGGACAGCTTGTGTTTCACAAACCCCTCTGGACAGCTTGTGTTTCACAAACACCCCTGGAGATTATCTGAGTCACAAACCCCATTGGACAGCGTGTGTGTCACAAACCCCCCTGGACAGTGTGTGTGTTACAAACCCCATTGGACAGAGTGTTCTTTACAAACATCCCTATACAGCGTGTGTGACATAAACCCCATTACACAGCGTGTGTATGTCACAATCCGCATTGGACAGTGTGTGTGTGTCACAATCCCCATTGGACAGTTTGTGTGACACAAACCCCATTGGATAGCGTGTGTGTGTCACAAACCCCTTTGGATAGCATGTGTGTCGCAAAACCCATTGGACACCGTGTGTGTCAGAAACACCATTGGAAAGTGTGTGTGTCACAAACCCCATAGGATAGCGTGTGTATGTCACAAACCCCACTGGAAAGTGTTTGTGTCACAAACACCATTGGATAGCGTGTGTGTGTCACAAACACTATTGGACAGTGTGTGGTTCAAGAAGCCCGTTAGACAGCGTGTGTTTCACAAGCCCCATTGGAAAGAGTGTGTTTGAGAAACCCCATTGGACAGTGTGTGTGTCAAAAACCCCATTGGACAGTGTGTGTGTCACAATCCTCATTGTACAATGTGTCTGTCCCAAACCCCATTGGACAGCATGCGTGTCACAAACCCCATGGGACAGCGTGTGTGTATCACAATCCCCATCGGACAGCGTGTTTTTCACAAACACCATTAAACAGCATGCATGTCACAAACAACATTGGACAGCGTGTGTATGTCACAATCCCCATTGGACAGTGTGTGTGTGTCACAAACCCCATTGGACAGAGTGCGTGTCACAAACCCCATGTGACAGCATGTGTGTCAGAAACCCAATTGGATTGCGTGTGTTTGCCACAAACCCTATTGGAATGTGTGTATGTCACAAACCCCATTGGACAGCGTGTGTGTCACGAACCTCATTGGACAGCGTGTCTGTCACATTCCCCATTGGACAGAGTGTGTGTGGTTTGTCACAAACCCCATTTGACAGCGTGTATGTCACAAACCCCATTGGACAGTGTGTGTGTCACAAACCCCACTGGACAGCGTGTGTGTGTCACAAACCCCATTAGAAAGTGTGTGTGTCGTATACTCAATTTGATAGTGTGTGTGTCAGAAACCCCATTGGACAGTGTGCGTGTCACAAACCCCACTAGACGGCCTGTGTGTCACAACCCCCATTTGACCGAGTGTGTGTGTCACAAACCCCATTGGACAGCTTGTGTGTCACAAACCCCATTGGACAGAGTGTGTGTGACAAACCCCATTGGACAGTGCGTGTGTCAGAAACCCCATTGGACAGTGTGTATATCACAAATCCCATTGGACAGCATGCATTTCACAAACCCCATGGGAGAGCGTGTGTGTGTCACAAACCCCATTTGAACAGCGTGTGTGTCAGAAACCCCATTTGACAGCGTGTGTGTCAGAAACCTCATTGTAAAGTGTTTATGTCACAAATCCCATTGGATACCATGTGTGTGTCACAAACCCTTTTGGACAGTGTGTGTGTCGCAAACACCACTGGACAGCGTGTGTGTCACAAGCCCCATTGGACAGAGTGAGCAAGTCACAAACCTCATTGGACAGCGTGTGTGTCACAAACCCCTTTGGACAGCATGCGTGTCACAATCCCCATGGGACAGCGTGTGTGTGTCACAATCCCCATTGGACAGCGTGTGTGTCACAATCCCCATTGGACAGCGTGTTTGTCACAAACCCCATTTTACAGCGTGTGTGTCACAACGCCTCTTGGAAAGTGTGTGTGTTACAAACTCCATTGTATAGCATGTGTGTGTCACAAAGCCTATTGGACAGTGTGTGTGTCACAGACCCCACTGGACACTGTGTGTGTCACCAACCCCTTTGGACAGTGTGTGTGTGTCACAGTACCCATTAGACACTGTGTGCGTCACAAACCCCCGTGGAGACTGTGTATGTCACAAACCCCATTGGACAGCGTGTGTGACACAAACCACTTTGGAAAGAGTGTGTGTCCCAAACCGCAATGGACAGCCTGTTTGTCACAAACACCATTGGAAAGCATGCCTGTCACAAACAACATTGGACAGCATGTGTCTGTCGCAATCTCCATTGGACAGCGTGTGTGTCACAAACCCCATTGGACAGTGTGTGTGAGAAACCCCATTAATCAGTTTGTGTGTCACAATCCCCCCTGGACAGTGTGTATGGCACAAACCCCATTGGAAACTTTGTGTGTCACAGACCCCTTTGGATAGAGTGTGTGTAACAAACCCCCCTGTACAGTGTGTGTATCAAATGCCCCATTGGACAGATTGTGTGTTTCACAAAACCCATTGGAGAGCGTGTGTGTTACAAACCCCATTGGACTGTGTGTGTGTCACAAACCCCATTGGACAGCATGTGTGTCACAATCCCCATTGGACAGCGTGTGTGTGTCACAATCCCCATTGGACAGTGTGTGCGTCACAAAACTTTCTGGACAGCGTGTATGTGTCACAATCCCCATTGAACAGAGTGTGTGTGACAAACTCCATTGGACAGCGTATGTGTCACAAACCCCATTGGACAGTTTGTTTGTCAACAACCCCATTGGACAGAGTTTGTGTGTGTCACAATCCCCCTTGGATAGTGTGTGTGTCACAGTCCCCATTGGATAACATGTGTGTGTCGAAACCCCTTTGGAGAGTGTGTGTGTCACAAACCCCATTGGACAGTGTGTGTGTCACAATCCCCATTGGACAGCGTATGTGTCACAAACCAAATTGGACACTGTGTGTGTCACAAACACCCTTGGACAGTGTGTGTGTGTCACAAAACCCATTGGACAGAGTATGTGCGACAATCCCCAGTGTACAGCTTGTGTGTGTCACAGTACCCATTAGACAGTGTGTGTGTCACAAACCCCATTGGACAGAGTGTGTGTCACAAACCCCTTTGGACAGTGTGTGTGTCACAAACCCCATGGGACAGCGTGTTTGTCACAAACACCATTAAACAGCATACATGTCTCAAACAACATTGGACAGCGAGTGTGTGTCACAATCCCCGTTGGACAGTGTGTGTCTTTCACAATCCCCATTGGACAGTGTGTGTGTCACAAACAATATTGGACAGTGTGTGTGTCACAAACCCCACTGGACAGCGTGTGTGTCACAAACCCCTTTGGACAGAGTGTGTTTCACAAACCCCCTTGGACCGTCTGTGTGTCACAAACCCCCCTGGACCAAGTGTGTGTCACAAACCCCATTTTACAGCGTGTGTGTCACAACGCCTTTTGGAAAGTGTGTGTGTTACAAACTCCATTGTATAGCATGTGTGTCTCACAAAGCCTATTGGACAGTGTGTGTGTCACAGACCCCACTGGATACTGTGTGTGTCACAAACCCCATTGGAGAGTGTGTGTGTGTCACAGTACCCATTAGACACTGTGTGTGTCACAAACCCCCGTGGAGACTGTGTGTGTCAGAAACCCCATTGGACAGCGTGTGTGACACAAACCACTTAGGAAAGTTTGTGTGTCCCAAACCGCAATGGACAGCCTGTTTGTCACAAACACCATTAAACAGAATGTGTGTCACAAACAACATTCGACAGCATGTGTGTGTCACAAACCCCATTGGACAGAGTGTGTGTCACAAACCCCATTTCAACAGCGTGTGTGTCAGAAAACCCATTTGACAGCGTGTGTGTCATAAACCTCATTGGAAAGTGTTTGTGTTACAAATCCCATTGGATAGCGTGTGCGTGTCACAAACCCTTTTGGACAGCGTGTGTGTCACAAACACCACTGGACAGCGTGTGTGTCACAAGAACCATTGGACAGAGTGAGCGAGTCACAAACCTGATTGGACAGCGTGTGTGTCACAAACCCCATTGGACAGTGTTTGTGAGACAAACCCCATTGGAGGATATGTGTGTCACAATCCCCATTGGACAGCGTGTTTGTCACAAACCCCCGTGGACACAGTGTGTCACAAACCCCATTGGACAGCGTGTGTGACACAAACCACTTTGGAAAGAGTGTGTGTCCCAAACCGCAATGGACAGCCTGTTTGCCGCAAACACCATTGGAAAGCATGCGTGTCACAAACAACATTGGACAGCATGTGTGTGTTGCAATCTCCATTGGACAGCGTGTGTGTCACAAAACCCATTGGACAGTGTGTGTGTCACAAACCCCATTGGACAGTGTGTGTGTGTCACAAACCCCGTAGGACAGAGTGTGTTTCGCAAACCCCATTGGACCGTCTGTGTGTCACAAACCCCCCTGGACAGAGTGTGTGACACAAACCCCATTTGACAGCGTTTGTGTCACAACGTCTCTTGGAAAGTGTCTGTGTTACTAACCCCATTGTATAGCATGTGTGTGTCACAAACCCTATTGGACAGTGTGTGTGTCACAAACGCCACTGGACAGCCTGTGTGTCACAAACCCCGTTGGACAGCGTGTCTGTCACATTCCCTATTGGACAGAGTGTGTGTGGTGTGTCACAATCCCCATTGGACAGCGTGTGTGTCACAAACCCCATTGGACCTTGTGTGTGTCACAATCCCCATTGGACCGAGTGTGTGTGTCACAATCCCCATTGGACAGCGTATGTCTTCAGAAACCCCATTGGACAGTGTGTGTGTCACAAACCCTATTGGAGAGTGTGTGTGTCTCAAACCCCACTGGACAGCATGTGTGTCACGAACCCCATTGGACAGCATATGTGTTCACAAACCCCATTGGACAGTGTGTGTGTCACAAACATCATTGGACAGCATGTGTTTGCCACAAACCCCATTGGACAGAGTATGTGTGACAAACTCCATTGGAAAGCCTGTGTGTGTCACAATACCCATTAGACAGTGTGTGTGTCACAAACCCCATTGGACAGAGTGTGTGTGACAAACCCCATTTCACAGAATCACAGAATCACAGAATCGACTGGGTTGGAAGAGACCTCAGAGATCATCGAGTCCAACCCTTGGTCCAACTCTAGTCCGTTTACTAGATCATGGCACTAAGTGCCATGTCCAATCTCAGTTTAAAAACCTCCAGGGACGGCGAGTCCACTACCTCTCTGGGCAGGACATTCCAATGCCTGATCACTCTCTCTGTAAAGAATTTCTTTCTAATATCCAGCCTAAATTTCCCCTTGTAGAGTTTAAGCCCATGCCCCCTTGTCCTATTGCTGACTGCCTGGGAGAAGAGACCAATCCCCACCTGGCTATAACTTCCCTTCTGGTAGTTATAGAGAGTGATGAGGTCACCTCTAAGCCTCCTCTTCTCTAGACTAAACAACCCCAGCTCCCTCAGCCTCTCCTCATAGGTCTTATGTTCAAGTCCCTTCACCAGTCGTGTTGCTCTTCTCTGGACCCGCTCCAGCACTTCAATGTCTTTCCTGAACTGAGGGGCCCAGAACTGAACACAATACTCCAGGTGTGGCCTCACCAATGCAGAGTACAGGGGAAGGATCACTTCCCTTGTCCTGCTGACCACGCTGTTTTTGATACAGGACAGGATACCGTTGGCCTTCTTGGCCACCTGGGCACACTGTTGGCTCATGTTGAGCTTCCTGTCAATTAGGACCCCCAGGTCCCTTTCTGTCTGACTGCTCTCCAGCCACTCTGCGCCCAGCCTGTAGCGCTGCAGGGGGTTGTTGTGACCAAAGTGCAGCACCCGGCACTTGGCCTTATTGAACTTCATCCCATTGGAATCAGCCCATTTTTCCAGTCTATCCAGATCCCTCTGCAGAGCCCTCCTGCCTTCCAGCAGGTCAACACTCCCTCCCAACTTGGTGTCATCAGCAAATTTGCTGATGATGGTCTCAATCCCCTCATCTAAATCATCAATAAAGATGTTAAACAGGACTGGACCCAACACTGACCCCTGGGGAACACCACTAGTGACTGGCCGCCAGCTGGATGCAGCCCCATTCACCAGCACTCTCTGGGCCCGGCCCTCCAGCCAGTTCTTAACCCAGCGTAGAGTACACTTGTCCAAGCCATGGGCTACCAGCTTTTGCAAGAGTATATTATGGGAGACAGTGTCAAAGGCCTTGCTGAAGTCCAGATAGACCACATCCACAGCTTTCCCCTCATCCACCAGGTGAGTCACCTGATCATAAAAGGAGATCAGGTTGGTCAGACAGGACCTGCCCCTCCTAAACCCATGCTGGCTGGGTCTGATCGCTTGTCCATCCTGAAGGTGCTGTGTGATTCCATTCAGGATGATCTGCTCCATAACCCTGCCAGGCACCGAGGTCAGGCTGACAGGCCTGTAGTTGCCAGGGTCAGCTCTGCAGCCCTTTTTGTGGACTGGGGTAACGTTGGCCAATTTCCAATCATATGGGACCTCCCCAGTGAGCCAGGACTTTTGGAAGATGATGGAGAGCGGCTTGGCAAGTTCTTCTGCTAGCTCCCTCATCACCCTAGGATGGATCCCATCTGGTCCCATAGACTTGTGAGGATCCAGATGGCTCAGTAAATCACCAACTATGTCCTCCTGGAATACAAGGGGCCTATTTGGCTTCCTATCTCTGCCAACCACCTCCAGAGATGAGTTGTCCTGAGGGCCACCTGTATTACTGGTAAAAACTGAGGCAAAGTAGGTATTAAGTACCTCAGCTTTCTCCTCATCTTTGTTAACTATATTTCCTTCAGAGTCCAACAGAGAATGGAGGTTTTCCTTGCCCCTCCTTTTGTTATTAACATATTTGAAGAAGGACTTTTTATTATCCCTGACAGAATTGGCCAAGTTAACTTCAAATTGCACTTTTGTTTCCCTGATCTTTTTTCTGCATGATCTAGCTATTTCCATAAATTCTTCATAAGTAGCCAGCCCTTTTTTCCACAGTCAGTAAAGTCTCTTTTTATTTCTGATTTCATTCAAAATCTCCCTGTTTAGCCAGCCGGTTGTCTTCCCCGCCGGCTAGCCTTTCGGCACACTGGTATAGCCTGTTCCTGTGCACTCAAAACCACCTGCTTGAAGAATGTCCAACCCTCCTGGGCCCCCTTGTTTTTAAGCATTGTTTCCCAGGGTATGCTCTGAACTAGACTTCTGAATAGGCAAAAATCTGCCCTCCGGAAGTCCAGCGTAGAGGTTTTGTTAATGGTTCTCCCTGCATCTCTGAGTATTGAAAATTCTATTATTTCATGGTCGCTATGCCCCAGGCGGCCTCCAACCACTACATCTCCCACCAGCCCTTCTCTGTTTGTAAACAGTAGGTCTAGCGGGGTCTTGCCCCTGGTGGGCTCATTTACCAGCTGATGAAGGAAATTGTCCTCTATACACTCTAGGAACTTCCTAGACTGCCTCTTCTGTGCAGTATTGAGCTCCCAGCAGATATCTGGCAGGTTAAAGTCACCCACAAGAACAAGGGCCGTCGATTTTGAGACATCTGCCAGCTGCTTGTAGAATAATTCATCTCCTTCATCGTCCTGGTTGGGTGGTCTGTAACAGACACCCACGAGGATGTCAGCCTTGTTGGACTTCCCCCTGACTCTGGTCCACAGGCACTCAACCTTGTCACTGCTGACCTCAAGTTTAACAGAGTCGAGTGACTCTCTAACATATAAAGCCACCCCTCCACCTCTCCTACCCTGCCTATCTTTTCTGAAGAGCTTGTAGCCACACATAGCAGCACTCCAGTCATATGAGTCATCCCACCATGTTTCTGTGATGGCAACTATGTCATAGCTTTCCTGCTGCACGATGGCTTCCAGCTCCTCTTGTTTGTTGCCCATACTGCGTGCATTAGTGTACATGCACTTCAAGTGGGCTGCTGATTTCCCTCTTAATTTGGGCTTTCCATCCATAGGCTGATTTTTGGAGAGCCCAGTTTCAATCCCTTCCCCCTTCAAACCTAGTTTAAAGCCCTCCTGATCAGCCCTGCCAACTTATGGGCTATAGTCCTCTTGCTCTCCCTAGAAGGATGAAGCCCATCTGATTTGAGGAGACTGGGTACCACGGAGCTTGGCCCATGGTCAAAAAACCCAAAATTTTGACGGTGACACCAATCCTTAAGCCACCTGTTGATGAGATGGGCTTTTCTGCTCCTCTCTTTATTTAGTTCCTCATCCATCCCAGCTAGCACAGGAACTGAGGCAAATATCACTTGTGCTCCCGTCCCATGAACTGACTGACCCAGTGCTTTAAAGTCCTTTTTAATTATCTTGATACTTCTTCTGTTGATGTCCTCGCTGCCAGCTTGGACTACTAACAGGGGATAGTAGTCTGAGGGCTGAATTAGCTCTGGAACTCTTCTATTAATGTCCCTCACCCTGGCCCCAGGAAGGCAGCAGACCTCCCTGTGGGATGGGTCTGGGCGACATATAGGGCAAAACCCCACTTGACAGCGTGTGTGTCACGAACCCCATTGGACAGCGCATGTGTGTCACAATCCCCATTGGACAGTGTGTGTGTCACAAACCCCACTGGACAGCCTGTGTGTCACAAACCCCACTGGACAGCGTGTGTGTATCACAATCCCCATTGAACAGCGTATTTTTCACAAACACCATTAAACAGCATGCATGTCACAAACAACATTGGACAGCGTGTGTGCATCACAATCCCCATTGGACAGTGTATGTGTATCACAGACCCCATTGGAGAGAGTGTATATCACAAACCCCATGTGACAGCATGTGTGTCACAAACTCCATTGGATAGCGTGTGTTAGCCACAAACCTATTGGAATGTGTGTGTGTCTCAAACCCCATTGGATAGCGTGTGTGTGCCACAAACCCTATTGGACAGTGTGTGTGTCACAAACCCCACTGGACAGCGTGTGTGTCATGAACCAAATTGGACAGCATATGTGTTTACATTCACCATTGGACAGAGTGTGTGTGGTGTGTCACAAACCCCATTTGACAGAGTGTGTGTCACAAACCCCATTGGACAGTGTGTGTGTCACAAACCACCCTGGACTGTGTATGTGTGTCAAAAACCCCATCGGACAGCATCCGTGTCACAAACACCGTTGGACAGCGTCTGTGTGTCACAATCCCCATTGGACAGCGTGTGTGTCACAAACCCCATTGGACAGTGTGTGTGAGAAAAACCCCATTGGACGATGTGTGTGTCACAATCCCCATTGGACAGCGTGTTTGTCACAAACCCCCGTGGACACAGTGTGTCACAAACCCCATTTGACAGTGTGTGTGAGACAAACCCCATTGGACAATGTGTGTGTCACAGACCCCATTGAACTGTTTGTGTGTCACAAACCCCCCTGGACTGTGTATGTGTGTCAAAAACCCCATCGGACAGCATCCGTGTCACAAAAACCGTTGGACAGCGTCTGTGTGTCACAATCCCCATTGGACAGCGTGTTTGTCACAAACCCCCGTAGACACAGTGTGTCACAAACCCCATTGGACAGCGTGTGTGACACAAACCACCTTGGAAAGTGTGTGTGTCCCAAACCGCAAAGGATAGACTGTTTGTCACAAACACCATTGGAAAGCATGCGTGATACAAACAACATTGGACAGCATGTGTGTGTCGCAATCTCCATTGGACAGCGTGTGTGTCACAAACCCCATTGGACAGTGTGTGTGTCACAAACCCATTTGGACAGTGTGTGTGTGTCACAAACCCCATTGGACAGAGTGTGTTTCACAAACCCCATTGGACCGTATGTGTGTCACAAACTCCCCTGGACAGAGTGTGTGTCACAAACCCCATTTGAAAGCGTGTGTGTCACAAACTGCATTGCACAGCCTCTTGGAAAGTGTGTGTGTTACAAAACCCATGGTATAGCATGTGTGTGTCACAATCCCTATAGGACAGTGTGTGTGTCACAAATCCCACTGGACAGCGTGTGTGTCACAAACCCCATTGGACAGCGTATGTGTCACATTCCCCATTGGACAGAGTGTGTGTGGTGTGTCACAATCCCCATTGGACAGCGTGTGTGTCACAAACCCCATTGAACTGTGTGTGTGTCACAAACCCCGCTGGACTGTGTATGTGTGTCAAAAACCCCATCGGACAGCATCCGTGTCACAAACACCGTTGGACAGCGTCTGTGTGTCACAATCCCCATCGGACAGCGTGTGTGTCACAAACCCCATTGGAGCTTGTGTGTGTAACAATCCCCATTGGACAGTGTGTGTGTGTCATAATCCCCTTTGGACAGTGTGTGTGTCATAAACCCCATTTGACAGAGTGTGTGTCACAACCCCATTGTACACTGTGTGTGTCACAATCCCTATTGGACCGTGTGTGTGTCACAAAACCTATTGGACAGAGTGTGTTTCAAAACCCCACTGGACAGCGTGTGTATCACGAACACCATTGGACAGCGCATGTGTGTCACAATCCCCATTGGACAGTGTGTGTGTGTCACAAACGTCTTTAGACAATGTGTTTGTCACAAAACCCATTGGCCAGCTTGTTTGTCACAAACCCCATTTGACAGTGTGTGTGTCGCAAACCCCATTGGACAGCGTGTCTGTGTCAAAAACCCCTTTAGACAATGTGTTTGTCACAAAACCCATTGGACAGAGTGTGTGTCACAAACCTCATTGAAAAGTGTGTGTGTCACAAACCCATTGGATAGCGTGTGTGTGTTACAAACTCCAATGGACAGTGTGTGTGTCACAAACCCACTTGGACAGCGTTAGTGTCACAAACCCCATTGGACAGCATGTGTGTCACAAACCCCTATGGACTGTGTGTGTGTGTCACAAGCACATTGGACAGCATGCGTGTCACAAACACCATTGCACTGCATGTGTCTGTCACAATCCCCATTGGACAGCATGTGTGTGTCACATTTCCCATTGGACAGTGTGTGTGTGTCACAATCCCCATTGGACAGAGTGGGTGTGACAAACCCCATTGGACAGTGTGTGTGTCACAATCCCCCCTGGATATTGTGTGTGTCACAAACACCATTTGACACCGTGCGTGTCACAAACACCATTGGACAGCGTGTGTGTGTCAGAAACCCCATTGGAAAGTGTGTGTGTCACAAACCCCACTGGAAATTGTGTGTGTCACAAACCCCATTTGATACCATGTGTGTGCCACAAATTCAATTAGACAGTGTGTGTGTCACAAAACCCACTGGACAGCGTGTGTGTATCACAAACCCCTTAAGACAGTGTGTGTGTCACAAGCCCATTGGACAGAGTGTGTGTGTCACAAACCTCATTGTACAGCGCATGTCTCACAATCCTCATTGGACAGCGTGTGTGTTACAAACCCCATTGGACAGAGTGTGTGTGAGAAACCCCATTGCACAGTTTGTGTGTCACAAACCCCATTGGACAGACTGGGTGTGCCAAACCCCGCTGGACTGTGTTTGTGTGTCACAAACCCCATTTGACAGCGTGTGTGTGTCACAATCCCCATTGGACAATGTGTGTGTCACAAGCCCCATTGGACAGAGTGTGTGTCACAAACACCATTGGACAGAGTGTGTTTGTCACAAACCCCATTAGACAAAGTGGGTGTGACAAACCCCATTGGACAGCGTGTGTTTGTCACAAATCCCTTGGGAAAATGTGTTTTCAATAAACCCCATTTGATAGCATGTATATGTCACAAACCCCACTGGACGGTTTGCCTGTCACAAACCAGACTGGATAGCGTGTGTGTAACAAAACCCCCTGGACAGTGTGTGTGTCACAAACCCTATTGGACAGTGTGTGTATCATAGAAACCACTGGACAGCGTGTGTGTCACGAACCCCAATGCACAGCTTGTGCTCCACAAGCACCATTGGACAGAGTATGTGTGTCACAAACCCCCCTGGACAGTGTGTGTGTCGCAATACCCATTGGACAGCGTGTGTGTCACAAAACCCATTAGACATTGTGTGTGTGTCAGAAACACTCTTGGACAGCGTGTGTATCTCACAAACCCTATTGCACATTGTGTGTGTCACAAACCCCACTGGACAGCTTGTGTGTCCCAAACCCCGTTGGACATTGTGTGTGTCACAAACCCCCCTGGAGAGCATGTGTGTCACAAAACCCTTTGGACAGCGTGTGTGTCACAAACCCCATTGGACAGAGTGTGTGTCACAAACTCCTTTGGACATTGTGTGTGTCACAAACCCCCCTGGACAGCGTGTGTGTCACAAACATCATTTGACAGCGTGTGTTTGTCACAAACCCCATTTGAGAGAGTGGGTGTGACAAACCCCATTGGACAGTGTGTGTGTCACAATCCCCCCTGGACATTGTGTGTGTCACAAACCCCATTTCACACCGTGTGTGTCACAAACACTATTGGGCAGCGTGTGTATGTCACAAAACCTATTGAACAGCGTGTGTGTCACAAATCCCACTGGACAGCGTGTGTGTCACAATCCCCATTGGACAGTGTGTGTGTTTCACAAACCCCATTGGACAGTGTGTGTGTCACAAACCCCCCTGGACAGCGTGTGTGTCACAAACATCATTGGACAGCGTGTGTTTGTCACAAAACCCATTTGTCAGAGTGGGTGTGACAAACCCCATTGGACAGCGTGTGTGTGTCACAAGCGCTATTGGAAAATGTGTGTTTCATAAACCCCATTTGATAGCGTGTATGTGTCACAAACCCCATTGGACAGTGTGCGAGTCACAAACCCCATTGTACTGAGTGTGTGTGTCACAAACACCATTGGAGAGCATGTGTGTGCCTCAAACATCATTCGAACGTGTGTATGTCACAAACCCCATTGGATAGCATGTGTATCACAAACCCTACTGCACAGTGTGTGTGTCACAAAAACCACTAGGCAGCGTGTGTGTCACGAAACCCATTGGACAGCGTGTGTATCACAAGCCCCATTGGGCAGCGTGTGTGTCGCAAACATCATTGGACAGTTTGTGCGTCACAAACCCCCTTGGACAGCGAGTGTGTGTAACAATACCCTTTGGACAGCGTGTGTGTCACAAACCCCATTGGACAGCGTATGTGTCACATTCCCCATTGGACAGAGTGTGTGTGGTGTGTCACAATCCCCATTGGACAGCGTGTGTGTCACAAACCCCATTGAACTGTGTGTGTGTCACAAACCCCGCTGGACTGTGTATGTGTGTCAAAAACCCCATCGGACAGCATCCGTGTCACAAACACCGTTGGACAGCGTCTGTGTGTCACAATCCCCATCGGACAGCGTGTGTGTCACAAACCCCATTGGAGCTTGTGTGTGTAACAATCCCCATTGGACAGTGTGTGTGTGTCATAATCCCCTTTGGACAGTGTGTGTGTCATAAACCCCATTTGACAGAGTGTGTGTCACAAACCCATTGTACACTGTGTGTGTCACAATCCCTATTGGACCGTGTGTGTGTCACAAAACCTATTGGACAGAGTGTGTTTCAAAACCCCACTGGACAGCGTGTGTATCACGAACACCATTGGACAGCGCATGTGTGTCACAATCCCCATTGGACAGTGTGTGTGTGTCACAAACGTCTTTAGACAATGTGTTTGTCACAAAACCCATTGGACAGAGTGTGTGTCACAAACCTCATTGAAAAGTGTGTGTGTCACAAACCCATTGGATAGCGTGTGTGTGTTACAAACTCCAATGGACAGTGTGTGTGTCACAAACCCACTTGGACAGCGTTAGTGTCACAAACCCCATTGGACAGCATGTGTGTCACAGACCCCATTGGACTGTGTGTGTGTGTCACAAGCACATTGGACAGCATGCGTGTCACAAACACCATTGCACCGCATGTGTCTGTCACAATCCCCATTGGACAGCATGTGTGTGTCACATTTCCCATTGGACAGTGTGTGTGTGTCACAATCCCCATTGGACAGAGTGGGTGTGACAAACCCCATTGGACAGTGTGTGTGTCACAATCCCCCCTGGATATTGTGTGTGTCACAAACACCATTTGACACCGTGCGTGTCACAAACACCATTGGACAGCGTGTGTGTGTCAGAAACCCCATTGGAAAGTGTGTGTGTCACAAACCCCACTGGAAATTGTGTGTGTCACAAACCCCATTTGATACCATGTGTGTGCCACAAATTCAATTAGACAGTGTGTGTGTCACAAAACCCACTGGACAGCGTGTGTGTATCACAAACCCCTTAAGACAGTGTGTGTGTCACAAGCCCATTGGACAGAGTGTGTGTGTCACAAACCTCATTGTACAGCGCATGTCTCACAATCCTCATTGGACAGCGTGTGTGTTACAAACCCCATTGGACAGAGTGTGTGTGAGAAACCCCATTGCACAGTTTGTGTGTCACAAACCCCATTGGACAGACTGGGTGTGCCAAACCCCGCTGGACTGTGTTTGTGTGTCACAAACCCCATTTGACAGCGTGTGTGTGTCACAATCCCCATTGGACAATGTGTGTGTCACAAGCCCCATTGGACAGAGTGTGTGTCACAAACACCATTGGACAGAGTGTGTTTGTCACAAACCCCATTGGACAAAGTGGGTGTGACAAACCCCATTGGACAGCGTGTGTTTGTCACAAATCCCTTGGGAAAATGTGTTTTCAATAAACCCCATTTGATAGCATGTATATGTCACAAACCCCACTGGACGGTTTGCCTGTCACAAACCAGACTGGATAGCGTGTGTGTAACAAAACCCCCTGGACAGTGTGTGTGTCACAAACCCTATTGGACAGTGTGTGTATCATAGAAACCACTGGACAGCGTGTGTGTCACGAACCCCAATGCACAGCTTGTGCTCCACAAGCACCATTGGACAGAGTATGTGTGTCACAAACCCCCCTGGACAGTGTGTGTGTCGCAATACCCATTGGACAGCGTGTGTGTCACAAAACCCATTAGACATTGTGTGTGTGTCAGAAACACTCTTGGACAGCGTGTGTATCTCACAAACCCTATTGCACATTGTGTGTGTCACAAACCCCACTGGACAGCTTGTGTGTCCCAAACCCCGTTGGACATTGTGTGTGTCACAAACCCCCCTGGAGAGCATGTGTGTCACAAAACCCTTTGGACAGCGTGTGTGTCACAAACCCCATTGGACAGAGTGTGTGTCACAAACTCCTTTGGACATTGTGTGTGTCACAAACCCCCCTGGACAGCGTGTGTGTCACAAACATCATTTGACAGCGTGTGTTTGTCACAAACCCCATTTGAGAGAGTGGGTGTGACAAACCCCATTGGACAGTGTGTGTGTCACAATCCCCCCTGGACATTGTGTGTGTCACAAACCCCATTTCACACCGTGTGTGTCACAAACACTATTGGGCAGCGTGTGTATGTCACAAAACCTATTGAACAGCGTGTGTGTCACAAATCCCACTGGACAGCGTGTGTGTCACAATCCCCATTGGACAGTGTGTGTGTTTCACAAACCCCATTGGACAGTGTGTGTGTCACAAACCCCCCTGGACAGCGTGTGTGTCACAAACATCATTGGACAGCGTGTGTTTGTCACAAAACCCATTTGTCAGAGTGGGTGTGACAAACCCCATTGGACAGCGTGTGTGTGTCACAAGCGCTATTGGAAAATGTGTGTTTCATAAACCCCATTTGATAGCGTGTATGTGTCACAAACCCCATTGGACAGTGTGCGAGTCACAAACCCCATTGTACTGAGTGTGTGTGTCACAAACACCATTGGAGAGCATGTGTGTGCCTCAAACATCATTCGAACGTGTGTATGTCACAAACCCCATTGGATAGCATGTGTATCACAAACCCTACTGCACAGTGTGTGTGTCACAAAAACCACTAGGCAGCGTGTGTGTCACGAACCCCATTGGACAGCGTGTGTATCACAAGCCCCATTGGGCAGCGTGTGTGTCGCAAACATCATTGGACAGTTTGTGCGTCACAAACCCCCTTGGACAGCGAGTGTGTGTAACAATACCCTTTGGACAGCGTGTTTGTCACAAACCCCATTAGGCAGCGTGTTTGTCACAAACTCCATTGGACAGCGTGTGTGTCACAAAGCCTCCTGTACACTGTGTCTGTCACAAAACCCCTTGGACAACATGTGTTTCACAAACCCCATGGGACAGCGTGTGTGTGTCACAATCCCCATTGGACAGCTTGTGTGTCACAATTCCCATTTGACAGTGTGTCTATCACAAACCCTATTGGAGAGTGTGTGTGTCAAAAACCCCACTGGACAGCGTGTGTGACACAATCTCCCCTGGACACTGTGTGTGTCACAAACCCCATTTGACAGCGTGTGTTTCACAAACACCTTTGGTCAGCGCGTGTGTGTCACAAACCCCATTAGAAAGTGTGTGTGTCACAAACCCAACTGGATAACGTGTGTGTGTCCCAAACCGCAATGGACACTGTGTTTGTCACAAACAACTTTGGACAGCATGCATGTCACAAACACCATTGGACAGCGTGTGTGTGTCGCAATCCCCTTTGGACAGTGTGTGTGTGTCACAAACCCCATTGGACAGAGTGTGTGTCACAAACCCCTTTGAACAGCGTGTGTGTCACAAACACCGTTGGACAGCGTGTGTTTGGCACAAACCCTATTAGACAGACTGGGTGTGACAAACGCCCCTGGACTGTGTTTGTGTGTCACAAACCCCATTGGACAGCGTGTGTGTGTAACAATACCCATTCGACATTGTGTGTGTCACAAACCCCATTGGACAGAGTGTGTGTGACAAACCCCATTGCACAGCGCATGTGTACCAAACCCCCATGGACACTGTGTGTGTCACAAACACTATTGGACAGCGTGTGTGTCACAAACCCCATTAGACAGCGTGTTTGTCACAAGCCCCATTGGACAGCGTGTGTATCACAAACCCCATTAGACAGTGTGTGTGTTACAAAACCATTGGACAGCGTGTGTGTCACAAACTCCCCTGGACAGTGTGTCTGTCACAAACCCCATTGGATAGCATGCGTATCACAAAACCAATGGGACAGAGTGTGTGTGTCACAATACCCATTGGACAGCCTGTCTGTCACAAACCCCATTGGACAGTGTGTGTGTCACAATCCTCATTGGACAACGTGTGTGTGTCACAACAGCCATTGGAGAGTGTGTGAGGCACAAAGCCCTCTGGACAGCATGTGTGTCACAAACAACCCTGGAGAGTCTCTGTGTCACAAACTCCATTTGACTGCGGTGTGTCACAAACCTCATTGGACAGTGTGTGTGTCACAAACCCCCCAGGACACTGTGTGTGTCACAATCCCCATTGGACAGTGTCTGTGTCACAAATCCCATTGGACAGTGTGTGTATCACAATCCCCATTGGCCAGCTTGTGTGTCACAAACCCCAATAGACAGCGCATGTGTCACAAACCCCATTGGACAGGGTGTGTGTGTCCCAATCCCCATTGGATAGTCTCTGTTTCACAAACCCCACTGGACAGAGTGTGTGTGTCACAAACCCCATTGGACAGCGTGTGTATTCACAAGCCCCATTGGGCATCGTGTGTGTCGCAAACATCATTGGACAGTTTGTGCGTCACAAACCCCCTTGAACAGCGAGTGTGTGTAACAATACCCTTTGGACAGCGTGTGTGTCACAAACCCCATTGGACAGCGTATGTGTCACATTCCCCATTGGACAGAGTGTGTGTGGTGTGTCACAATCCCCATTGGACAGCGTCTGTGTGTCACAATCCCCATCGGACAGCGTGTGTGTCACAAACCCCATTGGAGCTTGTGTGTGTAACAATCCCCATTGGACAGTGTGTGTGTGTCATAATCCCCTTTGGACAGTGTGTGTGTCATAAACCCCATTTGACAGAGTGTGTGTCACAAACCCATTGTACACTGTGTGTGTCACAATCCCTATTGGACCGTGTGTGTGTCACAAAACCTATTGGACAGAGTGTGTTTCAAAACCCCACTGGACAGCCTGTGTATCACGAACACCATTGGACAGTGCATGTGTGTCACAATCCCCATTGGACAGTGTGTGTGTGTCACAAACGTCTTTAGACAATGTGTTTGTCACAAAACCCATTGGCCAGCGTGTGTGTCACAAACCCCATTTGACAGTGTGTGTGTCGCAAACCCCATTGGACAGCGTGTCTGTGTCAAAAACCCCTTTAGACAATGTGTTTGTCACAAAACCCATTGGACAGAGTGTGTGTCACAAACCTCATTGAAAAGTGTGTGTGTCACAAACCCATTGGATAGCGTGTGTGTGTTACAAACTCCAATGGACAGTGTGTGTGTCACAAACCCACTTGGACAGCGTTAGTGTCACAAACCCCATTGGACAGCATGTGTGTCACAAACCCCTATGGACTGTGTGTGTGTGTCACAAGCACATTGGACAGCATGCGTGTCACAAACACCATTGCACCGCATGTGTCTGTCACAATCCCCATTGGACAGCATGTGTGTGTCACATTTCCCATTGGACAGTGTGTGTGTGTCACAATCCCCATTGGACAGAGTGGGTGTGACAAACCCCATTGGACAGTGTGTGTGTCACAATCCCCCCTGGATATTGTGTGTGTCACAAACACCATTTGACACCGTGCGTGTCACAAACACCATTGGACAGCGTGTGTGTGTCAGAAACCCCATTGGAAAGTGTGTGTGTCACAAACCCCACTGGAAATTGTGTGTGTCACAAACCCCATTTGATACCATGTGTGTGCCACAAATCCAATTAGACAGTGTGTGTGTCACAAAACCCACTGGACAGCGTGTGTGTATCACAAACCCCTTAAGACAGTGTGTGTGTCACAAGCCCATTGGACAGAGTGTGTGTGTCACAAACCTCATTGTACAGCGCATGTCTCACAATCCTCATTGGACAGCGTGTGTGTTACAAACCCCATTGGACAGAGTGTGTGTGAGAAACCCCATTGCACAGTTTGTGTGTCACAAACCTCATTGGACAGACTGGGTGTGCCAAACCCCGCTGGACTGTGTTTGTGTGTCACAAACCCCATTTGACAGCGTGTGTGTGTCACAATCCCCATTGGACAATGTGTGTGTCACAAGCCCCATTGGACAGAGTGTGTGTCACAAACACCATTGGACAGAGTGTGTTTGTCACAAACCCCATTGGACAAAGTGGGTGTGACAAACCCCATTGGACAGCGTGTGTTTGTCACAAATCCCTTGGGAAAATGTGTTTTCAATAAACCCCATTTGATAGCATGTATATGTCACAAACCCCACTGGACGGTTTGCCTGTCACAAACCAGACTGGATAGCGTGTGTGTAACAAAACCCCCTGGACAGTGTGTGTGTCACAAACCCTATTGGACAGTGTGTGTATCATAGAAACCACTGGACAGCGTGTGTGTCACGAACCCCAATGCACAGCTTGTGCTCCACAAGCACCATTGGACAGAGTATGTGTGTCACAAACCCCCCTGGACAGTGTGTGTGTCGCAATACCCATTGGACAGCGTGTGTGTCACAAAACCCATTAGACATTGTGTGTGTGTCAGAAACACTCTTGGACAGCGTGTGTATCTCACAAACCCTATTGCACATTGTGTGTGTCACAAACCCCACTGGACAGCTTGTGTGTCCCAAACCCCGTTGGACATTGTGTGTGTCACAAACCCCCCTGGAGAGCATGTGTGTCACAAAACCCTTTGGACAGCGTGTGTGTCACAAACCCCATTGGACAGAGTGTGTGTCACAAACTCCTTTGGACATTGTGTGTGTCACAAACCCCCCTGGACAGCGTGTGTGTCACAAACATCATTTGACAGCGTGTGTTTGTCACAAACCCCATTTGAGAGAGTGGGTGTGACAAACCCCATTGGACAGTGTGTGTGTCACAATCCCCCCTGGACATTGTGTGTGTCACAAACCCCATTTCACACCGTGTGTGTCACAAACACTATTGGGCAGCGTGTGTATGTCACAAAACCTATTGAACAGCGTGTGTGTCACAAATCCCACTGGACAGCGTGTGTGTCACAATCCCCATTGGACAGTGTGTGTGTTTCACAAACCCCATTGGACAGTGTGTGTGTCACAAACCCCCCTGGACAGCGTGTGTGTCACAAACATCATTGGACAGCGTGTGTTTGTCACAAAACCCATTTGTCAGAGTGGGTGTGACAAACCCCATTGGACAGCGTGTGTGTGTCACAAGCGCTATTGGAAAATGTGTGTTTCATAAACCCCATTTGATAGCGTGTATGTGTCACAAATCCCACTGGACAGCGTGTGTGTCACAAACCCCATTGGACAGTGTGTGTGTCACAATCCTCATTGGACAACGTGTGTGTGTCACAACAGCCATTGGAGAGTGTGTGAGGCACAAAGCCCTCTGGACAGCATGTGTGTCACAAACAACCCTGGAGAGTCTCTGTGTCACAAACTCCATTTGACTGCGGTGTGTCACAAACCTCATTGGACAGTGTGTGTGTCACAAACCCCCCAGGACACTGTGTGTGTCACAATCCCCATTGGACAGTGTCTGTGTCACAAATCCCATTGGACAGTGTGTGTATCACAATCCCCATTGGCCAGCTTGTGTGTCACAAACCCCAATAGACAGCGCATGTGTCACAAACCCCATTGGACAGGGTGTGTATGTCCCAATCCCCATTGGATAGTCTCTGTTTCACAAACCCCACTGGACAGAGTGTGTGTGTCACAAACCCCATTGGACAGTGTGGATGTCACAGTCCCCAATGGGCAGCATGTGTGTCACAAACCCCATTGGACAGTGCGTGTGTCACGAACCCCCCTGGACAGTGTGTCTGTCACAAACCCCTTTTGACAGCGAGTGTGTCAGAAACGCCATTGGAAAATGTGTGTGTCACAAACCCCATTGGATAGCTCTTGTGTGCAACAAAACCCATTGGACAGCGTGTGTGAGTCACAAACCCCATAGGAAAGCGTGTGTGTCACAATCCCCACTGGCCAGTGTGTGTGTCACAAACCCCATTGGAAAGAGTGTGTGTGTCACAAACCCCATTGGACAGCGATTGTTTCATAAACCCCCCCGGACAGTGTGTGTGTCACAAAACCCATTGGACAGCATGCGTGTCACAAACACCATTGGACAGCGTGTGTATCTCTCAATCCCCATTGGACAGCGTGTGTGTGTCAAAATCCCCAGTGGACAGCATGTGTGTGACAAACCCCATTAGACAGCGTGTGTGTGTCACAAACCCCTCTGGACAGCGCATGTGTCACAAACACTCCTGGAGAGTCTCTGTGCCACAAACACCATTGGACAGCGTGTGCGTCACAAACCCCCCGGAACAGTGTATGTGTCACAAACCCCATTGGACAGCGTGTGTGTCACAAACCGCATTGGAAAGTGTGTGTGTCGCAAACCCTATTGGACAGCGTATGTGTCACGAACCCCGTTGGACCACGTGTGTGTCACAAACCCCATTGGACAGCATGTGTGTGCCACAATCCCCATTGGACAGTGTGTGTGTCACAAACCCCATTGAACAGTGTGTGTGTCCAAACCCCATTGGAGAGCGTGTGTGAGTCAAAATACCCTGTCCAAAATACGCTGTCCATGACAGAGTGTGTGTGTCACAAACCCCATTGGACAGCGTGTGTGTCACAAACTCACCTGGACAGCGTGTGTGTTCCAAACCCAGTGGAAAGTGTGTGTGTCACAAACCCCATTGGACAGTTTGTGTGTCACAAAACACACTGGACAGCATGTGTGTCACTATCCCCATTGGACAACGTGTGTTTCACAAGCCCATTGGATAGATTGTGTGTGTCACAACC
This sequence comes from Columba livia, assembly GCF_036013475.1. Taxonomy (NCBI): domain Eukaryota; kingdom Metazoa; phylum Chordata; class Aves; order Columbiformes; family Columbidae; genus Columba; species Columba livia. Next base: position 40,707,790 of record NC_088607.1, on the reverse strand, counting down.
CCCATTGGACAGCGTGTGTGTGTCAAAATCTCCACTGGACAGCGTGTGTGTCACAAACCCCATTGGACAGAGTTTGTGTGTCACAAACACCATTGGACAGCATGTGTGTGTTCACAATCCCCATTGGACAGTGTGTGTGTCACAATCCCCATTGGACAGTGTGTTTCACAAACCCCATTGGCCAGCGTCTGTGTGTCACAGTCCCCATTGGTCAGTGTGTGTGTCATAAACCTCATTGGACAGAGTGTATGTGACAAACCCCTTTAAACAGTGTGTGTGTCTCAAACCCCCCTGGACAGTCTTTGTGTCACATCACCCATTGGACAGAGTGTGTGTCAGAAACCCCATTGGACAGTATGCGTGTCACAAACACCAATAGACAGCGTGTGTGTGTTACAATCCCCATTGGACAGCATGCGTGTCACAAACCCCATTGGACATTGTGTGTGTCACGAACACCATTGGACAGCGTGTGTGTCACAAACCCCCCTCGACAGTGTGTGTGTCGCAAACCCCATTTGACACCGTGTGTGTCACAAACCCCATTTGACACCGTGTGTGTCACAAACACCATTGGACAGCGTGTGTGTGTCACAAACCCAATTAGACAGTGTGTGTGTTGTGGGAAACTGCAGCGGGTATGTGGAATCCTTGACAGAAAATATGAAACTAGAGATCAGCCTTGAGATATTAAGATTTGCCCTTGAGAAGGATGGGAGTAAAGGAGTATCCGGAGAGAGGAGAGATGTACCCGTGAGAGAGAAAGGGAGAGAAGAATAACATGGATGATAGAAAAATTAACCAATGAGATGTTAGTGCTGTAACTTGTAACCAATAGTGAAAAGACACATGAACTGATTGAATTGTATAAAAATGCACTTGTAGCAATAAATGGCATCTATTACTTTCATCTTGAAAGAACTTGGTCCATGTCATTTGTCTGTCTCAACCGCGACATATGGTGACCCCGACGTGATCCTGCCTGAAGAGGATCTCGCATGACAAGGTGACAGCGTGAAGCTGTGAACAGCCGGAGAAGAGCTGTGGAGACGGAGCCCAGTACAGCTGATAAGAGCAGCCGAGGAGAGCTGCCGAAGGTCCGGAACGTTGAAAAGACATCTCGCTAAGGAGGAGGTGAGTTACCGGGAACGGGGGGTTGAAACTTATCTAAAGAAGATGGTACTATATTATCTACATGGAAACTGCTTCTGAAGAAGCAGGGTGTTAGCCTTCCAGAACTGACTTTAAGAAAAATGTTACTATGGGGCAAAGCACAAGGTATAGAGGTTAATCCTGTGACAGCATTTAGTGTGTCACAATGGATGGACTTGGGGGATAAACTGCTTGACAGTGCTACTAAAGGGTCCAAGGAAGCATCTGAACTGTTAACGACGTGGTGCTTGTTATTAGATACTCTGAAAGAGTTAAAACAGCAACAGGGAGAGGCGGCGGAGGGGGATGGTCTTCCTGGCTCTCCTGGGCCAGATTTGGAGGAAAAGGCAAGATTAAGTACTCCTCCAACCTCCCCTGTTACTAAGGATTCGTCAAAACCACCCAAGTCCGTATTATCTGACACGGATAAGGATCCGCGGCACTTTCTTGGAAAGTTAAAAGGAGTAAAGAAGGAGCATACGTATGTGTGGCTCCGAGATCAGAAAAAAATTATGAAAGACTCATATACATGTGTGTGGCCCTGAGATCAGATAAAAGCTATGAAAGACTCACATGAAAAAACAGCGTTGGGTTATGTGCGATCTTGGGAGGGGCCCTCGAAACACCGGTCGGAGCAGTGCGTTCGGCCGACCGCTCCGCTGTCATCAATCACGGCTCGAACCTCTCCTCTACCATCATCAACCGCGGTTCCGCCGTCTGTGTCACCGCCATTGATCACAGTTCAACCCTCTGCCCCGCCGCTATCAGTTGCGGAAGAAAAAAATGGACATTTTTTTTCCTATCCCCCCTTGCCTGGAGATTTAGGTGGGGAGGACCCCCCGTGGTGAGCCAGACTGAGCCAAATAACGTAATTCCTATGGATTTGGGTCCCCCCAACCTGCCCCCGCCTCCCTCCCACGCTGCTAAAAAGCGAATTCCTGAGGGTGGGGGTGGAGTTTCAGAGCGTAAACTGAACTTACCAAAAAGCTGGGATTTACCCCCATTTTCAGTTACAGTTAAACCACGGGACCCCGTGTGTTTCTGGAAGAGACACTAATTGACACACCACAACTACAGGCACGATAACTTTCTGAAATCCTGAGGCAGTCACCAGACCTCGCATATCAAGCTATGATAAAGGTGCCTGAAACCAACAATGCAGCCAAATCAATTGCAACTATTGATCAGGGTCCCAGTGAGAATTACATGCAATTTATTGACCGTCTTCAAGAGGCCATCAATAAGCAGGTTGAAAACTTAGAAGTTAAGGAAGCACTAATGTTGAAATTAGCAGTAGAGAATGCTAATGCTTGCTACCGATGTGTTATCTGCAAGTTTTACAGTACATATTATGTGCTTCTGTGTATTGCCTCTCTGAAAATCAAGCAGCTTGTCAGGAATGTGAGTTAATTGTTTTACTAGTTGTTTTTCAGTGCGCCGTAAAACTCTGTCCCCATTTTTCCCAGTCGTGCTGCAAGCACCCTGTGTTTTCTCCCCCTCCCTCCCCATTCTCAAGGTTTTACTTGCAAGACGGGATCAGGAATAATTGTTTTCAGTTGTGTTCCTGAAAAATCAGTATTGGGAGGTGTTTTAAAACTTAGGAAAGCACTCGGAATTATGAGGAAGGAAGATCTTGTTAAATATTGAAATCAGTGTTCGCTGCTGTTTACGTTAAATGATTGGGAAAAGTGTCCGGAGAATAGAATTTTGTTGCAATTAATGTTGTTTTTAAGATGAGAAGAGCAGGACAAAATAAATCTCTACAAGAGATCATTAGATCATTACAGACAGTTTTACAGCTGGAACGATTTGAACGTCAACAAGCTGAGAGAGAGTTAACTGACAACACACATGTCACAGTAAACTTGCTGAAGTCTGCAAGATGCTTCCCTCATTAACCTGTTTTCTTTGTGGGTATCGGTTTAAGCATGTTGCAATTTTGGTAGGTCTTTATTATATGGTACGATAAGTTTACAGTCTGTTAAATTATGAGAATCCGTTGACTCAAAATGTGTGTTTTGTGATAATACAGAAGATCATAAGTAATTTAGTTCTTTACTGCGTGAATGTGATGGTAAAATTTTGTGTGTAGTAGCTGTTATTTTTTTTTCTTTTCTCTAGCATGCTACCTTTATTCCGGCATTCAGACTTGCACAACTCTGTGACAGGCTGTGTCTCATCTCGGTGTGCTGGATTTGGTTTTTCCGTATGCACATCATGTAAAGAATCCTGGTTTTGGCATAACAGCTGTGGCGCACCAGATGAGACACTAAAACAAAACAAAATAAAACAAAAAAGGCCTTGCCCAGTCCAGCTCGCTGCGGGGGCCGGTGCACGCTGACTTTTTTTGTCAGGGAGACCCAGAGGTACCTCCACCTGGCTGAGCAGTAGGCAGCCCAAAGGTGCAATGCAAAAAATTGAGATATTGTCTTAAATTGGTGTAACTGTGATCCATCTGCTTATTTGAACTTGGTATATGGTTTTCACATCTGAGCTCAGTATTTTAGTTTGCATATTCATATTTGGTACCAAAAGAATCTTGTTTGGGGAGATAATTACAAAATGTGAACCGGTTCCACTGCTAAAATTCCACCTTGCTCCCCCTTAGGATGCATCCTTACACATTAAAGTAATCGCTTATATTGTTAGAAAAGCATTTAAATTGTTAAAATGCTATGATAGCTGTGAATTTGGAAGAGGTTGTATTTAAAAATTGCTAGAATATTAACTGATTTGGATCTAGGAAAATAGACTAATGGATTTATGTTTATTATACTGGTTTATACTGTTTTTTGACACCTCTAAATTGTAAAACGTAAATGAAGCTAAGGAATGTAACTATTTCTGAGCTACTTGAAATTTGTAGTTGGAATGAAATGGGTAAACAAAAGAGCAAAATATCCCAGGCCTGTGTGCAGCTCATTGTAACTGAGAAGTTTCCCAGAACCTCCTACTTCATACCAGCCAGTATGCCAGCTGCGTAACCTTGGTTATATCTACACTGCACAGAAAGAAAAAACAACTGGAAAAATCTGGCTGCCTGCTTTTAAAGCAGTGAAAGGGGGGTTCTCTCTCCCCGCCACTGCAGCGATGTAATACTGAATGGAGCAGTCCGAGGGTGAAGTTTAAAGGCATCCTTAGCAGACCCATAGTTCTAATGAAACTGGAAAACTAAACCAAAAATTTGTTAATAGACTTATTCTGTGGTAATTAGTTGTAAGTGACTTCTTAGTAAATTCACTGTGCTAGTTTTTGAGGTCATGAGAGAGAATGAAAGAAAGGCCGTTTTTTGAGACCAATAGAATGCCATATTTGGAACAAAGTTTAAATACATGAATTCTTATAGTTGTTAGAAACTCCTATACTTCTCTTAGGTTAAGATTTGTTAAGTAAATTGTAAGCTCAAATAACGTTTTCTGAGAATTCTGTTTAGTTGCATGGCCTACAAGAAGCTGCTTGGATGGCGCATATCTGCTTGCTGCAAGTGAGAAATCTCCAAGGAAATTTCAAATGCTGTATTTCCACTAGTATTAACAGCCAATGTTTCGATAAAGCAAATACTACACTGATTGATCTGAAACAGGACTTCGATCTGGTAAGGGAAAACAATATCCAATAAATATGACAGCCAAAATGGAGTTGGAAACTTTGAGGAATAAATTTATGACAACTTTACAGGCTGACTGCATTCAATTGGACTTGCAGATTTGTCTATTTATAGCTACAACATAGAAACAACCTGTGGCTATTGTGGAACAGTATGATGAGATTGCTAGCAGACTGATATACTGCTTTTTACTCTGATCAAGAAAAGCAGGGAATGAATTTAAGTTTCAATAGGCCATGATCCTTTTGTCATATATGTACCATTTGTGAAATGTAATTCTGATTTTTTAATTTTATTTGTAATCTATGTCTTTGTAAATTGCACTAGCTGGTTTTCTTAACAGCACAGCTTTTGGCATGCATAAATGTAAAATGTAAATTGCTGCAGAACCTGCAAGTCTTTCACATCAGGTCATAGGCCATACTTGTATTTGGTCTGATCCTACATACTTGCAAAGTTTTTGTTGCTGGTTCTGGGAAGTCCCATAAAGCTGTAGTGGTTGGGTGTGAAGATAACAATTGGCATCATTCTGTAAAAATTATTGAAGGTTCAACCCAATTAGCAGAACTTGACACAGCTTTACATTACTTAGAGCTTTTTAAGGAGGAACCTCTAAATTTGATTTGTGATTCTGAGTACGTAGTCAAGGTCCAATGCACGTATCTCCTTCTGAACTGTGTTTTTTGTTTTGGTTCTGTTCTTTTTTAAACAAAAAGGGGGGAGAAGTAGGGAAAACACCACAACACCTATTGTCAAAAGCATTGTATGTGATGAAATACTTTGCAAGTGTGACCCAAAACCATGCTAAATCAGAAAGAACCTACATTAGTTATGGCCAAATCACTAGTTAATGGTCAATGGAAAAGGCCACATCAATTGATAACCTGGGGGAGAGGCTATGCTTATGTCTTTACAGATCAAGGGCCGCAATGGTTGCCAGCACGAAATGTGAAACCTGTGTTATCTTCCTGACAATGATTGTTGCAGCTGCTGTGTTTTGGATGCCCGCACAGACAAAGACTAACATGTGGAGTACTTTAACCAACATGACTGACCAGGACTCCATATGCCTAGCTATGGCATCTCTGGAAAACCCGTTCCACACATGCTTGGTTGGCATCCCCCTTGATGACTACAGCAGCATCACACAACTGTTTCAAAATAGAGGTTGGTGCAGAGGCATTGCAACAAACTGTAATAATACTAACATGGCACTTTGGATTAACTGTCTCCCGGAAATAGACATTGAACCACAGGAACTGGAATTGCTGGCATCTATGCCCATGGACACTTGTATCAACCTGGTTTGTGAAAAGTGTCAGAACAATATACGAGAAAATGAATGAATAAAACTGCAAAATGTTAATTCTACCTTTGGTGACTATAGAAATGAAACTCAATGGTGTAATGGCTCGCAGAAGAATCCAAGGGATGTCATTGATAATGTGGGAACAGCGACCCCAAAACCTCCTGTATGGTGTATTCTTGATCTGTGGAGATAGAGCCTGACCAGGAATTCCTTCTAAAGCTGTTGAAGGACTGTGTATTTTGGGACTATTAACTCTCTTAACGCCCAATGTATAATAGATAATAGATCACAGAAGAGCAAGACGAGAAAAACACTTTTTGCGTGTATATGAGTCAAAATGTGATGATAATGTAGATTTTTGGGGTTCAAGGTTAAGGGTTTTAGAATCTCTTGTATCTGGTGTTGGCACAGCTAAAAGCTTTAAATATTTTAGAAAATTAGGATGCTGACTAGTTAAGCAAACTAACAGAACTTAAAAGGCTTTAAGTGGACTTTTTCTAGATGTACATTCTGTAAGACATGCCACATGGCAGAGTGGGGTCGCGATAGATTTTTTGTTATTAGCTCAAGGACATGGGTGTGAAGACTTCGATGGGATTTGTTAAATAAATTGATTAGTGGTTGAGGGTTTCTAGGATGGTTGTTATCAGTAGTGAAAACAGGACTGATCATTTTGATGGTTGTTGTGGTTGTGTTACTAATGTTGCCATGCATGATTTCTCTGCTGCAAAGGGCCCTGCAGTGGACAATGAGGGCAGCATTTTTAGCAAAAATAAAAAAAGGGGGAATTGTGGGAAACTGCAGCGGGTCTGTGGAATCCTTGACAGAAAATATGAGAGTAGAGATCAGCCTTGAGATATTAAGATTTACCCTTGAGAAGGATGGGAGTAAAGGAGTATCCGGAGAGAGGAGAGATGTACCCGTGAGAAAGAAGGGGATAGAAGAATAACATGGATGATAGAAAAATTAACCAATGAGATGTCAGTGCTGAAACTAGTAACCAATATTGAAAAGACACATGAACTGGTAGAATTGTATAAAAATGCATTTGTAGCAATAAATGGCATCTATTACTTTCATCTTGAAAGAACTTGGTCCATGTCGTTTGTACGCCTCAACCGCGAACCTTTGCTCTTGAAAGGATGTCATCAGGTGGGTGTTTCGGTGTAATACGCTGAAAACCAGACCAGTAATAGTGAAATATGCCCATGATATGCATGATCCCCGCCCCAAAGCACCATGACTCAGCCTAAGGAGACCTGCAGCTTATTTTTTTGTACTGCCTGCAGATTGTGGAAGTACAGTATAAAAACCACTCTTATGGAGAGATCTTTGTATTTTAGGCTTAGTCTAAATGTCTCAAGTAGCTGGGGTTTTTGCTTGGGCCTAATCCATACGGTTTTATGGCTTTCCTCCTAGTCTGAAGAAGAATGTGCTAGAAACTATAAAGCCAAAAAATGTCTTGCAGCCTAGGCTTGCCTTGCCTGTCCTTGCCTGTCCTTGCCTTGCCTTATTTCCTCCTCATCCTGTTCTCTGTCCCATTCTCTCTCGTTAAACCCTCGTCTGGCTGCATGTCTCTTCGTTCCTTTTCTCTCGCTCTCCTGCTTCCTGCCTCTTTTATTGCATTTCCTCCATATCACTCCTGCAGCCCAACACTACTTTTTATTCTTCCTTCCCTTTCTCCTGCTCCCTTCGCTTTCTCCCTATGTCCCATATCGTTCCTCTCGACTTCTCTGTTGGAGACTTCGGACCAAACTGGCCCCACGTCTGGGCATGGTTTGACAAGTTTTCAGAGGCCTGGCTGGTGACAGCAGGGACAGCAGGCAGTGACAGGCCCGGGGCTGACAGGCTCCCCATCCCGTAGGGGGAGCTTGGCTGCCACACCCAGATGACATAGAACCTTTGTCACAATGCCCGCTAGCGTGGCGAGGATGCGGTGACTCTGCGGGTGACAGCGACACTGCAGGACTTGGTGTCAGCTCAGCAATCTCTTACTTCCCCAAAAAAGCGGAATTCTGCAAATTGCTGCCTTTGCTCTTGAAAGGATGTCATCAGGTGGGTGTTTCTGGTGTAATACACGGAAAACCACAGCAGAAATGGAGAAATATTCCCATGATATGCATGGTGCCTGCCCCACTGCACTATGACTCAGCATAAGGAGATATGCAGCTTATTTTTTTGTACTGTCAGCAGATTGTGGAAGTACAGTATAAAAACCATCCTTATGGAGAGATCTTCGTATTTTTGCCTTAGTCTAAGTGTCTCAAGTAGCTGGGTTTTTTTTCTTGGGCCTAATCCATTCGGGCTTGTGGATTTCCTCCTTGTCTGAAGACGAATGTGCTAGAAACTACAAAGCAAAAAAATGTCCTGCAGCCTAGCCTTGCCTTGTCTGTCCTTGTCGGTCCTTGCCTTGCCTTATTTCCTTCTCATCCTGTTCTCTGTCCCATCCTCTCTCACTAACCCCCTGTCTGGCTGCATGTCTCTTCTTTCCTTTTCTCTCATTCTCTTCCTTCCTGCCTATTTTCTTGCAATTCCTCCATCTCACTCCTACAGCCCAACACTACTTCTTATTCTTCCTTCCCTTTCTCCTGCTCCCTTCGCTTTCTCCCTGTGTCCCACATGATTCTTCCCGACTTGTCTGTTGGACACTTTGGACCAAATTGGCCCCAAGTCTTGGCATGGTTTGACCTGTTTTCAGAGGCCTGGCTAGTGAGAGCAGGGACAGCAGGCAGTGACAGGCCCGGGGCTGACAGGCTCCCCAACACCTAGGGTCGCCTTGCTGCCACACCCAGCTGACATAGAACCTTTGTCACAATGCCTGCTATCTTGGAGAGGATGCAGTGACTCTGCAGGTGAAAGGGACACTGCAGGACTTGGTGTCAGCTCAGCAATTTCTCACTTCCCCAAAGAAGCGGAATTCTGCAAATTGCTGCCTTTGCTCTTGAAAGGATATAATCAAGTGGGTGTTTTGGTGTCATACACTGAAAACCAGAGCTGAAATTGTGAAATATTCCAATGATATGCATGATCACTCCCCCAAAGCACCATGACGCATCCTAAGGAGATCTGCAGCTTATTTTTTTGTACTGCCAGCAGATTGTGGAAGCACAGTATAAAAACCATGCCTATGGAGAGATCTGCGTGTTTTAGGCTTAGTCTAAGTGTCTCAAGTAGCTGGGGTATTTACTTGGGCCTAATCCATACGGTTTTATGGCCTTAATCCTAGTCTGATGGTGAATGTGCAAGAAACTATACAGCAAAAACATATCCTGCAGCCTAGCCTTGCTTTGCCTGTCCTTGCCTGTCCTTCCCTTGCCTTATTTCCTTCTCATCCTGTTCTCTGTCCCATCCTCTCTCACTAACCCCTCCTCTGGCTGCATGTCTCTTCTTTCCTTTTCTCTCACTCTCCTGCTGCTGCCTCTTTAATGGCAATTCCTCCATCTCACTCCTGTAGCCCAACACTACTTTTTATTCTTCCTTCCCTTTCTCCTGCTCCCTTCGCTTTCTCCCTCTGTCACATATCTTTCTTCCCGACTTGTCTTTTCAAGACTTTGGGCCAAATTGGCCCCAAGTCTGGGCATGGTTTGACCAATTTTCAGAGGCCTGGCTGGTGACAGCAGGGACAGCAGGCAGTGACAGGCCCGGGGCTGACAGGCTCCCCATCCCCTAGGGGGCGCCTGGCTGCCACACCCAGCTGACATAGAACCTTTGTCACAATGCCCGCTACCGTGGCGAGTGTGTGGTGACTCTGCAGGTGACAGGGACACTGCAGGACTTGGTGGCAGCTCAGCAATTTCTCACTTCCCCAAAGAAGCGGAATTCTGCAAGTTGCTGACTCTGCTCTTGAAAGGATGTCATCAGGTGGGTGTTTTGGTGTCATACACTGAAAACCAGAGCAGAAATGGTGAAATATTCCCATGATATGCATGGTCCCTGCAACAAAGCACCATGACTCAGCCTAAGAGATCTGCAGCTTATGTTTTTGTACTGCCAGCAGATTGTGGAAGCACAGTATAAAAACAATCCTTATGGAGAGATCTGCCTATTTTAGGCTTAGTCTAAGTGTCTCAAGTAGCCGGTGTATTTGCTTGGGCCTAATCCATACGGTCTTATGGCTTTCCTCGTAGTCCGAGGACGAATGTGCTAGAAAATATAAAGCAAAAAAATGTCCTGCAGCCTAGCCTTGCTTTGCCTGTCCTTGCCTGTCCTTGACTTGCCTTATTTCCTTCTCATCCTGTTCTCTGTCCCATCCTCTCTCACTAACCCCTCGTCTGGCTGCATGTCTCTTCTTTCCTTTTCTCTCACTCTCCTGCTTCCTTCCTCTTTTCTTGCTATTCCTCCATCGCACTCCTGCAGCTCAACACTACTTTTTATTCTTCCTTCCCTTTCTCCTGCTCCTTCCGCTTTCTCCCTCTGTCCCATATCTTTCTTCCTGACTTGTCTTTTCAAGACTTTGGGCCAAACAGGCCCCAAGTCTGGGCATGGTTTGACCAATTTTCAGAGGCCTGGCTGGTGACAGCAGGGACAGCAGGCAGTGACAGGCCCGGGGCTGACAGGCTCCCCATCCCCTAGGGGGCGCCTGGCTGCCACACCCAGCTGACATAGAACCTTTGTCACAATGCCCGCTACCGTGGCGAGTATGTGGTGACTCTGCAGGTGACAGGGACACTGCAGGACTTCGTGTCAGCTCAGCAATTTCTCACTTCCCCAAAGAAGCGGAATTCTGCAAATTGCTGCCTTTGCTCTTGAAAGGATATCATCAGGAGGGTGTTTTGGTGTCATACTCTGAAAACCAGAGCAGAAATGGTGAAATATTGCCATGATATGCATGGTCCCTGCAACAAAGCACCATGACGCATCCTAAGGAGATCTGCAGCTTATTTTTTTGTACTGCCAGCAGATTGTGGAAGCACAGTATAAAAACAATCCTTATGGAGTACTCTGCGTATTTTAGGCTTAGTCTAAGTGTCTCAAGTAGCCGGTGTATTTGCTTGGGCCTAATCCATACGGTCTTATGGCTTTCCTCGTAGTCCGAGGACGAATGTGCTAGAAAATATAAAGCAAAAAAATGTCCTGCAGCCTAGCCTTGCTTTGCCTGTCCTTGCCTGTCCTTGACTTGCCTTATTTCCTTCTCATCCTGTTCTCTGTCCCATCCTCTCTCACTAACCCCTCGTCTGGCTGCATGTCTCTTCTTTCCTTTTCTATCACTCTCCTGCTTCCTTCCTCTTTTCTTGGTATTCCTCCATCTCACTTCTGCAGCCCAACACTACTTTTTATTCTTCCTTCCCTTTCTCCTGCTCCCTTCGCTTTCTCCCTCTGTCCCATGTCTTTCTTCCTGACTTGTCTTTTCAAGACTTTGGGCCAAATTGGCCCCAAGTCTGGGCATGGTTTGACCAATTTTCAGAGGCCTGGCTGGTGACAGCAGGGACAGCAGGCAGTGACAGGCCCGGGGCTGGCAGGCTCCCCATCCCCTAGGGGGCGCCTGGCTGCCACACCCAGCTGACATAGAAACTTTGTCACAATGCCCGCTACCGTGGCGAGTATGTGGTGACTCTGCAGGTGACAGGGACACTGCAGGACTTGGTGGCAGCTCAGCAATTTCTCACTTCCCCAAAGAAGCGGAATTCTGCAAATTGCTGCCTTTGCTCTTGAAAGGATATCATCAGGTGGGTGTTTTGGTGTCATACTCTGAACACCAGAGCAGAAATGTTGAAATATTCCCATGATATGCATGGTCCCTGCACCAAAGCACCATGACTCAGCCTAAGGAGATCTGCAGCTTATTTTTTTGTACTGCCAGCAGATTGTGGAAGCACAGTATAAAAACCATCCTTATGGAGAGATATGCGTATTTTAGGCTTAGTCTAAGCGTCTCAAGTAGCTGGGGTTTTTGCTTGGGCCTAATCCATATGGTCTTATGGCTTTCCTTGTAGTCCGAGGACGAATGTGCTAGAAAATATAAAGCAAAAAAATGTCCTGCAGCCTAGCCTTGCTTTGCCTGTCCTTGCCTGTCCTTGCTTTGCCTTATTTCCTTCTCATCCTGTTCTCTGTCCCATCCTCTCTCACTAACCCTTCGTCTGGTTGCATGTCTCTTCTTTCCTTTTCTCTCACTCTCCTGCTTCCTGCCTCTTTAATGGCAATTCCTCCATCTCACTCCTGCAGCCCAACACTACTTTTTATTCTTCCTTCCCTTTCTCCTGCTCCCTTCGCTTTCTCCCTCTGTCCCATATCTTTCTTCCCGACTTGTCTTTTCAAGACTTTGGGCCAAATTGGCCCCAAGTCTGGGCATGGTTTGACCAATTTTCAGAGGCCTGGCTGGTGGCAGCAGGGACAGCAGGCAGTGACAGGCCCGGGGCTGACAGGCTACCCATCCCATAGGGGGCGCCTGGCTGCCACACCCAGCTGACATAGAACCTTTGTCACAATGCCCGCGACCGTGGCGAGTATGTGGTGACTCTGCAGGTGACAGGGACACTGCAGGACTTGGTGTCAGCTCAGCAATTTCTCATTTCCCCAAAGAAGCGGAATTCTACAAATTGCTGCCTTTGCTCTTGAAAGGATATCATCAGGTGGGTGTTTTGGTGTCATACTCTGAAAACCAGAGCAGAAATGGTGAAATATTCCCATGATATGCAAGGTCCCTGCAACAAAGCACCATGACTCAGCCTAAGAGATCTGCAGCTTATGTTTTTGTACTGCCAGCAGATTGTGGAAGCACAGTATAAAAACAATCCTTATGGAGTAATCTGCGTATTTTAGGCTTAGTCTAAGTGTCTCAAGTAGCCGGTGTATTTGCTTGGGCCTAATCCATACGGTCTTATGGCTTTCCTCGTAGTCCGAGGACGAATGTGCTAGAAACTATAAAGCGAAAAAATGTCCTGCAGCCTAGCCTTGCTTTGCCTGTCCTTGCCTGTCCTTGCCTTGCCTTATTTCCTTCTCATCCTGTTCTCTGTCCCATCCTCTCTCACTAACCCCTCGTCTGACTGCATGTCTCTTCTTTCCTTTTCTCTCACTCTCCTGCTTCCTGCCTCTTTAATGGCAATTCCTCCATCTCACTCCTGCAGCCCAACACTACTTTTTATTCTTCCTTCCCTTTCTCCTGCTCCCTTCGCTTTCTCCCTCTGTCCCATATCTTTCTTCCCTACTTGTCTTTTCAAGACTTTGGGCCAAATTGGCCCCTAAGTCTGGGCATGGTTTGACCAATTTTCAGAGGCCTGGCTGGTGACAGCAGGGACAGCAGGCAGTGACAGGCCCGGGGCTGGCAGGCTCCCCATCCCCTAGGGGGCGCCTGGCTGCCACACCCAGCTGACATAGAACCTTTGTCACAATGCCCGCTACCGTGGCGAGTATGTGGTGACTCTGCAGGTGACAGGGACACTGCAGGACTTGGTGGCAGCTCAGCAATTTCTCAGTTCCCCAAAGAAGCGGAATTCTGTAAGTTGCTGCCTTTGCTCTTGAAAGGATATCATCAGGTGGGTGTTTTGGTGTCATACTCTGAAAACCAGAGCAGAAATGGTGAAATATTCCCATGATATGCATGGTCCCTGCACCAAAGCACCATGACTCAGCCTAAGGAGATCTGCAGCTTATTTTTTTTTACTGCCAGCAGATTGTGGAAGCACAGTATAAAAACCATCCTTATGGAGAGATCTGCGTATTTTAGGCTTAGTCTTAGTGTCTCAAGTAGCTGGGGTTTTTGCTTGGGCCTAATCCATACGGTCTTATGGCCTTACTCCTAGTCTGAAGACGAATGTGCTATAAACTATAAAGCGAAAAAATGTCCTGCAGCTTAGCCTTGCTTTGCCTGTCCTTGCCTGTCTTTGCCTTGCCTTATTTCCTTCTCATCCTGTTCTCTGTCCCATCCTCTCTCACTAACCCCTCGTCTGGCTGCATGTCTCTACTTTCCTTTTCTCTCACTCTCCTGCTTCCTGCCTCTTTTCCTGCAATTCCTCCATCTCACTCCTGAAGCCCAACACTACTTTTTATTCTTCCTTCCCTTTCTCCTGCTCCCTTCGGTTTCTCCCTCTATCCAATATCTTTCTTCCCGACTTGTCTTTTCAAGACTTTGGGGCAAATTGGCCCCAAGTCTGGGCATGGTTTGACCAATTTTCAGAGGCCTGGCTGGTGACAGCAGGGACAGCAGGCAGTGACAGGCCCGAGGCTGACAGGCTCCCCATCCCCTAGGGGGCACCTGGCTGCCACACCCAGCTGACATAGAACCTTTGTCACTATGCCCGCTACCGTGGCGAGTATGTGGTGACTCTGCAGGTGACAGGGACACTGCAGGACTTGGTGTCAGCTCAGCAATTTCTCACTTCCCCAAAGAAGCGGAATTCTGCAAATTGCTGCCTTTGCTCTTGAAAGGATATCATCAGGTGGGTGTTTTGGTGTCATACTCTGAAAACCAGAGCAGAAATGGTGAACTATTCCCATGATATGCATGGTCCCTGCACCAAAGCACCATGACTCAGCCTAAGGAGATCTGCAGCTTATTTTTTTGTACTGCCAGCAGATTGTGGAAGCACAGTATAAAAACCATCCTTATGGAGAGATCTGCGTATTTTAGGCTTAGTCTAAGTGTCTCAAGTAGCTGGGGTTTTTGCTTGGGCCTAATCCATACGGTCTTATGGCCTTACTCCTAGTCTGAAGACGAATGTGCTAGAAACTATAAAGCGAAAAAATGTCCTGCAGCCTAGCCTTGCTTTGCCTGTCCTTGCCTGTCCTTGCCTTGCCTTATTTCCTTCTCATCCTGTATTCTGTCCCATCCTCTCTCACTAACCCCTCGTCTGGCTCCATGTCTCTACTTTCCTTTTCTCTCACTCTCCTGCTTCCTGCCTCTTTAATGGCAGTTCCTCCATCTCACTCCTGCAGCCCAACACTACTTTTTTTTCTTCCTTCCCTTTCTCCTGCTCCCTTCGCTTTCTCCCTCTATCCAATATCTTTCTTCACGACTTGTCTTTTCAAGACTTTGGGCAAAATTGGCCCCAAGTCTGGGCATGGTTTGACCAATTTTCAGAGGCCTGGCTGGTGACAGCAGGGACAGCAGGCAGTGACAGGCCCGGGGCTGACAGGCTCCCCATCCCCTAGGGGGCGCCTGGCTGCCACACCCAGCTGACATAGAACCTTTGTCACAATGCCCGCTACCGTGGCGAATATCTGGTGACTTTACAGGTGACAGGGACACTGCAGGACTTCGTGTCAGCTCAGCAATTTCTCCCTTCCCCAAAGAAGCGGAATTCTGCAAATTGCTGCCTTTGCTCTTGAAAGGATATCATCAGGTGAGTGTTTTGGTATCATTCTCTGAAAACCAGAGCAGAAATGGTGAAATATTCCCATGATATGCATGGTCCCTGCACCAAAGCACCATGACTCAGCCTAAGGAGATCTGCAGCTTATTTTTTTGTACTGCCAGCAGATTGTGGAAGCACAGTATAAAAACCATCCTTATGGAGAGATCTGCGTATTTTAGGCTTAGTCTTATTGTCTCAAGTAGCTGGGGTTTTTGCTTGGGCCTAATCCATACGGTCTTATGGCCTTACTCCTAGTCTGAAGACGAATGTGCTAGAAACTATAAAGCGAAAAAATGTCCTGCAGCCTAGCCTTGCTTTGCCTGTCCTTGCCTGTCCTTGCCTTGCCTTATTTCCTTCTCATCCTGTTCTCTGTCCCATCCTCCCTCACTAACCCCTCGTCTGGCTGCATGTCTCTACTTTCCTTTTCTCTCACTCTCCTGCTTCCTGCCTCTTTTCCTGCAATTCCTCCATCTCACTCCTGAAGCCCAACACTACTTTTTATTCTTCCTTCCCTTTCTCCTGCTCCCTTCGCTTTCTCCCTCTGTCCCATATCTTTCTTCCCGACTTGTCTTTTCAAGACTTTGGGCCAAATTGGCCCCAAGTCTGGGCATGGTTTGACCAATATTCAGAGGCCTGCCTGGTGACAGAAGGGACAGCAGGCAGTGACAGGCCCGGGGCTGACAGGCTCCCCATCCCCTAGGGGGCGCCTGGCTGCCACACCCAGCTGACATAGAACCTTTGTCACAATGCCCGCTACCGTGGCGAATATCTGGTGACTTTACAGGTGACAGGGACACTGCAGGACTTGGTGTCAGCTCAGCAATTTCTCCCTTCCCCAAAGAAGCGGAATTCTGCAAATTGCTGCCTTTGCTCTTGAAAGGATATCATCAGGTGAGTGTTTTGGTGTCATTCTCTGAAAACCAGAGCAGAAATGGTGAAATATTCCCATGATATGCATGGTCCCTGCACCAAAGCACCATGACTCAGCCTAAGGAGATCTGCATCTTATTTTTTTGTACTGCCAGCAGATTGTGGAAGCACAGTACAAAAACCATCCTTATGGAGAGATCTGCGTATTTTAGGCTTAGTCTTAGTGTCTCAAGTAGCTGGGGTTTTTGCTTGGGCCTAATCCATACGGTCTTATGGCCTTACTCCTAGTCTGAAGACGAATGTGTTAGAAACTATAAAGCGAAAAAATGTCCTGCAGCCTAGCCTTGCTTTGCCTGTCCTTGCCTGTCCTTGCCTTGCCTTATTTCCTTCTCATCCTGTTCTCTGTCCCATCCTCTCTCCCTAACCCCTCGTCTGGCTGCATGTCTCTTCTTTCCTTTTCTCTCACTCTCCTGCTTCTTGCCTCTTTAATGGCAATTCCTCCATCTCACTCCTGCAGCCCAACACTACTTTTTATTCTTCCTTCCCTTTCCCTGCTCCCTTCGCTTTCTCCCTCTGTCCCATATCTTTCTTCCGACTTGTCTTTTCAAGACTTTGGGCCAAATTGGCCCCGAGTCTGGGCATGGTTTGACCAATTTTCAGAGGCCTGGCTGGTGACAGCAGGGACAGCAGGCAGTGACAGGCCCCGGGCTGGCAGGCTCCCCATCCCCTAGGGGGCGCCTGGCTGCCACACCCAGCTGACATAGAACCTTTGTCACAATGCCCGCTACCGTGGCGAGTATGTGGTGACTCTGCAGGTGACAGGGACACTGCAGGACTTGGTGTCAGCTCAGCAATTTCTCATTTCCCCAAAGAAGCGGAATTCTGCAAATTGCTGCCTTTGCTCTTGAAAGAATATCATCAGGTGGGTGTTTTGGTGTCATACTCTGAAAACCAGAGCAGAAATGGTGAAATATTCCCATGATATGCATGGTCCCTGCCCCAAAGCACCATGACTCAGCCTAAGGAGATCTGCAGCTTATGTTTTTGTACTGCCAGCAGATTGTGGAAGCACAGTATAAAAACCATCCTTATGGAGAGATCTGCGTATTTTAGGCTTAGTCTAAGTGTCTCAAGTAGCTGGGGTTTTTGCTTGGGCCTAATCCATGCGGTCTTATGGCCTTACTCCTAGTCTGAAGGCGAATGTGCTATAAACTATAAAGCAAAAAAATGTCCTGCAGACTAGCCTTGCTTTGCCTGTCCTTGCCTGTCCTTGCCTTGCCTTATTTCCTTCTCATCCTGTTCTCTGTCCCATCCTCTCTCACTAACCCCTCGTCTGGTTGCATGTCTCTTCTTTCCTTTTCTCTCACTCTCCTGCTGCTGTCTCTTTAATGGCAATTCCTCCATCTCACTCCTGCAGCCCAACACTACTTTTTATTCTTCCTTCCCTTTCTCCTGCTCCCTTCGCTTTCTCCCTCTGTCCCATATCTTTCTTCCTGACTTGTCTTTTCAAGACTTTGGGCCAAATTGGCCCCAAGTCTGGGCATGGTTTGACCAATTTTCAGAGGCCTGGCTGGTGACAGCAGGGACAGCAGGCAGTGACAGGCCCTGGGCTGACAGGCTCCCCATGCCCTAGGGGGCGCCTGGCTGCCACACCCAGCTGACATAGAACCTTTGTCACTATGCCCGCTACCGTGGCGAGTATGTGGTGACTCTGCAGGTGACAGGGACACTGCAGGACTTGGTGTCAGCTCAGCAATTTCTCACTTCCCCAAAGAAGCGGAATTCTGCAAGTTGCTGCCTCTGCTCTTGAAAGGATATCATCAGGTGGGTGTTTTGGTGTCATACTCTGAAAACCAGAGCAGAAATGGTGAAATATTCCCATGATATGCATGGTCCCTGCAACAAAGCACCATGACTCAGCCTAAGAGATCTGCAAGCTTATGTTTTTGTAATGCCAGCAGATTGTGGAAGCACAGTATAAAAACCATCCTTATGGAGAGATCTGCGTATTTTAGGCTTAGTCTAAGTGTCTCAAGTAGACGGTGTATTTGCTTGGGCCTAATCCATACGGTCTTGTGGCTTTCCTCGTAGTCCGAGGACGAATGTGCTAGAATATATAAAGCAAAAAAATGTCCTGCAGCCTAGCCTTGCTTTGCCTGTCCTTGCCTGTCCTTGCCTTGCCTTATTTCCTTCTCATCCTGTTCTCTGTCCCATCCTCTCTCACTAACCCCTCGTGTGGCTGCATGTCTCGTCTTTCCTTTTCTTTCACTCTCCTACTTCCTCCCTCTTTTCCTGCAATTCCTCCATCTCACTCCTGCAGCCCAACACTACTTTTTATTCTTCCTTCCCTTTCTCCTGCTCCCTTCGCTTTCTCCCTCTGTCCCATATCTTTCTTCCTGACTTGTCTTTTCAAGACTTTGGGCCAAATTGGCCCCAAGTCTGGGCATGGTTTGACCAATTTTCAGAGGCCTGGCTGGTGACAGCAGGGACAGCAGGCAGTGACAGGCCCGGGGCTGACAGGCTCCCCATCCCCTAGGGGGCGCCTGGCTGCCACACCCAGCTGACATAGAAACTTTGTCACAATGCCCGCTACCGTGGCGAGTATGTGGTGACTCTGCAGGTGACAGAGACACTGCAGGACTTGGTGTCAGCTCAGCAATTTCTCACTTCCCCAAAGAAGCGGAATTCTGCAAATTGCTGCCTTTGCTCTTGAAAGGATATCTTCAGGTGGGTGTTTTGGTGTCATACTCTGAAAAACAGAGCAGAAATGGTGAAATATTCCCATGATATGCATGGTCCCTGCACCAAAGCACCATGACTCTAGTCTAAGGAGATCTGCAGCTTATTTTTTTGTACTGCCAGCAGATTGTGGAAGCACAGTATAAAAACCACCCTTATGGAGAGATCTGCGTATTTTAGGCTTAGTCTATGTGTCTCAAGTAGCTGGGGTGTTTGCTTGGGCCTAATCCATATGGTCTTATGGCCTTACTCCTAGTCTGAAGACAAATGTGCTAGAAACTATAAAGCGAAAAAATGTCCTGCAGCCTAGCCTTGCTTTGCCTGTCCTTGCCTGTCCTTGCCTGTCCTTGCCTTGCCTTATTTCCTTCTCATCCTGTTCTCTGTCCCATCCTCTCTCACTAACCCCTTGTCTGGCTGCATGCCTCTTCTTTCCTTTTCTCTCACTCTCCTGCTTCCTGCCTCTTTTCCTGCAATTCCACCATCTCACTCCTGAAGCCCAACACTACTTTTTATTCTTCCTTCCCTTTCTCCTGCTCCCTTCGCTTTCTCCCTCTGTCCCATATCTTTCTTCCCGACTTGTCTTTTCAAGACTTTGGGCCAAATTCGCCCCAGGTCTGGGCATGGTTTGACCAATTTTCAGAGGCCTGGCTGGTGACAGCAGGGACAGCAGGCAGTGACAGGCCCGGGGCTGACAGGCTCCCCATTCCATAGGGGGCGCCTGGCTGCCACACCCAGGTGACATAGAACCTTTGTCACAATGCCCGCTACCGTGGTGAGTATGTGGTGACTCTGCAGGTGAAAGGGACACTGCAGGACTTGGTGTCAGCTCAGCAATTTCTCAGTTTCCCAAAGAAGCGGAATTCTGCAAATTGCTGTCTTTGCTTTTGAAAGGATATCATCAGGTGGGTGTTTTGGTGTCATACTCTGAAAACCAGAGTAGAAATGGTGAAATACTCCCATGATATGCATGGTCCCTGCACCAAAGCACGATGACTCAGCCTAAGGAGATCTGCAGCTTATATTTTTGTACTGCCAGCAGATTGTGGAAGCACAGTATAAAAACCATCCTTATGGAGAGATCTGCGTATTTTAGGCTTAGTCTAAGTATCTCAAGTAGCTGGGGTTTTTACTTGGGCCTAATCCATACGGTCTTATGGTCTTAATCCTAGTCTGAAGACGAATGTGCTGGAAACTATAAAGCGAAAAAATGTCCTGCAGCCTAGCCTTGCTTTGCCTGTCCTTGCCTGTCCTGGTCTTGCCTTATTTCTTTCTCATCCTGTTCTCTGTCCCATCTTCTCTCACTAACCCCTCGTCTGGCTGCATGTCTCTTCTTTCCTTTTCTCTCACTCTCCTGTTTCCTGCCTCTTATCCTGCAATTCCTCCATCTCATTCCTGAAGCCCCACACTACATTTTATTCTTCCTTCCCTTTCTCCTGCTCCCTTCGCTTTCTCCCTCTGTCCCATATCTTTCTTCCCGACTTGTCTTTTCAGGACTTTGGGCCAAATTAGCCCCAAGACTGGGCATGGTTTGACCAATTTTCAGAGGCCTGGCTAGTGACAGCAGGGACAGCAGGCAGTGACAGGCCCGGGGCTGGCAGGCTCCCCATCCCCTAGGAGGCGCATGGCTGCCACACCTATCTGACAAAGAACCTTTTTCACAATGCCCGCTACCGTGGCGAGGATGCGGTGACTCTCCAGGTGACAGGGACACTGCAGGACTTGGTGGCAGCTCAGCAATTTCTCAGTTCCCCAAAGAATCGGAATTCTGCAAATTGCTGCCTTTGCTCTTGAAAGGATGTCATATGGTGGGTGTTTTGGTGTCATACTCTGAAAACCAGAGCAGAAATAGTGAAATATTCCCATGATATGCATGGTCCCTGCACCAAAGCACCATGACTCAGCCTAAGGAGATCTGCAGCTTATTTTTTGTACTGCCAGCAGATTGTGGAAGTACTGTATAAAAACCATCCTTATGGAGAGATCTGCATATTTTAGGCTTAGTCTAAGTGTCTCAAGTAGCTGGGGTTTTTGCTTTGGCCTAATCCATACGGTTCTCTGGCTTTCCTCCTAGTCTGAAGACGAATGTGCTAGAAACTATAAAGCAAAAAAATGTCCTGCAGCCTTGCCTGTCCTTGCCTGTCCTTGCCTTGCCTAATTTCCTTCTCATCCTGTTCTCTGTCCCATCCTCTCTCACTAACCCCTCGTCTGGCTGCATGTCTCTTCTTTCCTTTTCTCTCACTCTCCTGCTCCCTGCCTCTTTTCCTGCAATTCCTCCATCTCTCTCCTGCAGCCCAACACTACTTTTTATTCACAGAATCACATAATCACAGAATCACAGAATCACAGAATCGACTGGGTTAGAAAAGACCTCAGCGATCATCAAGTCCAACTCTTGGTCCAACTCTAGTCCGTTTACTAGATCATCTCACTAAGTGCCATGTCCAATCTCAGTTTAAAAACCTCTAGGGACGGCGAGTCCACTACCTCCCTGGGCAGGCCATGCCAATGCCTGACCACCTTCTCTGTAAAAAATTTCTTTCTAATATCCAGTCTAAATTTCCCCTGGTAGAGTTTAAGCCCATGCCCCCTTGTCCTATTGCTAACTGCCTGGGAGAAGAGACCAATCCCCACCTGGCTATAACTTCCCTTCAGGTAGTTATAGAGAGTGATGAGGTCACCTCTAAGCCTCCTCTTCTCTAGACTAAACAACCCCAGCTCCCTCAGCTTCTCCCCATAGGGCTTGTGTTCAAGTCCCTTCACCAGTCGTGTTGCTCTTCTCTGGACCCGCTCCAGCACTTCAATGTCTTTCCTGAACGGAGAGGCCCAGAACTGAACACAATACTCCAGATGTGGCCTCACCAATGCAGAGTACAGGGGAAGGATCACTTCCCTTGTCCTGCTGACCACGCTATTTTTGATACAGGACAGGATACCGTTGGCCTTCTTGGCCACCTGGGCACACTGTTGGCTCATGTTGAGCTTCCTGTCAATTAGTACCCCCAGGTCCCTTTCTGTCTGACTGCTCTCCAGCCACTCTGTGCCCAGCCTGTAGCGCTGCAGGGGGTTGTTGTGACCAAAGTGCAGCACCCGGCACTTGGCCTTATTGAACTTCATCCCATTGGAATCAGCCCATTTTTCCAGTCTATCCAGATCCCTCTGCAGAGCCCTCCTGCCTTCCAGTAGGTCGACACTCCCTCCCAACTTGGTGTCATCAGCAAATTTGCTGATGATGGTCTCAATCCCCTCATCTAAATCATCAATAAAGATGTTAAACAGGACTGGACCCAACACTGACCCCTGGGGAACACCACTAGTGACTGGCCGCCAGCTGGATGCAGCCCCGTTCACCAGCACTCTCTGGGCCCGGCCCTCCAGCCAGTTCTTAACCCAGCGTAGAGTGCACTTGTCCAAGCCATGGGCTACCAGCTTTTGCAAGAGTATATTATGGGAGACAGTGTCAGAGACCTTGCTGAAGTCCAGATAGACCACATCCATGGCTTTCCCCTCATCCACCAGCTGGGTCACCTGATCATAAAAGGAGATCAGGCTGGTCAGACAGAACCTGCCCCTCCTAAACCCATGCTGGCTGGGTCTGATCCCTTGTCCATCCTGAAGGTGTTGTGTGATTCCACTCAGGATGATCTGCTCCATAACCCTGCCAGGCACCGAGGTCAGACTGACAGGCCTGTAGTTGCCAGGGTCAGCTCTGCAGCCCTTTTTGTGGACTGGGGTAACATTGGCCAATTTTCAATCATATGGGACCCCCCAGTGAGCCAGGACTGTTGGAAGATTATGGAGAGCGGCTTGGCAAGTTCTTCTGCTAGCTCCCTCATCACCCTAGGATGGATCCCATCTGGTCCCATAGACTTGTGAGGATCCAGATGGCTCAGTAAATCACCAACTATTTCCTCCTGGAATACAAGGGGCCTATTTGGCTTCCTATCTCTGTCAACCACCTCCAGAGATGAGTTGTCCTGAGGGCCACCTGTCTCACTGGTAAAAACTGAGGCAAAGTAGGTATTAAGTACCTCAGCTTTCTCCTCATCTTTGTTAACTATATTTCCTTCAGAGTCCAACAGAGAATGGAGGTTTTCCTTGCCCCTCCTTTTGTTATTAACATATTTGAAGAAGGACTTTTTATTATCCCTGACAGAATTGGCCAAGTTAACTTCAAATTGCACTTTTGTTTCCCTGATCTTTTTTCTGCATGATCTAGCTATTTCCATAAATCCTTCATAAGTAGCCTGGCCTTTTTTCCACAGTCGGTAAAGTCTCTTTTTATTTCTGATTTCATTCAGAATCTCCCTGTTTAGCCAAGCCGGTTGTCTTCCCCGCCGGCTAGCCTTTCGGCACACTGGTATAGCCTGTTCCTGTGCACTCAAAACCACCTGCTTGAAGCATGTCCAACCCTCCTGGGCCCCCTTGTTTTTAAGCATTGTTTCCCAGGGTATGCTCTGAACTAGACTTCTGAATAGGCAAAAATCTGCCCTCGGGAAGTCCAGCATAGAGGTTTTGTTAATGGTTCTCCCTGCATCTCTGAGTACTGAAAATTCTATTATTTCATGGTTGCTATGCCCCAGGCGGCCTCCAACCACTACATCTCCCACCAGCCCTTCTCTGTTTGTAAACAGTAGGTCTAGCGGAGTCTTGCCCCTGGTGGGCTCATTTACCAGCTGATGAAGGAAATTGTCCTCTATACACTCTAGGAACTTCCTAGAGTGCCTCTTCTGTGCAGTATTGACCTCCCAGCAGATATCCAGCAGGTTAAAGTCACCCACAAGAACAAGGGCCATCGATTTTGAGACATCTGCCAGCTGCTTGTAGAATAATTCATCTCCTTCATTGTCCTGGTTGCGCGATCTATAACAGACACCCACGAGGATGTCAGCCTTGTTGGACTTCCCCCTGATTCTGGTCCACAGGAACTCAAACCTGCATACTGACCTCAAGTTTAACCGAGTCGAGTGACTCTCTAACATATAAAGCCACCCCTCCACCTCTCCTACCCTACCTATCTTTTCTGAAGAGCTTGTAGCCACACATAGCAGCACTCCAGTCATATGAGTCATCCCACCATGTTTCTGTGATGGCAACTATGTCATAGCTTTCCTGCTACACGATGGCTTCCAGCTTCTCTTGTTAGTTGCCCATACTGCATGCATTAGTGTACATGCACATCAAGTGGGCTGCTGATTTCCCTCTTAATTCGGGCTTTCCATTCTTCCTTCCCTTTCTCCTGCTCCCTTCGCTTTCTCCCTCTGTCCCATATCTTTCTTCCCGTCTTGTCTGTTGGAGAATTTGGGCCAAAGTGGCCACACGTCTGGGCATGGTTTGACAAGGTTTCAGAGGCCTGGCTGGTGACATCAGGGACAGCCGGCAGTGACAGGCCCGGGGCTGACAGGCTCCCCATCCTCTAGGAGGCACCAGGCTGCCACACCCAGCTGACATAGGACCTTTGTCACAATGCCCGCTACCGTGGTGAGGATGCGGTGACTCTGCAGGTGACAGGGACACTGCAGGACTTGGTGTCAGCTCAGCAATTTCTCACTTCCCCAAAGAAGCGGAATTCTGCAAATTGCTGCCTTTGCTCTTGAAAGGATGTCATCAGGCGTTTGTTTTGATGTAATACACTAAAATCAGAGTAGAAATGGTGAAATATTCCCATGATATTCATGATCCCTACACCAAAGCACCATTACTCAGCCTAAGGAGATCTGCAGCTTACATTTTTGTACTGCCAGCAGATTGTGAAAGTACAGTATAAAAACCATCCTTATGGAGAGATCTTCGTATTTTAGGCTTAGTCTAAGTGTCTCAAGTAGCTGGGGTTTTTGCTTGGGCCTAATCCATACGGTCTTATGGCTATCCACCACGTCTGAAGACGAATGTGCTAGAAACTATAAAGCAAAAAAATGTCCTGCAGCCTAGCCTTGCCTTGCCTATCCTTGCCTGTCCTTGCCTAGCCTTATTTCCTTCTCATCCTGTTCTCTGTCCCACCCTCTCTCACTAACCCCTCGTCTGGCTGCATGTCTCTTCTTTCCTTTTCTCTCACTCTCCTGCTTCCTGCCTCTTTAATGGCAATTCATCCATCTCACTCCTGCAGCCCAACATTACTTTTTATTCTTCCTTTCCTTTTGTTCTGCTCCCTTCGCTTTCTCCCTCTGCCCCATATTTTTTTTCCAGACTTGTCTGTTGGAGACTTTGGGCCCCTTTGGCCCCAAGTCTGGGCATGGTTTGACCAGTTTTCAGAGGCCTGGCTGGTAACAGGAGGGACAGCAGGCAGTGACAGGCCCGGGGCTGACAGGCTCCTCCTCCCCTAGGGGGCGGCTCTCTGTCACACCCAGCTGACATCGTACTTTGTCACAATGCCCGCTACCGTGGTGAGGATGCGGTGACTCTGCAGGTGACAGGGACACTGACGGACTTGGTGTCAACTCAGCAATTTCTCACTTCCCCAAAACAGAGGTATTCTGCAAATCGCAGCCTTTCCTCTTGAAAGGAAATCAGCAAGTGGGTGTTTTGGTGTAATACACTGAAAACGAGGGCAGAAATGGTGAAATATTCCCATGATATGCCTGATCCCTGCACCAATGCACCATGACTCAGCCTAAGGAGATCTACAGCTTATTTTTTTGTACTGCCAGCAGATTGTGGACGTACAGTATGAAAACCATCCTTATGGAGAGATCTGAGTATTTTAGGCTTAGTCTAAGTGTCTCAGGTAGCTGAGACACTTTGTGTGTCACAAATCCCTCTTGACAGTTTCTGGATTACAAACCCCGTTGGACAGCATGGGTGTCAGAAACCCCACTGAATAGCGTGTGTGTGTCACAAATCCCTTTGGAAAGCATGGGTGTGTCACAAACACCATTGGACAGCGTGTGTGTCACAAACCTCATCGGACAGCGTGTGTTTCACAACCCGCGTTGGACAGCATGTGTATCATAAACCCCATTGGAAAGTGTCTGTGTCACAAACCCCATTGGACAGCGTGTGTGTGTCACAATCCCCATTGGACAGCGAGTGTCTTACAAACACCCCTGCACACTGTGTGTGTCACAAATTCCATTGAACAGCGTGTATGTCTCCAACACCATTGGACAGCGTGCGTGTGTCACAAACCCCAATGGAAAGTGTGTGTGTCACAAACCCCAGTCGACAGCGTGTGTCACAAACCCCCCGGACAGCGTGTGTGTCACAATCCTTATTGGACAGCATGTGTGCCTCAAGCCCCATGGGACAGTGTGTGTGTCACAAACCCCATTGGACAGCTTGTGTGTGTCACAAACCCTAATGGACAGCATGTGTGTCACAAACCGCGTTGGACAGTTTGTGTGTCACAAATGCCTTTGGACAGCATGTGTGTCTGAAACCCCATTGGACAGTGTGTTTGTCAAAAACCCATTGAACAACCTTTTTGTCTCAAACCCCATTGGACAGCATGTGTATTACAAACGACATTGGACAGCGTGTGTGTCACAAAACCCATGGACAGCGTGTGTGTCACAAACCCCATTGGACAGCCTTTGTGTGTCACCAACCCTGTTGGACAGTGTCTGTGCCAGAAACCCCATTGGACAGTGTGGATGTCACAAACCCCATTGGACCATGTGTGTGTCACAAAACACCTTGGACAGCGTGTGTGTCACAAACCCCATTGGAATGTGTGTGTTTCACAATCCCAATTGAATAGTGTGTGTGTCTCACAAAACCCATTGGAGAGTGTGTGTGCCATAAACCCCATTGGACAGCATGTTTTTGTCACAATCCACATTGGACAGCGTGTGTGTCACAAAAGGCATGGGGCAGCGTGTGTGTCACAAACCCCAGGGGACACTGTGTGTGTCACAAACCCCATTGTATAGCGTGTGTGTCACAAACCCCATTGGACAGTGTGTGTGTCACAAACCCCACTGGATAGTGTGTCTGTGTCACAAACACCATTGGACAGCGAGTGTATTTCACACACCCCATTAGACAGTGTGTGTGCCACAAACCCCATTGGACAGCATGTGTGTTTTACAAGAACCATTGGACAACGAGTGTGTGTCACAAACCCCCTTAGACTGTGTGTGTTTCACAAAACCCATTGGGCAGAGTGTGTATCATAAAACTCATTGGAAAGTGTCTGTGACACAAACCCCATTGGACAGTGTGTGTGTGCCATAAACCCTATTGGACAGCGTGCATGTCACAATCCCCATTGGACAGCGTGTGTGTCTCAAACCCACCTGGACAGTGTGTGTGTCACAAACCCCCCTGGACAGTGTCTGTGTCACAAACAGCATTTCACAGCGTGTGTGTCTACAAACGCCATTGGACAGCGATTGTGTGTCACAACCCCATTAGATTGTGTGTGTGTCACTAAACCCATTATACAGCGTTTGTGTCACAAATCCCATTGGACAGTGTGTGTGTCACAAACCCCATTTGACAGCGTGTGTGTCACAAACACAATTGGACAGCGAGTGTGTGTCACAAAACCCATTAAACAGTGTGTGTGTCACAAAAGGCTTTGGACAGCATGTGTGTCACAAAACCCATTGGAATGTGTGTGTCACAAACCCCATTGTACAGCGCGTGTGTGTCACAAACCCTATTGGAAAGCTTGTGTGTCAGAAACCCCATTGGATAGAGTATGTGTGGCATAAACCCCATTGGACAGCGTGTGTGTGTCACAAACCCATTTGCACAGTGTGTGTGCCATAAACCCCTTTGGACAGCGTGTGTGAGTCACAATCCCTATTGAACAGCCTGTGTGTCACAATCCCCATTTGACAGCC
Source organism: Columba livia (assembly GCF_036013475.1). Lineage (NCBI taxonomy): Eukaryota > Metazoa > Chordata > Aves > Columbiformes > Columbidae > Columba > Columba livia. The sequence goes on along the minus strand of NC_088607.1, from coordinate 40,680,040 downwards.
TCTGTGTCTCAAACACCATTGAACAGCGTGTGTGTCTCAAACCCCCCTGGACAGTGTGTGTGTCACAAACACCCCTTGACAGTTTCTGTGTCACAAACGCCATTGCACAACGTGTGTGTCGCAATCCCCTTTGGACACCGTGTGTGTGTCGAGGGTTAAGATTGCGGGGTGACAATAAAACCCTGGCAGATGTATTGTTAACCCCCTCTCCCCTCCCCCACTTTCCTCTCCCTCTCCCCGCTTTCCACTTTAGGAGAGGCAATTGGGAGGAAAAGAAGGACAGAGTGAAGAGAGTTGGAAAAAATTAAAGATGTTTTACTAATGCTACTAATAAGAATAGAGAAAATAATACAAAATATACAAAACCAATCTTGAAAGTCTCAGCAACTGCAGAGCCGGCAACCAAAGTCCTGGATTAGACTCTGCAGCCAACCGGAGCTGGATTCAGTCTCTCACTAGGCCTCAGTTCGCAGGGACGACTAGCAAGGTCCTCTTCTAATGTCGGCCATGAGCAGAAGGGAAAAAGGCAAAAGGGGAAAAACGAATGAGATCCTTGTGATCTCCCACTTTTATATGAAGTATTCAAGTGAATGGAATGTTATACACAGTTGGTCAGTTTCTTGGTCTCTTTCTTCTCGTCGCCACTCTCGCGAGATGTCCATCCGTGCTTATCAATAAGTTTGCATTCCATTGCTAGGTTTACCAAAACATGTGTCTGGTTCTCCAGGAAAATGCAGTTAATATGAAGGCTTTAGCTGACAGGCAAATTCACTGAAAGAGATACTTGTTTTTAACTAAACCAGGACATTCCACCCCTTATAATATGCCATTCACTGAATGCTTAAACCTTATCAATACAATCTATCAATATAATCTAATTAATCACTGCAACTATATATCTATATATACATATGTACATATATACACAGGAGTAATTAATCAGTGGACCATCCTTTAAAAAGTTCATTAAGTTCGTTTTGTCATGACAGTCTCCCAGGGCAGGAAAAATGGTACAAGTGCATCTCATTACCACTGTTTGTGGGTTAAAGATATCAACTTCGAAGAAGTTGTCAGGCGCCACTCGAAGAAGCTAGCTCTGGTTTCATCATCATTGTCTTGATCTGGAAGACACTTATTAAACACTGTTAGCATGGCAATTCACATCATGCAGTTCAGTATTGAATATTTTCACCTAAACTCAAATCCCCTTGAGGTACACACCGAACTTCTCCATCCTTAAGCATCACCCACCAGGTGCTGCCAGGTCCCTGGGCAAAAACAATCCCACGAATGGGCTTGCCTTTGCCTGAGGCAGGAGTAACCCAGACTGCCTTTCCTAGCCTGTTTTTCATGTGTACTACAGGGACTTTATCTCCTTCTACATTCCGTAGAATTTCTGATTGGGCAGGCCCGGCTCGATTGGTTGATCCCCGGGTGTTGACCAACCAAGTGGCTTTTGCTAAATGTGAGTCCCAATTTTTAAAGGTTCCACCACCAAGTGCCTTTAGTGTAGTTTTTAGCAAACCATTGTACCTTTCAATTTTCCCAGAGGCTGGTGCATGATATAGAATATGATATACCCACTCAATACCATGTTCTTTGGCCCAATTGTCTATAAGACTGTTTTTGAAATGAGTACCGTTGTCTGATTCAATTCTTTCTGGCGTACCGTGTCGCCAAAGGACTTGCTTTTCAAGGCCCAAGATAGGAAATTGAGTCTGTCCCAAACCGCAATGGGCAGCGTGTTTGTCACACACACCATTGGACAGCATGTGTGTCACAACCAACATTAGACAGCGTGTGTGTGTCACAATCCCCATTGGACAGTGTGTGTGTTTCACAAACCCCATTGGACAGCGTGTCTGTCACAATCTCCATTGGAATGTGTGTGGGTCACAAAAACCTCTGGACAGCGTGTGTGTCACAATCCCCACTGGACAGCGTGTGTGTCACAAACCCCCCTGGAAAGTGTGTGTGTAACAAACCCCATTGGGAAGCATCTGTGTAACAAACCCCATTGGACAGCGTGTGTTTCACAAACACTATTGGACAGTTTGTGTGTCACCAACCCCATTGGACAGAGTTTGTGTGAGTCACAATCCCCATTGGACAGTGTGTGTGTCACAAATCCCATTGGACACAGGGTGTGTCACAAACCCCCCTGTACAGTGTGTGTGTCACAATCCCCATTGGACTGTGTGTGTGTCAAAAGCCCCATTGGACAGAGTGTGTGTGTCACAAAAACCATTGGACAGCCTATGTGTCACAAACCCCATTGGACAGTGTGTGTGTCACAAACACCCCTGTACAATGTGTGTGTCACAAACCACTTTGGACAGCGTGCATGTCACAAAGAGCATGGGACAGCTTGTGTCTGTCACAATCCGTATTGGACAGTGTGTTTGTCACAAACCCCATTAGACAGTGTGTGTGTCAGAAATCCCATTGCACAGCGTGTGTGTAACAAAACACATTGGATAGCGTGTATTTGTCACCAACCCCATTGGACAGTGTGTGTATCACAAACCCCATTGTATAGCGTGTGTTTGTCACAAACCCCATTGGACATCGTCTGTGTCACAACCCCCATTGGACAGAGTGCATGTGTCAGAAACCCCATTGGACAACGTGTGTCATCACAACCCCCACTGGACAGAGTGTGTGTGTCGCAAACCCCATTGGACAGTGTGTGTGTCACAAACCCTCCTGAACAGTGTGTGTGTCACAAAACACAATGGACAGCGTGCGTGTCACAAACACCATTGGACAGCGCGTGAGTGTCACAAAATCCATTAGACTGTGTGTGTCACAAACCCCATTAGACAGCGTGTGTGTCACAAACCCCCCTGGACAGCGTGTGTGTCACAAAACCCATTGTATAGCGTGTCTGTGTCACAAACCCTATTGAAAAGTTTGGGTGTTCACAAATCCCACTGGACAGCATATGTGTCACGAACCCCATTGGACACCGTGTGTGTCACAAGCCCCATTGGACTGAGTGTGTGTGTCAGAAACCCCATTGGACAACTTGTGTGTCACTAACCCCATTTTACAGTGTGTGTGTCACAAACCCCTCTGTACAGCGTTTGTGTCACAAACCCCCCTGGACACTGTGTGTGTCACAAACTCCATTGGACAGCGTGTATGACACAAACCCCTTTGGAAAGTGTGTGTGTCCCAAACCGCAATATTCAGCGTGTGTGTCACAAACACCATTGGTCAGCATGCGTATCACAAACACCATTGGACAGCGTGTGTGTATCACAATTCCCATTGGACAGCGTGTGTGTCACAAACCCCATTGGAAACTTTGTGTGTCACAGACCCCATTGGATAGAGCGTGTGTAACAAACCCCCCTGTACAGTGTGTGTATCACAAGCCCCATTGGACAGATTGTGTGTGTCACAAAACCCATTGGAGAGCGTGTGTGTTACAAACCCCATTGGACAGCGTGTGTGTCACAAACCCCATTGGACAGCATGCGTGTGAAAAAACCCATGGGACAGCGTCTGTGTGTCACAAACCCCATTGGACAGTGTGTGTGTCTCAAACCCCCCTGAACAGTGTGTGTGTCACAAAACACAATGGACAATGTGGGTGTCACAAACACCATTGGACAGCGCGTGAGTGTCACAAAACCCATTAGACAGTGTGTGTGTCACAAAGCCCGTTGCACAGTGTGTTTGTCACAAACCCGCCTTGATAGTGCGTGTGTCACAAACACCATCGGACAGCGTGTGAGTCACAAAACCCATTGGAAAGTGTGTGTGTCACAAAACCCACTGGACAGTGTGTGGGTCACAAACCCCCCTGTACAGTGTATGTGTCACAAAGCCCATTGGACATTGTGTTTATCGCAAACCCGTCCGGACAGTGTGTGTGTCACAAACCCCTCTAGACAGCGTGTATGTCACAAGCCCCATTGGACAGAGTGTGTGTTTCACAAACCACATTGGACAGCATGTGTGTGGTACAATCCCCATTGGACAATTGAATGTCACAAACCCCTTTGGACAGTGTGTGTGTCAGAAACCACATTGGAAACTGTGTGTGTCACAGACCCCATTAGACAGCGTGTGTGTCACAAACCCCCCTGGACAGCGTGTGTGTCACAAATCCCATTGTATAGCGTGTCTGTGTCACAAACCCTATTGAAAAGTTTGTGTGTTCACAAATCCCACTGGACAGCATATGTGTCACGAACCCCATTTGACACCGTGTGTGTCACAAGCCCCATTGGACTCAGTGTGTGTGTCAGAAACCCCATTGGACATCGTGTGTGTCACTAACCCCATTGGACAGTGTGTGTGTCAAAAACCCCACTGTACAGCGTTTGTGTCACAAACCCCCCTGGACACGGTGTGTGACACAAACCCCATTGGACAGCGTGTATGACACAAACCCCTTTGGAAAGTGTGTGTGTCCCAAACCGCAATATTCAGCGTGTGTGTCACAAACACCACTGGTCAGCATGCGTATCACAAACACCATTGGACAGCGTGTGTATATCACAATCCCCATTGGACAGCGTGTGTGTATCACAATCCCCATTGGACAGCGCGTGTATGTCCCAATCCCCGTTGGACAGCGTGTCTGTCAGAAACCCCATTGGACAGAGTGTGTGTGACAAACCCCATTGGACAGACAGTGTGTGTGTCACAAACCCCCCTGGACAGTGCGGGTGTCACAAACCCCATTTGACAGCGTGTGTGTCAGAAACACCTTTGGAGAGAGTGGGTGTGTCACAAACCCCTTAGACAGTCTGTGTGTCACAAAACCCATTGGACAGCGTGTGTGTCACAAACCACATTGGAAAGTCTGTGTGTCACAAATCCCATTGCATAGCGTGTGTATGTCACAAACCCTATTGGACACAGTGTTTGTCATGAACCCCATGGGACAGCGCCCGTTTCTCAAACCCCATTGGACAGCGTGTGTGTCACAATCCCCATCGGACAGTGTGTGTGTCACAAATCCCATTGGACAGCGTGTGTGTCACAAACCCCTTTGAACGGTGTGTGTGTCACAAACCCCTCTGAACAGCGTGTGTGTCACAAACAACCCTGGAGAGTCTCTGAGTCACAAACCCCTCGAGACATTGTGTGTGTCACAAACCCCATTGGACAGAATGTGTGTCACAAACCCCATGTTACAGCGTGTGTGTGTCACAATACCCATTGGACAGCGTGTGTGTCACAAGCCTCGTTGGACAGAGTGTGTGTGTCACTAACCCATTAGACAGGGTGTGTGTGTAACAATGCCCATTGGAGAGTTGTGTGTCACAAACCCCATTGAACAGAGTGTGTGTGAGAAACCCCATTAATCAGTGTGTGTGTCACAATCCCCCCTGGACAGTGTGTATGGCACAAACCCCATTGGAAACTTTGTGTGTCACAGACCCCTTTGGATAGAGTGTGTGTAACAAACCCCCCTGTACAGTGTGTGTATCACATGCCCCATTGGACAGATTGTGTGTTTCACAAAACCCATTGGAGAGCGTGTGTGTTACAAACCCCATTGGACAGTGTGTGTGTCACAAACCCCATTGGACAGCATGTGTGTGAAAAAACCCGTGGGACAGCGTGTGTGTGTCATAATCCCCATTGGACAGTGTGTGCATCACAAAACTTTCTGGACAGCGTGTATGTGTCACAGTCCCCATTGAACAGAGTGTGTGTGACAAACTCCATTGGACAGCGTATGTGTCACAAACCCCATTGGACAGTTTGTTTGTCAACAACCCCATTGGACAGAGTTTGTGTGTGTCACAATCCGCCTTGGACAGTGTGTGTGTCACAATCCCCATTGGATAGCGTGTGTGTGTCGAAAACCCCATTGGACAGCGTGTGTGTGTCAAACCCCTTTGGAGAGTGTGTGTGTCACAAACCCCATTGGACAGTGTGTGTGTCACAATCCCCATTGGACAGTGTGTGTGTCACAAACCCCTCTGGACAGCGTGTGTTTCACAAACACCCCTGGAGATTGTCTGTGTCACAAACCCCATTGGATAGCGTATGTGTCACAAACCAAATTGGAGAGCGTGTGTGTCACAAACCCCCCTGGACAGTGCGGGTGTCACAAACCCCATTGGACATCGTGTGAGTCACAAACCACATTGGAAAGTGTGTGTGTCACAAACCCCGTTGTATAGCGTGTGTATGTCACAAACCCTATTGGACAGTGTTTGTCATGAACCCCATGGGACAGCATCCGTGTCTCAAACCCCATTGGACAGCGTGTGAGTGTCACAATCCCCATCGGACAGAGTGTGTTTCACAAACCCAATTCTGCAGCGTCTTTGTCACAAACCACCCTGGAGAGTGTGTATGTCACAAATCCCATTGGGCAGCGTGTGTGTTAAAAACCCCATTGGACAGCGTGTGTGTGTCACAAACCCATTGGACAGTGTGTGTGTCGCAAACCCCTCTGGACAGCGTGTGTGTAACAAACAACTCTGGAGAGTCTCTGAGTCACAAACCAGTCAGGACAATGTGTGTGTCACAAACCCCATATGACAGCATGCGTGTCACAAACCCCATGTTACAGCGTGTGTGTGTCACAATGCCCATTGGAGAGTTTTGTGTCACAAACCCAATTGGATAGAGAGTGTGTGAGAAACCCCATTAATCAGTGTGTGTGTCACAAGCCCCCCTGGACAGTGTGTATGTCACAAACCCCATTGTAAACTTTGTGTGTCACACACCCCATTGGATAGAGTGTGTGTAACAAACCCCCCTGTACAGTGTGGGTGTCACAAGCCCCATTGGACAGATTGTGTGTGTCACAAAACCCATTGGAGAGCGTGTGTGTTACAAACCCCATTGGACAGTGTGTGTGTCACAAACCCCATTGGACAGCATGCGTGTGAAAAAACCCATGGGACAGCGTGTGTGTGTAACAATCCCCATTGGACAGTGTGTGTGTCACAAACCTCTCTGGACAGCGTGTGTGTGTCACAATCCCCGTTGAACAGAGTATGTGTGACAAACTCCATTGGACAGCGTAAGTGTCACAAACCCCATTGGACAGTTTGTTTGTCAACAATCCCATTGGACAGTGTTTGTGTCACAATCCCCATTGGATAGCGTGTGTGTATCGCAAACCCAATTGGACAGCGTGTGTGTGTCAAAACCACTTTGGAGTGTGTGTGTGTCACAAACACCATTGGACATGTTGTGTGTGTCACAATACCCATTGGACAGTGTGTGTGTCACAAACCAAATTGGACAGCGTGTGTGTCACGAACCCCATTGGACAGCGTGTGTGTCACATTCCCCATTGGACAGAGTGTGTGTGGTTTGTCACAAACCCCATTTGACAGCGTGTGTGTCATAAACCCCATTGGACAGTGTGTGTGTCACAATACCCATTGGACAGTGTGTGTTTCACAAACCCCTCTGGACAGCTTGTGTTTCACAAACACCCCTGGAGATTATCTGAGTCACAAACCCCATTGGACAGCGTGTGTGTCACAAAGCAAATTGGACAGCGTGTGTGTCACAAACCCCCCTGGACAGTGTGTGTGTCACAAACCCCATTGGACAGTGTGTGTGTCACAATCCTCATTGTACAATGTGTCTGTCCCAAACCCCATTGGACAGCATGCGTGTCACAAACCCCATGGGACAGCGTGTGTATCACAATCCCCATCGGACAGCGTGTTTTTCACAAACACCATTAAACAGCATGCATGTCACAAACAACATTGGACAGCGTGTGTATGTCACAATCCCCATTGGACAGTGTGTGTGTGTCACAAACCCCATTGGACAGAGTGCGTGTCACAAACCCCATGTGACAGCATGTGTGTCAGAAACCCAATTGGATTGCGTGTGTTTGCCACAAACCCTATTGGAATGTGTGTATGTCACGAACCCCATTGGACAGCGTGTCTGTCACATTCCCCATTGGACAGAGTGTGTGTGGTTTGTCACAAACCCCATTTGACAGCGTGTATGTCACAAACCCCATTGGAAAGTGTGTGTGTCACAAACCCCACTGGACAGTGTGTGTGTGTCACAAACCCCATTAGAAAGTGTGTGTGTCATATACTCAATTTGATAGTGTGTGTGTCAGAAACCCCATTGGACAGTGTGCGTGTCACAAACCCCACTAGACGGCCTGTGTGTCACAACCCCCATTTGACCGAGTGTGTGTGTCACAAACCCCATTGGACAGCTTGTGTGTCACAAACCCCATTGGACAGAGTGTGTGTGACAAACCCCATTGGACAGTGCGTGTGTCAGAAACCCCATTGGACAGTGTGTATATCACAAATCCCATTGGACAGCATGCATTTCACAAACCCCATGGGACAGCGTGTGTGTGTCACAAACCCCATTTGAACAGCGTGTGTGTCAGAAACCCCATTTGACAGCGTGTGTGTCAGAAACCTCATTGTAAAGTGTTTATGTCACAAATCCCATTGGATACCATGTGTGTGTCACAAACCCTTTTGGACAGTGTGTGTGTCGCAAACACCACTGGACAGCGTGTGTGTCACAAGCCCCATTGGACAGAGTGAGCAAGTCACAAACCTCATTGGACAGCGTGTGTGTCACAAACCCCTTTGGACAGCATGCGTGTCACAATAACCATGGGACAGCGTGTGTGTCACAAACGCCATTTTACAGCGTGTGTGTCACAACGCCTCTTGGAAAGTGTGTGTGTTACAAACTCCATTGTATAGCATGTGTGTGTCACAAAGCCTATTGGACAGTGTGTGTGTGTCACAATACCCATTAGACACTGTGTGTGTCACAAACCCCCGTGGAGACTGTGTATGTCACAAACCCCATTGGACAGCGTGTGTGACACAAACCACTTTGGAAAGTGTGTGTGTCCCAAACCGCAATGGACAGCCTGTTTGTCACAAACACCGTTGGAAAGCATGCCTGTCACAAACAACATTGGACAGCATGTGTCTGTCGCAATCTCCATTGGACAGCGTGTGTGTCACAAACCCCATTGGACAGAGTGTGTGTGAGAAACCCCATTAATCAGTTTGTGTGTCACAATCCCCCCTGGACAGTGTGTATGGCACAAACCCCATTGGAAACTTTGTGTGTCACAGACCCCTTTGGATAGAGTGTGTGTAACAAACCCCCCTGTACAGTGTGTGTATCAAATGCCCCATTGGACAGATTGTGTGTTTCACAAAACCCATTGGAGAGCGTGTGTGTTACAAACCCCATTGGACTGTGTGTGTGTCACAAACCCCATTGGATAGCATGTGTGTCACAATCCCCATTGGACAGCGTGTGTGTGTCACAATCCCCATTGGACAGTGTGTGCGTCACAAAACTTTCTGGACAGCGTGTATGTGTCACAATCCCCATTGAACAGAGTGTGTGTGACAAACTCCATTGGACAGCGTATGTGTCACAAACCCCATTGGACAGTTTGTTTGTCAACAACCCCTTTGTACAGAGTGTGTGTGTGTCACAATCCCCCTTGGATAGTGTGTGTGTCACAATCCCCATTGGATAACGTGTGTGTGTCGAAACCCCTTTGGAGAGTGTGTGTGTCACAAACCCCATTGGACAGTGTGTGTGTCACAATCCCCATTGGACAGCGTATGTGTCACAAACCAAATTGGACACTGTGTGTGTCACAAACACCCTTGGACAGTGTGTGTGTGTCACAAAACCCAATGGACAGAGTATGTGCGACAATCCCCAGTGTACAGCTTGTGTGTGTCACAGTACCCATTAGACAGTGTGTGTGTCACAAACCCCATTGGACAGAGTGTGTGTCACAAACCCCTTTGGACACAGTGTGTGTCACAAACCCCATGGGACAGCGTGTGTGTATCACAATCCCCATTGGACAGCGTGTTTGTAACAAACACCATTAAACAGCATACATGTCACAAACAACATTGGACAGCGAGTGTGTGTCACAATCCCCGTTGGACAGTGTGTGTCTTTCACAATCCCCATTGGACAGTGTGTGTGTCACAAACTCCTTTGGACATTGTGTGTGTCACAAACCCCACTGGACAGCGTGTGTGTCACAAACCCCTTTGGACAGAGTGTGTTTCACAAACCCCCTTGGACCGTCTGTGTGTCACAAACCCCCCTGGACCAAGTGTGTGTCACAAACCCCATTTTACAGCGTGTGTGTCACAACACCTCTTGGAAAGTGTGTGTGTTACAAACTCCATTGTATAGCATGTGTGTCTCACAAAGCCTATTGGACAGTGTGTGTGTCACAGACCCCACTGGATACTGTGTGTGTCACAAACCCCATTGGAGAGTGTGTGTGTGTCACAGTACCCATTAGACACTGTGTGTGTCACAAACCCCCGTGGAGACTGTGTGTGTCAGAAACCCCATTGGACAGCGTGTGTGACACAAACCACTTTGGAAAGTTTGTGTGTCCCAAACCGAAATGGACAGCCTGTTTGTCACAAACACCATTAAACAGAATGTGTGTCACAAACAACATTCGACAGCATGTGTGTGTCACAAACCCCATTGGACAGAGTGTGTGTCACAAACCCCATTTCAACAGCGTGTGTGTCAGAAAACCCATTTGACAGCGTGTGTGTCATAAACCTCATTGGAAAGTGTTTGTGTTACAAATCCCATTGGATAGCGTGTGCGTGTCACAAACCCTTTTGGACAGCGTGTGTGTCACAAACACCACTGGACAGCGTGTGTGTCACAAGAACCATTGGACAGAGTGAGCGAGTCACAAACCTGATTGGACAGCGTGTGTGTCAAAAACCCCATTGGACAGCGTGTGTGTCACAAACCCCATTGGACAGTGTGTGTGAGACAAACCCCATTGGAGGATATGTGTGTCACAATCCCCATTGGACAGCGTGTTTGTCACAAACCCCCGTGGACACAGTGTGTCACAAACCCCATTGGACAGCGTGTGTGACACAAACCACTTTGGAAAGAGTGTGTGTCCCAAACCGCAATGGACAGCCTGTTTGCCACAAACACCATTGGAAAGCATGCGTGTCACAAACAACATTGGACAGCATGTGTGTGTTGCAATCTCCATTGGACAGCGTGTGTGTCACAAAACCCATTGGACAGTGTGTGTGTCACAAACCCCATTGGACAGTGTGTGTGTGTCACAAACCCCGTAGGACAGAGTGTGTTTCGCAAACCCCATTGGACCGTCTGTGTGTCACAAACCCCCCTGGACAGAGTGTGTGACACAAACCCCATTTGACAGCGTTTGTGTCACAACGTCTCTTGGAAAGTGTCTGTGTTACTAACCCCATTGTATAGCATGTGTGTGTCACAAACCCTATTGGACAGTGTGTGTGTCACAAACGCCACTGGACAGCCTGTGTGTCACAAACCCCGTTGGACAGCGTGTCTGTCACATTCCCTATTGGACAGAGTGTGTGTGGTGTGTCACAATCCCCATTGGACAGCGTGTGTGTCACAAACCCCATTGGACCTTGTGTGTGTCACAATCCCCATTGGACCGAGTGTGTGTGTCACAATCCCCATTGGACAGCGTATGTCTTCAGAAACCCCATTGGACAGTGTGTGTGTCACAAACCCTATTGGATAGTGTGTGTGTCTCAAACCCCACTGGACAGCATGTGTGTCACGAACCCCATTGGACAGCATATGTGTTCACAAACCCCATTGGACAGTGTGTGTGTCACAAACACCATTGGACAGCATGTGTTTGTCACAAACCCCATTGGACAGAGTGTGTGTGACAAACCCCATTTGACAGAGTGTGTGTCAAAACCCCACTGGACAGCGTGTGTGTCACGAACCCCATTGGACAGTGTGTGTGTCACAAACCCCACTGGACAGCGTGTGTGTATCACAATCCCCATTGAACAGCGTATTTTTCACAAACACCATTAAACAGCATGCATGTCACAAACAACATTGGACAGCGTGTGTGCATCACAATCCCCATTGGACAGTGTATGTGTGTCACAAACCCCATTGGAGAGAGTGTATATCACAAACCCCATGTGACAGCATGTGTGTCACAAACTCCATTGGATAGCGTGTGTTAGCCACAAACCTATTGGAATGTGTGTGTTTCTCAAACCCCACTGGATAGCGTGTGTGTGCCACAAACCCTATTGGACAGTGTGTGTGTCACAAACCCCACTGGACAGCGTGTGTGTCATGAACCAAATTGGACAGCATATGTGTTTACATTCACCATTGGACAGAGTGTGTGTGGTGTGTCACAAACCCCATTTGACAGAGTGTGTGTCACAAACCCCATTGGACAGTGTGTGTCTCACGAATCCCACTGGACAGCGTGTGTGTTACGAACCCCATTAAACAGCGTGTGTGTCACAACCCCCATTGGTCAATCTGTGTGTCACAAACCCCCCTGGACAGTGTGTGTGTCACAAACCCCATTGGAATGTGTGTGTGTCACAAACCCCTTTGGACAGAGTGGGTGTGACAAACCCCATTGTATAGTGCATGTGTCACAATCCCCTCTGGACAGTGTGTGTGTCACAATCTCCATTAGACAGCGTGTGTGTCACAAACACCATTGGACATTGTGTGTGTCGGAAACGCAGCCGGACAGTGTGTGTGTCACAAACCCCATTGGACAGTGTGTGTGTCACAGAACCCTCTGGACAGCGTGTGTGTCACAATCACCTCTGGAGAGTCTCTGTTTCACAAATCCCATTGGACATCGTGTGTGTCACAAACCCCATTGGAAAGTGTGTGTGTCATAAACCTTATTGGACAGCGTGTGTGTCACGAACCCCATTGGACAGCATGTGTGTCACAAACCCCATTGGAAAGTGTGTGTGTCATAAACCTTATTGGACAGCGTGTGTGTCACGAACCCCATTGGACAGCGTGTGTGTCACAAACCGCATTGGAAAGTGTGTGTGTCGCAAACCCTATTGGACAGCATATGTGTCACGAACCCCGTTGGACCACGTGTGTGTCACAAACCCCAGTGGACAGCATGTGTGTGCCACAATCCCCATTGGACAGTGTGTGTGTCACAAACCCCATTGAACAGTGTGTGTGTCCAAACCCCATTGGAGAGCGTGTGTGAGTCAAAATACCCTGTCCAAAATACGCTGTCCAGGACAGAGTGTGTGTGTCACAAACCCCATTGGACAGCGTGTGTGTCACAAACTCACCTGGACAGCGTGTGTGTTCCAAACCCAGTGGAAAGTGTGTGTGTCACAAACACCATTGGACAGTTTGTGTGTCACAAAACACACTGGACAGCATGTGTGTCACTATCCCCATTGGACAACGTGTGTTTCACAAGCCCATTGGATAGATTGTGTGTGTCACAACCCCCATTGGACAGCGTGTGTGTGTCAAAATCTCCACTGGACAGCGTGTGTGTCACAAACCCCATTGGACAGAGTTTGTGTGTCACAAACACCATTGGACAGCATGTGTGTGTTCACAATCCCCATTGGACAGTGTGTGTGTCACAATCCCCATTGGACAGTGTGTTTCACAAACCCCATTGGACAGCGTCTGTGTGTCACAATCCCCATTGGTCAGTGTGTGTGTCATAAACCTCATTGGACAGAGTGTATGTGACAAACCCCTTTAAACAGTGTGTGTGTCTCAAACCCCCCTGGACAGTCTTTGTGTCACATCACCCATTGGACAGAGTGTGTGTCAGAAACCCCATTGGACAGTATGCGTGTCACAAACACCAATAGACAGCGTGTGTGTGTTACAATCCCCATTGGACAGCGTGCGTGTCACAAACCCCATTGGACATTGTGTGTGTCACGAACACCATTGGACAGCGTGTGTGTCACAAACCCCCCTCGACAGTGTGTGTGTCGCAAACCCCATTTGACACCGTGTGTGTCACAAACCCCATTTGACACCGTGTGTGTCACAAACACCATTGGACAGCGTGTGTGTGTCACAAACCCAATTAGACAGTGTGTGTGTTGTGGGAAACTGCAGCGGGTATGTGGAATCCTTGACAGAAAATATGAAACTAGAGATCAGCCTTGAGATATTAAGATTTGCCCTTGAGAAGGATGGGAGTAAAAGAGTATCCGGAGAGAGGAGAGATGTACCCGTGAGAGAGAAAGGGATAGAAGAATAACATGGATGATAGAAAAATTAACCAATGAGATGTTAGTGCTGTAACTTGTAACCAATAGTGAAAAGACACATGAACTGATTGAATTGTATAAAAATGCACTTGTAGCAATAAATGGCATCTATTACTTTCATCTTGAAAGAACTTGGTCCATGTCATTTGTCTGTCTCAACCGCGACATATGGTGACCCCGACGTGATCCTGCCTGAAGAGGATCTCGCATGACAAGGTGACAGCGTGAAGCTGTGAACAGCCGGAGAAGAGCTGTGGAGACGGAGCCCAGTACAGCTGATAAGAGCAGCCGAGGAGAGCTGCCGAAGGTCCGGAACGTTGAAAAGACATCTCGCTAAGGAGGAGGTGAGTTACCGGGAACAGGGGGGTTGAAACTTATCTAAAGAAGAGGGTACTATATTATCTACATGGAAGCTGCTTCTGAAGAAGCAGGGTGTTAGCCTTCCAGAACTGACTTTAAGAAAAATGTTACTATGGGGCAAAGCACAAGGTATAGAGGTTAATCCCGTGACAGCATTTAGTGTGTCACAATGGATGGACTTGGGGGATAAACTGCTTGACAGTGCTACTAAAGGGTCCAAGGAAGCATCTGAACTGTTAACGACGTGGTGCTTGTTATTAGATACTCTGAAAGAGTTAAAACAGCAACAGGCAGAGGCGGCGGAGGGGGATGGTCTTCCTGGCTCTCCTGGGCCAGATTTGGAGGAAAAGGCAAGATTAAGTACTACTCCAACCTCCCCTGTTACTAAGGATTCGTCAAAACCACCCAAGTCCGTATTATCTGACACGGATAAGGATCCGCGGCACTTTCTTGGAAAGTTAAAAGGAGTAAAGAAGGAGCATACGTATGTGTGGCTCCGAGATCAGAAAAAAATTATGAAAGACTCATATACATGTGTGTGGCCCTGAGATCAGATAAAAGCTATGAAAGACTCACATGAAAAAACAGCGTTGGGTTATGTGCGATCTCGGGAGGGGCCCTCGAAACACCGGTCGGAGCAATGCGTTCGGCCGACCGCTCCGCTGTCATCAATCACGGCTCGAACCTCTCCTCTACCATCATCAACCGCGGTTCCGCCGTCTGCGTCACCGCCATTGATCACAGTTCAACCCTCTGCCCCGCCGCTATCAGTTGCGGAAGAAAAAAATGGACATTTTTTTTCCTATCCCCCCTTGCCTGGAGATTTAGGTGGGGAGGACCCCCCGTGGTGAGCCAGACTGAGCCAAATAACGTAATTCCTATGGATTTGGGTCCCCCCAACCTGCCCCCGCCTCCCTCCCACGCTGCTAAAAAGCGAATTCCTGAGGGTGGGGGTGGAGTTTCAGAGCGTAAACTGAACTTACCAAAAAGCTGGGATTTACCCCCATTTTCAGTTACAGTTAAACCACGGGACCCCGTGTGTTTCTGGAAGAGACACTAATTGACACACCACAACTACAGGCACGATAACTTTCTGAAATCCTGAGGCAGTCACCAGACCTCGCATATCAAGCTATGATAAAGGTGCCTGAAACCAACAATGCAGCCAAATCAATTGCAACTATTGATCAGGGTCCCAGTGAGAATTACATGCAATTTATTGACCGTCTTCAAGAGGCCATCAATAAGCAGGTTGAAAACTTAGAAGTTAAGGAAGCACTAATGTTGAAATTAGCAGTAGAGAATGCTAATGCTTGCTACCGATGTGTTATCTGCAAGTTTTACAGTACATATTATGTGCTTCTGTGTATTGCCTCTCTGAAAATCAAGCAGCTTGTCAGGAATGTGAGTTAATTGTTTTACTAGTTGTTTTTCAGTGCGCCGTAAAACTCTGTCCCCATTTTTCCCAGTCGTGCTGCAAGCACCCTGTGTTTTCTCCCCCTCCCTCCCCATTCTCAAGGTTTTACTTGCAAGACGGGGTCAGGAATAATTGTTTTCAGTTGTGTTCCTGAAAAATCAGTATTGGGAGGTGTTTTAAAACTTAGGAAAGCACTCGGAATTATGAGGAAGGAAGATCTTGTTAAATATTGAAATCAGTGTTCGCTGCTGTTTACGTTAAATGATTGGGAAAAGTGTCCGGAGAATAGAATTTTGTTGCAATTAATGTTGTTTTTAAGATGAGAAGAGCAGGACAAAATAAATCTCTACAAGAGATCATTAGATCATTACAGACAGTTTTACAGCTGGAACGATTTGAACGTCAACAAGCTGAGAGAGAGTTAACTGATAACACACATGTCACAGTAAACTTGCTGAAGTCTGCAAGATGCTTCCCTCATTAACCTGTTTTCTTTGTGGGTATCGGTTTAAGCATGTTGCAATTTTGGTAGGTCTTTATTATATGGTACGATAAGTTTACAGTCTGTTAAATTATGAGAATCCGTTGACTCAAAATGTGTGTTTTGTGATAATACAGAAGATCATAAGTAATTTAGTTCTTTACTGCGTGAATGTGATGGTAAAATTTTGTGTGTAGTAGCTGTTATTTTTTTTTCTTTTCTCTAGCATGCTACCTTTATTCCGGCATTCAGACTTGCGCAACTCTGTGACAGGCTGTGTCTCATCTCGGTGTGCTGGATTTGGTTTTTCCGTATGCACATCATGTAAAGAATCCTGGTTTTGGCATAAGAGCTGTGGCGCACCAGATGAGACACTAAAACAAAACAAAATAAAACAAAAAAGGCCTTGCCCAGTCCAGCTCGCTGCGGGGGCCGATGGGGCTCCAGTGCGCGCTGACTTTTTTTGTCAGGGAGACCCAGAGGTACCTCCACCTGGCTGAGCAGTAGGCAGCCCAAAGGTGCAATGCAAAAAATTGAGATATTGTCTTAAATTGGTGTAACTGTGATCCATCTGCTTATTTGAACTTGGTATATGGTTTTCACATCTGAGCTCAGTATTTTAGTTTGCATATTCATATTTGGTACCAAAAGAATCTTGTTTGGGGAGATAATTACAAAATGTGAACCGGTTCCACTGCTAAAATTCCACCTTGCTCCCCCTTAGGATGCATCCTTACACATTAAAGTAATCGCTTATATTGTTAGAAAAGCATTTAAATTGTTAAAATGCTATGATAGCTGTGAATTTGGAAGAGGTTGTATTTAAAAATTGCTAGAATATTAACTGATTTGGATCTAGGAAAATAGACTAATGGATTTATGTTTATTATACTGGTTTATACTGTTTTTTGACACCTCTAAATTGTAAAACGTAAATGAAGCTAAGGAATGTAACTATTTCTGAGCTACTTGAAATTTGTAGTTGGAATGAAATGGGTAAACAAAAGAGCAAAATATCCCAGGCCTGTGTGCAGCTCATTGTAACTGAGAAGTTTCCCAGAACCTCCTACTTCATACCAGCCAGTATGCCAGCTGCGTGACCTTGGTTATATCTACACTGCACAGAAAGAAAAAACAACTGGAAAAATCTGGCTGCCTGCTTTTAAAGCAGTGAAAGGGGGGTTCTCTCTCCCCGCCACTGCAGCGATGTAATACTGAATGGAGCAGTCCGAGGGTGAAGTTTAAAGGCATCCTTAGCAGACCCATAGTTCTAATGAAACTGGAAAACTAAACCAAAAATTTGTTAATAGACTTATTCTGTGGTAATTAGTTGTAAGTGACTTCTTAGTAAATTCACTGTGCTAGTTTTTGAGGTCATGAGAGAGAATGAAAGAAAGGCCGTTTTTTGAGACCAATAGAATGCCATATTTGGAACAAAGTTTAAATACATGAATTCTTATAGTTGTTAGAAACTCCTCTACTTCTCTTAGGTTAAGATTTGTTAAGTAAATTGTAAGCTCAAATAACGTTTTCTGAGAATTCTGTTTAGTTGCATGGCCTACAAGAAGCTGCTTGGATGGCGCATATCTGCTTGCTGCAAGTGAGAAATCTCCAAGGAAATTTCAAATGCTGTATTTCCACTAGTATTAACAGTCAATGTTTCGATAAAGCAAATACTACACTGATTGATCTGAAACAGGACTTCGATCTGGTAAGGGAAAACAATATCCAATAAATATGACAGCCAAAATGGAGTTGGAAACTTTGAGGAATAAACTTATGACAACTTTACAGGCTGACTGCATTCAATTGGACTTGCAGATTTGTCTATTTATAGCTACAACATAGAAACAACCTGTGGCTATTGTGGAACAGTATGATGAGATTGCTAGCAGACTGATATACTGCTTTTTACTCTGATCAAGAAAAGCAGGGAATGAATTTAAGTTTCAATAGGCCATGATCCTTTTGTCATATATGTACCATTTGTGAAATGTAATTCTGATTTTTTAATTTTATTTGTAATCTATGTCTTTGTAAATTGCACTAGCTGGTTTTCTTAACAGCACAGCTTTTGGCATGCATAAATGTAAAATGTAAATTGCTGCAGAACCTGCAAGTCTTTCACATCAGGTCATAGGCCATACTTGTATTTGGTCTGATCCTACATACTTGCAAAGTTTTTGTTGCTGGTTCTGGGAAGTCCCATAAAGCTGTAGTGGTTTGGTGTGAAGATAACAATTGGCATCATTCTGTAAAAATTATTGAAGGTTCAACCCAATTAGCAGAACTTGACACAGCTTTACATTACTTAGAGCTTTTTAAGGAGGAACCTCTAAATTTGATTTGTGATTCTGAGTACGTAGTCAAGGTCCAATGCACGTATCTCCTTCTGAACTGTGTTTTTTGTTTTGGTTCTGTTCTTTTTTAAACAAAAAGGGGGGAGAAGTAGGGAAAACACCACAACACCTATTGTCAAAAGCATTGTATGTGATGAAATACTTTGCAAGTGTGACCCAAAACCATGCTAAATCAGAAAGAACCTACATTAGTTATGGCCAAATCACTAGTTAATGGTCAATGGAAAAGGCCACATCAATTGATAACCTGGGGGAGAGGCTATGCTTATGTCTTTACAGATCAAGGGCCGCAATGGTTGCCAGCACGAAATGTGAAACCTGTGTTATCTTCCTGACAATGATTGTTGCAGCTGCTGTGTTTTGGATGCCCGCACAGACAAAGACTAACATGTGGAGTACTTTAACCAACATGACTGACCAGGACTCCATATGCCTAGCTATGGCATCTCTGGAAAACCCGTTCCACACATGCTTGGTTGGCATCCCCCTTGATGACTACAGCAGCATCACACAACTGTTTCAAAATAGAGGTTGGTGCAGAGGCATTGCAACAAACTGTAATAATACTAACATGGCACTTTGGATTAACTGTCTCCCGGAAATAGACATTGAACCACAGGAACTGGAATTGCTGGCATCTATGCCCATGGACACTTGTATCAACCTGGTTTGTGAAAAGTGTCAGAACAATATACGAGAAAATGAATGAATAAAACTGCAAAATGTTAATTCTACCTTTGGTGACTATAGAAATGAAACTCAATGGTGTAATGGCTCGCAGAAGAATCCAAGGGATGTCATTGATAATGTGGGAACAGCGACCCCAAAACCTCCTGTATGGTGTATTCTTGATCTGTGGAGATAGAGCCTGACCAGGAATTCCTTCTAATGCTGTTGAAGGACTGTGTATTTTGGGACTATTAACTCTCTTAACGCCCAATGTATAATAGATAATAGATCACAGAAGAGCAAGACGAGAAAAACACTTTTTTGCGTGTATATGAGTCAAAATGTGATGATAATGTAGATTTTTGGGGTTCAAGGTTAAGGGTTTTAGAATCTCTTGTATCTGGTGTTGGCACAGCTAAAAGCTTTAAATATTTTAGAAAATTAGGATGCTGACTAGTTAAGCAAACTAACAGAACTTAAAAGGCTTTAAGTGGACTTTTTCTAGATGTACATTCTGTGAGACATGCCACATGGCAGAGTGGGGTCGCGATAGATTTTTTGTTATTAGCTCAAGGACATGGGTGTGAAGACTTCGATGGGATTTGTTAAATAAATTGATTAGTGGTTGAGGGTTTCTAGGATGGTTGTTATCAGTAGTGAAAACAGGACTGATCATTTTGATGGTTGTTGTGGTTGTGTTACTAATGTTGCTATGCATGATTTCTCTGCTGCAAAGGGCCCTGCAGTGGACAATGAGGGCAGCATTTTTAGCAAAAATAAAAAAAGGGGGAATTGTGGGAAACTGCAGCGGGTCTGTGGAATCCTTGACAGAAAATATGAGAGTAGAGATCAGCCTTGAGATATTAAGATTTACCCTTGAGAAGGATGGGAGTAAAGGAGTATCCGGAGAGAGGAGAGATGTACCCGTGAGAAAGAAGGGGATAGAAGAATAACATGGATGATAGAAAAATTAACCAATGAGATGTCAGTGCTGAAACTTGTAACCAATATTGAAAAGACACATGAACTGGTAGATTTGTATAAAAATGCACTTGTAGCAATAAATGGCATCTATTACTTTCATCTTGAAAGAACTTGGTCCATGTCGTTTGTACGCCTCAACCGCGAACCTTTGCTCTTGAAAGGATGTCATCAGGCGGGTGTTTCGGTGTAATACGCTGAAAACCAGACCAGTAATAGTGAAATATGCCCATGATATGCATGATCCCCGCCCCAAAGCACCATGACTAAGCCTAAGCAGACCTGCAGCTTATTTTTTTGTACTGCCTGCAGATTGTGGAAGTACAGTATAAAAACCATTCTTATGGAGAGATCTTAGTATTTTAGGCTTAGTCTAAATGTCTCAAGTAGCTGGGGTTTTTGCTTGGGCCTAATCCATACGGTTTTATGGCTTTCCTCCTAGTCTGAAGAAGAATGTGCTAGAAACTATAAAGCCAAAAAATGTCTTGCAGCCTAGGCTTGCCTTGCCTGTCCTTGCCTGTCCTTGCCTTGCCTCATTTCCTCCTCATCCTGTTCTCTGTCCCATCCTCTCTCACTAACCCCCTGTCTGGCTGCATGTCTCTTCTTTCCTTTTCTCTCATTCTCTTCCTTCCTGCCTATTTTCTTGCAATTCCTCCATCTCACTCCTGCAGCCCAACACTACTTCTTATTCTTCCTTCCCTTTGTTCTGCTCCCTTCGCTTTCTCCCTCTGTCCCACATGATTCTTCCCGACGTGTCTGTTGGACACTTTGGGCCAAATTGGCCCCAAGTCTTGGCATGGTGTGACCTGTTTTCAGAGGCCTGGCTAGTGAGAGCAGGGACAGCAGGCAGTGACAGGCCCGGGGCTGACAGGCTCCCCATCACCTAGGGTCGCCTTGCTGCCACACCCAGCTGACATAGAACCTTTGTCACAATGCCTGCTATCTTGGAGAGGATGCAGTGACTCTGCGGGTGACAGGGACACTGCAGGACTTGGTGTCAGCTCAGCAATTTCTCACTTCCCCAAAGAAGCGGAATTCTGCAAATTGCTCTTGAAACGATGTCATCAGGTGGGTGTTTTGGTGTAATACACTGAAAACCAGAGCTGAAATGGTGAAATATTCTCATGATATGTATGGTCCATGCACCAAAGCACCATGACCCAGCCTAAGAGATCTGCAGCTTATTTTTTTGTACTGCCAGCAGATTGTGGAAGCACAGTATAAAAACCATCCTTATGGAGAGATCTCCGTAATTTAGGCTTAGTCTAAGTGTCTCAAGTAGGTGGGGTTTTTGCTTGGGCCTAATCCATACGGTCTTATGGCCTTACTCCTAGTCTGAAGATGAATGAGCTAGAAACTATACAGCAAAAAAATGTCCTGCAGCCTAGCCTTGCTTTGCCTGTCCTTGCCTGATCTTGCCTTGCCTTATTTCCTTCTCATCCTGTTCTCTGTCCAATCTTCTCTCACCAACCCCTCGTCTGCCTGCATGTCTCGTGTTTCATTTTCTCTCACTCTCTTGCTTCCTGCCTCTTTTCTTGCAGTTCCTCCATCTCACTCCTGCAGCCCAACACTACTTTTTATTCTTCCTTCCCTTTCTCCTGCTCCCTTCGCTTTCTCCCTCTGTCCCATATCTTTCTTCCCAACTTGTCTGTTGGAGACTTTGGGCCAAATTGGCCCCAAGTCGGGGCATGGTTTGACCAATTTTCGGAGGCCTGGATGGTGAAAGCAGGGACAGCAGGCAGTGAGAGGCCCGGGGCTGGCAGGCTCCCCATCCCCTAGGGGGCGCCTGGCTGCCACACCCAGCTGACATAGAACCTTTGTCACAATGCCCGCTACCGTGGCGAGCATGTGGTGAGTCTGCAGGTGACAGGGACACTGGACGACTTGGTGACAGCTCAGCAATTTCTCACTTCCCCAAAGAAGCAGAATTCTGCAAATTGCTGCCTTTGCTCTTGAAAGGATATAATCAAGTGGGTGTTTTGGTGTCATACACTGAAAACCAGAGCTGAAATGGTGAAATATTCCAATGATATGCATGATCACTCCCCCAAAGCACCATGACGCATCCTAAGGAGATCTGCAGCTTATGTTTTTGTACTGCCAGCAGATTGTGGAAGCACAGTATAAAAACCATCATTATGGAGACATCTTCCTATTTTAGGCTTAGTCTAAGTGTCTCAAGTAGCTGGGGTTTTAGCTTGGGCCTAATCCATACAGTTTTAAGGCCTTAGTCCTAGTCTGAAGATGAAAGTGCTAGAAACTATACAGCAAAAAAGTGTCCTGCAGCCTAGCCTTGCTTTGCCTGTCCTTGCCTGTCCTTGCCTTGCCTTATTTCCTTCTCATCCTGTTCTCTGTCCAATCTTCTCTCACTAACCCCTCGTCTGGCTGCATGTCTCGTCTTTCCTTTTCTCTCACTCTCCTGCTTCCTGCCTCTTTAATGGCAATTCCTCCATCTCACTCCTGCAGCCCAACACTACTTTTTATTCTTCCTTCCCTTTCTCCTGCTCCCTACGCTTTCCCCCTCCCTCCCATATCTTTCTTCCCGACTTGTCTTTTCAAGACCTTGGGCCAAATTGGCCCCAAGTCTGGGCATGGTTTGACCAATTTTCAGAGGCCTGGCTGGTGACAGCAGGGACAGCAGGCAGTGACAGGCCCGGTGCTGACAGGCTCCCCATCCGCTAGGGGGCGCCTGGCTGCCACACCCAGCTGACATAGAACCTTTGTCACAATGCCTGCTACCATGGCGAGTATGTGGTGACTCTGCAAGTGACAGGGATACTGCAGGACTTGGTGGCAGCTCAGCAATTTCTCACTTCCCCAAAGAAGCGGAATTCTGCAAATTGCTGCCTTTGCTCTTGAAAGGATATCATCAGGTGGGTGTTTTGGTGTCATACTCTGAAAACCAGAGCAGAAATCTGAAATATTCTCATGATATGTATGGCCCATGCACGAAACCACCCTGACTCAACCTAAGAGATCTGCAGCTTATGTTTTTGTACTGCCAGCAGATTGTGGAAGCACAGTATAAAAACCATGCTTATCGAGAGATCTGCGTGTTTTAGGCTTAGTCTAAGTGTCTCAAGTAGCTGGGGTATTTACTTGGGCCTAATCCATACAGTTTTATGGCCTTAGTCCTAGTCTGAAGATGAAAGTGCTAGAAACTATACAGCAAAAAAATGTACTGCAGCCTAGCCTTGCTTTGCCTGTCCTTGCCTGTCCTTCCCTTGCCTTATTTCCTTCTCATCCTGTTCTCTGTCCAGTCTTCTCTCACTAACCCCTCGTCTGGCTGCATGTCTCGTCTTTCATTTTCTCTCACTCTCCTGCTTCCTGCCTCTTTTCTTGCAATTCCTCCATCTCAATCCTGCAGCCCAACATTACTTTTTATTCTTCCTTCCCTTTCTCCTGCTCCCTTCGCTTTCTCCCTCTGTCCCATATCTTTCTTCCCGTCTTGTCTTTTCAAGACTTTGGGACAAATTGGCCCCATGTCTGGGCATGGTTTGACCAATTTTCAGAGGCCTGGCTGGTGACAGCAAGGACAGCAGGTAGTGACAGGCCCGGGGCTGACAGGCTCCCCATCCCATAGGGGGCGCCTGGCTGCCACACCCAGCTGACATAGAACCTTTGTCACAATGCCCGCTACCGTGGCGAGTATGTGGTGACTCTGCAGGTGACAGGGACACTGCAGGACTTGGTGTCAGTTCAGCAATTTCTCACTTCCCCGAAGCAGAGGAATTCTGAAATTACGGCCTTTGCTCTTGAAAGGATATCATCAGGTTTTTGTTTTGGTGTCATACACTGAAAACCAGAGCAGAAATCTGAAATATTCTCATGATATATATGGTCCATGCACCAAACCTCCATGACTCAGCCTAAGAGATCTGCAGCTTATGTTTTTGTAATGCTAGCAGATTGTGGAAGCACAGTATAAAAATCATCCTTATGGAGAGATCTGCGTGTTTTAGGCTTAGTCTAACTGTCTCAGGTAGCTGGGGTTTTTGCTTGGGCCTAATCCATACGGTCTTATGGCCTTACGCCTAGTCTGAAGATGAATGTGCTAGAAAATATACAGCAAAAAAATGTCCTGCAGCCTAGCCTTGCTTTGCCTGTCCTCGCCTGTTCTTGCCTTGCCTTATTTCCTTCTCATCCTGTTCTCTGTCCAATCTTCTCTCACCAACCCCTCGTCTGCCTGCATGTCTCGTGTTTCATTTTCTCTCACTCTTTTGCTTCCTGCCTCTTTTCTTGCAATTCCTCCATCTCACTCCTCCAGCCCAACACTATTATTTATTCTTCCTTCCCTTTCTCCTGCTCCCTTCGCTTTCTCCCTCTGTCCCATATCTTTCTTCCCGACTTGTCTGTTGGAGACTTTGGGCCAAATTTGCCCCAAGACTGGCCATGGCTGTACCAATTTTCAGAGGCCTGGCAGGTGACAGCAGGGACAGCAGGCAGTGAGAGGCCCGGGGCTGACAGGCTCCCCATCCGCTAGGGGGCGCCTGGCTGCCACACCCAGCTGACATAGAACCTTTGTCACAATGCCCGCTACCGTGGCGAGTATGTGGTGACTCTGTAGGTGACAGGGACACTGCAGGACTTGGTGTCAGCTCAGCAATTTCTCACTTCCCCAAAGAAGCGGAATTCTGCAAATTGCTGCCTTTGCTCTTGAAAGGATATAATCAAGTGGTTGTTTTGGTGTCATACACTGAAAACCAGAGCTGAAATGGTGAAATATTCCAATGATATGCATGGTCCCTGCACCAAAGTACCATGATTCAGCCTCAGCAGATCTGCAGCTTATTTTTTTGTACTGCCAGCCGATTGTAGAAGCATAGTATAAAAACCATCCTTATGGAGAGATCTGCGTATTTTAGGCTTAGTCTAAGTGTCTCAAGTAGCTGGGGTATTTACTTGGGCCTAATCCATACAGTTTTATGGCCTTAGTCCTAGTCTGAAGATGAAAGTGCTAGAAACTATACAGCAAAAAAATGTACTGCAGCCTAGCCTTGCTTTGCCTGTCCTTGCCTGTCCTTCCCTTGCCTTATTTCCTTCTCATCCTGTTCTCTGTCCAGTCTTCTCTCACTAACCCCTCGTCTGGCTGCATGTCTCGTCTTTCATTTTCTCTCACTCTCCTGCTTCCTGCCTCTTTTCTTGCAATTCCTCCATCTCAATCCTGCAGCCCAACATTACTTTTTATTCTTCCTTCCCTTTCTCCTGCTCCCTTCGCTTTCTCCCTCTGTCCCATATCTTTCTTCCCGTCTTGTCTTTTCAAGACTTTGGGACAAATTGGCCCCATGTCTGGGCATGGTTTGACCAATTTTCAGAGGCCTGGCTGGTGACAGCAAGGACAGCAGGTAGTGACAGGCCCGGGGCTGACAGGCTCCCCATCCCATAGGGGGCGCCTGGCTGCCACACCCAGCTGACATAGAACCTTTGTCACAATGCCCGCTACCGTGGCGAGTATGTGGTGACTCTGCAGGTGACAGGGACACTGCAGGACTTGGTGTCAGTTCAGCAATTTCTCACTTCCCCGAAGCAGAGGAATTCTGAAATTACGGCCTTTGCTCTTGAAAGGATATCATCAGGTTTTTGTTTTGGTGTCATACACTGAAAACCAGAGCAGAAATCTGAAATATTCTCATGATATATATGGTCCATGCACCAAACCTCCATGACTCAGCCTAAGAGATCTGCAGCTTATGTTTTTGTAATGCTAGCAGATTGTGGAAGCACAGTATAAAAATCATCCTTATGGAGAGATCTGCGTGTTTTAGGCTTAGTCTAACTGTCTCAGGTAGCTGGGGTTTTTGCTTGGGCCTAATCCATACGGTCTTATGGCCTTACGCCTAGTCTGAAGATGAATGTGCTAGAAAATATACAGCAAAAAAATGTCCTGCAGCCTAGCCTTGCTTTGCCTGTCCTCGCCTGTTCTTGCCTTGCCTTATTTCCTTCTCATCCTGTTCTCTGTCCAATCTTCTCTCACCAACCCCTCGTCTGCCTGCATGTCTCGTGTTTCATTTTCTCTCACTCTTTTGCTTCCTGCCTCTTTTCTTGCAATTCCTCCATCTCACTCCTCCAGCCCAACACTATTATTTATTCTTCCTTCCCTTTCTCCTGCTCCCTTCGCTTTCTCCCTCTGTCCCATATCTTTCTTCCCGACTTGTCTGTTGGAGACTTTGGGCCAAATTTGCCCCAAGACTGGCCATGGCTGTACCAATTTTCAGAGGCCTGGCAGGTGACAGCAGGGACAGCAGGCAGTGAGAGGCCCGGGGCTGACAGGCTCCCCATCCGCTAGGGGGCGCCTGGCTGCCACACCCAGCTGACATAGAACCTTTGTCACAATGCCCGCTACCGTGGCGAGTATGTGGTGACTCTGTAGGTGACAGGGACACTGCAGGACTTGGTGTCAGCTCAGCAATTTCTCACTTCCCCAAAGAAGCGGAATTCTGCAAATTGCTGCCTTTGCTCTTGAAAGGATATAATCAAGTGGTTGTTTTGGTGTCATACACTGAAAACCAGAGCTGAAATGGTGAAATATTCCAATGATATGCATGGTCCCTGCACCAAAGTACCATGATTCAGCCTCAGCAGATCTGCAGCTTATTTTTTTGTACTGCCAGCCGATTGTAGAAGCATAGTATAAAAACCATCCTTATGGAGAGATCTGCGTATTTTAGGCTTAGTCTAAGTGTCTCAAGTAGCTGGGGTATTTACTTGGGCCTAATCCATACAGTTTTATGGCCTTAGTCCTAGTCTGAAGATGAAAGTGCTAGAAACTATACAGCAAAAAAATGTACTGCAGCCTAGCCTTGCTTTGCCTGTCCTTGCCTGTCCTTCCCTTGCCTTATTTCCTTCTCATCCTGTTCTCTGTCCAGTCTTCTCTCACTAACCCCTCGTCTGGCTGCATGTCTCGTCTTTCATTTTCTCTCACTCTCCTGCTTCCTGCCTCTTTTCTTGCAATTCCTCCATCTCAATCCTGCAGCCCAACATTACTTTTTATTCTTCCTTCCCTTTCTCCTGCTCCCTTCGCTTTCTCCCTCTGTCCCATATCTTTCTTCCCGTCTTGTCTTTTCAAGACTTTGGGACAAATTGGCCCCATGTCTGGGCATGGTTTGACCAATTTTCAGAGGCCTGGCTGGTGACAGCAAGGACAGCAGGTAGTGACAGGCCCGGGGCTGACAGGCTCCCCATCCCATAGGGGGCGCCTGGCTGCCACACCCAGCTGACATAGAACCTTTGTCACAATGCCCGCTACCGTGGCGAGTATGTGGTGACTCTGCAGGTGACAGGGACACTGCAGGACTTGGTGTCAGTTCAGCAATTTCTCACTTCCCCGAAGCAGAGGAATTCTGAAATTACGGCCTTTGCTCTTGAAAGGATATCATCAGGTTTTTGTTTTGGTGTCATACACTGAAAACCAGAGCAGAAATCTGAAATATTCTCATGATATATATGGTCCATGCACCAAACCTCCATGACTCAGCCTAAGAGATCTGCAGCTTATGTTTTTGTAATGCTAGCAGATTGTGGAAGCACAGTATAAAAATCATCCTTATGGAGAGATCTGCGTGTTTTAGGCTTAGTCTAACTGTCTCAGGTAGCTGGGGTTTTTGCTTGGGCCTAATCCATACGGTCTTATGGCCTTACGCCTAGTCTGAAGATGAATGTGCTAGAAAATATACAGCAAAAAAATGTCCTGCAGCCTAGCCTTGCTTTGCCTGTCCTCGCCTGTTCTTGCCTTGCCTTATTTCCTTCTCATCCTGTTCTCTGTCCAATCTTCTCTCACCAACCCCTCGTCTGCCTGCATGTCTCGTGTTTCATTTTCTCTCACTCTTTTGCTTCCTGCCTCTTTTCTTGCAATTCCTCCATCTCACTCCTCCAGCCCAACACTATTATTTATTCTTCCTTCCCTTTCTCCTGCTCCCTTCGCTTTCTCCCTCTGTCCCATATCTTTCTTCCCGACTTGTCTGTTGGAGACTTTGGGCCAAATTTGCCCCAAGACTGGCCATGGCTGTACCAATTTTCAGAGGCCTGGCAGGTGACAGCAGGGACAGCAGGCAGTGAGAGGCCCGGGGCTGACAGGCTCCCCATCCGCTAGGGGGCGCCTGGCTGCCACACCCAGCTGACATAGAACCTTTGTCACAATGCCCGCTACCGTGGCGAGTATGTGGTGACTCTGTAGGTGACAGGGACACTGCAGGACTTGGTGTCAGCTCAGCAATTTCTCACTTCCCCAAAGAAGCGGAATTCTGCAAATTGCTGCCTTTGCTCTTGAAAGGATGTCATCCCGTGGGTGTTTTGGTGTAATACACTGAAAACCAGAGCAGAAATCTGAAATATTCTCATGATATGTATGGCCCATTCACCAAAACACCATGACTCAGCCTAAGAGAACTGCAGCTAGTTTTCTTGTATTGCCTGCAGATTGTGGAAGTGCAGTATAAAAACCATCCTTATGGAGAGATCTGCGTATTTTAGGCTTAGTCTAAGCGTCTCAAGTAGCTGGGGTTTTTGCTTGGGCCTAATCCATACGGTCTTATGGCTTCCCTCCTAGTCCGAAGACGAATGTGCTAGAAACTTTAAAGCGAAAAAAATGTCCTGCAGCCTAGCCTTGCCTTGCCTATCCTTGCCTTGCCTTATTTCCTTCTCATCCTGTTCTCTGTCCCATCCTCTCTCACTAACCCCTCGTCTGGCTGCATGTCTCGTCTTTCCTTTTCTATCACTCTCCTGCTTCCTGCCTCTTTAATGGCAATTCCTCCATCTCACTCCTGCAGCCCAACACTACTTTTTATTCTTCCTTCCCTTTCTCCTGCTCCCTTCGCTTTCTCCCTCTGTCCCATATCTTTCTTCCCGACTTGTCTTTTCAAGACGCTGGCCAAATTGGCCCCAAGTCTGAGCATGGTTTGACCAATTTTCAGAGGCCTGGCTGGTGACAGCAGGGACAGCAGGCAGTGACAGGCCCGGGGCTGACAGGCTCCCCATCCCCTAGGGGGCGCCTGGCTGCCACACCCAGCTGACATAGAACCTTTGTCACAATGCCCGCTACCGTGGCGAGTATGTGGTGACTCTGCAGGTGACAGGGATACTGCAGGACTTGGTGGCAGCTCAGCAATTTCTCAGATCCCCAAAGAAGCGGAATTCTGCAAATTGCTGCCTTTGCTCTTGAAAGGATATCATCAGGTGGGTGTTTTGGTGTCATACTCTGAAAACCAGAGCAGAAATGGTGAAATATTCCCATGATATGCATGGTCCCTGCACCAAAGCACCATGACTCAGCCTAAGGAGATCTGCAGCGTATTTTTTTGTACTGCCAGCAGACTGTGGAAGCACAGTATAAAAACCATCCTTATGGAGAGATCTGCGTATTTTAGGCTTAGTCTAAGTGTCTCAAGTAGCTGGGGTTTTTGCTTGGTCCTAATCCATACGGTCTTATAGCCTTACTCCTAGTCTGAAGACGAATGTGCTGGAAACTATAAAGCGAAAAAATGTCCTGCAGCCTAGCCTTGCTTTGCCTGTCTGTCCTGGTTTTGGTAAAAACAAGTTTCTCTTTCAGTGAATTTTGCCTGTCAGCTAAAGCCTTCATATTAACTGTATTTTCCTGGAGCACCAGACACATTTTTTGGTAAACCTATCAATGGAATGCAAACTTAATGATAAGCACAGATGGACATCTCGCGAGAGGGGCGACGAGAAACAAGTGAGCAAGAAACTGACCAACTGTGTATAACATTCCATTCACGTGAATACTTTATATAAAGTGGGAGATCACGAGGATCTCGTGTGCTTTTGCCCTTTTCCCTTCTGCTTATGGCCAACATTGGAAGAGGACCTTGCTAGTCGTCCCTGCAAACAGAGGCCTAGTGAGAGACTGTATCCAGCTCCGATTGGCTGCAGAGTCTAATCCAGGCCTTCGGGTGCCGGCTCTGCAGTTGCTGAGACTTTCAAGATTGGTTTTGTATATTTTGTATTATTTTCTCTATTCTTATTAGTAGCATTAGTAAAACATCTTTAATTTTTCCCAACTCTCTTCACTCTGTGCTTCTTTTCCTCCCAATTGCCTCTCCTTAGTGAAAAGGGGGGAGAGGGAGGGGGAAGTGTGGGAGGGAAGAAGAGGGGGTTAACAATACATCTGCCAGGGTTTTATTGTCACCCCGCAATCTTAACCCTCGACACTGTCCTTGCCTGTCCTTGCCTTGCCTTATTTCCTTCTCATCCTGTTCTCTGTCCCATCCTCTCTCACTAACCCCTCGTCTGGCTGCATGTCTCGTCTTTCCTTTTCTATCACTCTCCTGCTTCCTGCCTCTTTAATGGCAATTCCTCCATCTCACTCCTGCAGCCCAACACTAATTTTTATTCTTCCTTCCCTTTCTCCTGCTCCCTTCGCTTTCTCCCTCTGTCCCATATCTTTCTTCCCGACTTGTCTTTTCAAGACTTTGGGCCAAATTGGCCCCAAGTCTGAGCATGGTTTGACCAATTTTCAGAGGCCTGGCTGGTGACAGCAGGGACAGCAGGCAGTGACAGGCCCGGGGCTGACAGGCTCCCCATCCCCTAGGGGGCGCCTGGCTGCCACACCCAGCTGACATAGAACCTTTGTCACAATGCCCGCTACCGTGGCGAGTATGTGGTGACTCTGCAGGTGACAGGGATACTGCAGGACTTGGTGGCAGCTCAGCAATTTCTCAGATCCCCAAAGAAGCGGAATTCTGCAAATTGCTGCCTTTGCTCTTGAAAGGATATCATCAGGTGGGTGTTTTGGTGTCATACTCTGAAAACCAGAGCAGAAATGGTGAAATATTCCCATGATATGCATGGTCCCTGCACCAAAGCACCATGACTCAGCCTAAGGAGATCTGCAGCGTATTTTTTTGTACTGCCAGCAGACTGTGGAAGCACAGTATAAAAACCATCCTTATGGAGAGATCTGCGTATTTTAGGCTTAGTCTAAGTGTCTCAAGTAGCTGGGGTTTTTGCTTGGTCCTAATCCATACGGTCTTATAGCCTTACTCCTAGTCTGAAGACGAATGTGCTGGAAACTAGAAAGCGAAAAAATGTCCTGCAGCCTAGCCTTGCTTTGCCTGTCTGTCCTGGTTTTGGTAAAAACAAGTTTCTCTTTCAGTGAATTTTGCCTGTCAGCTAAAGCCTTCATATTAACTGTATTTTCCTGGAGCACCAGACACATTTTTTGGTAAACCTATCAATGGAATGCAAACTTAATGATAAGCACAGATGGACATCTCGCGAGAGGGGCGACGAGAAACAAGTGAGCAAGAAACTGACCAACTGTGTATAACATTCCATTCACGTGAATACTTTATATAAAGTGGGAGATCACGAGGATCTCGTGTGCTTTTGCCCTTTTCCCTTCTGCTTATGGCCAACATTGGAAGAGGACCTTGCTAGTCGTCCCTGCAAACAGAGGCCTAGTGAGAGACTGTATCCAGCTCCGATTGGCTGCAGAGTCTAATCCAGGCCTTCGGGTGCCGGCTCTGCAGTTGCTGAGACTTTCAAGATTGGTTTTGTATATTTTGTATTATTTTCTCTATTCTTATTAGTAGCATTAGTAAAACATCTTTAATTTTTCCCAACTCTCTTCACTCTGTGCTTCTTTTCCTCCCAATTGCCTCTCCTTAGTGAAAAGGGGGGAGAGGGAGGGGGAAGTGTGGGGGGGAAGAAGAGGGGGTTAACAATACATCTGCCAGGGTTTTATTGTCACCCCGCAATCTTAACCCTCGACACTGTCCTTGCCTGTCCTTGCCTTGCCTTATTTCCTTCTCATCCTGTTCTCTGTCCCATCCTCTCTCACTAACCCCTCGTCTGGCTGCATGTCTCGTCTTTCCTTTTCTATCACTCTCCTGCTTCCTGCCTCTTTAATGGCAATTCCTCCATCTCACTCCTGCAGCCCAACACTACTTTTTATTCTTCCTTCCCTTTCTCCTGCTCCCTTCGCTTTCTCCCTCTGTCCCATATCTTTCTTCCCGACTTGTCTTTTCAAGACTTTGGGCCAAATTGGCCCCAAGTCTGAGCATGGTTTGACCAATTTTCAGAGGCCTGGCTGGTGACAGCAGGGACAGCAGGCAGTGACAGGCCCGGGGCTGACAGGCTCCCCATCCCCTAGGGGGCGCCTGGCTGCCACACCCAGCTGACATAGAACCTTTGTCACAATGCCCGCTACCGTGGCGAGTATGTGGTGACTCTGCAGGTGACAGGGATACTGCAGGACTTGGTGGCAGCTCAGCAATTTCTCAGATCCCCAAAGAAGCGGAATTCTGCAAATTGCTGCCTTTGCTCTTGAAAGGATATCATCAGGTGGGTGTTTTGGTGTCATACTCTGAAAACCAGAGCAGAAATGGTGAAATATTCCCATGATATGCATGGTCCCTGCACCAAAGCACCATGACTCAGCCTAAGGAGATCTGCAGCGTATTTTTTTGTACTGCCAGCAGACTGTGGAAGCACAGTATAGAAACCATCCTTATGGAGAGATCTGCGTATTTTAGGCTTAGTCTAAGTGTCTCAAGTAGCTGGGGTTTTTGCTTGGTCCTAATCCATACGGTCTTATAGCCTTACTCCTAGTCTGAAGACGAATGTGCTGGAAACTATAAAGCGAAAAAATGTCCTGCAGCCTAGCCTTGCTTTGCCTGTCTGTCCTGGTTTTGGTAAAAACAAGTTTCTCTTTCAGTGAATTTTGCCTGTCAGCTAAAGCCTTCATATTAACTGTATTTTCCTGGAGCACCAGACACATTTTTTGGTAAACCTATCAATGGAATGCAAACTTAATGATAAGCACAGATGGACATCTCGCGAGAGGGGCGACGAGAAACAAGTGAGCAAGAAACTGACCAACTGTGTATAACATTCCATTCACGTGAATACTTTATATAAAGTGGGAGATCACGAGGATCTCGTGTGCTTTTGCCCTTTTCCCTTCTGCTTATGGCCAACATTGGAAGAGGACCTTGCTAGTCGTCCCTGCAAACAGAGGCCTAGTGAGAGACTGTATCCAGCTCCGATTGGCTGCAGAGTCTAATCCAGGCCTTCGGGTGCCGGCTCTGCAGTTGCTGAGACTTTCAAGATTGGTTTTGTATATTTTGTATTATTTTCTCTATTCTTATTAGTAGCATTAGTAAAACATCTTTAATTTTTCCCAACTCTCTTCACTCTGTGCTTCTTTTCCTCCCAATTGCCTCTCCTTAGTGAAAAGGGGGGAGAGGGAGGGGGAAGTGTGGGGGGGAAGAAGAGGGGGTTAACAATACATCTGCCAGGGTTTTATTGTCACCCCGCAATCTTAACCCTCGACACTGTCCTTGCCTGTCCTTGCCTTGCCTTATTTCCTTCTCATCCTGTTCTCTGTCCCATCCTCTCTCACTAACCCCTCGTCTGGCTGCATGTCTCGTCTTTCCTTTTCTATCACTCTCCTGCTTCCTGCCTCTTTAATGGCAATTCCTCCATCTCACTCCTGCAGCCCAACACTACTTTTTATTCTTCCTTCCCTTTCTCCTGCTCCCTTCGCTTTCTCCCTCTGTCCCATATCTTTCTTCCCGACTTGTCTTTTCAAGACTTTGGGCCAAATTGGCCCCAAGTCTGAGCATGGTTTGACCAATTTTCAGAGGCCTGGCTGGTGACAGCAGGGACAGCAGGCAGTGACAGGCCCGGGGCTGACAGGCTCCCCATCCCCTAGGGGGCGCCTGGCTGCCACACCCAGCTGACATAGAACCTTTGTCACAATGCCCG
The DNA here is from genome assembly GCF_036013475.1 of Columba livia. Lineage (NCBI taxonomy): Eukaryota > Metazoa > Chordata > Aves > Columbiformes > Columbidae > Columba > Columba livia. The sequence continues at coordinate 40,645,981 of NC_088607.1, read as the reverse complement.
CTACCGTGGCGAGTATGTGGTGACTCTGCAGGTGACAGGGATACTGCAGGACTTGGTGGCAGCTCAACAATTTCTCAGATCCCCAAAGAAGCGGAATTCTGCAAATTGCTGCCTTTGCTCTTGAAAGGATATCATCAGGTGGGTGTTTTGGTGTCATACTCTGAAAACCAGAGCAGAAATGGTGAAATATTCCCATGATATGCATGGTCCCTGCACCAAAGCACCATGACTCAGCCTAAGGAGATCTGCAGCGTATTTTTTTGTACTGCCAGCAGACTGTGGAAGCACAGTATAGAAACCATCCTTATGGAGAGATCTGCGTATTTTAGGCTTAGTCTAAGTGTCTCAAGTAGCTGGGGTTTTTGCTTGGTCCTAATCCATACGGTCTTATAGCCTTACTCCTAGTCTGAAGACGAATGTGCTGGAAACTATAAAGCGAAAAAATGTCCTGCAGCCTAGCCTTGCTTTGCCTGTCTGTCCTGGTTTTGGTAAAAACAAGTTTCTCTTTCAGTGAATTTTGCCTGTCAGCTAAAGCCTTCATATTAACTGTATTTTCCTGGAGCACCAGACACATTTTTTGGTAAACCTATCAATGGAATGCAAACTTAATGATAAGCACAGATGGACATCTCGCGAGAGGGGCGACGAGAAACAAGTGAGCAAGAAACTGACCAACTGTGTATAACATTCCATTCACGTGAATACTTTATATAAAGTGGGAGATCACGAGGATCTCGTGTGCTTTTGCCCTTTTCCCTTCTGCTTATGGCCAACATTGGAAGAGGACCTTGCTAGTCGTCCCTGCAAACAGAGGCCTAGTGAGAGACTGTATCCAGCTCCGATTGGCTGCAGAGTCTAATCCAGGCCTTCGGGTGCCGGCTCTGCAGTTGCTGAGACTTTCAAGATTGGTTTTGTATATTTTGTATTATTTTCTCTATTCTTATTAGTAGCATTAGTAAAACATCTTTAATTTTTCCCAACTCTCTTCACTCTGTGCTTCTTTTCCTCCCAATTGCCTCTCCTTAGTGAAAAGGGGGGAGAGGGAGGGGGAAGTGTGGGGGGGAAGAAGAGGGGGTTAACAATACATCTGCCAGGGTTTTATTGTCACCCCGCAATCTTAACCCTCGACACTGTCCTTGCCTGTCCTTGCCTTGCCTTATTTCCTTCTCATCCTGTTCTCTGTCCCATCCTCTCTCACTAACCCCTCGTCTGGCTGCATGTCTCGTCTTTCCTTTTCTATCACTCTCCTGCTTCCTGCCTCTTTAATGGCAATTCCTCCATCTCACTCCTGCAGCCCAACACTACTTTTTATTCTTCCTTCCCTTTCTCCTGCTCCCTTCGCTTTCTCCTTCTGTCCCATATCTTTCTTCCCGACTTGTCTTTTCAAGACTTTGGCCGAAATTCGCCCCAAGTCTGGGCATGGTTTGACCAATTTTGAGAGGCCTGGCTGGTGACAGCAGGGACAGCAGGCAGTGACAGGCCCGGGGCTGACAGGCTCCCCATCCCCTAGGGGGCGCCTGGCTGCCACACCCAGCAGACATAGAAACTTTGTCACAATGCCCGCTACCGTGGCGAGTATGTGGTGACTCTGCAGGTGACAGGGACACTGCAGGACTTGGTGGCAGCTCAGCAATTTCTCAGTTCCCCAAAGAAGCAGAATTCTGCAAATTGCTGCCTTCTGCAAATTGCTGTCTTTGCTCCTGAAAGGATGTCATCAGGTGGGTTTTTTGGTATCATACACTGAAAACCAGAGCAGAAATGGTGAAATATTCCCATGATATGCATGGTCCCTGCACCAAAGCACCATGACTCAGCCTAAGGAGATCTGCAGCTTATTTTTTTGTACTGCTAGCAGATTGTGGAAGCACATTATAAAAACCATCCTTATGGAGAGATCTACGTATTTTAGACTTCAGTGTCTCTAAGTGTCTCAGGTAGCTGGGGTTTTTGCTTGGTCCTAATCCATACGGTCTTATAGCCTTACTCCTAGTCTGAAGATGACTGTGCTAGAAAGTATAAAGCAAAAACATGTCCTTCAGCCTAGCCTTGCTTTGCCTGTCTGTCCTGGTTTTGGTAAAAACAAGTTTCTCTTTCAGTGAATTTTGCCTGTCAGCTAAAGCCTTCATATTAACTGTATTTTCCTGGAGCACCAGACACATTTTTTGGTAAACCTATCAATGGAATGCAAACTTAATGATAAGCACAGATGGACATCTCGCGAGAGGGGCGACGAGAAACAAGTGAGCAAGAAACTGACCAACTGTGTATAACATTCCATTCACGTGAATACTTTATATAAAGTGGGAGATCACGAGGATCTCGTGTGCTTTTGCCCTTTTCCCTTCTGCTTATGGCCAACATTGGAAGAGGACCTTGCTAGTCGTCCCTGCAAACAGAGGCCTAGTGAGAGACTGTATCCAGCTCCGATTGGCTGCAGAGTCTAATCCAGGCCTTCGGGTGCCGGCTCTGCAGTTGCTGAGACTTTCAAGATTGGTTTTGTATATTTTGTATTATTTTCTCTATTCTTATTAGTAGCATTAGTAAAACATCTTTAATTTTTCCCAACTCTCTTCACTCTGTGCTTCTTTTCCTCCCAATTGCCTCTCCTTAGTGAAAAGGGGGGAGAGGGAGGGGGAAGTGTGGGGGGGAAGAAGAGGGGGTTAACAATACATCTGCCAGGGTTTTATTGTCACCCCGCAATCTTAACCCTCGACACTGTCCTTGCCTGTCCTTGCCTTGCCTTATTTCCTTCTCATCCTGTTCTCTGTCCCATCCTCTCTCACTAACCCCTCGTCTGCCTGCATGTCTCGTCTTTCCTTTTCTATCACTCTCCTGCTTCCTGCCTCTTTAATGGCAATTCCTCCATCTCACTCCTGCAGCCCAACACTACTTTTTATTCTTCCTTCCCTTTCTCCTGCTCCCTTCGCTTTCTCCTTCTGTCCCATATCTTTCTTCCCGACTTGTCTTTTCAAGACTTTGGCCGAAATTCGCCCCAAGTCTGGGCATGGTTTGACCAATTTTGAGAGGCCTGGCTGGTGACAGCAGGGACAGCAGGCAGTGACAGGCCCGGGGCTGACAGGCTCCCCATCCCCTAGGGGGCGCCTGGCTGCCACACCCAGCTGACATAGAACCTTTGTCACAATGCCCGCTACCGTGGCGAGTATGTGGTGACTCTGCAGGTGACAGGGACACTGCAGGACTTGGTGGCAGCTCAGCAATTTCTCAGTTCCCCAAAGAAGCGGAATTCTGCAAATTGCTGCCTTCTGCAAATTGCTGTCTTTGCTCCTGAAAGGATGTCATCAGGTGGGTTTTTTGGTATCATACACAGAAAACCAGAGCAGAAATGGTGAAATATTCCCATGATATGCATGGTCCCTGCACCAAAGCACCATGACTCAGCCTAAGGAGATCTGCAGCTTATTTTTTTGTACTGCTAGCAGATTGTGGAAGCACATTATAAAAACCATCCTTATGGAGAGATCTACGTATTTTAGACTTCAGTGTCTCTAAGTGTCTCAGGTAGCTGGGGTTTTTGCTTGGTCCTAATCCATACGGTCTTATAGCCTTACTCCTAGTCTGAAGATGACTGTGCTAGAAAGTATAAAGCAAAAACATGTCCTTCAGCCTAGCCTTGCTTTGCCTGTCCTTGCCTGTCCTTGCCTTGCCTTCTTCCCTTCTCATCGTGTTCTCTGTCCAAACTTCTCTCACTAACCACTCGTCTGGCTGCATGTCTCGTCTTTCCTTTTCTCTCACTCTCCTGCTTCCTGCCTCTTTTCTTGCAATTCCTCCATCTCACTCCTGCAGCCCAACTTTACTTTTTATTCTTCCTTCCCTTTGTCCTTCTCCCTTCGCTTCTCCCTCTGTCCCATATCTTTCTTCCCGACTTGTCTTTCCTAGACTTTGAGCCAAATTGGCCCCATGTCTGGGCATGGTTTGACCAATTTTCAGAGGCCTGGCTGGTGACAGCAGGGACAGCAGGCAGTGACAGGCCCGGGGCTAACAGGCTCCCCATCCCCTAGGGGGCGCCTGGCTGCGACACCCAGCTGACATAGAACCTTTGTCACAATGCCCGCTACCGTGGGGAGGATGCGGTGACTCTGCAGGTGACAGGGACACTGCAGAACTTGGTGTCAGCTCAGCAATTTCTCACTTCCCCAAAGAAGAGGAATTCTGCAAATTGCTGCCTTTGCTCTTGAATGGATGTCATCAGGTCGGTGTTTTGGTTTCATACACTGAAAACCAGAGTAGAAATGGTGAAATATTCCCCTGATATGCATGGTCCCCGCACCAAAGAACCATGACTCAGCCGAAGGAGATCTGCAGCTTGTTTTCTTGTATTGCCTGCAGACTGTGGAAGTGCAGTATAAAAATCATCCTTATGGAGAGATCTGCGTATTTTAGGCTTAGTCTAAGTGTCTCAAGTAGCTGGGGTGTTTGCTTGGGCCTAATCCATACGGTCCTCTTGCTTTCCTCCTCGTCTGAAGACGAATGTGCCTGAAACTATAAAGCAAAATAATGTCCTGCAACCTAGCGTTGCCTTGCCTGTCCTTACCTGTCCTTGCCTTGCCTTATTTCCTTCTCATCCTGTTCTCTGTCCCACCCTCTCTCACTAACCCCTCGTCTGCCTGCATGTCTCTTCTTTCCTTTTCTCTCACTCTCCTGCTTCCTGCCTCTTTTCTTGCAATTCCTCCATCTCACTCCTGCAGCACATTACTTTTTATTCTTCCTTCCCTTTCTCCTTCTCCCTTCGCTTTCTCCCTCTGTCCCGTATCTTTCTTCCTGACTTGTCTTTTCAAGACTTTGGGCCAAATTGGCCCCAAGTCTGGGCATGGTTTGACCAATTTTCAGAGGCCTGGCTGGTGACAGCAGGGACAGCAGGCAGTAACAGGCCCGGGGCTGACAGGCTCCCCATCCCCTTGGGGGCGCATGGCTGACAAACCCTTCTGCAGTAGAACCTTTGTGACAATGCCCGCTACCGTGGCAAGTATGTGGTGACTCTGCAGGTGACAGGGACACTGCAGGACTTGGTGTCAGCTCAGCAATTTCTCAGTTCCCCAGAGAAGCGGAATTCTTCAAATTGCTGCCTTTGCTCTTGAAAGGATATCATCAGGTGGGTGTTTTGGTGTCCTACACTAAAAACCAGAGCTGAAATGGTGAAATATTCTCATGCTATGTAGGGTCCATGCACAAAAGCACCATGACTCAACCTAGGGAGATCTGCAGCTTATATTTTTGTACTGCCAGCAGATTGTGGAAGCACAGTATAAAAACCATCCTTATGGAGAGATCTGCGTATTTTAGGCTTAGTCTAAGTGTCTCAAGTAACTGGGGTTTTTGCTTGGGCCTAATCCATACGGTCTTATGGCTTTCCTCCTAGTCCGAAGACAAATGTGCTGGAAACTATGCAGCGAAAAAATGTCCTGCAGCCTAGCCTTGCTTTGCCTGTCCTTTCCTGTCCTTGCATTGCCTTATTTCCTTCTCATCCTGTTCTCTGTCCCATCCTCTCTCACTAACCCCTCGTCTGGCTGCATGTCTCTTCTTTCCTTTTCTCTCACTCTCCTGCTTCCTGCCTCTTTAATGGCAATTCCTCCATCTCACTCCTGCAGCCCAACACTACTTTTTATTCTTCCTTCCCTTTCTCCTGCTCCCTTCGCTTTCTCCCTCTGTCCCATCTCTTTCTTCCCGACTTGCCTTTTCAAGACTTTGGGCCAAATTGGCCTCAAGTCTGGGCATGGTTTGACCAATTTTCAGAGGCCTGGCTGGTGACAGCAGGGACAGCAGGCAGTGACAGGCCCGGGGCTAACAGGCTCCCCATCCCCTAGGGGGCGCCTGGCTGTCACACCCAGCTGACATAGAACCTTTGTCACAATGCCCGCTACCGTGGCTAGTATGTGGTGAATCTGCAGGACTTGGTGTCAGCTCAGCAATTTCTCACTTCCCCAAAGAAGTGGAATTCTGCAAATTGCTGCCTTTGCTCTTGAATGGATGTCATCAGGTCAGTGTTTTGGTGTCATACACTGAAAACCAGAGTAGAAATGGTGAAATATTCCCCTGATATGCATGGTCCCCGCACCAAAGCACCATGACTCAGCCGAAGGAGATCTGCAGCTTGTTTTCTTGTATTGCCTGCAGATTGTGGAAATGCAGTATAAAAACCATCCTTATGGAGAGATCTGCGTATTTTAGGCTTAGTCTAAGTGTCTCAAGTAGCTGGGGTTTTTGCTTGGGCCTAATCCATACGGACTTATGGCCTTACTCCTAGTCTGAAGACGAATGTGCTAGAAACTATAAAGCTAAAACATGTCCTGCAGCCTAGCCTTGCTTTGCCTGTCCTTGCCTGTCCTTGCCTTGCCTTATTTCCTTCTCATCCTGTTCTCTGTCCCATCCTCTGTCACTAAGCCCTCGTCTGGCTGCATGTCTCTTCTTTCCTTTTCTCTCACTCTCCTGCTTCCTGCCTCTTTTCCTGCAATTCCTCCATCTCACTCCTGCAGCCCAACACTACTTTTTATTCTTCCTTCCCTTTCTCCTGCTCCCTTCGTTTTCTCCCTCTGTCCCATATCTTTCTTCCCGACTTGTCTTTTCAAGACTTTGGGCCAAATTGGCCCCGAGTCTGGGCATGGTTTGACCAATATTCAGAGGCCTGGCTGGTGACAGCAGGGACAGCAGGCAGTGACAGGCCCGGGGCTGACAGGCTCCCCATCTCCTAGGGGGCGCCTGGTGGCCACACCCAGCTGACATAGAACCTTTGTCACAATGCCCGCTACCGTGGCGAGTATGTGGTGACTCTGCAGGACTTGGTGTCAGCTCAGCAATTTCTCACTTCCCCAAAGAAGCGGAATTCTGCAAATTGCTGCCTTTGCTCTTGAATGGATGTCATCAGGTCGGTGTTTTGGTGTCATACACTGAAAACCAGAGTAGAAATGGTGAAATATTCCCCTGATATGCATGGTCCCCGCACCAAAGCACCATGACTCAGCCGAAGGAGATCTGCAGCTTGTTTTCTTGTATTGCCTGCAGATTGTGGAAGTGCAGTATAAAAACCATCCTTATGGAGAGATCTGCGTATTTTAGGCTTAGTCTAAGTGTCTCAAGTAGCTGGGGTTTTTGCTTGGGCCTAATCCATACGGACTTAAGGCCTTACTCTTAGTCTGAAGACGAATGTGCTAGAAACTATAAAGCTAAAACATGTCCTGCAGCCTAGCCTTGCTTTGCCTGTCCTTGCCTGTCCTTGCCTTGCCTTATTTCCTTCTCATCCTGTTCTCTGTCCCATCCTCTCTCACTAAGCCCTCGTCTGGCTGCATGTCTCTTCTTTCCTTTTCTCTCACTCTCCTGCTTCCTGCCTCTTTTCCTGCAATTCCTCCATCTCACTCCTGCAGCCCAACACTACTTTTTATTCTTCCTTCCCTTTCTCCTGCTCCCATCGCTTTCTCCCTCTGTCCCATATCTTTCTTCCCGACTTGTCTTTTCAAGACTTTGGGCCAAATTGGCCCCAAGTCTGGGCATGGTTTGACCAATTTTCAGAGGCCTGGCTGGTGACAGCAGGGACAGCAGGCAGTGACAGGCCCGGGGCTGACAGGCTCCCAATCCCCTAGGGGGCGCCTGGCTGCCACACCCAGCTGACATAGAACCTTTGTCACAATGCCCGCTACCGTGGCGAGTATGTGGTGACTCTGCAGGTGACAGGGACACTGCAGGACTTGGTGGCAGCTCAGCAATTTCTCACTTCCCCAAAGAAGCGGAATTCTGCAAATTGCTGCCTTTGTTCTTGAAAGGATATCATCAGGTGGGTGTTTTGGTGACATACTCTGAAAACCAGAGCAGAAATGGTGAAATATTCCCATGATATGCATGGTCCCTGCACCAAAGCACCGTGACTCAGCCTAAGGAGACCTGCAGCTTATTTTTTTGTACTGCAAGCAGATTGTGGAAGCACAGTATAAAAACCATCCTTATGGAGAGATCTGCGTATTTTAGGCTTAGTCTTAGTGTCTCAAGTAGCTGGGGTTTTTGCTTGGGCCTAATCCATACGGTCTTATGGCCTTACTACTAGTCTGAAGACGAATGTGCTAGAAACTATAAAGCGAAAAAATGTCCTGCAGCCTAGCCTTGCTTTGCCTGTCCTTGCCTGTCCTTGCCATGCCTTATTTCCTTCTCATCCTGTTCTCTGTCCCATCCTCCCTCATTAACCCCTAGTCTGGCTGCATGTCTCTACTTTCCTTTTCTCTCACTCTCCTGCTTCCTGCCTCTTTAATGGCAATTCCTCCATCTCACTCCTGCAGCCCAACACTACTTTTTATTCTTCCTTCCCTTTCTCCTGCTCCCATCGCTTTCTCCCTCTGTCCCATATCTTTCTTCCCGACTTGTCTTTTCAAGACTTTGGGCCAAATTGGCCCCAAGTCTGGGCATGGTTTGACCAACTTTCAGAGGCCTGGCTGGTGACAGCAGGGACAGCAGGCAGTGACAGGCCCGGGGCTGACAGGCTCCCCATCTCCTAGGGGGCGCCTGGCTGCCACACCCAGCTGACATAGAACCTTTGTCACAATGCCCGCTACCGTGGCGAGTATGTGGTGACTCTGCAGGTGACAGGGACACTGCAGGACTTGGTGGCAGCTCAGCAATTTCTCACTTCCCCAAAGAAGCGGAATTCTGCAAATTGCTGCCTTTGCTCTTGAAAGGATATCATCAGGTGGGTGTTTTGGTGTCATACTCTGAAAACCAGAGCAGAAATGGTGAAATATTCCCATGATATGCATGGTCCCTGCACCAAAGCACCATGACTCAGCCTAAGGAGATCTGCAGCGTATTTTTTTGTACTGCCAGCAGACTGTGGAAGCACAGTATAAAAACCATCCTTATGGAGAGATCTGCGTATTTTAGGCTTAGTCTAAGTGTCTCAAGTAGCTGGGGTTTTTGCTTGGTCCTAATCCATACGGTCTTATAGCCTTACTCCTAGTCTGAAGACGAATGTGCTGGAAACTATAAAGCGAAAAAATGTCCTGCAGCCTAGCCTTGCTTTGCCTGTCTGTCCTGGTTTTGGTAAAAACAAGTTTCTCTTTCAGTGAATTTTGCCTGTCAGCTAAAGCCTTCATATTAACTGTATTTTCCTGGAGCACCAGACACATTTTTTGGTAAACCTATCAATGGAATGCAAACTTAATGATAAGCACAGATGGACATCTCGCGAGAGGGGCGACGAGAAACAAGTGAGCAAGAAACTGACCAACTGTGTATAACATTCCATTCACGTGAATACTTTATATAAAGTGGGAGATCACGAGGATCTCGTGTGCTTTTGCCCTTTTCCCTTCTGCTTATGGCCAACATTGGAAGAGGACCTTGCTAGTCGTCCCTGCAAACAGAGGCCTAGTGAGAGAATGTATCCAGCTCCGATTGGCTGCAGAGTCTAATCCAGGCCTTCGGGTGCCGGCTCTGCAGTTGCTGAGACTTTCAAGATTGGTTTTGTATATTTTGTATTATTTTCTCTATTCTTATTAGTAGCATTAGTAAAACATCTTTAATTTTTCCCAACTCTCTTCACTCTGTGCTTCTTTTCCTCCCAATTGCCTCTCCTTAGTGAAAAGGGGGGAGAGGGAGGGGGAAGTGTGGGGGGGAAGAAGAGGGGGTTAACAATACATCTGCCAGGGTTTTATTGTCACCCCGCAATCTTAACCCTCGACACTGTCCTTGCCTGTCCTTGCCTTGCCTTATTTCCTTCTCATCCTGTTCTCTGTCCCATCCTCTCTCACTAACCCCTCGTCTGCCTGCATGTCTCGTCTTTCCTTTTCTATCACTCTCCTGCTTCCTGCCTCTTTAATGGCAATTCCTCCATCTCACTCCTGCAGCCCAACACTACTTTTTATTCTTCCTTCCCTTTCTCCTGCTCCCTTCGCTTTCTCCTTCTGTCCCATATCTTTCTTCCCGACTTGTCTTTTCAAGACTTTGGCCGAAATTCGCCCCAAGTCTGGGCATGGTTTGACCAATTTTGAGAGGCCTGGCTGGTGACAGCAGGGACAGCAGGCAGTGACAGGCCCGGGGCTGACAGGCTCCCCATCCCCTAGGGGGCGCCTGGCTGCCACACCCAGCAGACATAGAACCTTTGTCACAATGCCCGCTACCGTGGCGAGTATGTGGTGACTCTGCAGGTGACAGGGACACTGCAGGACTTGGTGGCAGCTCAGCAATTTCTCAGTTCCCCAAAGAAGCGGAATTCTGCAAATTGCTGCCTTCTGCAAATTGCTGTCTTTGCTCCTGAAAGGATGTCATCAGGTGGGTTTTTTGGTATCATACACTGAAAACCAGAGCAGAAATGGTGAAATATTCCCATGATATGCATGGTCCCTGCACCAAAGCACCATGACTCAGCCTAAGGAGATCTGCAGCTTATTTTTTTGTACTGCTAGCAGATTGTGGAAGCACATTATAAAAACCATCCTTATGGAGAGATCTACGTATTTTAGACTTCAGTGTCTCTAAGTGTCTCAGGTAGCTGGGGTTTTTGCTTGGTCCTAATCCATACGGTCTTATAGCCTTACTCCTAGTCTGAAGATGACTGTGCTAGAAAGTATAAAGCAAAAACATGTCCTTCAGCCTAGCCTTGCTTTGCCTGTCCTTGCCTGTCCTTGCCTTGCCTTCTTCCCTTCTCATCGTGTTCTCTGTCCAAACTTCTCTCACTAACCACTCGTCTGGCTGCATGTCTCGTCTTTCCTTTTCTCTCACTCTCCTGCTTCCTGCCTCTTTTCTTGCAATTCCTCCATCTCACTCCAGCAGCCCAACTTTACTTTTTATTCTTCCTTCCCTTTCTCCTTCTCCCTTCGCTTCTCCCTCTGTCCCATATCTTTCTTCCCGACTTGTCTTTTCTAGACTTTGGGCCAATGTGGCCCCAAGTCTGGGCCTGGTTTTACAAGTTTGCGGAGGCCTGGCTGGTGACAGCAGGGACAGCAGGCAGTGACAGGCCCGGGGTTGACAGGCTCCCCATCCCCTAGGGGGCGCCTGGCTTCCACACCCAGCTGACATAGAACCTTTGTCACAATGCCCGCTACCGTGGCGAGTATGTGGTGACACTGCAGGTGACAGGGACACTGCAGGACTTGGTGGCAGCTCAGCAATTTCTCACTTCCCCAAAGGAGTGTAATTCAGCAAACTGCTGCCTTTGCTCTTGAAAGGATGTCATCAGATGGGTGTTTTGGTGTAATACACTGAAAACCAGAGCAGAAATGGTGAACTATTCCCATGATAGGCCTGGACCCTGCACCAAAGCACCGTGACTCAGCCTAAGGAGATCTGCAGCTTATTTTTTTGTACTGCCAGCAGATTGTGGAAGCACAGTATAAAAACCATCCTTATGGAGAGATCTGCATATTTTAGGCTAAGTCTAAGTGTCTCAAGTAGCTGGGGTTTTTGCTTGGGCCTAATCCATACGGTCTTATGGCCTTACTCCTAGTCTGAAGACGAATGTTTTAGAAACTATAAAGCAAAAAAGTGTCCTGCAGCCTAGCCTGTCCTTGCCTGTCCTTGCCTTGCCTTCTTCCCTTCTCATCCTGTTCTCTGTCCCATCCTCTCTCACTAACCCCTCGTCTGGCTGCATGTCTCTACTTTCCTTTTCTCTCACTCTCCTGCTTCCTGCCTCTTTTCTTGCAATTCCTCCATCTCACTCCTGCAGCCCAACACTACTTTTTATTCTTCCTTCCCTTTGTCCTTCTCCCTTCGCTTCTCCCTCTGTCCCATATCTTTCTTCCCGACTTGTCTTTCCTAGACTTTGAGCCAAATTGGCCCCAAGTCTGGGCATGGTTTGACCAATTTTCAGAGGCCTGGCTGGTGACAGCAGGGACAGCAGGCAGTGACAGGCCCGGGGCTAACAGGCTCCCCATCCCCTAGGGGGCGCCTGGCTGCCACACCCAGCTGACATAGAACCTTTGTCACAATGCCCGCTACCGTGGCTAGTATGTGGTGAATCTGCAGGACTTGGTGTCAGCTCAGCAATTTCTCACTTCCCCAAAGAAGTGGAATTCTGCAAATTGCTGCCTTTGCTCTTGAATGGATGTCATCAGGTCAGTGTTTTGGTGTCATACACTGAAAACCAGAGTAGAAATGGTGAAATATTCCCCTGATATGCATGGTCCCCGCACCAAAGCACCATGACTCAGCCGAAGGAGATCTGCAGCTTGTTTTCTTGTATTGCCTGCAGATTGTGGAAATGCAGTATAAAAACCATCCTTATGGAGAGATCTGCGTATTTTAGGCTTAGTCTAAGTGTCTCAAGTAGCTGGGGTTTTTGCTTGGGCCTAATCCATACGGACTTATGGCCTTACTCCTAGTCTGAAGACGAATGTGCTAGAAACTATAAAGCTAAAACATGTCCTGCAGCCTAGCCTTGCTTTGCCTGTCCTTGCCTGTCCTTGCCTTGCCTTATTTCCTTCTCATCCTGTTCTCTGTCCCATCCTCTCTCACTAAGCCCTCGTCTGGCTGCATGTCTCTTCTTTCCTTTTCTCTCACTCTCCTGCTTACTGCCTCTTTTCCTGCAATTCCTCCATCTCACTCCTGCAGCCCAACACTACTTTTTATTCTTCCTTCCCTTTCTCCTGCTCCCTTCGTTTTCTCCCTCTGTCCCATATCTTTCTTCCCGACTTGTCTTTTCAAGACTTTGGGCCAAATTGGCCCCGAGTCTGGGCATGGTTTGACCAATATTCAGAGGCCTGGCTGGTGACAGCAGGGACAGCAGGCAGTGACAGGCCCGGGGCTGACAGGCTCCCCATCTCCTAGGGGGCGCCTGGTGGCCACACCCAGCTGACATAGAACCTTTGTCACAATGCCCGCTACCGTGGCGAGTATGTGGTGACTCTGCAGGACTTGGTGTCAGCTCAGCAATTTCTCACTTCCCCAAAGAAGCGGAATTCTGCAAATTGCTGCCTTTGCTCTTGAATGGATGTCATCAGGTCGGTGTTTTGGTGTCATACACTGAAAACCAGAGTAGAAATGGTGAAATATTCCCCTGATATGCATGGTCCCCGCACCAAAGCACCATGACTCAGCCGAAGGAGATCTGCAGCTTGTTTTCTTGTATTGCCTGCAGATTGTGGAAGTGCAGTATAAAAACCATCCTTATGGAGAGATCTGCGTATTTTAGGCTTAGTCTAAGTGTCTCAAGTAGCTGGGGTTTTTGCTTGGGCCTAATCCATACGGACTTAAGGCCTTACTCTTAGTCTGAAGACGAATGTGCTAGAAACTATAAAGCTAAAACATGTCCTGCAGCCTAGCCTTGCTTTGCCTGTCCTTGCCTGTCCTTGCCTTGCCTTATTTCCTTCTCATCCTGTTCTCTGTCCCATCCTCTCTCACTAAGCCCTCGTCTGGCTGCATGTCTCTTCTTTCCTTTTCTCTCACTCTCCTGCTTCCTGCCTCTTTTCCTGCAATTCCTCCATCTCACTCCTGCAGCCCAACACTACTTTTTATTCTTCCTTCCCTTTCTCCTGCTCCCATCGCTTTCTCCCTCTGTCCCATATCTTTCTTCCCGACTTGTCTTTTCAAGACTTTGGGCCAAATTGGCCCCAAGTCTGGGCATGGTTTGACCAATTTTCAGAGGCCTGGCTGGTGACAGCAGGGACAGCAGGCAGTGACAGGCCCGGGGCTGACAGGCTCCCAATCCCCTAGGGGGCGCCTGGCTGCCACACCCAGCTGACATAGAACCTTTGTCACAATGCCCGCTACCGTGGCGAGTATGTGGTGACTCTGCAGGTGACAGGGACACTGCAGGACTTGGTGGCAGCTCAGCAATTTCTCACTTCCCCAAAGAAGCGGAATTCTGCAAATTGCTGCCTTTGTTCTTGAAAGGATATCATCAGGTGGGTGTTTTGGTGACATACTCTGAAAACCAGAGCAGAAATGGTGAAATATTCCCATGATATGCATGGTCCCTGCACCAAAGCACCGTGACTCAGCCTAAGGAGACCTGCAGCTTATTTTTTTGTACTGCAAGCAGATTGTGGAAGCACAGTATAAAAACCATCCTTATGGAGAGATCTGCGTATTTTAGGCTTAGTCTTAGTGTCTCAAGTAGCTGGGGTTTTTGCTTGGGCCTAATCCATACGGTCTTATGGCCTTACTACTAGTCTGAAGACGAATGTGCTAGAAACTATAAAGCGAAAAAATGTCCTGCAGCCTAGCCTTGCTTTGCCTGTCCTTGCCTGTCCTTGCCATGCCTTATTTCCTTCTCATCCTGTTCTCTGTCCCATCCTCCCTCATTAACCCCTAGTCTGGCTGCATGTCTCTACTTTCCTTTTCTCTCACTCTCCTGCTTCCTGCCTCTTTAATGGCAATTCCTCCATCTCACTCCTGCAGCCCAACACTACTTTTTATTCTTCCTTCCCTTTCTCCTGCTCCCATCGCTTTCTCCCTCTGTCCCATATCTTTCTTCCCGACTTGTCTTTTCAAGACTTTGGGCCAAATTGGCCCCAAGTCTGGGCATGGTTTGACCAACTTTCAGAGGCCTGGCTGGTGACAGCAGGGACAGCAGGCAGTGACAGGCCCGGGGCTGACAGGCTCCCCATCTCCTAGGGGGCGCCTGGCTGCCACACCCAGCTGACATAGAACCTTTGTCACAATGCCCGCTACCGTGGCGAGTATGTGGTGACTCTGCAGGTGACAGGGACACTGCAGGACTTGGTGGCAGCTCAGCAATTTCTCACTTCCCCAAAGAAGCGGAATTCTGCAAATTGCTGCCTTTGCTCTTGAAAGGATATCATCAGGTGGGTGTTTTGGTGTCATACTCTGAAAACCAGAGCAGAAATGGTGAAATATTCCCATGATATGCATGGTCCCTGCACCAAAGCACCATGACTCAGCCTAAGGAGATCTGCAGCGTATTTTTTTGTACTGCCAGCAGACTGTGGAAGCACAGTATAAAAACCATCCTTATGGAGAGATCTGCGTATTTTAGGCTTAGTCTAAGTGTCTCAAGTAGCTGGGGTTTTTGCTTGGTCCTAATCCATACGGTCTTATAGCCTTACTCCTAGTCTGAAGACGAATGTGCTGGAAACTATAAAGCGAAAAAATGTCCTGCAGCCTAGCCTTGCTTTGCCTGTCTGTCCTGGTTTTGGTAAAAACAAGTTTCTCTTTCAGTGAATTTTGCCTGTCAGCTAAAGCCTTCATATTAACTGTATTTTCCTGGAGCACCAGACACATTTTTTGGTAAACCTATCAATGGAATGCAAACTTAATGATAAGCACAGATGGACATCTCGCGAGAGGGGCGACGAGAAACAAGTGAGCAAGAAACTGACCAACTGTGTATAACATTCCATTCACGTGAATACTTTATATAAAGTGGGAGATCACGAGGATCTCGTGTGCTTTTGCCCTTTTCCCTTCTGCTTATGGCCAACATTGGAAGAGGACCTTGCTAGTCGTCCCTGCAAACAGAGGCCTAGTGAGAGAATGTATCCAGCTCCGATTGGCTGCAGAGTCTAATCCAGGCCTTCGGGTGCCGGCTCTGCAGTTGCTGAGACTTTCAAGATTGGTTTTGTATATTTTGTATTATTTTCTCTATTCTTATTAGTAGCATTAGTAAAACATCTTTAATTTTTCCCAACTCTCTTCACTCTGTGCTTCTTTTCCTCCCAATTGCCTCTCCTTAGTGAAAAGGGGGGAGAGGGAGGGGGAAGTGTGGGGGGGAAGAAGAGGGGGTTAACAATACATCTGCCAGGGTTTTATTGTCACCCCGCAATCTTAACCCTCGACACTGTCCTTGCCTGTCCTTGCCTTGCCTTATTTCCTTCTCATCCTGTTCTCTGTCCCATCCTCTCTCACTAACCCCTCGTCTGGCTGCATGTCTCGTCTTTCCTTTTCTATCACTCTCCTGCTTCCTGCCTCTTTAATGGCAATTCCTCCATCTCACTCCTGCAGCCCAACACTACTTTTTATTCTTCCTTCCCTTTCTCCTGCTCCCTTCGCTTTCTCCTTCTGTCCCATATCTTTCTTCCCGACTTGTCTTTTCAAGACTTTGGCCGAAATTCGCCCCAAGTCTGGGCATGGTTTGACCAATTTTGAGAGGCCTGGCTGGTGACAGCAGGGACAGCAGGCAGTGACAGGCCCGGGGCTGACAGGCTCCCCATCCCCTAGGGGGCGCCTGGCTGCCACACCCAGCAGACATAGAACCTTTGTCACAATGCCCGCTACCGTGGCGAGTATGTGGTGACTCTGCAGGTGACAGGGACACTGCAGGACTTGGTGGCAGCTCAGCAATTTCTCAGTTCCCCAAAGAAGCGGAATTCTGCAAATTGCTGCCTTCTGCAAATTGCTGTCTTTGCTCCTGAAAGGATGTCATCAGGTGGGTTTTTTGGTATCATACACTGAAAACCAGAGCAGAAATGGTGAAATATTCCCATGATATGCATGGTCCCTGCACCAAAGCACCATGACTCAGCCTAAGGAGATCTGCAGCTTATTTTTTTGTACTGCTAGCAGATTGTGGAAGCACATTATAAAAACCATCCTTATGGAGAGATCTACGTATTTTAGACTTCAGTGTCTCTAAGTGTCTCAGGTAGCTGGGGTTTTTGCTTGGTCCTAATCCATACGGTCTTATAGCCTTACTCCTAGTCTGAAGATGACTGTGCTAGAAAGTATAAAGCAAAAACATGTCCTTCAGCCTAGCCTTGCTTTGCCTGTCCTTGCCTGTCCTTGCCTTGCCTTCTTCCCTTCTCATCGTGTTCTCTGTCCAAACTTCTCTCACTAACCACTCGTCTGGCTGCATGTCTCGTCTTTCCTTTTCTCTCACTCTCCTGCTTCCTGCCTCTTTTCTTGCAATTCCTCCATCTCACTCCAGCAGCCCAACTTTACTTTTTATTCTTCCTTCCCTTTCTCCTTCTCCCTTCGCTTCTCCCTCTGTCCCATATCTTTCTTCCCGACTTGTCTTTTCTAGACTTTGGGCCAATGTGGCCCCAAGTCTGGGCCTGGTTTTACAAGTTTGCGGAGGCCTGGCTGGTGACAGCAGGGACAGCAGGCAGTGACAGGCCCGGGGTTGACAGGCTCCCCATCCCCTAGGGGGCGCCTGGCTTCCACACCCAGCTGACATAGAACCTTTGTCACAATGCCCGCTACCGTGGCGAGTATGTGGTGACACTGCAGGTGACAGGGACACTGCAGGACTTGGTGGCAGCTCAGCAATTTCTCACTTCCCCAAAGGAGTGTAATTCAGCAAACTGCTGCCTTTGCTCTTGAAAGGATGTCATCAGATGGGTGTTTTGGTGTAATACACTGAAAACCAGAGCAGAAATGGTGAACTATTCCCATGATAGGCCTGGACCCTGCACCAAAGCACCGTGACTCAGCCTAAGGAGATCTGCAGCTTATTTTTTTGTACTGCCAGCAGATTGTGGAAGCACAGTATAAAAACCATCCTTATGGAGAGATCTGCATATTTTAGGCTAAGTCTAAGTGTCTCAAGTAGCTGGGGTTTTTGCTTGGGCCTAATCCATACGGTCTTATGGCCTTACTCCTAGTCTGAAGACGAATGTTTTAGAAACTATAAAGCAAAAAAGTGTCCTGCAGCCTAGCCTGTCCTTGCCTGTCCTTGCCTTGCCTTCTTCCCTTCTCATCCTGTTCTCTGTCCCATCCTCTCTCACTAACCCCTCGTCTGGCTGCATGTCTCTACTTTCCTTTTCTCTCACTCTCCTGCTTCCTGCCTCTTTTCTTGCAATTCCTCCATCTCACTCCTGCAGCCCAACACTACTTTTTATTCTTCCTTCCCTTTGTCCTTCTCCCTTCGCTTCTCCCTCTGTCCCATATCTTTCTTCCCGACTTGTCTTTCCTAGACTTTGAGCCAAATTGGCCCCAAGTCTGGGCATGGTTTGACCAATTTTCAGAGGCCTGGCTGGTGACAGCAGGGACAGCAGGCAGTGACAGGCCCGGGGCTAACAGGCTCCCCATCCCCTAGGGGGCGCCTGGCTGCGACACCCAGCTGACATAGAACCTTTGTCACAATGCCCGCTACCGTGGGGAGGATGCGGTGACTCTGCAGGTGACAGGGACACTGCAGGACTTGGTGTCAGCTCAGCAATTTCTCACTTCCCCAAAGAAGAGGAATTCTGCAAATTGCTGCCTTTGCTCTTGAATGGATGTCATCAGGTCGGTGTTTTGGTTTCATACACTGAAAACCAGAGTAGAAATGGTGAAATAATCCCCTGATATGCATGGTCCCCGCACCAAAGAACCATGACTCAGCCGAAGGAGATCTGCAGCTTGTTTTCTTGTATTGCCTGCAGACTGTGGAAGTGCAGTATAAAAATCATCCTTATGGAGAGATCTGCGTATTTTAGGCTTAGTCTAAGTGTCTCAAGTAGCTGGGGTGTTTGCTTGGGCCTAATCCATACGGTCCTCTTGCTTTCCTCCTCGTCTGAAGACGAATGTGCCTGAAACTATAAAGCAAAATAATGTCCTGCAACCTAGCGTTGCCTTGCCTGTCCTTACCTGTCCTTGCCTTGCCTTATTTCCTTCTCATCCTGTTCTCTGTCCACCCTCTCTCACTAACCCCTCGTCTGCCTGCATGTCTCTTCTTTCCTTTTCTCTCACTCTCCTGCTTCCTGCCTCTTTTCTTGCAATTCCTCCATCTCACTCCTGCAGCACATTACTTTTTATTCTTCCTTCCCTTTCTCCTTCTCCCTTCGCTTTCTCCCTCTGTCCCGTATCTTTCTTCCTGACTTGTCTTTTCAAGACTTTGGGCCAAATTGGCCCCAAGTCTGGGCATGGTTTGACCAATTTTCAG
This sequence comes from Columba livia, assembly GCF_036013475.1. NCBI lineage: Eukaryota > Metazoa > Chordata > Aves > Columbiformes > Columbidae > Columba > Columba livia. The sequence goes on along the minus strand of NC_088607.1, from coordinate 40,627,227 downwards.
AGGCCTGGCTGGTGACAGCAGGGACAGCAGGCAGTAACAGGCCCGGGGCTGACAGGCTCCCCATCCCCTTGGGGGCGCATGGCTGACAAACCCTTCTGCAGTAGAACCTTTGTGACAATGCCCGCTACCGTGGCAAGTATGTGGTGACTCTGCAGGTGACAGGGACACTGCAGGACTTGGTGTCAGCTCAGCAATTTCTCAGTTCCCCAGAGAAGCGGAATTCTTCAAATTGCTGCCTTTGCTCTTGAAAGGATATCATCAGGTGGGTGTTTTGGTGTCCTACACTAAAAACCAGAGCTGAAATGGTGAAATATTCTCATGCTATGTAGGGTCCATGCACAAAAGCACCATGACTCAACCTAGGGAGATCTGCAGCTTATATTTTTGTACTGCCAGCAGATTGTGGAAGCACAGTATAAAAACCATCCTTATGGAGAGATCTGCGTATTTTAGGCTTAGTCTAAGTGTCTCAAGTAACTGGGGTTTTTGCTTGGGCCTAATCCATACGGTCTTATGGCTTTCCTCCTAGTCCGAAGACAAATGTGCTGGAAACTATGCAGCGAAAAAATGTCCTGCAGCCTAGCCTTGCTTTGCCTGTCCTTTCCTGTCCTTGCATTGCCTTATTTCCTTCTCATCCTGTTCTCTGTCCCATCCTCTCTCACTAACCCCTCGTCTGGCTGCATGTCTCTTCTTTCCTTTTCTCTCACTCTCCTGCTTCCTGCCTCTTTAATGGCAATTCCTCCATCTCACTCCTGCAGCCCAACACTACTTTTTATTCTTCCTTCCCTTTCTCCTGCTCCCTTCGCTTTCTCCCTCTGTCCCATCTCTTTCTTCCCGACTTGCCTTTTCAAGACTTTGGGCCAAATTGGCCTCAAGTCTGGGCATGGTTTGACCAATTTTCAGAGGCCTGGCTGGTGACAGCAGGGACAGCAGGCAGTGACAGGCCCGGGGCTAACAGGCTCCCCATCCCCTAGGGGGCGCCTGGCTGTCACACCCAGCTGACATAGAACCTTTGTCACAATGCCCGCTACCGTGGCGAGTATGTGGTGAATCTGCAGGACTTGGTGTCAGCTCAGCAATTTCTCACTTCCCCAAAGAAGTGGAATTCTGCAAATTGCTGCCTTTGCTCTTGAATGGATGTCATCAGGTCAGTGTTTTGGTGTCATACACTGAAAACCAGAGTAGAAATGGTGAAATATTCCCCTGATATGCATGGTCCCCGCACCAAAGCACCATGACTCAGCCGAAGGAGATCTGCAGCTTGTTTTCTTGTATTGCCTGCAGATTGTGGAAATGCAGTATAAAAACCATCCTTATGGAGAGATCTGCGTATTTTAGGCTTAGTCTAAGTGTCTCAAGTAGCTGGGGTTTTTGCTTGGGCCTAATCCATACGGACTTATGGCCTTACTCCTAGTCTGAAGACGAATGTGCTAGAAACTATAAAGCTAAAACATGTCCTGCAGCCTAGCCTTGCTTTGCCTGTCCTTGCCTGTCCTTGCCTTGCCTTATTTCCTTCTCATCCTGTTCTCTGTCCCATCCTCTGTCACTAAGCCCTCGTCTGGCTGCATGTCTCTTCTTTCCTTTTCTCTCACTCTCCTGCTTCCTGCCTCTTTTCCTGCAATTCCTCCATGTCACTCCTGCAGCCCAACACTACTTTTTATTCTTCCTTCCCTTTCTCCTGCTCCCTTCGTTTTCTCCCTCTGTCCCATATCTTTCTTCCCGACTTGTCTTTTCAAGACTTTGGGCCAAATTGGCCCCGAGTCTGGGCATGGTTTGACCAATATTCAGAGGCCTGGCTGGTGACAGCAGGGACAGCAGGCAGTGACAGGCCCGGGGCTGACAGGCTCCCCATCTCCTAGGGGGCGCCTGGTGGCCACACCCAGCTGACATAGAACCTTTGTCACAATGCCCGCTACCGTGGCGAGTATGTGGTGACTCTGCAGGACTTGGTGTCAGCTCAGCAATTTCTCACTTCCCCAAAGAAGCGGAATTCTGCAAATTGCTGCCTTTGCTCTTGAATGGATGTCATCAGGTCGGTGTTTTGGTGTCATACACTGAAAACCAGAGTAGAAATGGTGAAATATTCCCCTGATATGCATGGTCCCCGCACCAAAGCACCATGACTCAGCCGAAGGAGATCTGCAGCTTGTTTTCTTGTATTGCCTGCAGATTGTGGAAGTGCAGTATAAAAACCATCCTTATGGAGAGATCTGCGTATTTTAGGCTTAGTCTAAGTGTCTCAAGTAGCTGGGGTTTTTGCTTGGGCCTAATCCATACGGTCTTATGGCCTTACTCCTAGTCTGAAGACGAATGTGCTAGAAACTATAAAGCAAAAAAATGTCCTGCAGCCTAGCCTTGCTTTGCCTGTCCTTGCCTGTGCTTGCCTTGCCTTATTTCCTTCTCATCCTGTTCTCTGTCCCATCCTCCCTCACTAACCCCTCGTCTGGCTGCATGTCTCTACTTTCCTTTTCTCTCACTCTCCTGCTTCCTGCCTCTTTTCCTGCAATTCCTCCATCTCACTCCTGAAGCCCAACACTACTTTTTATTCTTCCTTCCCTTTCTCCTGCTCCCTTCGCTTTCTCCCTCTGTCCCATATCTTTCTTCCCGATTTGTCTTTTCAAGACCTTGGGCCAAATTGGCCCCAAGTCTGGGCATGGTTTGACCAATTTTCAGAGGCCTGGCTGGTGACAGCAGGGACAGCAGGCAGTGACAGCCCCGGGGCTGACAGGCTCCCCATCTCCTAGGGGGCGCCTGGCAGCCACAACCAGCTGACATAAAACCTTTGTCACAATGCCCGCTACCGTGGCGAGTATGTGGTGACTCTGCAGGTGACAGGGACACTGCAGGACTTGGTGTCAGCTCAGCAATTTCTCAGATCCCCAAAGAAGCGGAATTCTGCAAATTGCTGCCTTTGCTCTTGAAAGGATATCATCAGGTGGGTGTTTTGGTGTCATACTCTGAAAACCAGAGCAGAAATGGTGAAATATTCCCATGATATGCATGGTCCCTGCACCAAAGCACCGTGACTCAGCCTAAGGAGATCTGCAGCTTATTTTTTTGTACTGCCAGCAGATTGTGGAAGCACAGTATAAAAACCATCCTTATGGAGAGATCTGCGTATTTTAGGCTTAGTCTTAGTGTCTCAAGTAGCTGGGGTTTTTGCTTGGGCCTAATCCATACGGTCTTATGGCCTTACTCCTAGTCTGAAGACGAATGTGCTAGAAACTATAAAGCAAAAAAATGTCCTGCAGCCTAGCCTTGCTTTGCCTGTCCTTGCCTGTGCTTGCCTTGCCTTATTTCCTTCTCATCCTGTTCTCTGTCCCATCCTCCCTCACTAACCCCTCGTCTGGCTGAATGTCTCTACTTTCCTTTTCTCTCACTCTCCTGCTTCCTGCCTCTTTTCCTGCAATTCCTCCATCTCACTCCTGAAGCCCAACACTACTTTTTATTCTTCCTTCCCTTTCTCCTGCTCCCTTCTCTTTCTCCCTCTGTCCCATATCTTTCTTCCCGACTTGTCTTTTCAAGACTTTGGGCCAAATTGGCCCCAAGTCTGGGCATGGTTTGACCAATTTTCAGAGGCCTGGCTGGTGACAGCAGGGACAGCAGGCAGTGACAGGCCCGGGGCTGACAGGCTCCCCATCTCCTAGGGGGCGCCTGGCGGCCACAACCAGCTGACATAGAACCTTTGTCACAATGCCCGCTACCGTGGCGAGTATGTGGTGACTCTGCAGGTGACAGGGACACTGCAGGACTTGGTGTCAGCTCAGCAATTTCTCAATTCCCCAAAGAAGCGGAATTCTGCAAATTGCTGCCTTTGCTCTTGAAAGGATATCATCAGGTGGGTGTTTTGGTGTCATACTCTGAAAACCAGAGCAGAAATGGTGAAATATTCCCATGATATGCATGGTCCCTGCACCAAAGCACCGTGACTCAGCCTAAGGAGATCTGCAGCTTATTTTTTTGTACTGCCAGCAGATTGTGGAAGCACAGTATAAAAACCATCCTTATGGAGAGATCTGCGTATTTCAGGCTTAGTCTTAGTGTCTCAAGTAGCTGGGGTTTTTGCTTGGGCCTAATCCATACGGTCTTATGGCCTTACTCCTAGTCTGAAGACGAATGTGCTAGAAACTATAAAGCGAAAAAATGTCCTGCAGCCTAGCCTTGATTTGCCTGTCCTTGCCTGTCCTTGCCTTGCCTTATTTCCTACTCATCCTGTTTTCTGTCCCATCCTCTCTCACTAACCCCTCGTCTGGCTCCATGTCTCTTCTTTCCTTTTCTCTCACTATCCTGCTTCCTGCCTCTTTTCCTGCAATTCCTCCATCTCACTCCTGAAGCCCAACACTACTTTTTATTCTTCCTTCCCTTTCTCCTGCTCCCTTCGCTTTCTCCCTCTGTCCCATATCTTTCTTCCCGACTTGTCTTTTCAAGACTTTGGGCCAAATTGGCCCCAAGTCTGGGCATGGTTTGACCAATATTCAGAGGCCTGGCTGGTGACAGCAGGGGCAGCAGGCAGTGACAGGCCCGGGGCTGACAGGCTCCCCATCCCCTAGGGGGCGCCTGGCTGCCACACCCAGCTGACATAGAACCTTTGTCACAATGCCCGCTACCGTGGCGAGTATGTGGTGACTCTGCAGGTGACAGGGACACTGCAGGACTTGGTGGCAGCTCAGCAATTTCTCACTTCCCCAAAGAAGCGGAATTCTGCAAATTGCTGCCTTTGCTCTTGAAAGGATATCATCAGGTGGGTGTTTTGGTGTCATACTCTGAAAACCAGAGCAGAAATGGTGAACTATTCCCATGATATGCCTGGACCCTGCACCAAAGCACCATGACTCAGCCTAAGGAGATCTGCAGCTTATTTTTTTGTACTGCCAGCAGATTGTGGAAGCACAGTATAAAAACCATCCTTATGGAGAGATCTGCGTATTTTAGGCTTAGTCTAAGTGTCTCAAGTAGCTGGGGTTTTTGCTTGGGCCTAATCCATACGGTCTTATGGCCTTACTCCTAGTCTGAAGACGAATGTGCTAGAAACTATAAAGCAAAAAAATGTCCTGCAGCCTAGCCTTGCTTTGCCTGTCCTTGCCTGTGCTTGCCTTGCCTTATTTCCTTCTCATCCTGTTCTCTGTCCCATCCTCCCTCACTAACCCCTCGTCTGGCTGCATGTCTCTACTTTCCTTTTCTCTCACTCTCCTGCTTCCTGCCTCTTTTCCTGCAATTCCTCCATCTCACTCCTGAAGCCCAACACTACTTTTTATTCTTCCCTCCCTTTCTCCTGCTCCCTTCTCTTTCTCCCTCTGTCCCATATCTTTCTTCCCGACTTGTCTTTTCAAGACTTTGGGCCAAATTGGCCCCAAGTCTGGGCATGGTTTGACCAATTTTCAGAGGCCTGGCTGGTGACAGCAGGGACAGCAGGCAGTGACAGGCCCGGGGCTGACAGGCTCCCCATCTCCTAGGGGGCGCCTGGCGGCCACAACCAGCTGACATAGAACCTTTGCCACAATGCCCGCTACCGTGGCGAGTATGTGGTGACTCTGCAGGTGACAGGGACACTGCAGGACTTGGTGGCAGCTCAGCAATTTCTCAGTTCCCCAAAGAAGCGGAATTCTGCAAATTGCTGCCTTTGCTCTTGAAAGGATATCATCAGGTGGGTGTTTTGGTGTCATACTCTGAAAACCAGAGCAGAAATGGTGAAATATTCCCATGATATGCATGGTCCCTGCACCAAAGCACCGTGACTCAGCCTAAGGAGATCTGCAGCTTATTTTTTTGTACTGCCAGCAGATTGTGGAAGCACAGTATAAAAACCATCCTTATGGAGAGATCTGCGTATTTCAGGCTTAGTCTTAGTGTCTCAAGTAGCTGGGGTTTTTGCTTGGGCCTAATCCATACGGTCTTATGGCCTTACTCCTAGTCTGAAGACGAATGTGCTAGAAACTATAAAGCGAAAAAATGTCCTGCAGCCTAGCCTTGATTTGCCTGTCCTTGCCTGTCCTTGCCTTGCCTTATTTCCTACTCATCCTGTTTTCTGTCCCATCCTCTCTCACTAACCCCTCGTCTGGCTGCATGTCTCTTGTTTCCTTTTCTCTCACTCTCCTGCTTCCTGCCTCTTTAATGGCAATTCCTCCATCTCACTCCTGTAGCCCAACACTACTTTTTATTCTTCCTTCCCTTTCTCCTGCTCCCATCGCTTTCTCCCTCTATCCAATATCTTTCTTCACGACTTGTCTTTTCAAGACTTTGGGGCAAATTGGCCCCAAGTCTGGGCATGGTTTGACCAATTTTCAGAGGCCTGGCTGGTGACAGCAGGGACAGCAGGCAGTGACAGGCCCGGGGCTGACAGGCTCCCCATCCCCTAGGGGGCGCCTGGCTGCCACACCCAGCTGACATAGAACCTTTGTCACAATGCCCGCTACCGTGGCGAGTATGTGGTGACTCTGCAGGTGACAGGGACACTGCAGGACTTGGTGGCAGCTCTGCAATTTCTCACTTCCCCAAAGAAGCGGAATTCTGCAAATTGCTGCCTTTGCTCTTGAAAGGATATCATCGGGTGGGTGTTTTGGTGTCATACTCTGAAAACCAGAGCAGAAATGGTGAAATATTCCCATGATATGCCTGGACCCTGCACCAAAGCACCATGACTCAGCCTAAGGAGATCTGCAGCTTATTTTTTTGTACTGCCAGCAGATTGTGGAAGCACAGTATAAAAACCATCCTTATGGAGAGATCTGCGTATTTTAGGCTTAGTCTAAGTGTCTCAAGTAGCTGGGGTTTTTGCTTGGGCCTAATCCATACGGTCTTATGGCCTTACTCCTAGTCTGAAGACGAATGTGCTAGAAACTATAAAGCAAAAAAATGTCCTGCAGCCTAGCTTTACTTTGCCTGTCCTTGCCTGTGCTTGCCTTGCCTTATTTCCTTCTCATCCTGTTCTCTGTCCCATCCTCCCTCACTAACCCCTCGTCTGGCTGCATGTCTCTACTTTCCTTTTCTCTCACTCTCCTGCTTCCTGCCTCTTTTCCTGCAATTCCTCCATCTCACTCCTGAAGCCCAACACTACTTTTTATTCTTCCTTCCCTTTCTCCTGCTCCCTTCTCTTTCTCCCTCTGTCCCATATCTTTCTTCCCGATTTGTCTTTTCAAGACCTTGGGCCAAATTGGCCCCAAGTCTGGGCATGGTTTGACCAATTTTCAGAGGCCTGGCTGGTGACAGCAGGGACAGCAGGCAGTGACAGCCCCGGGGCTGACAGGCTCCCCATCTCCTAGGGGGCGCCTGGCAGCCACAACCAGCTGACATTAAACCTTTGTCACAATGCCCGCTACCGTGGCGAGTATGTGGTGACTCTGCAGGTGACAGGGACACTGCAGGACTTGGTGTCAGCTCAGCAATTTCTCAGTTCCCCAAAGAAGCGGAATTCTGCAAATTGCTGCCTTTGCTCTTGAAAGGATATCATCAGGTGGGTGTTTTGGTGTCATACTCTGAAAACCAGAGCAGAAATGGTGAAATATTCCCATGATATGCATGGTCCCTGCACCAAAGCACCGTGACTCAGCCTAAGGAGATCTGCAGCTTATTTTTTTGTACTGCCAGCAGATTGTGGAAGCACAGTATAAAAACCATCCTTATGGAGAGATCTGCGTATTTTAGGCTTAGTCTTAGTGTCTCAAGTAGCTGGGGTTTTTGCTTGGGCCTAATCCATACGGTCTTATGGCCTTACTCCTAGTCTGAAGACGAATGTGCTAGAAACTATAAAGCAAAAAAATGTCCTGCAGCCTAGCCTTGCTTTGCCTGTCCTTGCCTGTGCTTGCCTTGCCTTATTTCCTTCTCATCCTGTTCTCTGTCCCATCCTCCCTCACTAACCCCTCGTCTGGCTGCATGTCTCTACTTTCCTTTTCTCTCACTCTCCTGCTTCCTGCCTCTTTTCCTGCAATTCCTCCATCTCACTCGTGAAGCCCAACACTACTTTTTATTCTTCCTTCCCTTTCTCCTGCTCCCTTCTCTTTCTTCCTCTGTCCCATATCTTTCTTCCCGACTTGTCTTTTCAAGACTTTGGGGCAAATTGGCCCCAAGTCTGGGCATGGTTTGACCAATTTTCAGAGGCCTGGCTGGTGACAGCAGGGACAGCAGGCAGTGACAGGCCCGGGGCTGACAGGCTCCCCATCTCCTAGGGGGCGCCTGGCGGCCACAACCAGCTGACATAGAACCTTTGTCACAATGCCCGCTATCGTGGCGAGTATGTGGTGACTCTGCAGGTGACAGGGACACTGCAGGACTTGGTGTCAGCTCAGCAATTTCTCAATTCCCCAAAGAAGCGGAATTCTGCAAATTGCTGCCTTTGCTCTTGAAAGGATATCATCAGGTGGGTGTTTTGGTGTCATACTCTGAAAACCAGAGCAGAAATGGTGAAATATTCCCATGATATGCATGGTCCCTGCACCAAAGCACCGTGACTCAGCCTAAGGAGATCTGCAGCTTATTTTTTTGTACTGCCAGCAGATTGTGGAAGCACAGTATAAAAACCATCCTTATGGAGAGATCTGCGTATTTCAGGCTTAGTCTTAGTGTCTCAAGTAGCTGGGGTTTTTGCTTGGGCCTAATCCATACGGTCTTATGGCCTTACTCCTAGTCTGAAGACGAATGTGCTAGAAACTATAAAGCGAAAAAATGTCCTGCAGCCTAGCCTTGATTTGCCTGTCCTTGCCTATCCTTGCCTTGCCTTATTTCCTACTCATCCTGTTTTCTGTCCCATCCTCTCTCACTAACCCCTCGTCTGGCTCCATGTCTCTTCTTTCCTTTTCTCTCACTCTCCTGCTTCCTGCCTCTTTTCCTGCAATTCCTCCATCTCACTCCTGCAGCCCAACACTACTTTTTATTCTTCCTTCCCTTTCTCCTGCTCCTTTCGTTTTCTCCCTCTGTCCCATATCTTTCTTCCCGACTTGTCTTTTCAAGACTTTGGGCCAAATTGGCCCCGAGTCTGGGCATGGTTTGACCAATATTCAGAGGCCTGGCTGGTGACAGCAGGGACAGCAGGCAGTGACAGGCCCGGGGCTGACAGGCTCCCCATCTCCTAGGGGGCGCCTGGTGGCCACACCCAGCTGACATAGAACCTTTGTCACAATGCCCGCTACCGTGGCGAGTATGTGGTGACTCTGCAGGACTTGGTGTCAGCTCAGCAATTTCTCACTTCCCCAAAGAAGCGGAATTCTGCAAATTGCTGCCTTTGCTCTTGAATGGATGTCATCAGGTCGGTGTTTTGGTGTCATACACTGAAAACCAGAGTAGAAATGGTGAAATATTCCCCTGATATGCATGGTCCCCGCACCAAAGCACCATGACTCAGCCGAAGGAGATCTGCAGCTTGTTTTCTTGTATTGCCTGCAGATTGTGGAAGTGCAGTATAAAAACCATCCTTATGGAGAGATCTGCGTATTTTAGGCTTAGTCTAAGTGTCTCAAGTAGCTGGGGTTTTTGCTTGGGCCTAATCCACACGGACTTAAGGCCTTACTCCTAGTCTGAAGACGAATGTGCTAGAAACTATAAAGCTAAAACATGTCCTGCAGCCTAGCCTTGCTTTGCCTGTCCTTGCCTGTCCTTGCCTTGCCTTATTTCCTTCTCATCCTGTTCTCTGTCCCATCCTCTCTCACTAAGCCCTCGTCTGGCTGCATGTCTCTTCTTTCCTTTTCTCTCACTCTCCTGCTTCCTGCCTCTTTTCCTGCAATTCCTCCATCTCACTCCTGCAGCCCAACACTACTTTTTATTCTTCCTTCCCTTTCTCCTGCTCCCATCGCTTTCTCCCTCTGTCCCATATCTTTCTTCCCGACTTGTCTTTTCAAGACTTTGGGCCAAATTGGCCCCAAGTCTGGGCATGGTTTGACCAATTTTCAGAGGCCTGGCTGGTGACAGCAGGGACAGCAGGCAGTGACAGGCCCGGGGCTGACAGGCTCCCAATCCCCTAGGGGGCGCCTGGCTGCAACACCCAGCTGACATAGAACCTTTGTCACAATGCCCGCTACCGTGGCGAGTATGTGGTGACTCTGCAGGTGACAGGGACACTGCAGGACTTGGTGTCAGCTCAGCAATTTCTCACTTCCCCAAAGAAGCGGAATTCTGCAAATTGCTGCCTTTGTTCTTGAAAGGATATCATCAGGTGGGTGTTTTGGTGACATACTCTGAAAACCAGAGCAGAAATGGTGAAATATTCCCATGATATGCATGGTCCCTGCACCAAAGCACCGTGACTCAGCCTAAGGAGATCTGCAGCTTATTTTTTTGTACTGCCAGCAGATTGTGGAAGCACAGTATAAAAACCATCCTTATGGAGAGATCTGCGTATTTCAGGCTTAGTCTTAGTGTCTCAAGTAGCTGGGGTTTTTGCTTGGGCCTAATCCATACGGTCTTATGGCCTTACTCCTAGTCTGAAGACGAATGTGCTAGAAACTATAAAGCGAAAAAATGTCCTGCAGCCTAGCCTTGATTTGCCTGTCCTTGCCTGTCCTTGCCTTGCCTTATTTCCTACTCATCCTGTTTTCTGTCCCATCCTCTCTCACTAACCCCTCGTCTGGCTCCATGTCTCTTCTTTCCTTTTCTCTCACTCTCCTGCTTCCTGCCTCTTTAATGGCAATTCCTCCATCTCACTCCTGTAGCCCAACACTACTTTTTATTCTTCCTTCCCTTTCTCCTGCTCCCATCGCTTTCTCCCTCTATCCAATATCAATCTTCACGACTTGTCTTTTCAAGACTTTGGGGCAAATTGGCCCCAAGTCTGGGCATGGTTTGACCAATTTTCAGAGGCCTGGCTGGTGACAGCAGGGGCAGCAGGCAGTGACAGGCCCGGGGCTGACAGGCTCCCCATCCCCTACGGGGCGCCTGGCTGCCACACCCAGCTGACATAGAACCTTTGTCACAATGCCCGCTACCGTGGCGAGTATGTGGTGACTCTGCAGGTGACAGGGACACTGCAGGACTTGGTGGCAGCTCAGCAATTTCTCACTTCCCCAAAGAAGCGGAATTCTGCAAATTGCTGCCTTTGCTCTTGAAAGGATATCATCAGGTGGGTGTTTTGGTGTCATACTCTGAAAACCAGAGCGGAAATGGTGAACTATTCCCATGATATGCCTGGACCCTGCACCAAAGCACCATGACTCAGCCTAAGGAGATCTGCAGCTTATTTTTTTGTACTGCCAGCAGATTGTGGAAGCACAGTATAAAAACCATCCTTATGGAGAGATCTGCGTATTTTAGGCTTAGTCTAAGTGTCTCAAGTAGCTGGGGTTTTTGCTTGGGCCTAATCCATACGGTCTTATGGCCTTACTCCTAGTCTGAAGACGAATGTGCTAGAAACTATAAAGCAAAAAAATGTCCTGCAGCCTAGCCTTGCTTTGCCTGTCCTTGCCTGTGCTTGCCTTGCCTTATTTCCTTCTCATCCTGTTCTCTGTCCCATCCTCCCTCAGTAACCCCTCGTCTGGCTGCATGTCTCTACTTTCCTTTTCTCTCACTCTCCTGCTTCCTGCCTCTTTTCCTGCAATTCCTCCATCTCACTCCTGAAGCCCAACACTACTTTTTATTCTTCCTTCCCTTTCTCCTGCTCCCTTCGCTTTCTCCCTCTGTCCCATATCTTTCTTCCCGACTTGTCTTTTCAAGACCTTGGGCCAAATTGGCCCCAAGTCTGGGCATGGTTTGACCAATTTTCAGAGGCCTGGCTGGTGACAGCAGGGACAGCAGGCAGTGACAGCCCCGGGGCTGACAGGCTCCCCATCTCCTAGGGGGCGCCTGGCGGCCACAACCAGCTGACATAGAACCTTTGTCACAATGCCCGCTACCGTGGCGAGTATGTGGTGACTCTGCAGGTGACAGGGACACTGCAGGACTTGGTGGCAGCTCAGCAATTTCTCAATTCCCCAAAGAAGCGGAATTCTGCAAATTGCTGCCTTTGCTCTTGAAAGGATATCATCAGGTGGGTGTTTTGGTGTCATACTCTGAAAACCAGAGCAGAAATGGTGAAATATTCCCATGATATGCATGGTCCCTGCACCAAAGCACCGTGACTCAGCCTAAGGAGATCTGCAGCTTATTTTTTTGTACTGCCAGCAGATTGTGGAAGCACAGTATAAAAACCATCCTTATGGAGAGATCTGCGTATTTCAGGCTTAGTCTTAGTGTCTCAAGTAGCTGGGGTTTTTGCTTGGGCCTAATCCATACGGTCTTATGGCCTTACTCCTAGTCTGAAGACGAATGTGCTAGAAACTATAAAGCGAAAAAATGTCCTGCAGCCTAGCCTTGATTTGCCTGTCCTTGCCTGTCCTTGCCTTGCCTTATTTCCTACTCATCCTGTTTTCTGTCCCATCCTCTCTCACTAACCCCTCGTCTGGCTCCATGTCTCTTCTTTCCTTTTCTCTCACTATCCTGCTTCCTGCCTCTTTTCCTGCAATTCCTCCATCTCACTCCTGAAGCCCAACACTACTTTTTATTCTTCCTTCCCTTTCTCCTGCTCCCTTCGCTTTCTCCCTCTGTCCCATATCTTTCTTCCCGACTTGTCTTTTCAAGACTTTGGGCCAAATTGGCCCCAAGTCTGGGCATGGTTTGACCAATATTCAGAGGCCTGGCTGGTGACAGCAGGGGCAGCAGGCAGTGACAGGCCCGGGGCTGACAGGCTCCCCATCCCCTAGGGGGCGCCTGGCTGCCACACCCAGCTGACATAGAACCTTTGTCACAATGCCCGCTACCGTGGCGAGTATGTGGTGACTCTGCAGGTGACAGGGACACTGCAGGACTTGGTGGCAGCTCAGCAATTTCTCACTTCCCCAAAGAAGCGGAATTCTGCAAATTGCTGCCTTTGCTCTTGAAAGGATATCATCAGGTGGGTGTTTTGGTGTCATACTCTGAAAACCAGAGCAGAAATGGTGAACTATTCCCATGATATGCCTGGACCCTGCACCAAAGCACCATGACTCAGCCTAAGGAGATCTGCAGCTTATTTTTTTGTACTGCCAGCAGATTGTGGAAGCACAGTATAAAAACCATCCTTATGGAGAGATCTGCGTATTTTAGGCTTAGTCTAAGTGTCTCAAGTAGCTGGGGTTTTTGCTTGGGCCTAATCCATACGGTCTTATGGCCTTACTCCTAGTCTGAAGACGAATGTGCTAGAAACTATAAAGCAAAAAAATGTCCTGCAGCCTAGCCTTGCTTTGCCTGTCCTTGCCTGTGCTTGCCTTGCCTTATTTCCTTCTCATCCTGTTCTCTGTCCCATCCTCCCTCACTAACCCCTCGTCTGGCTGCATGTCTCTACTTTCCTTTTCTCTCACTCTCCTGCTTCCTGCCTCTTTTCCTGCAATTCCTCCATCTCACTCCTGAAGCCCAACACTACTTTTTATTCTTCCCTCCCTTTCTCCTGCTCCCTTCTCTTTCTCCCTCTGTCCCATATCTTTCTTCCCGACTTGTCTTTTCAAGACTTTGGGCCAAATTGGCCCCAAGTCTGGGCATGGTTTGACCAATTTTCAGAGGCCTGGCTGGTGACAGCAGGGACAGCAGGCAGTGACAGGCCCGGGGCTGACAGGCTCCCCATCTCCTAGGGGGCGCCTGGCGGCCACAACCAGCTGACATAGAACCTTTGCCACAATGCCCGCTACCGTGGCGAGTATGTGGTGACTCTGCAGGTGACAGGGACACTGCAGGACTTGGTGGCAGCTCAGCAATTTCTCAGTTCCCCAAAGAAGCGGAATTCTGCAAATTGCTGCCTTTGCTCTTGAAAGGATATCATCAGGTGGGTGTTTTGGTGTCATACTCTGAAAACCAGAGCAGAAATGGTGAAATATTCCCATGATATGCATGGTCCCTGCACCAAAGCACCGTGACTCAGCCTAAGGAGATCTGCAGCTTATTTTTTTGTACTGCCAGCAGATTGTGGAAGCACAGTATAAAAACCATCCTTATGGAGAGATCTGCGTATTTCAGGCTTAGTCTTAGTGTCTCAAGTAGCTGGGGTTTTTGCTTGGGCCTAATCCATACGGTCTTATGGCCTTACTCCTAGTCTGAAGACGAATGTGCTAGAAACTATAAAGCGAAAAAATGTCCTGCAGCCTAGCCTTGATTTGCCTGTCCTTGCCTGTCCTTGCCTTGCCTTATTTCCTACTCATCCTGTTTTCTGTCCCATCCTCTCTCACTAACCCCTCGTCTGGCTGCATGTCTCTTGTTTCCTTTTCTCTCACTCTCCTGCTTCCTGCCTCTTTAATGGCAATTCCTCCATCTCACTCCTGTAGCCCAACACTACTTTTTATTCTTCCTTCCCTTTCTCCTGCTCCCATCGCTTTCTCCCTCTATCCAATATCTTTCTTCACGACTTGTCTTTTCAAGACTTTGGGGCAAATTGGCCCCAAGTCTGGGCATGGTTTGACCAATTTTCAGAGGCCTGGCTGGTGACAGCAGGGACAGCAGGCAGTGACAGGCCCGGGGCTGACAGGCTCCCCATCCCCTAGGGGGCGCCTGGCTGCCACACCCAGCTGACATAGAACCTTTGTCACAATGCCCGCTACCGTGGCGAGTATGTGGTGACTCTGCAGGTGACAGGGACACTGCAGGACTTGGTGGCAGCTCTGCAATTTCTCACTTCCCCAAAGAAGCGGAATTCTGCAAATTGCTGCCTTTGCTCTTGAAAGGATATCATCAGGTGGGTGTTTTGGTGTCATACTCTGAAAACCAGAGCAGAAATGGTGAACTATTCCCATGATATGCCTGGACCCTGCACCAAAGCACCATGACTCAGCCTAAGGAGATCTGCAGCTTATTTTTTTGTACTGCCAGCAGATTGTGGAAGCACAGTATAAAAACCATCCTTATGGAGAGATCTGCGTATTTTAGGCTTAGTCTAAGTGTCTCAAGTAGCTGGGGTTTTTGCTTGGGCCTAATCCATACGGTCTTATGGCCTTACTCCTAGTCTGAAGACGAATGTGCTAGAAACTATAAAGCAAAAAAATGTCCTGCAGCCTAGCTTTACTTTGCCTGTCCTTGCCTGTGCTTGCCTTGCCTTATTTCCTTCTCATCCTGTTCTCTGTCCCATCCTCCCTCACTAACCCCTCGTCTGGCTGCATGTCTCTACTTTCCTTTTCTCTCACTCTCCTGCTTCCTGCCTCTTTTCCTGCAATTCCTCCATCTCACTCCTGAAGCCCAACACTACTTTTTATTCTTCCTTCCCTTTCTCCTGCTCCCTTCTCTTTCTCCCTCTGTCCCATATCTTTCTTCCCGATTTGTCTTTTCAAGACCTTGGGCCAAATTGGCCCCAAGTCTGGGCATGGTTTGACCAATTTTCAGAGGCCTGGCTGGTGACAGCAGGGACAGCAGGCAGTGACAGCCCCGGGGCTGACAGGCTCCCCATCTCCTAGGGGGCGCCTGGCAGCCACAACCAGCTGACATAAAACCTTTGTCACAATGCCCGCTACCGTGGCGAGTATGTGGTGACTCTGCAGGTGACAGGGACACTGCAGGACTTGGTGTCAGCTCAGCAATTTCTCAGTTCCCCAAAGAAGCGGAATTCTGCAAATTGCTGCCTTTGCTCTTGAAAGGATATCATCAGGTGGGTGTTTTGGTGTCATACTCTGAAAACCAGAGCAGAAATGGTGAAATATTCCCATGATATGCATGGTCCCTGCACCAAAGCACCGTGACTCAGCCTAAGGAGATCTGCAGCTTATTTTTTTGTACTGCCAGCAGATTGTGGAAGCACAGTATAAAAACCATCCTTATGGAGAGATCTGCGTATTTCAGGCTTAGTCTTAGTGTCTCAAGTAGCTGGGGTTTTTGCTTGGGCCTAATCCATACGGTCTTATGGCCTTACTCCTAGTCTGAAGACGAATGTGCTAGAAACTATAAAGCAAAAAAATGTCCTGCAGCCTAGCCTTGCTTTGCCTGTCCTTGCCTGTGCTTGCCTTGCCTTATTTCCTTCTCATCCTGTTCTCTGTCCCATCCTCCCTCACTAACCCCTCGTCTGGCTGCATGTCTCTACTTTCCTTTTCTCTCACTCTCCTGCTTCCTGCCTCTTTTCCTGCAATTCCTCCATCTCACTCGTGAAGCCCAACACTACTTTTTATTCTTCCTTCCCTTTCTCCTGCTCCCTTCTCTTTCTCCCTCTGTCCCATATCTTTCTTCCCGACTTGTCTTTTCAAGACTTTGGGGCAAATTGGCCCCAAGTCTGGGCATGGTTTGACCAATTTTCAGAGGCCTGGCTGGTGACAGCAGGGACAGCAGGCAGTGACAGGCCCGGGGCTGACAGGCTCCCCATCTCCTAGGGGGCGCCTGGCGGCCACAACCAGCTGACATAGAACCTTTGTCACAATGCCCGCTATCGTGGCGAGTATGTGGTGACTCTGCAGGTGACAGGGACACTGCAGGACTTGGTGTCAGCTCAGCAATTTCTCAATTCCCCAAAGAAGCGGAATTCTGCAAATTGCTGCCTTTGCTCTTGAAAGGATATCATCAGGTGGGTGTTTTGGTGTCATACTCTGAAAACCAGAGCAGAAATGGTGAAATATTCCCATGATATGCATGGTCCCTGCACCAAAGCACCGTGACTCAGCCTAAGGAGATCTGCAGCTTATTTTTTTGTACTGCCAGCAGATTGTGGAAGCACAGTATAAAAACCATCCTTATGGAGAGATCTGCGTATTTCAGGCTTAGTCTTAGTGTCTCAAGTAGCTGGGGTTTTTGCTTGGGCCTAATCCATACGGTCTTATGGCCTTACTCCTAGTCTGAAGACGAATGTGCTAGAAACTATAAAGCAAAAAAATGTCCTGCAGCCTAGCCTTGCTTTGCCTGTCCTTGCCTGTGCTTGCCTTGCCTTATTTCCTTCTCATCCTGTTCTCTGTCCCATCCTCCCTCACTAACCCCTCGTCTGGCTGCATGTCTCTACTTTCCTTTTCTCTCACTCTCCTGCTTCCTGCCTCTTTTCCTGCAATTCCTCCATCTCACTCGTGAAGCCCAACACTACTTTTTATTCTTCCTTCCCTTTCTCCTGCTCCCTTCTCTTTCTCCCTCTGTCCCATATCTTTCTTCCCGACTTGTCTTTTCAAGACTTTGGGGCAAATTGGCCCCAAGTCTGGGCATGGTTTGACCAATTTTCAGAGGCCTGGCTGGTGACAGCAGGGACAGCAGGCAGTGACAGGCCCGGGGCTGACAGGCTCCCCATCTCCTAGGGGGCGCCTGGCGGCCACAACCAGCTGACATAGAACCTTTGTCACAATGCCCGCTATCGTGGCGAGTATGTGGTGACTCTGCAGGTGACAGGGACACTGCAGGACTTGGTGTCAGCTCAGCAATTTCTCAATTCCCCAAAGAAGCGGAATTCTGCAAATTGCTGCCTTTGCTCTTGAAAGGATATCATCAGGTGGGTGTTTTGGTGTCATACTCTGAAAACCAGAGCAGAAATGGTGAAATATTCCCATGATATGCATGGTCCCTGCACCAAAGCACCGTGACTCAGCCTAAGGAGATCTGCAGCTTATTTTTTTGTACTGCCAGCAGATTGTGGAAGCACAGTATAAAAACCATCCTTATGGAGAGATCTGCGTATTTCAGGCTTAGTCTTAGTGTCTCAAGTAGCTGGGGTTTTTGCTTGGGCCTAATCCATACGGTCTTATGGCCTTACTCCTAGTCTGAAGACGAATGTGCTAGAAACTATAAAGCGAAAAAATGTCCTGCAGCCTAGCCTTGATTTGCCTGTCCTTGCCTATCCTTGCCTTGCCTTATTTCCTACTCATCCTGTTTTCTGTCCCATCCTCTCTCACTAACCCCTCGTCTGGCTCCATGTCTCTTCTTTCCTTTTCTCTCACTCTCCTGCTTCCTGCCTCTTTTCCTGCAATTCCTCCATCTCACTCCTGCAGCCCAACACTACTTTTTATTCTTCCTTCCCTTTCTCCTGCTCCTTTCGTTTTCTCCCTCTGTCCCATATCTTTCTTCCCGACTTGTCTTTTCAAGACTTTGGGCCAAATTGGCCCCGAGTCTGGGCATGGTTTGACCAATATTCAGAGGCCTGGCTGGTGACAGCAGGGACAGCAGGCAGTGACAGGCCCGGGGCTGACAGGCTCCCCATCTCCTAGGGGGCGCCTGGTGGCCACACCCAGCTGACATAGAACCTTTGTCACAATGCCCGCTACCGTGGCGAGTATGTGGTGACTCTGCAGGACTTGGTGTCAGCTCAGCAATTTCTCACTTCCCCAAAGAAGCGGAATTCTGCAAATTGCTGCCTTTGCTCTTGAATGGATGTCATCAGGTCGGTGTTTTGGTGTCATACACTGAAAACCAGAGTAGAAATGGTGAAATATTCCCCTGATATGCATGGTCCCCGCACCAAAGCACCATGACTCAGCCGAAGGAGATCTGCAGCTTGTTTTCTTGTATTGCCTGCAGATTGTGGAAGTGCAGTATAAAAACCATCCTTATGGAGAGATCTGCGTATTTTAGGCTTAGTCTAAGTGTCTCAAGTAGCTGGGGTTTTTGCTTGGGCCTAATCCACACGGACTTAAGGCCTTACTCCTAGTCTGAAGACGAATGTGCTAGAAACTATAAAGCTAAAACATGTCCTGCAGCCTAGCCTTGCTTTGCCTGTCCTTGCCTGTCCTTGCCTTGCCTTATTTCCTTCTCATCCTGTTCTCTGTCCCATCCTCTCTCACTAAGCCCTCGTCTGGCTGCATGTCTCTTCTTTCCTTTTCTCTCACTCTCCTGCTTCCTGCCTCTTTTCCTGCAATTCCTCCATCTCACTCCTGCAGCCCAACACTACTTTTTATTCTTCCTTCCCTTTCTCCTGCTCCCATCGCTTTCTCCCTCTGTCCCATATCTTTCTTCCCGACTTGTCTTTTCAAGACTTTGGGCCAAATTGGCCCCAAGTCTGGGCATGGTTTGACCAATTTTCAGAGGCCTGGCTGGTGACAGCAGGGACAGCAGGCAGTGACAGGCCCGGGGCTGACAGGCTCCCAATCCCCTAGGGGGCGCCTGGCTGCAACACCCAGCTGACATAGAACCTTTGTCACAATGCCCGCTACCGTGGCGAGTATGTGGTGACTCTGCAGGTGACAGGGACACTGCAGGACTTGGTGTCAGCTCAGCAATTTCTCACTTCCCCAAAGAAGCGGAATTCTGCAAATTGCTGCCTTTGTTCTTGAAAGGATATCATCAGGTGGGTGTTTTGGTGACATACTCTGAAAACCAGAGCAGAAATGGTGAA
Source organism: Columba livia (assembly GCF_036013475.1). Classification (NCBI taxonomy): domain Eukaryota; kingdom Metazoa; phylum Chordata; class Aves; order Columbiformes; family Columbidae; genus Columba; species Columba livia. Next base: position 40,608,026 of record NC_088607.1, on the reverse strand, counting down.
ATATTCCCATGATATGCATGGTCCCTGCACCAAAGCACCGTGACTCAGCCTAAGGAGATCTGCAGCTTATTTTTTTGTACTGCCAGCAGATTGTGGAAGCACAGTATAAAAACCATCCTTATGGAGAGATCTGCGTATTTCAGGCTTAGTCTTAGTGTCTCAAGTAGCTGGGGTTTTTGCTTGGGCCTAATCCATACGGTCTTATGGCCTTACTCCTAGTCTGAAGACGAATGTGCTAGAAACTATAAAGCGAAAAAATGTCCTGCAGCCTAGCCTTGATTTGCCTGTCCTTGCCTGTCCTTGCCTTGCCTTATTTCCTACTCATCCTGTTTTCTGTCCCATCCTCTCTCACTAACCCCTCGTCTGGCTCCATGTCTCTTCTTTCCTTTTCTCTCACTCTCCTGCTTCCTGCCTCTTTAATGGCAATTCCTCCATCTCACTCCTGTAGCCCAACACTACTTTTTATTCTTCCTTCCCTTTCTCCTGCTCCCATCGCTTTCTCCCTCTATCCAATATCAATCTTCACGACTTGTCTTTTCAAGACTTTGGGGCAAATTGGCCCCAAGTCTGGGCATGGTTTGACCAATTTTCAGAGGCCTGGCTGGTGACAGCAGGGGCAGCAGGCAGTGACAGGCCCGGGGCTGACAGGCTCCCCATCCCCTACGGGGCGCCTGGCTGCCACACCCAGCTGACATAGAACCTTTGTCACAATGCCCGCTACCGTGGCGAGTATGTGGTGACTCTGCAGGTGACAGGGACACTGCAGGACTTGGTGGCAGCTCAGCAATTTCTCACTTCCCCAAAGAAGCGGAATTCTGCAAATTGCTGCCTTTGCTCTTGAAAGGATATCATCAGGTGGGTGTTTTGGTGTCATACTCTGAAAACCAGAGCGGAAATGGTGAACTATTCCCATGATATGCCTGGACCCTGCACCAAAGCACCATGACTCAGCCTAAGGAGATCTGCAGCTTATTTTTTTGTACTGCCAGCAGATTGTGGAAGCACAGTATAAAAACCATCCTTATGGAGAGATCTGCGTATTTTAGGCTTAGTCTAAGTGTCTCAAGTAGCTGGGGTTTTTGCTTGGGCCTAATCCATACGGTCTTATGGCCTTACTCCTAGTCTGAAGACGAATGTGCTAGAAACTATAAAGCAAAAAAATGTCCTGCAGCCTAGCCTTGCTTTGCCTGTCCTTGCCTGTGCTTGCCTTGCCTTATTTCCTTCTCATCCTGTTCTCTGTCCCATCCTCCCTCACTAACCCCTCGTCTGGCTGCATGTCTCTACTTTCCTTTTCTCTCACTCTCCTGCTTCCTGCCTCTTTTCCTGCAATTCCTCCATCTCACTCCTGAAGCCCAACACTACTTTTTATTCTTCCTTCCCTTTCTCCTGCTCCCTTCGCTTTCTCCCTCTGTCCCATATCTTTCTTCCCGACTTGTCTTTTCAAGACCTTGGGCCAAATTGGCCCCAAGTCTGGGCATGGTTTGACCAATTTTCAGAGGCCTGGCTGGTGACAGCAGGGACAGCAGGCAGTGACAGCCCCGGGGCTGACAGGCTCCCCATCTCCTAGGGGGCGCCTGGCAGCCACAACCAGCTGACATAAAACCTTTGTCACAATGCCCGCTACCGTGGCGAGTATGTGGTGACTCTGCAGGTGACAGGGACACTGCAGGACTTGGTGTCAGCTCAGCAATTTCTCAGATCCCCAAAGAAGCGGAATTCTGCAAATTGCTGCCTTTGCTCTTGAAAGGATATCATCAGGTGGGTGTTTTGGTGTCATACTCTGAAAACCAGAGCAGAAATGGTGAAATATTCCCATGATATGCATGGTCCCTGCACCAAAGCACCGTGACTCAGCCTAAGGAGATCTGCAGCTTATTTTTTTGTACTGCCAGCAGATTGTGGAAGCACAGTATAAAAACCATCCTTATGGAGAGATCTGCGTATTTTAGGCTTAGTCTTAGTGTCTCAAGTAGCTGGGGTTTTTGCTTGGGCCTAATCCATACGGTCTTATGGCCTTACTCCTAGTCTGAAGACGAATGTGCTAGAAACTATAAAGCAAAAAAATGTCCTGCAGCCTAGCCTTGCTTTGCCTGTCCTTGCCTGTGCTTGCCTTGCCTTATTTCCTTCTCATCCTGTTCTCTGTCCCATCCTCCCTCACTAACCCCTCGTCTGGCTGAATGTCTCTACTTTCCTTTTCTCTCACTCTCCTGCTTCCTGCCTCTTTTCCTGCAATTCCTCCATCTCACTCCTGAAGCCCAACACTACTTTTTATTCTTCCTTCCCTTTCTCCTGCTCCCTTCTCTTTCTCCCTCTGTCCCATATCTTTCTTCCCGACTTGTCTTTTCAAGACTTTGGGCCAAATTGGCCCCAAGTCTGGGCATGGTTTGACCAATTTTCAGAGGCCTGGCTGGTGACAGCAGGGACAGCAGGCAGTGACAGGCCCGGGGCTGACAGGCTCCCCATCTCCTAGGGGGCGCCTGGCGGCCACAACCAGCTGACATAGAACCTTTGTCACAATGCCCGCTACCGTGGCGAGTATGTGGTGACTCTGCAGGTGACAGGGACACTGCAGGACTTGGTGTCAGCTCAGCAATTTCTCAATTCCCCAAAGAAGCGGAATTCTGCAAATTGCTGCCTTTGCTCTTGAAAGGATATCATCAGGTGGGTGTTTTGGTGTCATACTCTGAAAACCAGAGCAGAAATGGTGAAATATTCCCATGATATGCATGGTCCCTGCACCAAAGCACCGTGACTCAGCCTAAGGAGATCTGCAGCTTATTTTTTTGTACTGCCAGCAGATTGTGGAAGCACAGTATAAAAACCATCCTTATGGAGAGATCTGCGTATTTCAGGCTTAGTCTTAGTGTCTCAAGTAGCTGGGGTTTTTGCTTGGGCCTAATCCATACGGTCTTATGGCCTTACTCCTAGTCTGAAGACGAATGTGCTAGAAACTATAAAGCGAAAAAATGTCCTGCAGCCTAGCCTTGATTTGCCTGTCCTTGCCTGTCCTTGCCTTGCCTTATTTCCTACTCATCCTGTTTTCTGTCCCATCCTCTCTCACTAACCCCTCGTCTGGCTCCATGTCTCTTCTTTCCTTTTCTCTCACTATCCTGCTTCCTGCCTCTTTTCCTGCAATTCCTCCATCTCACTCCTGAAGCCCAACACTACTTTTTATTCTTCCTTCCCTTTCTCCTGCTCCCTTCGCTTTCTCCCTCTGTCCCATATCTTTCTTCCCGACTTGTCTTTTCAAGACTTTGGGCCAAATTGGCCCCAAGTCTGGGCATGGTTTGACCAATATTCAGAGGCCTGGCTGGTGACAGCAGGGGCAGCAGGCAGTGACAGGCCCGGGGCTGACAGGCTCCCCATCCCCTAGGGGGCGCCTGGCTGCCACACCCAGCTGACATAGAACCTTTGTCACAATGCCCGCTACCGTGGCGAGTATGTGGTGACTCTGCAGGTGACAGGGACACTGCAGGACTTGGTGGCAGCTCAGCAATTTCTCAATTCCCCAAAGAAGCGGAATTCTGCAAATTGCTGCCTTTGCTCTTGAAAGGATATCATCAGGTGGGTGTTTTGGTGTCATACTCTGAAAACCAGAGCAGAAATGGTGAACTATTCCCATGATATGCCTGGACCCTGCACCAAAGCACCATGACTCAGCCTAAGGAGATCTGCAGCTTATTTTTTTGTACTGCCAGCAGATTGTGGAAGCACAGTATAAAAACCATCCTTATGGAGAGATCTGCGTATTTTAGGCTTAGTCTAAGTGTCTCAAGTAGCTGGGGTTTTTGCTTGGGCCTAATCCATACGGTCTTATGGCCTTACTCCTAGTCTGAAGACGAATGTGCTAGAAACTATAAAGCAAAAAAATGTCCTGCAGCCTAGCCTTGCTTTGCCTGTCCTTGCCTGTGCTTGCCTTGCCTTATTTCCTTCTCATCCTGTTCTCTGTCCCATCCTCCCTCACTAACCCCTCGTCTGGCTGCATGTCTCTACTTTCCTTTTCTCTCACTCTCCTGCTTCCTGCCTCTTTTCCTGCAATTCCTCCATCTCACTCCTGAAGCCCAACACTACTTTTTATTCTTCCCTCCCTTTCTCCTGCTCCCTTCTCTTTCTCCCTCTGTCCCATATCTTTCTTCCCGACTTGTCTTTTCAAGACTTTGGGGCAAATTGGCCCCAAGTCTGGGCATGGTTTGACCAATTTTCAGAGGCCTGGCTGGTGACAGCAGGGACAGCAGGCAGTGACAGGCCCGGGGCTGACAGGCTCCCCATCTCCTAGGGGGCGCCTGGCGGCCACAACCAGCTGACATAGAACCTTTGCCACAATGCCCGCTACCGTGGCGAGTATGTGGTGACTCTGCAGGTGACAGGGACACTGCAGGACTTGGTGGCAGCTCAGCAATTTCTCAGTTCCCCAAAGAAGCGGAATTCTGCAAATTGCTGCCTTTGCTCTTGAAAGGATATCATCAGGTGGGTGTTTTGGTGTCATACTCTGAAAACCAGAGCAGAAATGGTGAAATATTCCCATGATATGCATGGTCCCTGCACCAAAGCACCGTGACTCAGCCTAAGGAGATCTGCAGCTTATTTTTTTGTACTGCCAGCAGATTGTGGAAGCACAGTATAAAAACCATCCTTATGGAGAGATCTGCGTATTTCAGGCTTAGTCTTAGTGTCTCAAGTAGCTGGGGTTTTTGCTTGGGCCTAATCCATACGGTCTTATGGCCTTACTCCTAGTCTGAAGACGAATGTGCTAGAAACTATAAAGCGAAAAAATGTCCTGCAGCCTAGCCTTGATTTGCCTGTCCTTGCCTGTCCTTGCCTTGCCTTATTTCCTACTCATCCTGTTTTCTGTCCCATCCTCTCTCACTAACCCCTCGTCTGGCTGCATGTCTCTTGTTTCCTTTTCTCTCACTCTCCTGCTTCCTGCCTCTTTAATGGCAATTCCTCCATCTCACTCCTGTAGCCCAACACTACTTTTTATTCTTCCTTCCCTTTCTCCTGCTCCCATCGCTTTCTCCCTCTATCCAATATCTTTCTTCCCGATTTGTCTTTTCAAGACCTTGGGCCAAATTGGCCCCAAGTCTGGGCATGGTTTGACCAATTTTCAGAGGCCTGGCTGGTGACAGCAGGGACAGCAGGCAGTGACAGCCCCGGGGCTGACAGGCTCCCCATCTCCTAGGGGGCGCCTGGCAGCCACAACCAGCTGACATAAAACCTTTGTCACAATGCCCGCTACCGTGGCGAGTATGTGGTGACTCTGCAGGTGACAGGGACACTGCAGGACTTGGTGTCAGCTCAGCAATTTCTCAGTTCCCCAAAGAAGCGGAATTCTGCAAATTGCTGCCTTTGCTCTTGAAAGGATATCATCAGGTGGGTGTTTTGGTGTCATACTCTGAAAACCAGAGCAGAAATGGTGAAATATTCCCATGATATGCATGGTCCCTGCACCAAAGCACCGTGACTCAGCCTAAGGAGATCTGCAGCTTATTTTTTTGTACTGCCAGCAGATTGTGGAAGCACAGTATAAAAACCATCCTTATGGAGAGATCTGCGTATTTCAGGCTTAGTCTTAGTGTCTCAAGTAGCTGGGGTTTTTGCTTGGGCCTAATCCATACGGTCTTATGGCCTTACTCCTAGTCTGAAGACGAATGTGCTAGAAACTATAAAGCGAAAAAATGTCCTGCAGCCTAGCCTTGATTTGCCTGTCCTTGCCTATCCTTGCCTTGCCTTATTTCCTACTCATCCTGTTTTCTGTCCCATCCTCTCTCACTAACCCCTCGTCTGGCTCCATGTCTCTTCTTTCCTTTTCTCTCACTCTCCTGCTTCCTGCCTCTTTTCCTGCAATTCCTCCATCTCACTCCTGAAGCCCAACACTACTTTTTATTCTTCCTTCCCTTTCTCCTGCTCCCTTCGCTTTCTCCCTCTGTCCCATATCTTTCTTCCCGACTTGTCTTTTCAAGACCTTGGGCCAAATTGGCCCCAAGTCTGGGCATGGTTTGACCAATTTTCAGAGGCCTGGCTGGTGACAGCAGGGACAGCAGGCAGTGACAGGCCCGGGGCTGACAGGCTCCCCATCCCCTAGGGGTGCCTGGCTGCCACACCCAGCTGACATAGAACCTTTGTCACAATGCCCGCTACCGTGGCGAGTATGTGGTGACTCTGCAGGTGTCAGGGACACTGCAGGACTTGGTGGCAGCTCAGCAATTTCTCAGTTCCCCAAAGAAGCGGAATTCTGCAAATTGCTGCCTTTGCTCTTGAAAGGATATCATCAGGTGGGTGTTTTGGTGTCATACTCTGAAAACCAGAGCAGAAATGGTGAACTATTCCCATGATATGCCTGGACCCTGCACCAAAGCACCATGACTCAGCCTAAGGAGATCTGCAGCTTATTTTTTTGTACTGGCAGCAGATTGTGGAAGCACAGTATAAAAACCATCCTTATGGAGAGATCTGCGTATTTTAGGCTTAGTCTAAGTGTCTCAAGTAGCTGGGGTTTTTGCTTGGGCCTAATCCATACGGTCTTATGGCCTTACTCCTAGTCTGAAGACGAATGTGCTAGAAACTATAAAGCAAAAAAATGTCCTGCAGCCTAGCCTTGCTTTGCCTGTCCTTGCCTGTGCTTGACTTGCCTTATTTCCTTCTCATCCTGTTCTCTGTCCCATCCTCCCTCACTAACCCCTGGTCTGGCTGCATGTCTCTACTTTCCTTTTCTCTCACTCTCCTGCTTCCTGCCTCTTTTCCTGCAATTCCTCCATCTCACTCCTGAAGCCCAACACTACTTTTTATTCTTCCTTCCCTTTCTCCTGCTCCCTTCGCTTTCTCCCTCTTTCCCATATCTTTCTTCCCGACTTGTCTTTTCAAGACTTTGGGCCAAATTGGCCCCAAGTCTGGGCATGGTTTGACCAATTTTCAGAGGCCTGGCTGGTGACAGCAGGGACAGCAGGCAGTGAAATGCCCGGGGCTGACAGGCTCCACATCTCCTAGGGGGCGCCTGGCGGCCACAACAAGCTGACATAGAACCTTTGTCACAATGCCCGCTACGGTGGCGAGTATGTGGTGACTCTGCAGGTGACAGGGACACTGCAGGACATGGTGGCAGCTCAGCAATTTCTCACTTCCCCAAAGAAGGGGAATTCTGCAAATTGCTGCCTTTGCTCTTGAAAGGATATCATCAGGTGGGTGTTTTGGTGTCATACTCTGAAAACCAGAGCAGAAATGGTGAACTATTACCATGATATGCATGGTCCCTGCACCAAAGCACCATGACTCAGCCTAAGGAGATCTGCAGCTTATTTTTTTGTACTGCCAGCAGATTGTGGAAGCACAGTATAGAAACCATCCTTATGGAGAGATCTGCGTATTTTAGGCTTAGTCTTAGTGTCTCAAGTAGCTGGGGTTTTTGCTTGGGCCTAATCCATACGGTCTTATGGCCTTACTCCTAGTCTGAAGACGAATGTACTAGAAACTATAAAGCAAAAAAATGTCCTGCAGCCTAGCCTTGCTTTGCCTGTCCTTGCCTGTCCTTGCCTTGCCTTATTTCCTTCTCATCCTGTTTTCTGTCCCATCCTCTCTCACTAACCCCTCGTCTGGCTGCATGTCTCTTCTTTCCTTTTCTCTCACTCTCCTGCTTCCTGCCTCTTTTCCTGCAATTCCTCCATCTCACTCCTGCAGCCCAACACTACTTTTTATTCTTCCTTCCCTTTCTCCTGCTCCCTTCGCTTTCTCCCTCTGTCCCATATCTTTCTTCACGACTTGTCTTTTCAAGACTTTGGGCCAAATTGGCCCCAAGTCTGGGCATGGTTTGACCAATATTCAGAGGCCTGGCTGGTGACAGCAGGGACAGCAGGCAGTGAAATGCCCGGGGCTGACAGGCTCCCCATCCCCTAGGGGTGCCTGGCTGCCACACCCAGCTGACATAGAACCTTTGTCACAATGCCCGCTACCGTGGCGAGTATGTGGTGACTCTGCAGGTGACAGGGACACTGCAGGACTTGGTGGCAGCTCAGCAATTTCTCAGTTCCCCAAAGAAGCGGAATTCTGCAAATTGCTGCCTTTGCTCTTGAAAGGATATCATCAGGTGGGTGTTTTGGTGTCACACTCTGAAAACCAGAGCAGAAATGGTGAACTATTCCCATGATATGCATGGTCCCTGCACCAAAGCACCGTGACTCAGCCTAAGGAGATCTGCAGCTTATTTTTTTGTACTGCCAGCAGATTGTGGAAGCACAGTATAGAAACCATCCTTATGGAGAGATCTGCGTATTTTAGGCTTAGTCTTAGTGTCTCAAGTAGCTGGGGTTTTTGCTTGGGCCTAATCCATATGGTCTTATGGCCTTACTCCTAGTCTGAAGACGAATGTGCTAGAAACTATAAAGGTATAACATGTCCTGCAGCCTAGCCTTGCTTTGCCTGTCCTTGCCTGTCCTTGCCTTGCCTTATTTCCTTCTCATCCTGTTTTCTGTCCCATCCTCCCTCACTAACCCCTCGTCTGGCTTCTTGTCTCTACTTTCCTTTTCTCTCACTCTCCTGCTTCCTGCCTCTTTAATGGCAATTCCTCCATCTCACTCCTGCAGCCCAACACTACTTTTTATTCTTCCTTCCCTTTCTCCTCCTCCCTTCGCTTTCTCCCTCTAGCCAATATCTTTCTTCACGACTTGTCTTTTCAAGACTTTGGGGCAAATTGGCCCCAAGTCTGGGCATGGTTTGACCAATTTTCAGAGGCCTGGCTGGTGACAGCAGGGACAGCAGGCAGTGACAGGCCCGGGGCTGACAGGCTCCCCATCCCCTAGGGGGCGCCTGGCGGCCACACCCAGCTGACATAGAACCTTTGTCACAATGCCCGCTACCGTGGCGAGTATGTGGTGACTCTGCAGGTGACAGGGACACTGTAGGACTTGGTGGCAGCTCAGCAATTTCTCACTTCCCCAAAGAAGCGGAATTCTGCAAATTGCTGCCTTTGCTCTTGAAAGGATATCATCAGGTGGGTGTTTTGGTGTCATACTCTGAAAACCAGAGCAGAAATGGTGAAATATTCCCATGATATGCATGGTCCCTGCACCAAAGCACCGTGACTCAGCCTAAGGAGATCTGCAGCTTATTTTTTTGTACTGCCAGCAGATTGTGGAAGCACAGTATAAAAACCATCCTTATGGAGAGATCTGCATATTTTAGGCTTAGTCTTAGTGTCTCAAGTAGCTGCGGTTTTTGCTTGGGCCTAATCCATACGGTCTTATGGCCTTACTCCTAGTCTGAAGACGAATGTGCTAGAAACTATAAAGCTATAACATGTCCTGCAGCCTAGCCTTGCTTTGCCTGTCCTTGCCTGTGCTTGCCTTGCCTTATTTCCTTCTCATCCTGTTCTCTGTCCCATCCTCTCTCACTAACCCCTCGTCTGGCTGCATGTCTCTTCTTTCCTTTTCTCTCACTCTCCTGCTTCCTGCCTCTTTAATGGCAATTCTTCCATCTCACTCCTGCAGCCCAACACTACTTTTTATACTTCCTTCCCTTTCTCCTTCTCCCTTCGCTTTCTCCCTCTGTCCCATATCTTTCTTCCCGACTTGTCTTTTCAAGACTTTGGGCCAAATTGGCCCCAAGTCTGGGCATGGTTTGACCAATTTTCAGAGGCCTAGCTGGTGACAGCAGGGACAGCAGGCAGTGACAGGCCCGGGGCTGACAGGCTCCCCATCCCCTAGGGGGCGCCTGGCTGCCACACCCAGCTGACATAGAACCTTTGTCACAATGCCCGTTACCGTGGTGAGTATGTGGTGACTCTGCAGGTGACAGAGACACTGCAGGACTTGGTGGCAGCTCAGCAATTTCTCACTTCCCCAAAGAAGCGGAATTCTGCAAATTGCTGCCTTTGCTCTTGAAAGGATATCATCAGGTGGGTGTTTTGGTGTCATACTCTGAAAACCAGAGCAGAAATGGTGAACTATTCCCATGATATGCATGGTCCCTGCACCAAAGCACTGTGACTCAGCCTAAGGAGATCTGCAGCTTATTTTTTTGTACTGGCAGCAGATTGTGGAAGCACAGTATAGAAACCATCCTTATGGAGAGATCTGCGTATTTTAGGCTTAGTCTTAGTGTCTCAAGTAGCTGGGGTTTTTGCTTGGGCCTAATCCATACGGTCTTATGGCCTTACTCCTAGTCTGAAGACGAATGTGCTAGAAACTATAAAGCAAAAAAATGTCCTGCAGCCTAGCCTTGCTTTGCCTGTCCTTGCCTGTGCTTGCCTTGCCTTATTTCCTTCTCATCCTGTTCTCTGTCCCATCCTCCCTCACTAACCCCTCGTCTGGCTGAATGTCTCTACTTTCCTTTTCTCTCACTCTCCTGCTTCCTGCCTCTTTTCCTGCAATTCCTCCATCTCACTCCTGAAGCCCAACACTACTTTTTATTCTTCCTTCCCTTTCTCCTGCTCCCTTCTCTTTCTCCCTCTGTCCCATATCTTTCTTCCCGACTTGTCTTTTCAAGACTTTGGGCCAAATTGGCCCCAAGTCTGGGCATGGTTTGACCAATTTTCAGAGGCCTGGCTGGTGACAGCAGGGACAGCAGGCAGTGACAGGCCCGGGGCTGACAGGCTCCCCATCTCCTAGGGGGCGCCTGGCGGCCACAACCAGCTGACATAGAACCTTTGTCACAATGCCCGCTACCGTGGCGAGTATGTGGTGACTCTGCAGGTGACAGGGACACTGCAGGACTTGGTGTCAGCTCAGCAATTTCTCAATTCCCCAAAGAAGCGGAATTCTGCAAATTGCTGCCTTTGCTCTTGAAAGGATATCATCAGGTGGGTGTTTTGGTGTCATACTCTGAAAACCAGAGCAGAAATGGTGAAATATTCCCATGATATGCATGGTCCCTGCACCAAAGCACCGTGACTCAGCCTAAGGAGATCTGCAGCTTATTTTTTTGTACTGCCAGCAGATTGTGGAAGCACAGTATAAAAACCATCCTTATGGAGAGATCTGCGTATTTCAGGCTTAGTCTTAGTGTCTCAAGTAGCTGGGGTTTTTGCTTGGGCCTAATCCATACGGTCTTATGGCCTTACTCCTAGTCTGAAGACGAATGTGCTAGAAACTATAAAGCGAAAAAATGTCCTGCAGCCTAGCCTTGATTTGCCTGTCCTTGCCTGTCCTTGCCTTGCCTTATTTCCTACTCATCCTGTTTTCTGTCCCATCCTCTCTCACTAACCCCTCGTCTGGCTCCATGTCTCTTCTTTCCTTTTCTCTCACTATCCTGCTTCCTGCCTCTTTTCCTGCAATTCCTCCATCTCACTCCTGAAGCCCAACACTACTTTTTATTCTTCCTTCCCTTTCTCCTGCTCCCTTCGCTTTCTCCCTCTGTCCCATATCTTTCTTCCCGACTTGTCTTTTCAAGACTTTGGGCCAAATTGGCCCCAAGTCTGGGCATGGTTTGACCAATTTTCAGAGGCCTGGCTGGTGACAGCAGGGGCAGCAGGCAGTGACAGGCCCGGGGCTGACAGGCTCCCCATCCCCTAGGGGGCGCCTGGCTGCCACACCCAGCTGACATAGAACCTTTGTCACAATGCCCGCTACCGTGGCGAGTATGTGGTGACTCTGCAGGTGACAGGGATACTGCAGGACTTGGTGGCAGCTCAGCAATTTCTCACTTCCCCAAAGAAGCGGAATTCTGCAAATTGCTGCCTTTGCTCTTGAAAGGATATCATCAGGTGGGTGTTTTGGTGTCATACTCTGAAAACCAGAGCAGAAATGGTGAACTATTCCCATGATATGCCTGGTCCCTGCACCAAAGCACCATGACTCAGCCTAAGGAGATCTGCAGCTTATTTTTTTGTACTGCCAGCAGATTGTGGAAGCACAGTATAAAAACCATCCTTATGGAGAGATCTGCGTATTTTAGGCTTAGTCTAAGTGTCTCAAGTAGCTGGGGTTTTTGCTTGGGCCTAATCCATACGGTCTTATGCCCTTACTCCTAGTCTGAAGACGAATGTGCTAGAAACTATAAAGCAAAAAAATGTCCTGCAGCCTAGCCTTGCTTTGCCTGTCCTTGCCTGTGCTTGCCTTGCCTTATTTCCTTCTCATCCTGTTCTCTGTCCCATCCTCCCTCACTAACCCCTCGTCTGGCTGCATGTCTCTACTTTCCTTTTCTCTCACTCTCCTGCTTCCTGCCTCTTTTCCTGCAATTCCTCCATCTCACTCGTGAAGCCCAACACTACTTTTTATTCTTCCCTCCCTTTCTCCTGCTCCCTTCTCTTTCTCCCTCTGTCCCATATCTTTCTTCCCGACTTGTCTTTTCAAGACTTTGGGGCAAATTGGCCCCAAGTCTGGGCATGGTTTGACCAATTTTCAGAGGCCTGGCTGGTGACAGCAGGGACAGCAGGCAGTGACAGGCCCGGGGCTGACAGGCTCCCCATCTCCTAGGGGGCGCCTGGCGGCCACAACCAGCTGACATAGAACCTTTGCCACAATGCCCGCTACCGTGGCGAGTATGTGGTGACTCTGCAGGTGACAGGGACACTGCAGGACTTGGTGTCAGCTCAGCAATTTCTCAGTTCCCCAAAGAAGCGGAATTCTGCAAATTGCTGCCTTTGCTCTTGAAAGGATATCATCAGGTGGGTGTTTTGGTGTCATACTCTGAAAACCAGAGCAGAAATGGTGAAATATTCCCATGATATGCATGGTCCCTGCACCAAAGCACCGTGACTCAGCCTAAGGAGATCTGCAGCTTATTTTTTTGTACTGCCAGCAGATTGTGGAAGCACAGTATAAAAACCATCCTTATGGAGAGATCTGCGTATTTCAGGCTTAGTCTTAGTGTCTCAAGTAGCTGGGGTTTTTGCTTGGGCCTAATCCATACGGTCTTATGGCCTTACTCCTAGTCTGAAGACGAATGTGCTAGAAACTATAAAGCGAAAAAATGTCCTGCAGCCTAGCCTTGATTTGCCTGTCCTTGCCTGTCCTTGCCTTGCCTTATTTCCTACTCATCCTGTTTTCTGTCCCATCCTCTCTCACTAACCCCTCGTCTGGCTGCATGTCTCTTCTTTCCTTTTCTCTCACTCTCCTGCTTCCTGCCTCTTTAATGGCAATTCCTCCATCTCACTCCTGTAGCCCAACACTACTTTTTATTCTTCCTTCCCTTTCTCCTGCTCCCATCGCTTTCTCCCTCTATCCAATATCTTTCTTCACGACTTGTCTTTTCAAGACTTTGGGGCAAATTGGCCCCAAGTCTGGGCATGGTTTGACCAATTTTCAGAGGCCTGGCTGGTGACAGCAGGGACAGCAGGCAGTGACAGGCCCGGGGCTGACAGGCTCCCCATCCCCTAGGGGGCGCCTGGCTGCCACACCCAGCTGACATAGAACCTTTGTCACAATGCCCGCTACCGTGGCGAGTATGTGGTGACTCTGCAGGTGACAGGGACACTGCAGGACTTGGTGGCAGCTCAGCAATTTCTCACTTCCCCAAAGAAGCGGAATTCTGCAAATTGCTGCCTTTGCTCTTGAAAGGATATAATCAGGTGGGTGTTTTGGTGTCATACTCTGAAAACCAGAGCAGAAATGGTGAACTATTCCCATGATATGCCTGGACCCTGCACCAAAGCACCATGACTCAGCCTAAGGAGATCTGCAGCTTATTTTTTTGTACTGCCAGCAGATTGTGGAAGCACAGTATAAAAACCATCCTTATGGAGAGATCTGCGTATTTTAGGCTTAGTCTAAGTGTCTCAAGTAGCTGGGGTTTTTGCTTGGGCCTAATCCATACGGTCTTATGGCCTTACTCCTAGTCTGAAGACGAATGTGCTAGAAACTATAAAGCAAAAAAATGTCCTGCAGCCTAGCTTTACTTTGCCTGTCCTTGCCTGTGCTTGCCTTGCCTTATTTCCTTCTCATCCTGTTCTCTGTCCCATCCTCCCTCACTAACCCCTCGTCTGGCTGCATGTCTCTTCTTTCCTTTTCTCTCACTCTCCTGCTTCCTGCCTCTTTTCCTGCAATTCCTCCATCTCACTCGTGAAGCCCAACACTACTTTTTATTCTTCCTTCCCTTTCTCCTGCTCCCTTCTCTTTCTCCCTCTGTCCCATATCTTTCTTCCCGACTTGTCTTTTCAAGACCTTGGGCCAAATTGGCCCCAAGTCTGGGCATGGTTTGACCAATTTTCAGAGGCCTGGCTGGTGACAGCAGGGACAGCAGGCAGTGACAGCCCCGGAGCTGACAGGCTCCCCATCTCCTAGGGGGCGCCTGGCAGCCACAACCAGCTGACATAAAACCTTTGTCACAATGCCCGCTACCGTGGCGAGTATGTGGTGACTCTGCAGGTGACAGGGACACTGCAGGACTTGGTGGCAGCTCAGCAATTTCTCAGTTCCCCAAAGAAGCGGAATTCTGCAAATTGCTGCCTTTGCTCTTGAAAGGATATCATCAGGTGGGTGTTTTGGTGTCATACTCTGAAAACCAGAGCAGAAATGGTGAAATATTCCCATGATATGCATGGTCCCTGCACCAAAGCACCGTGACTCAGCCTAAGGAGATCTGCAGCTTATTTTTTTGTACTGCCAGCAGATTGTGGAAGCACAGTATAAAAACCATCCTTACGGAGAGATCTGCGTATTTTAGGCTTAGTCTTAGTGTCTCAAGTAGCTGGGGTTTTTGCTTGGGCCTAATCCATACGGTCTTATGGCCTTACTCCTAGTCTGAAGACGAATGTGCTAGAAACTATAAAGCAAAAAAATGTCCTGCAGCCTAGCCTTGCTTTGCCTGTCCTTGCCTGTGCTTGCCTTGCCTTATTTCCTACTCATCCTGTTTTCTGTCCCATCCTCTCTCACTAACCCCTCGTCTGGCTCCATGTCTCTTCTTTCCTTTTCTCTCACTCTCCTGCTTCCTGCCTCTTTTCCTGCAATTCCTCCATGTCACTCCTGAAGCCCAACACTACTTTTTATTCTTCCTTCCCTTTCTCCTGCTCCCTTCGCTTTCTCCCTCTGTCCCATATCTTTCTTCCCGACTTGTCTTTTCAAGACTTTGGGCCAAATTGGCCCCAAGTCTGGGCATGGTTTGACCAATTTTCAGAGGCCTGGCTGGTGACAGCAGGGACAGCAGGCAGTGACAGGCCCGGGGCTGACAGGCTCCCCATCCCCTAGGGGGCGCCTGGCTGCCACACCCAGCTGACATAGAACCTTTGTCACAATGCCCGCTACCGTGGCGAGTATGTGGTGACTCTGCAGGTGACAGGGACACTGCAGGACTTGGTGGCAGCTCAGCAATTTCTCACTTCCCCAAAGAAGCGGAATTCTGCAAATTGCTGCCTTTGCTCTTGAAAGGATATCATCAGGTGGGTGTTTTGGTGTCATACTCTGAAAACCAGAGCAGAAATGGTGAAATATTCCCATGATATGCATGGTCCCTGCACCAAAGCACCGTGACTCAGCCTAAAGAGATCTGCAGCTTATTTTTTTGTACTGCCAGCAGATTGTGGAAGCACAGTATAAAAACCATCCTTACGGAGAGATCTGCGTATTTTAGGCTTAGTCTTAGTGTCTCAAGTAGCTGGGGTTTTTGCTTGGGCCTAATCCATACGGTCTTATGGCCTTACTCCTAGTCTGAAGACGAATGTGCTAGAAACTATAAAGCAAAAAAATGTCCTGCAGCCTAGCCTTGCTTTGCCTGTCCTTGCCTGTGCTTGCCTTGCCTTATTTCCTTCTCATCCTGTTCTCTGTCCCATCCTCCCTCACTAACCCCTCGTCTGGCTGCATGTCTCTACTTTCCTTTTCTCTCACTCTCCTGCTTCCTGCCTCTTTTCCTGCAATTCCTCCATCTCACTCCTGAAGCCCAACACTACTTTTTATTCTTCCTTCCCTTTCTCCTGCTCCCTTCGCTTTCTCCCTCTGTCCCATATCTTTCTTCCCGACTTGTCTTTTCAAGACTTTGGGCCAAATTGGCCCCAAGTCTGGGCATGGTTTGACCAATTTTCAGAGGCCTGGCTGGTGACAGCAGGGACAGCAGGCAGTGACAGGCCCGGGGCTGACAGGCTCCCCATCCCCTAGGGGGCGCCTGGCTGCCACACCCAGCTGACATAGAACCTTTGTCACAATGCCCGCTACCGTGGCGAGTATGTGGTGACTCTGCAGGTGACAGGGACACTGCAGGACTTGGTGGCAGCTCAGCAATTTCTCACTTCCCCAAAGAAGCGGAATTCTGCAAATTGCTGCCTTTGCTCTTGAAAGGATATCATCAGGTGGGTGTTTTGGTGTCATACTCTGAAAACCAGAGCAGAAATGGTGAAATATTCCCATGATATGCATGGTCCCTGCACCAAAGCACCGTGACTCAGCCTAAGGAGATCTGCAGCTTATTTTTTTGTACTGCCAGCAGATTGTGGAAGCACAGTATAAAAACCATCCTTATGGAGAGATCTGCGTATTTCAGGCTTAGTCTTAGTGTCTCAAGTAGCTGGGGTTTTTGCTTGGGCCTAATCCATACGGTCTTATGGCCTTACTCCTAGTCTGAAGACGAATGTGCTAGAAACTATAAAGCGAAAAAATGTCCTGCAGCCTAGCCTTGATTTGCCTGTCCTTGCCTGTCCTTGCCTTGCCTTATTTCCTACTCATCCTGTTTTCTGTCCCATCCTCTCTCACTAACCCCTCGTCTGGCTCCATGTCTCTTCTTTCCTTTTCTCTCACTATCCTGCTTCCTGCCTCTTTTCCTGCAATTCCTCCATCTCACTCCTGAAGCCCAACACTACTTTTTATTCTTCCTTCCCTTTCTCCTGCTCCCTTCGCTTTCTCCCTCTGTCCCATATCTTTCTTCCCGACTTGTCTTTTCAAGACTTTGGGCCAAATTGGCCCCAAGTCTGGGCATGGTTTGACCAATTTTCAGAGGCCTGGCTGGTGACAGCAGGGGCAGCAGGCAGTGACAGGCCCGGGGCTGACAGGCTCCCCATCCCCTAGGGGGCGCCTGGCTGCCACACCCAGCTGACATAGAACCTTTGTCACAATGCCCGCTACCGTGGCGAGTATGTGGTGACTCTGCAGGTGACAGGGATACTGCAGGACTTGGTGGCAGCTCAGCAATTTCTCAGTTCCCCAAAGAAGCGGAATTCTGCAAATTGCTGCCTTTGCTCTTGAAAGGATATCATCAGGTGGGTGTTTTGGTGTCATACTCTGAAAACCAGAGCAGAAATGGTGAACTATTCCCATGATATGCCTGGACCCTGCACCAAAGCACCATGACTCAGCCTAAGGAGATCTGCAGCTTATTTTTTTGTACTGCCAGCAGATTGTGGAAGCACAGTATAAAAACCATCCTTATGGAGAGATCTGCGTATTTTAGGCTTAGTCTAAGTGTCTCAAGTAGCTGGGGTTTTTGCTTGGGCCTAATCCATACGGTCTTATGCCCTTACTCCTAGTCTGAAGACGAATGTGCTAGAAACTATAAAGCAAAAAAATGTCCTGCAGCCTAGCCTTGCTTTGCCTGTCCTTGCCTGTGCTTGCCTTGCCTTATTTCCTTCTCATCCTGTTCTCTGTCCCATCCTCCCTCACTAACCCCTCGTCTGGCTGCATGTCTCTACTTTCCTTTTCTCTCACTCTCCTGCTTCCTGCCTCTTTTCCTGCAATTCCTCCATCTCACTCGTGAAGCCCAACACTACTTTTTATTCTTCCCTCCCTTTCTCCTGCTCCCTTCTCTTTCTCCCTCTGTCCCATATCTTTCTTCCCGACTTGTCTTTTCAAGACTTTGGGGCAAATTGGCCCCAAGTCTGGGCATGGTTTGACCAATTTTCAGAGGCCTGGCTGGTGACAGCAGGGACAGCAGGCAGTGACAGGCCCGGGGCTGACAGGCTCCCCATCTCCTAGGGGGCGCCTGGCGGCCACAACCAGCTGACATAGAACCTTTGCCACAATGCCCGCTACCGTGGCGAGTATGTGGTGACTCTGCAGGTGACAGGGACACTGCAGGACTTGGTGTCAGCTCAGCAATTTCTCAGTTCCCCAAAGAAGCGGAATTCTGCAAATTGCTGCCTTTGCTCTTGAAAGGATATCATCAGGTGGGTGTTTTGGTGTCATACTCTGAAAACCAGAGCAGAAATGGTGAAATATTCCCATGATATGCATGGTCCCTGCACCAAAGCACCGTGACTCAGCCTAAGGAGATCTGCAGCTTATTTTTTTGTACTGCCAGCAGATTGTGGAAGCACAGTATAAAAACCATCCTTATGGAGAGATCTGCGTATTTCAGGCTTAGTCTTAGTGTCTCAAGTAGCTGGGGTTTTTGCTTGGGCCTAATCCATACGGTCTTATGGCCTTACTCCTAGTCTGAAGACGAATGTGCTAGAAACTATAAAGCGAAAAAATGTCCTGCAGCCTAGCCTTGATTTGCCTGTCCTTGCCTGTCCTTGCCTTGCCTTATTTCCTACTCATCCTGTTTTCTGTCCCATCCTCTCTCACTAACCCCTCGTCTGGCTCCATGTCTCTTCTTTCCTTTTCTCTCACTATCCTGCTTCCTGCCTCTTTTCCTGCAATTCCTCCATCTCACTCCTGAAGCCCAACACTACTTTTTATTCTTCCTTCCCTTTCTCCTGCTCCCTTCGCTTTCTCCCTCTGTCCCATATCTTTCTTCCCGACTTGTCTTTTCAAGACTTTGGGCCAAATTGGCCCCAAGTCTGGGCATGGTTTGACCAATTTTCAGAGGCCTGGCTGGTGACAGCAGGGGCAGCAGGCAGTGACAGGCCCGGGGCTGACAGGCTCCCCATCCCCTAGGGGGCGCCTGGCTGCCACACCCAGCTGACATAGAACCTTTGTCACAATGCCCGCTACCGTGGCGAGTATGTGGTGACTCTGCAGGTGACAGGGATACTGCAGGACTTGGTGGCAGCTCAGCAATTTCTCACTTCCCCAAAGAAGCGGAATTCTGCAAATTGCTGCCTTTGCTCTTGAAAGGATATCATCAGGTGGGTGTTTTGGTGTCATACTCTGAAAACCAGAGCAGAAATGGTGAACTATTCCCATGATATGCCTGGACCCTGCACCAAAGCACCATGACTCAGCCTAAGGAGATCTGCAGCTTATTTTTTTGTACTGCCAGCAGATTGTGGAAGCACAGTATAAAAACCATCCTTATGGAGAGATCTGCGTATTTTAGGCTTAGTCTAAGTGTCTCAAGTAGCTGGGGTTTTTGCTTGGGCCTAATCCCTACGGTCTTATGGCCTTACTCCTAGTCTGAAGACGAATGTGCTAGAAACTATAAAGCAAAAAAATGTCCTGCAGCCTAGCCTTGCTTTGCCTGTCCTTGCCTGTGCTTGCCTTGCCTTATTTCCTTCTCATCCTGTTCTCTGTCCCATCCTCCCTCACTAACCCCTCGTCTGGCTGCATGTCTCTACTTTCCTTTTCTCTCACTCTCCTGCTTCCTGCCTCTTTTCCTGCAATTCCTCCATCTCACTCGTGAAGCCCAACACTACTTTTTATTCTTCCCTCCCTTTCTCCTGCTCCCTTCTCTTTCTCCCTCTGTCCCATATCTTTCTTCCCGACTTGTCTTTTCAAGACTTTGGGGCAAATTGGCCCCAAGTCTGGGCATGGTTTGACCAATTTTCAGAGGCCTGGCTGGTGACAGCAGGGACAGCAGGCAGTGACAGGCCCGGGGCTGACAGGCTCCCCATCTCCTAGGGGGCGCCTGGCGGCCACAACCAGCTGACATAGAACCTTTGCCACAATGCCCGCTACCGTGGCGAGTATGTGGTGACTCTGCAGGTGACAGGGACACTGCAGGACTTGGTGTCAGCTCAGCAATTTCTCAGTTCCCCAAAGAAGCGGAATTCTGCAAATTGCTGCCTTTGCTCTTGAAAGGATATCATCAGGTGGGTGTTTTGGTGTCATACTCTGAAAACCAGAGCAGAAATGGTGAAATATTCCCATGATATGCATGGTCCCTGCACCAAAGCACCGTGACTCAGCCTAAGGAGATCTGCAGCTTATTTTTTTGTACTGCCAGCAGATTGTGGAAGCACAGTATAAAAACCATCCTTATGGAGAGATCTGCGTATTTCAGGCTTAGTCTTAGTGTCTCAAGTAGCTGGGGTTTTTGCTTGGGCCTAATCCATACGGTCTTATGGCCTTACTCCTAGTCTGAAGACGAATGTGCTAGAAACTATAAAGCGAAAAAATGTCCTGCAGCCTAGCCTTGATTTGCCTGTCCTTGCCTGTCCTTGCCTTGCCTTATTTCCTACTCATCCTGTTTTCTGTCCCATCCTCTCTCACTAACCCCTCGTCTGGCTCCATGTCTCTTCTTTCCTTTTCTCTCACTATCCTGCTTCCTGCCTCTTTTCCTGCAATTCCTCCATCTCACTCCTGAAGCCCAACACTACTTTTTATTCTTCCTTCCCTTTCTCCTGCTCCCTTCGCTTTCTCCCTCTGTCCCATATCTTTCTTCCCGACTTGTCTTTTCAAGACTTTGGGCCAAATTGGCCCCAAGTCTGGGCATGGTTTGACCAATTTTCAGAGGCCTGGCTGGTGACAGCAGGGGCAGCAGGCAGTGACAGGCCCGGGGCTGACAGGCTCCCCATCCCCTAGGGGGCGCCTGGCTGCCACACCCAGCTGACATAGAACCTTTGTCACAATGCCCGCTACCGTGGCGAGTATGTGGTGACTCTGCAGGTGACAGGGATACTGCAGGACTTGGTGGCAGCTCAGCAATTTCTCACTTCCCCAAAGAAGCGGAATTCTGCAAATTGCTGCCTTTGCTCTTGAAAGGATATCATCAGGTGGGTGTTTTGGTGTCATACTCTGAAAACCAGAGCAGAAATGGTGAACTATTCCCATGATATGCCTGGACCCTGCACCAAAGCACCATGACTCAGCCTAAGGAGATCTGCAGCTTATTTTTTTGTACTGCCAGCAGATTGTGGAAGCACAGTATAAAAACCATCCTTATGGAGAGATCTGCGTATTTTAGGCTTAGTCTAAGTGTCTCAAGTAGCTGGGGTTTTTGCTTGGGCCTAATCCCTACGGTCTTATGGCCTTACTCCTAGTCTGAAGACGAATGTGCTAGAAACTATAAAGCAAAAAAATGTCCTGCAGCCTAGCCTTGCTTTGCCTGTCCTTGCCTGTGCTTGCCTTGCCTTATTTCCTTCTCATCCTGTTCTCTGTCCCATCCTCCCTCACTAACCCCTCGTCTGGCTGCATGTCTCTACTTTCCTTTTCTCTCACTCTCCTGCTTCCTGCCTCTTTTCCTGCAATTCCTCCATCTCACTCGTGAAGCCCAACACTACTTTTTATTCTTCCCTCCCTTTCTCCTGCTCCCTTCTCTTTCTCCCTCTGTCCCATATCTTTCTTCCCGACTTGTCTTTTCAAGACTTTGGGGCAAATTGGCCCCAAGTCTGGGCATGGTTTGACCAATTTTCAGAGGCCTGGCTGGTGACAGCAGGGACAGCAGGCAGTGACAGGCCCGGGGCTGACAGGCTCCCCATCTCCTAGGGGGCGCCTGGCGGCCACAACCAGCTGACATAGAACCTTTGCCACAATGCCCGCTACCGTGGCGAGTATGTGGTGACTCTGCAGGTGACAGGGACACTGCAGGACTTGGTGTCAGCTCAGCAATTTCTCAGTTCCCCAAAGAAGCGGAATTCTGCAAATTGCTGCCTTTGCTCTTGAAAGGATATCATCAGGTGGGTGTTTTGGTGTCATACTCTGAAAACCAGAGCAGAAATGGTGAAATATTCCCATGATATGCATGGTCCCTGCACCAAAGCACCGTGACTCAGCCTAAGGAGATCTGCAGCTTATTTTTTTGTACTGCCAGCAGATTGTGGAAGCACAGTATAAAAACCATCCTTATGGAGAGATCTGCGTATTTCAGGCTTAGTCTTAGTGTCTCAAGTAGCTGGGGTTTTTGCTTGGGCCTAATCCATACGGTCTTATGGCCTTACTCCTAGTCTGAAGACGAATGTGCTAGAAACTATAAAGCGAAAAAATGTCCTGCAGCCTAGCCTTGATTTGCCTGTCCTTGCCTGTCCTTGCCTTGCCTTATTTCCTACTCATCCTGTTTTCTGTCCCATCCTCTCTCACTAACCCCTCGTCTGGCTGCATGTCTCTTCTTTCCTTTTCTCTCACTCTCCTGCTTCCTGCCTCTTTAATGGCAATTCCTCCATCTCACTCCTGTAGCCCAACACTACTTTTTATTCTTCCTTCCCTTTCTCCTGCTCCCATCGCTTTCTCCCTCTATCCAATATCTTTCTTCACGACTTGTCTTTTCAAGACTTTGGGGCAAATTGGCCCCAAGTCTGGGCATGGTTTGACCAATTTTCAGAGGCCTGGCTGGTGACAGCAGGGACAGCAGGCAGTGACAGGCCCGGGGCTGACAGGCTCCCCATCCCCTAGGGGGCGCCTGGCTGCCACACCCAGCTGACATAGAACCTTTGTCACAATGCCCGCTACCGTGGCGAGTATGTGGTGACTCTGCAGGTGACAGGGACACTGCAGGACTTGGTGGCAGCTCAGCAATTTCTCACTTCCCCAAAGAAGCGGAATTCTGCAAATTGCTGCCTTTGCTCTTGAAAGGATATAATCAGGTGGGTGTTTTGGTGTCATACTCTGAAAACCAGAGCAGAAATGGTGAACTATTCCCATGATATGCCTGGACCCTGCACCAAAGCACCATGACTCAGCCTAAGGAGATCTGCAGCTTATTTTTTTGTACTGCCAGCAGATTGTGGAAGCACAGTATAAAAACCATCCTTATGGAGAGATCTGCGTATTTTAGGCTTAGTCTAAGTGTCTCAAGTAGCTGGGGTTTTTGCTTGGGCCTAATCCATACGGTCTTATGGCCTTACTCCTAGTCTGAAGACGAATGTGCTAGAAACTATAAAGCAAAAAAATGTCCTGCAGCCTAGCTTTACTTTGCCTGTCCTTGCCTGTGCTTGCCTTGCCTTATTTCCTTCTCATCCTGTTCTCTGTCCCATCCTCCCTCACTAACCCCTCGTCTGGCTGCATGTCTCTTCTTTCCTTTTCTCTCACTCTCCTGCTTCCTGCCTCTTTTCCTGCAATTCCTCCATCTCACTCCTGAAGCCCAACACTACTTTTTATTCTTCCTTCCCTTTCTCCTGCTCCCTTCTCTTTCTCCCTCTGTCCCATATCTTTCTTCCCGACTTGTCTTTTCAAGACCTTGGGCCAAATTGGCCCCAAGTCTGGGCATGGTTTGACCAATTTTCAGAGGCCTGGCTGGTGACAGCAGGGACAGCAGGCAGTGACAGCCCCGGAGCTGACAGGCTCCCCATCTCCTAGGGGGCGCCTGGCAGCCACAACCAGCTGACATAAAACCTTTGTCACAATGCCCGCTACCGTGGCGAGTATGTGGTGACTCTGCAGGTGACAGGGACACTGCAGGACTTGGTGGCAGCTCAGCAATTTCTCAGTTCCCCAAAGAAGCGGAATTCTGCAAATTGCTGCCTTTGCTCTTGAAAGGATATCATCAGGTGGGTGTTTTGGTGTCATACTCTGAAAACCAGAGCAGAAATGGTGAAATATTCCCATGATATGCATGGTCCCTGCACCAAAGCACCGTGACTCAGCCTAAGGAGATCTGCAGCTTATTTTTTTGTACTGCCAGCAGATTGTGGAAGCACAGTATAAAAACCATCCTTACGGAGAGATCTGCGTATTTTAGGCTTAGTCTTAGTGTCTCAAGTAGCTGGGGTTTTTGCTTGGGCCTAATCCATACGGTCTTATGGCCTTACTCCTAGTCTGAAGACGAATGTGCTAGAAACTATAAAGCAAAAAAATGTCCTGCAGCCTAGCCTTGCTTTGCCTGTCCTTGCCTGTGCTTGCCTTGCCTTATTTCCTACTCATCCTGTTTTCTGTCCCATCCTCTCTCACTAACCCCTCGTCTGGCTCCATGTCTCTTCTTTCCTTTTCTCTCACTCTCCTGCTTCCTGCCTCTTTTCCTGCAATTCCTCCATGTCACTCCTGAAGCCCAACACTACTTTTTATTCTTCCTTCCCTTTCTCCTGCTCCCTTCGCTTTCTCCCTCTGTCCCATATCTTTCTTCCCGACTTGTCTTTT
Source organism: Columba livia (assembly GCF_036013475.1). Classification (NCBI taxonomy): domain Eukaryota; kingdom Metazoa; phylum Chordata; class Aves; order Columbiformes; family Columbidae; genus Columba; species Columba livia. The sequence continues at coordinate 40,584,012 of NC_088607.1, read as the reverse complement.
CAAGACTTTGGGCCAAATTGGCCCCAAGTCTGGGCATGGTTTGACCAATTTTCAGAGGCCTGGCTGGTGACAGCAGGGAAAGCAGGCAGTGACAGGCCCGGGGCTGACAGGCTCCCCATCCCCTAGGGGGCGCCTGGCTGCCACACCCAGCTGACATACAACCTTTGTCACAATGCCCGCTACCGTGGCGAGTATGTGGTGACTCTGCAGGTGACAGGGACACTGCAGGACTTGGTGGCAGCTCAGCAATTTCTCACTTCCCCAAAGAAGCGGAATTCTGCAAATTGCTGCCTTTGCTCTTGAAAGGATATCATCAGGTGGGTGTTTTGGTGTCATACTCTGAAAACCAGAGCAGAAATGGTGAAATATTCCCATGATATGCATGGTCCCTGCACCAAAGCACCGTGACTCAGCCTAAAGAGATCTGCAGCTTATTTTTTTGTACTGCCAGCAGATTGTGGAAGCACAGTATAAAAACCATCCTTACGGAGAGATCTGCGTATTTTAGGCTTAGTCTTAGTGTCTCAAGTAGCTGGGGTTTTTGCTTGGGCCTAATCCATACGGTCTTATGGCCTTACTCCTAGTCTGAAGACGAATGTGCTAGAAACTATAAAGCAAAAAAATGTCCTGCAGCCTAGCCTTGCTTTGCCTGTCCTTGCCTGTGCTTGCCTTGCCTTATTTCCTTCTCATCCTGTTCTCTGTCCCATCCTCCCTCACTAACCCCTCGTCTGGCTGCATGTCTCTACTTTCCTTTTCTCTCACTCTCCTGCTTCCTGCCTCTTTTCCTGCAATTCCTCCATCTCACTCCTGAAGCCCAACACTACTTTTTATTCTTCCTTCCCTTTCTCCTGCTCCCTTCGCTTTCTCCCTCTGTCCCATATCTTTCTTCCCGACTTGTCTTTTCAAGACTTTGGGCCAAATTGGCCCCAAGTCTGGGCATGGTTTGACCAATTTTCAGAGGCCTGGCTGGTGACAGCAGGGACAGCAGGCAGTGACAGGCCCGGGGCTGACAGGCTCCCCATCTCCTAGGGGGCGCCTGGCGGCCACAACCAGCTGACATAGAACCTTTGTCACAATGCCCGCTACCGTGGCGAGTATGTGGTGACTCTGCAGGTGACAGGGACACTGCAGGACTTGGTGTCAGCTCAGCAATTTCTCAGTTCCCCAAAGAAGCGGAATTCTGCAAATTGCTGCCTTTGCTCTTGAAAGGATATCATCAGGTGGGTGTTTTGGTGTCATACTCTGAAAACCAGAGCAGAAATGGTGAAATATTCCCATGATATGCATGGTCCCTGCACCAAAGCACCGTGACTCAGCCTAAGGAGATCTGCAGCTTATTTTTTTGTACTGCCAGCAGATTGTGGAAGCACAGTATAAAAACCATCCTTATGGAGAGATCTGCGTATTTTAGGCTTAGTCTTAGTGTCTCAAGTAGCTAGGGTTTTTGCTTGGGCCTAATCCATACGGTCTTATGGCCTTACTCCTAGTCTGAAGACGAATGTGCTAGAAACTATAAAGCTATAACATGTCCTGCAGCCTAGCCTTGCTTTGCCTGTCCTTGCCTGTCCTTGCCTTGCCTTATTTCCTTCTCATCCTGTTTTCTGTCCCATCCTCTCTCACTAACCCCTCGTCTGGCTCCATGTCTCTACTTTCCTTTTCTCTCACTCTCCTGCTTCCTGCCTCTTTTCCTGCAATTCCTCCATCTCACTCCTGCAGCCCAACACTACTTTTTATTCTTCCTTCCCTTTCTCCTGCTCCCTTCGCTTTCTCCCTCTGTCCCATATCTTTCTTCCCACTTGTCTTTTCAAGACTTTGGGCAAAATTGGCCCCAAGTCTGGGCATGGTTTGACCAATATTCAGAGGCCTGGCTGGTGACAGCAGGGACAGCAGGCAGTGACAGGCCCGGGGCTGACAGGCTCCCCATCCCCTAGGGGGCGCCTGGCTGCCACACCCAGCTGACATAGAACCTTTGTCACAATGCCCGCTACCGTGGCGAGTATGTGGTGACTCTGCAGGTGACAGGGACACTGTAGGACTTGGTGGCAGCTCAGCAATTTCTCACTTCCCCAAAGAAGCGGAATTCTGCAAATTGCTGCCTTTGCTCTTGAAAGGATATCATCAGGTGGGTGTTTTGGTGCCATACTCTGAAAACCAGAGCAGAAATGGTGAAATATTCCCATGATATGCATGGTCCCTGCACCAAAGCACCGTGACTCAGCCTAAGGAGATATGCAGCTTATTTTTTTGTACTGCCAGCAGATTGTGGAAGCACAGTATAAAAACCATCCTTATGGAGAGATCTGCATATTTTAGGCTTAGTCTTAGTGTCTCAAGTAGCTGGGGTTTTTGCTTGGGCCTAATCCCTACGGTCTTATGGCCTTACTCCTAGTCTGAAGACGAATGTGCTAGAAACTATAAAGGTATAACATGTCCTGCAGCCTAGCCTTGCTTTGCCTGTCCTTGCCTGTGCTTGCCTTGCCTTATTTCCTTCTCATCCTGTTCTCTGTCCCATCCTCTCTCACTAACCCCTCGTCTGGCTGCATGTCTCTTCTTTCCTTTTCTCTCACTCTCCTGCTTCCTGCCTCTTTAATGGCAATTCTTCCATCTCACTCCTGCAGCCCAACACTACTTTTTATACTTCCTTCCCTTTCTCCTTCTCCCTTCACTTTCTCCCTCTGTCCCATATCTTTCTTCCCGACTTGTCTTTTCAAGACTTTGGGCCAAATTGGCCCCAAGTCTGGGCATGGTTTGACCAATTTTCAGAGGCCTAGCTGGTGACAGCAGGGACAGCAGGCAGTGACAGGCCCGGGGCTGACAGGCTCCCCATCCCCTAGGGGGCGCCTGGCTGCCACACCCAGCTGACATAGAACCTTTGTCACAATGCCCGCTACCGTGGTGTGTATGTGGTGACTCTGCAGGTGACAGAGACACTGCAGGACTTGGTGGCAGCTCAGCAATTTCTCACTTCCCCAAAGAAGCGGAATTCTGCAAATTGCTGCCTTTGCTCTTGAAAGGATATCATCAGGTGGGTGTTTTGGTGTCATACTCTGAAAACCAGAGCAGAAATGGTGAACTATTCCCATGATATGCCTGGACCCTGCACCAAAGCACCATGACTCAGCCTAAGGAGATCTGCAGCTTATTTTTTTGTACTGGCAGCAGATTGTGGAAGCACAGTATAAAAACCATCCTTACGGAGAGATCTGCGTATTTTAGGCTTAGTCTTAGTGTCTCAAGTAGCTGGGGTTTTTGCTTGGGCCTAATCCATACGGTCTTATGGCCTTACTCCTAGTCTGAAGACGAATGTGCTAGAAACTATAAAGCAAAAAAATGTCCTGCAGCCTAGCCTTGCTTTGCCTGTCCTTGCCTGTGCTTGACTTGCCTTATTTCCTTCTCATCCTGTTCTCTGTCCCATCCTCCCTCACTAACCCCTCGTCTGGCTGCATGTCTCTACTTTCCTTTTCTCTCACTCTCCTGCTTCCTGCCTCTTTTCCTGCAATTCCTCCATCTCACTCCTGAAGCCCAACACTACTTTTTATTCTTCCTTCCCTTTCTCCTGCTCCCTTCGCTTTCTCCCTCTGTCCCATATCTTTCTTCCCGACTTGTCTTTTCAAGACTTTGGGCCAAATTGGCCCCAAGTCTGGGCATGGTTTGACCAATTTTCAGAGGCCTGGCTGGTGACAGCAGGGACAGCAGGCAGTGACAGGCCCGGGGCTGACAGGCTCCCCATCTCCTAGGGGGCGCCTGGCGGCCACAACCAGCTGACATAGAACCTTTCTCACAATGCCCGCTACCGTGGCGAGTATGTGGTGACTCTGCAGGTGACAGGGACACTGCAGGACTTGGTGTCAGCTCAGCAATTTCTCAGTTCCACAAAGAAGCGGAATTCTGCAAATTGCTGCCTTTGCTCTTGAAAGGATATCATCAGGTGGGTGTTTTGGTGTCATACTCTGAAAACCAGAGCAGAAATGGTGAACTATTCCCATGATATGCATGGTCCCTGCACCAAAGAACCATGACTCAGCCTAAGGAGATCTGCAGCTTATTTTTTTGTACTGGCAGCAGATTGTGGAAGCACAGTATAGAAACCATCCTTATGGAGAGATCTGCGTATTTTAGGCTTAGTCTTAGTGTCTCAAGTAGCTAGGGTTTTTGCTTGGGCCTAATCCATACGGTGTTATGGCCTTACTCCTAGTCTGAAGACGAATGTACTAGAAACTATAAAGCAAAAAAATGTCCTGCAGCCTAGCCTTGCTTTGCCTGTCCTTGCCTGTCCTTGCCTTGCCTTATTTCCTTCTCATCCTGTTTTCTGTCCCATCCTCTCTCACTAACCCCTCGTCTGGCTGCATGTCTCTTCTTTCCTTTTCTCTCACTCTCCTGCTTCCTGCCTCTTTAATGGCAATTCCTCCATCTCACTCCTGCAGCCCAACACTACTTTTTATTCTTCCTTCCCTTTCTCCTGCTCCCTTCGCTTTCTCCCTCTGTCCCATATCTTTCTTCACGACTTGTCTTTTCAAGACTTTGGGCAAAATTGGCCCCAAGTCTGGGCATGGTTTGACCAATATTCAGAGGCCTGGCTGGTGACAGCAGGGACAGCAGGCAGTGACAGGCCCGGGGCTGACAGGCTCCCCATCCCCTAGGGGGCGCCTGGCTGCCACACCCAGCTGACATAGAACCTTTGTCACAATGCCCGCTACCGTGGCGAGTATGTGGTGACTCTGCAGGTGACAGGGACACTGCAGGACTTGGTGGCAGCTCAGCAATTTCTCACTTCCCCAAAGAAGCGGAATTCTGCAAATTGCTGCCTTTGCTCTTGAAAGGATATCATCAGGTGGGTGTTTTGGTGTCATACTCTGAAAACCAGAGCAGAAATGGTGAAATATTCCCATGATATGCATGGTCCCTGCACCAAAGCACCGTGACTCAGCCTAAAGAGATCTGCAGCTTATTTTTTTGTACTGCCAGCAGATTGTGGAAGCACAGTATAAAAACCATCCTTACGGAGAGATCTGCGTATTTTAGGCTTAGTCTTAGTGTCTCAAGTAGCTGGGGTTTTTGCTTGGGCCTAATCCATACGGTCTTATGGCCTTACTCCTAGTCTGAAGACGAATGTGCTAGAAACTATAAAGCAAAAAAATGTCCTGCAGCCTAGCCTTGCTTTGCCTGTCCTTGCCTGTGCTTGCCTTGCCTTATTTCCTTCTCATCCTGTTCTCTGTCCCATCCTCCCTCACTAACCCCTCGTCTGGCTGCATGTCTCTACTTTCCTTTTCTCTCACTCTCCTGCTTCCTGCCTCTTTTCCTGCAATTCCTCCATCTCACTCCTGAAGCCCAACACTACTTTTTATTCTTCCTTCCCTTTCTCCTGCTCCCTTCGCTTTCTCCCTCTGTCCCATATCTTTCTTCCCGACTTGTCTTTTCAAGACTTTGGGCCAAATTGGCCCCAAGTCTGGGCATCGTTTGACCAATTTTCAGAGGCCTGGCTGGTGACAGCAGGGACAGCAGGCAGTGACAGGCCCGGGGCTGACAGGCTCCCCATCTCCTAGGGGGCGCCTGGCGGCCACAACCAGCTGACATAGAACCTTTGTCACAATGCCCGCTACCGTGGCGAGTATGTGGTGACTCTGCAGGTGACAGGGACACTGCAGGACTTGGTGTCAGCTCAGCAATTTCTCAGTTCCCCAAAGAAGCGGAATTCTGCAAATTGCTGCCTTTGCTCTTGAAAGGATATCATCAGGTGGGTGTTTTGGTGTCATACTCTGAAAACCAGAGCAGAAATGGTGAAATATTCCCATGATATGCATGGTCCCTGCACCAAAGCACCGTGACTCAGCCTAAGGAGATCTGCAGCTTATTTTTTTGTACTGCCAGCAGATTGTGGAAGCACAGTATAAAAACCATCCTTATGGAGAGATCTGCGTATTTTAGGCTTAGTCTTAGTGTCTCAAGTAGCTAGGGTTTTTGCTTGGGCCTAATCCCTACGGTCTTATGGCCTTACTCCTAGTCTGAAGACGAATGTGCTAGAAACTATAAAGCTATAACATGTCCTGCAGCCTAGCCTTGCTTTGCCTGTCCTTGCCTGTCCTTGCCTTGCCTTATTTCCTTCTCATCCTGTTTTCTGTCCCATCCTCTCTCACTAACCCCTCGTCTGGCTCCATGTCTCTACTTTCCTTTTCTCTCACTCTCCTGCTTCCTGCCTCTTTAATGGCAATTCCTCCATCTCACTCCTGCAGCCCAACACTACTTTTTATTCTTCCTTCCCTTTCTCCTGCTCCCTTCGCTTTCTCCCTCTGTCCCATATCTTTCTTCCCACTTGTCTTTTCAAGACTTTGGGCAAAATTGGCCCCAAGTCTGGGCATGGTTTGACCAATATTCAGAGGCCTGGCTGGTGACAGCAGGGACAGCAGGCAGTGACAGGCCCGGGGCTGACAGGCTCCCCATCCCCTAGGGGGCGCCTGGCTGCCACACCCAGCTGACATAGAACCTTTGTCACAATGCCCGCTACCGTGGCGAGTATGTGGTGACTCTGCAGGTGACAGGGACACTGTAGGACTTGGTGGCAGCTCAGCAATTTCTCACTTCCCCAAAGAAGCGGAATTCTGCAAATTGCTGCCTTTGCTCTTGAAAGGATATCATCAGGTGGGTGTTTTGGTGTCATACTCTGAAAACCAGAGCAGAAATGGTGAAATATTCCCATGATATGCATGGTCCCTGCACCAAAGCACCGTGACTCAGCCTAAGGAGATCTGCAGCTTATTTTTTTGTACTGCCAGCAGATTGTGGAAGCACAGTATAAAAACCATCCTTATGGAGAGATCTGCATATTTTAGGCTTAGTCTTAGTGTCTCAAGTAGCTGGGGTTTTTGCTTGGGCCTAATCCCTACGGTCTTATGGCCTTACTCCTAGTCTGAAGACGAATGTGCTAGAAACTATAAAGCGAAAAAATGTCCTGCAGCTTAGCCTTGCTTTGCCTGTCCTTGCCTGTGCGTGCCTTGCCTTATTTCCTTCTCATCCTGTTCTCTGTCCCATCCTCTCTCACTAACCCCTCGTCTGGCTGCATGTCTCTTCTTTCCTTTTCTCTCACTCTCCTGCTTCCTGCCTCTTTAATGGCAATTCCTCCATCTCACTCCTGCAGCCCAACACTACTTTTTATACTTCCTTCCCTTTCTCCTTCTCCCTTCGCTTTCTCCCTCTGTCCCATATCTTTCTTCCCGACTTGTCTTTTCAAGACTTTGGGCCAAACTGGCCCCAAGTCTGGGCATGGTTTGACCAATTTTCAGAGGCCTGGCTGGTGACAGCAGGGACAGCAGGCAGTGACAGGCCCGGGGCTGACAGGCTCCCCATCCCCTAGGGGGCGCCTGGCTGCCACACCCAGCTGACATAGAACCTTTGTCACAATGCCCGCTACCGTGGTGAGTATGTGGTGACTCTGCAGGTGACAGAGACACTGCAGGACTTGGTGGCAGCTCAGCAATTTCTCAGTTCCCCAAAGAAGCGGAATTCTGCAAATTGCTGCCTTTGCTCTTGAAAGGATATCATCAGGTGGGTGTTTTGGTGTCATACTCTGAAAACCAGAGCAGAAATGGTGAACTATTCCCATGATATGCCTGGACCCTGCACCAAAGCACCATGACTCAGCCTAAGGAGATCTGCAGCTTATTTTTTTGTACTGCCAGCAGATTGTGGAAGCACAGTATAAAAACCATCCTTATGGAGAGATCTGCATATTTTAGGCTTAGTCTTAGTGTCTCAAGTAGCTGGGGTTTTTGCTCGGGCCTAATCCCTACGGTCTTATGGCCTTACTCCTAGTCTGAAGACGAATGTGCTAGAAACTATAAAGCGAAAAAATGTCCTGCAGCCTAGCCTTGCTTTGCCTGTCCTTGCCTGTGCGTGCCTTGCCTTATTTCCTTCTCATCCTGTTCTCTGTCCCATCCTCTCTCACTAACCCCTCGTCTGGCTGCATGTCTCTTCTTTCCTTTTCTCTCACTCTCCTGCTTCCTGCCTCTTTAATGGCAATTCCTCCATCTCACTCCTGCAGCCCAACACTACTTTTTATACTTCCTTCCCTTTCTCCTTCTCCCTTCGCTTTCTCCCTCTGTCCCATATCTTTCTTCCCGACTTGTCTTTTCAAGACTTTGGGCCAAACTGGCCCCAAGTCTGGGCATGGTTTGACCAATTTTCAGAGGCCTGGCTGGTGACAGCAGGGACAGCAGGCAGTGACAGGCCCGGGGCTGACAGGCTCCCCATCCCCTAGGAGGCGCCTGGCTGCCACACCCAGCTGACATAGAACCTTTGTCACAATGCCCGCTACCGTGGTGAGTATGTGGTGACTCTGCAGGTGACAGAGACACTGCAGGACTTGGTGGCAGCTCAGCAATTTCTCACTTCCCCAAAGAAGCGGAATTCTGCAAATTGCTGCCTTTGCTCTTGAAAGGATATCATCAGGTGGGTGTTTTGGTGTCATACTCTGAAAACCAGAGCAGAAATGGTGAACTATTCCCATGATATGCCTGGACCCTGCACCAAAGCACCATGACTCAGCCTAAGGAGATCTGCAGCTTATTTTTTTGTACTGCCAGCAGATTGTGGAAGCACAGTATAAAAACCATCCTTATGGAGAGATCTGCGTATTTTAGGCTTAGTCTTAGTGTCTCAAGTAGCTAGGGTTTTTGCTTGGGCCTAATCCATACGGTCTTATGGCCTTACTCCTAGTCTGAAGACGAATGTGCTAGAAACTATAAAGCAAAAAAATGTCCTGCAGCCTAGCCTTGCTTTGCCTGTCCTTGCCTGTCCTTGCCTTGCCTTATTTCCTTCTCATCCTGTTCTCTGTCCCATCCTCCCTCACTAACCCCTCGTCTGGCTGCATGTCTCTACTTTCCTTTTCTCTCACTCTCCTGCTTCCTGCCTCTTTTCCTGCAATTCCTCCATCTCACTCCTGAAGCCCAACACTACTTTTTATTCTTCCTTCCCTTTCTCCTGCTCCCTTCGCTTTCTCCCTCTGTCCCATATCTTTCTTCCCGACTTGTCTTTTCAAGACTTTGGGCCAAATTGGCCCCAAGTCTGGGCATGGTTTGACCAATTTTCAGAGGCCTGGCTGGTGACAGCAGGGACAGCAGGCAGTGAAATGCCCGGGGCTGACAGGCTCCCCATCTCCTAGGGGGCGCCTGGCGGCCACAACCAGCTGACATAGAACCTTTGTCACAATGCCCGCTACGGTGGCGAGTATGTGGTGACTCTGCAGGTGACAGGGACACTGCAGGACTTGGTGGCAGCTCAGCAATTTCTCACTTCCCCAAAGAAGCGGAATTCTGCAAATTGCTGCCTTTGCTCTTGAAAGGATATCATCAGGTGGGTGTTTTGGTGTCATACTCTGAAAACCAGAGCAGAAATGGTGAACTATTCCCATGATATGCATGGTCCCTGCACCAAAGCACCATGACTCAGCCTAAGGAGATCTGCAGCTTATTTTTTTGTACTGCCAGCAGATTGTGGAAGCACAGTATAAAAACCATCCTTATGGAGAGATCTGCATATTTTAGGCTTAGTCTTAGTGTCTCAAGTAGCTGGGGTTTTTGCTTGGGCCTAATCCATACGGTCTTATGGCCTTACTCCTAGTCTGAAGACGAATGCGCTAGAAACTATAAAGCTATAACATGTCCTGCAGCCTAGCCTTGCTTTGCCTGTCCTTGCCTGTGCTTGCCTTGCCTTATTTCCTTCTCATCCTGTTCTCTGTCCCATCCTCTCTCACTAACCCCTCGTCTGGCTGCATGTCTCTTCTTTCCTTTTCTCTCACTCTCCTGCTTCCTGCCTCTTTAATGGCAATTCCTCCATCTCACTCCTGCAGCCCAACACTACTTTTTATACTTCCTTCCCTTTCTCCTTCTCCCTTCGCTTTCTCCCTCTGTCCCATATCTTTCTTCCCGACTTGTCTTTTCAAGACTTTGGGCCAAATTGGCCCCAAGTCTGGGCATGGTTTGACCAATTTTCAGAGGCCTGGCTGGTGACAGCAGGGACAGCAGGCAGTGACAGGCCCGGGGCTGACAGGCTCCCCATCCCCTAGGGGGCGCCTGGCTGCCACACCCATCTGACAAAGAACCTTTGTCACAATGCCCGCTACCGTGGCGAGTATGTGGTGACTCTGCAGGTGACAGGGACACTGCAGGACTTGGTGGCAGCTCAGCAATTTCTGAGTTCCCCAAAGAAGCGGAATTCTGCAAATTGCTGCCTTTGCTCTTGAGAGGATGTCATCAGGTGGGTGTTTTGGTGTCATACACTGAAAACCAGAGCAGAAATGGTGAAATATTCCCATGATATGCATGGTTCCTGCACCAAAGCACCATGACTCAGCCTAAGGAGATCTGCAGCTTATTTTTTTGTACTGCCAGCAGATTGTGGAATGCTGTATAAAAACCATCCTTATGGAGAGATTTTCGTATTTCAGGCTTAGTCTAAGTGTCTCAAGTAGCTGGGGTTATTGCCTGGGCCTAATCCATAAGGTCTTATGGTTTTCCTCCTCATCTGAAGACAAATGTGCTAGAAACTATAAAGCAAAAAAATGTCCTGCAGCCTAGCCTGTCCTTGCCTGTCCTTGTCTTGCCTTATTTCCTTCTCATCCTGTTCTCTGTCTCATCTTCTCTCACTAACCCCTCGTCTGGCTGCATGTCTCTTCTTTCTTTCCTTTTCTCTCACTCTCCTGCTTCCTGCCCCTTTTCTTGCAATTCCTCCATCTAACTTCTGCAGCCCAACACTTTTTTTATTCTTCCTTCCCTTTCTCCTGCTCCCTTCGCTTTCGCCCTCTGTCCCATATCTTTCTTCACAACTTGTCTGTTGGAGACTTTGGGCCAAATTGGCCCCATGTCTGGGCATGGTTTGACCAGTTTTCAGTGCCCTGGCTGGTGACAGCAGGGACAGCAGGCAGTGACAGGCCCGGGGCTGACAGGCTCCTCCTCCCCTAGGGGGCGGCTCTCTGTCACACCCAGCTGACGTCGTACTTTGTCACAATGCCCGCTACCGTGGTGAGGATGCGGTGACTCTCCAGGTGACAGGGACACTGCAGGACTTGGTGTCAACTCAGCAATTTCTCACTTCCCCAAAACAGAGGTATTCTGCAAATCGCAGCCTTTCCTCTTGAAAGGAAATCAGCAAGTGGGTGTTTTGGTGTAATACACTGAAAACGAGGGCAGAAATGGTGAAATATTCCCATGATATGCCTGATCCCTGCACCAAAGCACCATGACTCAGCCTAAGGAGATCTACATCTTATTTTTTTGTACTGCCAGCAGATTGTGGACGTACAGTATGAAAACCATCCTTATGGAGAGATCTGAGTATTTTAGGCTTAGTCTAAGTGTATCAGGTAGCTGAGACACTTTGTGTGTCACAAATCCCTCTTGACAGTTTCTGGATTACAAACCCCGTTGGACAGCATGGGTGTCAGAAACCCCACTGAATAGCGTGTGTGTGTCACAAATCCCTTTGGAAAGCATGGGTGTGTCACAAACACCATTGGACAGCGTGTGTGTCACAAACCTCATCAGACAGCGTGTGTTTCACAACCTGCATTGGACAGCATGTGTATCATAAACCCCATTGGAAAGTGTCTGTGTCACAAACCCCATTGGACAGCGTGTGTGTGTCACAATCCCCATTGGACAGCGAGTGTCTTACAAACACCCCTGCACACTGTGTGTGTCACAAATTCCATTGAACAGCGTGTATGTCTCCAACACCATTGGACAGCGTGCGTGTGTCACAAACCTCAATGGAAAGTGTGTGTGTCACAAACCCCAGTCGACAGCGTGTGTCACAAACCCCCCGGACAGCGTGTGTGTCACAATCCTTATTGGACAGCATGTGTGCCTCAAGCCCCATGGGACAGTGTGTGTGTCACAAACCCCATTGGACAGCTTGTGTGTGTCACAAACCCTAATGGACAGCATGTGTGTCACAAACCGCATTGGACAGTTTGTGTGTCACAAACGCCTTTGGACAGCATGTGTGTCTGAAACCCCATTGGACAGTGTGTTTGTCAAAAACCCATTGAACAACCTTTTTGTCTCAAACCCCATTGGACAGCATGTGTATTACAAACGACATTGGACAGCGTGTGTGTCACAAAACCCATGGACAGCGTGTGTGTCACAAACCCCATTGGACAGCCTTTGTGTGTCACCAACCCCGTTGGACAGTGTCTGTGCCAGAAACCCCATTGGACAGTGTGGATGTCACAAACCCCATTGGACCATGTGTGTGTCATCAACAGGATTGGACAGCCTGTGTGTCACAATCCCCATTGGACAGTGTGTGTGTCACAAAACACCTTGGACAGCGTGTGTGTCACAAACCCCATTGGAATGTGTGTGTTTCACAATCCCAATTGAATAGTCTGTGTGTCTCACAAAACCCATTGGAGAGTGTGTGTGCCATAAACCCCATTGGACAGCATGTTTTTGTCACAATCCACATTGGACAGCGTGTGTGTCACAAAAGGCATGGGGCAGCGTGTGTGTCACAAACCCCAGGGGACACTGTGTGTGTCACAAACCCCATTGTATAGCATGTGTGTCACAAACCCCATTGGACAGTGTGTGTGTCACAAACCCCACTGGATAGTGTGTCTGTGTCAAAAACACCATTGGACAGCGAGTGTATTTCACACACCCCATTAGACAGTGTGTGTGCCACAAACCCCATTGGACAGCATGTGTGTTTTACAAGAACCATTGGACAACGAGTGTGTGTCACAAACCCCCTTAGTCTGTGTGTGTTTCACAAAACCCATTGGGCAGAGTGTGTATCATAAAACTCATTGGAAAGTGTCTGTGACACAAACCCCATTGGACAGTGTGTGTGTGCCATAAACCCTATTGGACAGCGTGCATGTCACAATCCCCATTGGACAGCGTGTGTGTCTCAAACCCACCTGGACAGTGTGTGTGTCACAAACCCCCCTGGACAGTGTCTGTGTCACAAACAGCATTTCACAGCGTGTGTGTCTACAAACGCCATTGGACAGCGATTGTGTGTCACAACCCCATTAGATTGTGTGTGTGTCACTAAACCCATTATACAGCGTTTGTGTCACAAATCCCATTGGACAGCGTGTGTGTCACAAACCCCATTTGACAGCGTGTGTGTCACAAACACAATTGGACAGCGAGTGTGTGTCACAAAACCCATTAAACAGTGTGTGTGTCACAAAACGCTTTGGACAGCATGTGTGTCACAAAACCCATTGGAATGTGTGTGTCACAAACCCCATTGTACAGCGCGTGTGTGTCACAAACCCTATTGGAAAGCTTGTGTGTCAGAAACCCCATTGGATAGAGTATGTGTGGCATAAACCCCATTGGACAGCGTGTGTGTGTCACAAACCCATTTGCACAGTGTGTGTGCCATAAACCCCTTTGGACAGCGTGTGTGAGTCACAATCCCTATTGAACAGCCTGTGTGTCACAATCCCCATTTGACAGCCTCTGTGTCTCAAACACCATTGAACAGCGTGTGTGTCTCAAACCCCCCTGGACAGTGTGTGTGTCACAAACACCCCTTGACAGTTTCTGTGTCACAAACGCCATTGCACAATGTGTGTGTCGCAATCCCCTTTGGACACCGTGTGTGTGTCGAGGGTTAAGATTGCAGGGTGACAATAAAACCCTGGCAGATGTATTGTTAACCCCCTCTCCCCGCCCCCACTTTCCTCTCCCTCTCCCCGCTTTCCACTAAGGAGAGGCAATTGGGAGGAAAAGAAGGACAGAGTGAAGAGAGTTGGAAAAAATTAAAGATGTTTTACTAATGCTACTAATAAGAATAGAGAAAATAATACAAAATATACAAAACCAATCTTGAAAGTCTCAGCAACTGCAGAGCCGGCAACCAAAGTCCTGGATTAGACTCTGCAGCCAACCGGAGCTGGATTCAGTCTCTCACTAGGCCTCAGTTCGCGGGGACAACTAGCAAGGTCCTCTTCTAATGTCGGCCATGAGCAGAAGGGAAAAAGGCAAAAGGGGAAAAGCGAACGAGATCCTTGTGATCTCCCACTTTTATATGAAGTATTCAAGTGAATGGAATGTTATACACAGTTGGTCAGTTTCTTGGTCTCTTTCTTCTCGTCGCCCCTCTCGCGAGATGTCCATCCATGCTTATCAATAAGTTTGCATTCCATTGCTAGGTTTACCAAAACATGTGTCTGGTTCTCCAGGAAAATGCAGTTAATATGAAGGCTTTAGCTGACAGGCAAATTCACTGAAAGAGATACTTGTTTTTAACTAAACCAGGACATTCCACCCCTTATAATATGCCATTCACTGAATGCTTAAACCTTATCAATACAATCTATCAATATAATCTAATTAATCACTGCAACTATATATCTATATATACATATGTACATATATACACAGGAGTAATTAATCAGTGGACCATCCTTTAAAAAGTTCATTAAGTTCGTTTTGTCATGACAGTCTCCCAGGGCAGGAAAAATGGTACAAGTGCATCTCATTACCACTGTTTGTGGGTTAAAGATATCAACTTCAAAGAAGTTGTCAGGCGCCACTCGAAGAAGCTAGCTCTGGTTTCATCATCATTGTCTTGATCTGGAAGACACTTATTAAACACTGTTAGCATGGCAATTCACATCATGCAGTTCAGTATTGAATATTTTCACCTAAACTCAAATCCCCTTGAGGTACACACCGAACTTCTCCATCCTTAAGCATCACCCACCAGGTGCTGCCAGGTCCCTGGGCAAAAACAATCCCACGAATGGGCTTGCCTTTGCCTGAGGCAGGAGTAACCCAGACTGCCTTTCCTAACATGTTTTTCATGTGTACTACAGGGACTTTATCTCCTTCTACAGTCCGTAGAATTTCTGATTGGGCAGGCCCGGCTCGATTGGTTGATCCCCGGGTGTTGACCAACCAAGTGGCTTTTGCTAAATGTGAGTCCCAATTTTTAAAGGTTCCACCACCAAGTGCCTTTAGTGTAGTTTTTAGCAAACCATTGTACCTTTCAATTTTCCCAGAGGCTGGTGCATGATATAGAATATGATATACCCACTCAATACCATGTTCTTTGGCCCAATTGTCTATAAGACTGTTTTTGAAATGAGTACCGTTGTCTGATTCAATTCTTTCTGGCGTACCGTGTCGCCAAAGGACTTGCTTTTCAAGGCCCAAGATAGGAAATTGAGTCTGTCCCAAACCGCAATGGGCAGCGTGTTTGTCACACACACCATTGGACAGCATGTGTGTCACAACCAACATTGGACAGCGTGTGTGTGTCACAATCCCCATTGGACAGTGTGTGTGTTTCACAAACCCCATTGGACAGCGTGTCTGTCACAATCTCCATTGGAATGTGTGTGGGTCACAAAAACCTCTGGACAGCGTGTGTGTCACAATCCCCACTGGACAGCGTGTGTGTCACAAACCCCCCTGGAAAGTGTGTGTGTAACAAACCCCATTGGGAAGCATCTGTGTAACAAACCCCATTGGACAGCGTGTGTTTCACAAACACTATTGGACAGTTTGTGTGTCACCAACCCCATTGGACAGAGTTTGTGTGAGTCACAATCCCCATTGGACAGTGTGTGTGTCACAAATCCCATTGGACACAGGGTGTGTCACAAACCCCCCTGTACAGTGTGTGTGTCACAATCCCCATTGGACTGTGTGTGTGTCAAAAGCCCCATTGCACAGAGTGTGTGTGTCACAAAAACCATTGGACAGCCTATGTGTCACAAACCCCATTGGACAGTGTGTGTGTCACAAACACCCCTGTACAATGTGTGTGTCACAAACCACTTTGGACAGCATGCGTGTCACAAAGAGCATGAGACAGCTTGTGTCTGTCACAATCCGTATTGGACAGTGTGTTTGTCACAAACCCCATTAGACAGTGTGTGTGTCAGAAATCCCATTGCACAGCGTGTGTGTAACAAAACACATTGGATAGCGTGTATTTATCACCAATCCCATTGGACAGTGTGTGTACCACAAACCCCATTGTATAGCGTGTGTTTGTCACAAACCCCATTGGACATCGTGTGTGTCACAACCCCCATTGGACAGAGTGCATGTGTCAGAAACCCCATTGGACAACGTGTGTCATCACAACCCCCACTGGACAGAGTGTGTGTGTCGCAAACCCCATTGGACAGTGTGTGTGTCACAAACCCTCCTGAACAGTGTGTGTGTCACAAAACACAATGGACAGCGTGCGTGTCACAAACACCATTGGACAGCACGTGAGTGTCACAAAATCCATTAGACTGTGTGTGTCACAAACCCCATTGGACAGCGTGTGTGTGTCACAATCCCCATTGGACAATTGTATGTCACAAACGCCTTTGGACAGTGTGTGTGTCAGAAACCACATTGGAAACTGTGTGTGTCACAGACCCCATTAGACAGCGTGTGTGTCACAAACCCCCCTGGACACCGTGTGTGTCACAAAACCCATTGTATAGCGTGTCTGTGTTACAAACCCTATTGAAAAGTTTGGGTGTTCACAAATCCCACTGGACAGCATATGTGTCACGAACCCCATTGGACACCGTGTGTGTCACAAGCCCCATTGGACTGAGTGTGTGTGTCAGAAACCCCATTGGACAACTTGTGTGTCACTAACCCCATTTTACAGTGTGTGTGTCACAAACCCCTCTGTACAGAGTTTGTGTCACAAACCCCCCTGGACACTGTGTGTGTCACAAACCCCATTGGACAGCGTGTATGACACAAACCCCTTTGGAAAGTGTGTGTGTCCCAAACCGCAATATTCAGCGTGTGTGTCACAAACACCATTGGTCAGCATGCGTATCACAAACACCATTGGACAGCGTGTGTGTATCACAATTCCCATTGGACAGCGTGTGTGTCACAAACCCCATTGGAAACTTTGTGTGTCACAGACCCCATTGGATAGAGCGTGTGTAACAAACCCCCCTGTACAGAGTGTGTGTCACAAGCCCCATTGGACAGATTGTGTGTGTCACAAAACCCATTGGAGAGCGTGTGTGTTACAAACCCCATTGGACAGCGTGTGTCACAAACCCCATTGGACAGCATGCGTGTGAAAAAACCCATGGGACAGCGTGTGTGTGTGTCACAAACCCCATTGGACAGTGTGTGTGTCTCAAACCCCCCTGAACAGTGTGTGTGTCACAAAACACAATGGACAATGTGGGTGTCACAAACACCATTGGACAGCGCGTGAGTGTCACAAAACCCATTAGACAGTGTGTGTGTCACAAAGCCCGTTGCACAGTGTGTTTGTCACAAACCCGCCTTGATAGTGCGTGTGTCACAAACACCATCGGACAGCGTGTGAGTCACAAAACCCATTGGAAAGTGTGTGTGTCACAAAACCCACTGGACAGTGTGTGGGTCACAAACCCCCCTGTACAGTGTATGTGTCACAAAGCCCATTGTACATTGTGTTTATCGCAAACCCGTCCGGACAGTGTGTGTGTCACAAAACCCTCTAGACAGCGTGTATGTCACAAGCCCCATTGGACAGAGTGTGTGTTTCACAAACCACATTGGACAGCATGTGTGTGGTACAATCCCCATTGGACAATTGAATGTCACAAACCCCTTTGGACAGTGTGTGTGTCAGAAACCACATTGGAAACTGTGTGTGTCACAGACCCCATTAGACAGCGTGTGTGTCACAAGCCCCCTGGACAGCGTGTGTGTCACAAATCCCATTGTATAGCGTGTCTGTGTCACAAACCCTATTGAAAAGTTTGTGTGTTCACAAATCCCACTGGACAGCATATGTGTCACGAACCCCATTTGACACCGTGTGTGTCACAAGCCCCATTGGACTCAGTGTGTGTGTCAGAAACCCCATTGGACATCGTGTGTGTCACTAACCCCATTGGACAGTGTGTGTGTCAAAAACCCCACTGTACAGCGTTTGTGTCACAAACCCCCCTGGACACGGTGTGTGACACAAACCCCATTGGACAGCGTGTATGACACAAACCCCTTTGGAAAGTGTGTGTGTCCCAAACCGCAATATTCAGCGTGTGTGTCACAAACACCACTGGTCAGCATGCGTATCACAAACACCATTGGACAGCGTGTGTATATCACAATCCCCATTGGACAGCGTGTGTGTATCACAATCCCCATTGGACAGCGCGTGTATGTCCCAATCCCCATTGGACAGCGTGTGTGTCAGAAACCCCATTGGACAGAGTGTGTGTGACAAACCCCATTGGACAGTGCGGGTGTCACAAACCCCATTTGATAGCGTGTGTGTCAGAAACACCTTTGGAGAGCGTGGGTGTGTCACAAACCCCTTAGACAGTCTGTGTGTCACAAAACCCATTGGACAGCGTGTGTGTCACAAACCACATTGGAAAGTCTGTGTGTCACAAATCCCATTGTATAGCGTGTGTATGTCACAAACCCTATTGGACACAGTGTTTGTCATGAACCCCATGGGACAGCGCCCGTTTCTCAAACCCCATTGGACAGCGTGTGTGTCACAATCCCCATCGGACAGAGTGTGTTTCACAAATCCCATTTGACAGCGTGTGTGTCACAAACCCCACTGGACAGTGTGTGTGTCACAAATCCCATTGGACAGCGTGTGTGTCACAAACCCCTTTGAACGGTGTGTGTGTCACAAACCCCTCTGAACAGCGTGTGTGTCACAAACAACCCTGGAGAGTCTCTGAGTCACAAACCCCTTGAGACATTGTGTGTGTCACAAACCCCTTTGGACAGCATGTGTGTCACTAACCCCATGTTACAGTGTGTGTGTGTCACAATACCCATTGGACAGCATGTGTGTCACAAGCCTCGTTGGACAGAGTGTGTGTGTCACTAACCCATTAGACAGGGTGTGTGTGTAACAATGCCCATTGGAGAGTTGTGTGTCACAAACCCCATTGAACAGAGTGTGTGTGAGAAACCCCATTAATCAGTGTGTGTGTCACAATCCCCCCTGGACAGTGTGTATGGCACAAACCCCATTGGAAACTTTGTGTGTCACAGACCCCTTTGGATAGAGTGTGTGTAACAAACCCCCCTGTACAGTGTGTGTATCACATGCCCCATTGGACAGATTGTGTGTTTCACAAAACCCATTGGAGAGCGTGTGTGTTACAAACCCCATTGGACAGTGTGTGTGTCACAAACCCCATTGGACAGCATGTGTGTGAAAAAACCTATGGGACAGCTTGTATGTGTCATAATCCCCATTGGACAGTGTGTGCATCACAAAACTTTCTGGACAGCGTGTATGTGTCTCAATCCCCATTGAACAGAGTGTGTGTGACAAACTCCATTGGACAGCGTATGTGTCACAAACCCCATTGGACAGTTTGTTTGTCAACAACCCCATTGGACAGAGTTTGTGTGTGTCACAATCCGCCTTGGACAGTGTGTGTGTCACAATCCCCATTGGATAGCGTGTGTGTGTCGAAAACCCCATTGGACAGCGTGTGTGTGTCAAACCCCTTTGGAGAGTGTGTGTGTCACAAACCCCATTGGACAGTGTGTGTGTCACAATCCCCATTGGACAGTGTGTGTGTCACAAACCCCTCTGGACAGCGTGTGTTTCACAAACACCCCTGGAGATTGTCTGTGTCACAAACCCCATTGGATAGCGTATGTGTCACAAACCAAATTGGAGAGCGTGTGTGTCACAAACCCCCCTGGACAGTGCGGGTGTCACAAACCCCATTGGACATCGTGTGAGTCACAAACCATATTGGAAAGTGTGTGTGTCACAAACCCCGTTGTATAGCATGTGTATGTCAGAAACCCTATTGGACAGAGTGTTTGTCATGAACCCCATGGGACAGCATCCGTGTCTCAAACCCCATTGGACAGCGTGTGAGTGTCACAATCCCCATTGGACAGAGTGTGTTTCACAAACCCAATTCTGCAGCGTCTTTGTCACAAACCACCCTGGAGAGTGTGTATGTCACAAATCCCATTGGGCAGCGTGTGTGTTAAAAACCCCATTGGACAGCGTGTGTGTGTCACAAACCCATTGGACAGTGTGTGTGTCACAAACCCCATTTGACAGCATGCGTGTCACAAACCCCATGTTACAGCGTGTGTGTGTCACAATGCCCATTGGAGAGTTTTGTGTCACAAATCCCATTGGATAGAGAGTGTGTGAGAAACCCCATTAATCAGTGTGTGTGTCACAAGCCCCCCTGGACAGTGTGTATGTCACAAACCCCATTGTAAACTTTGTGTGTCACACACCCCATTGGATAGAGTGTGTGTAACAAACCCCCCTGTACAGTGTGGGTGTCACAAGCCCCATTGGACAGATTGTGTGTGTCACAAAACCCATTGGAGAGCATGTGTGTTACAAACCCCATTGGACAGTGTGTGTGTCACAAACCCCATTGGACAGCATGCGTGTGAAAAAACCCATGGGACAGCGTGTGTGTGTAACAATCCCCATTGGACAGTGTGTGTGTCACAAACCTCTCTGGACAGCGTGTGTGTGTCACAATCCCCGTTGAACAGAGTATGTGTGACAAACTCCATTAGACAGCGTAAGTGTCACAAACCCCATTGGACAGTTTGTTTGTCAACAATCCCATTGGACAGTGTTTGTGTCACAATCCCCATTGGATAGCGTGTGTGTATCGCAAACCCAATTGGACAGCGTGTGTGTGTCAAAACCACTTTGGAGTGTGTGTGTGTCACAAACACCATTGGACATGGTGTGTGTGTCACAATACCCATTGGACAGTGTGTGTGTCACAAATCCCTCTGGACAGCGTGTACATTGTACAATGAGGATTGTGACACACACACTGTCCAATGGGGTTTTTGACACACACACTGTCCAATGTGGTTTCTCAAACACACTCTTTCCAATGGGGCTTGTGAAACACACGCTGTCTAACGGGCTTCTTGAACCACACACTGTCCAATAGTGTTTGTGACACACACACGCTATCCAATGGTGTTTGTGACACAAACACTTTCCAGTGGGGTTTGTGACATACACACGCTATCCTATGGGGTTTGTGACACACCACTTTCCAATGGTGTTTCTGACACACACGGTGTCCAATGGGTTTTGCGACACACATGCTATCCAATGGGGTTTGTGACACACACACGCTATCCAATGGGGTTTGTGTCACACAAACTGTCCAATGGGGACTGTGACACACACACACTGTCCAATGCGGATTGTGACATACACACGCTGTGTAATGGGGTTTGTGTCACACACGCTGTATAGGGATGTTTGTAAAGAACACTCTGTCCAATGGGGTTTGTGACACACACACTGTCCAGGGGGGTTTGTGACACACACGCTGTCCAATTTGCTTTGTGACACACACGCTGTCCAATGGGGTTTGTGACTCAGATAATCTCCAGGGGTGTTTGTGAAACACAAGCTGTCCAGAGGGGTTTATGAAACACACACTGTCCAATGGGTATTGTGACACACACACTGTCCAATGGGGTTTATGACACACACGCTGTCAAATGCGGTTTGTGACAAACCACACACATTCTGTCCAATGGGGAATGTGACACACACGCTGTCCAATGGGGTTCGTGACACACCCGCTGTCCAATTTGGTTTGTGACACACACGCTGTCCAATGGGGTTTGTGACTCAGATAATCTCCAGGGGTGTTTGTGAAACACAAGCTGTCCAGAGGGGTTTATGAAACACACACTGTCCAATGGGTATTGTGACACACACACTGTCCAATGGGGTTTATGACACACACGCTGTCAAATGCGGTTTGTGACAAACCACACACATTCTGTCCAATGGGGAATGTGACACACACGCTGTCCAATGGGGTTCGTGACACACCCGCTGTCCAATTTGGTTTGTGACACACACGCTGTCCAATGGGGTTTGTGACTCAGATAATCTCCAGGGGTGTTTGTGTGTCACAAACCCCATTGGACAGAGTGCGTGTCACAAATCCCATGTGACAGCATGTGTGTCAGAAACCCAATTGGATTGCGTGTGTTTGCCACAAACCCTATTGGAATGTGTGTATGTCACAAACCCCATTGGACAGCGTGTGTGTCACGAACCCCATTGGACAGCGTGTCTGTCACATTCCCCATTGGACAGAGTGTGTGTGGTTTGTCACAAACCCCATTTGACAGCGTGTATGTCACAAACCCCATTGGACAGTGTGTGTGTCACAAACCCCACTGGACAGCGTGTGTGTGTCACAAACCCCATTAGAAAGTGTGTGTGTCATATACTCAATTTGATAGTGTGTGTGTCAGAAACCCCATTGGACAGTGTGCGTGTCACAAACCCCACTAGACGGCCTGTGTGTCACAACCCCCATTTGACCGAGTGTGTGTGTCACAAACCACATTGGACAGCTTGTGTGTCACAAACCCCATTGGACAGAGTGTGTGTGACAAACCCCATTGGACAGTGCGTGTGTCAGAAACCCCATTGGACAGTGTGTATATCACAAATCCCATTGGAGAGCATGCATTTCACAAACCCCATGGGACAGCGTGTGTGTGTCACAAACCCCATTTGACAGCGTGTGTGTCAGAAACCTCATTGGAAAGTGTATATATCACAAATCCCATTGGATACCGTGTGTGTGTCACAAACCCTTTTGGACAGTGTGTGTGTCGCAAACACCACTGGACAGCGTGTGTGTCACAAGCCCCATTGGACAGAGTGAGCAAGTCACAAACCTCATTGGACAGCGTGTGTGTCACAAACCCCTTTGGACAGCATGCGTGTCACAATCCCCATGGGACAGCGTGTGTGTGTCACAATCCCCATTGGACAGCGTGTGTGTCACAATCCCCATTTTACAGCGTGTGTGTCACAAACCCCATTTTACAGTGTGTGTGTCACAACGCCTCTTGGAAAGTGTGTGTGTTACAAACTCCATTGTATAGCATGTGTGTGTCACAAAGCCTATTGGACAGTGTGTGTGTCACAGACCCCACTGGACACTGTGTGTGTCACCAACCCCTTTGGACAGTGTGTGTGTGTCACAATACCCATTAGACACTGTGTGTGTCACAAACCCCCGTGGAGACTGTGTATGTCACAAACCCCATTGGACAGCGTGTGTGACACAAACCACTTTGGAAAGTGTGTGTGTCCCAAACCGCAATGGACAGCCTGTTTGCCACAAACACCATTGGAAAGCATGCCTGTCACAAACAACATTGGACAGCATGTGTCTGTCGCAATCTCCATTGGACAGCGTGTGTGTCACAAACCCCATTGGAAAGAGTGTGTGTGAGAAACCCCATTAATCAGTTTGTGTGTCACAAACCCCCCTGGACAGTGTGTATGGCACAAACCCCATTGGAAACTTTGTGTGTCACAGACCCCTTTGGATAGAGTGTGTGTAACAAACCCCCCTGTACAGTGTGTGTATCAAATGCCCCATTGGACAGATTGTGTGTTTCACAAAACCCATTGGAGAGCGTGTGTGTTACAAACCCCATTGGACTGTGTGTGTGTCACAAACCCCATTGGACAGCATGTGTGTCACAATCCCCATTGGACAGCGTGTGTGTGTCACAATCCCCATTGGACAGTGTGTGCGTCACAAAACTTTCTGGACAGCGTGTATGTGTCACAATCCCCATTGAACAGAGTGTGTGTGACAAACTCCATTGGACAGCGTATGTGTCACAAACCCCATTGGACAGTTTGTTTGTCAACAACCCCATTGGACAGAGTTTGTGTGTGTCACAATCCCCCTTGGATAGTGTGTGTGTCACAATCCCCATTGGATAACGTGTGTGTGTCGAAACCCCTTTGGAGAGTGTGTGTGTCACAAACCCCATTGGACAGTGTGTGTGTCACAATCCCCATTGGACAGCGTATGTGTCACAAACCAAATTGGACACTGTGTGTGTCACAAACACCCTTGGACAGTGTGTGTGTGTCACAAAACCCAATGGACAGAGTATGTGCGACAATCCCCAGTGTACAGCTTGTGTGTGTCACAGTACCCATTAGACAGTGTGTGTGTCACAAACCCCATTGGACAGAGTGTGTGTCACAAACCCCTTTGGACACTGTGTGTGTCACAAACCCCATGGGACAGCGTGTGTGTATCACAATCCCCATTGGACAGCGTGTTTGTCACAAACACCATTAAACAGCATACATGTCACAAACAACATTGGACAGCGAGTGTGTGTCACAATCCCCGTTGGACAGTGTGTGTCTTTCACAATCCCCATTGGACAGTGTGTGTGTCACAAACTCCTTTGGACATTGTGTGTGTCACAAACCCCACTGGACAGCGTGTGTGTCACAAACCCCTTTGGACAGAGTGTGTTTCACAAACCCCCTTGGACCGTCTGTGTGTCACAAACCCCCCTGGACCAAGTGTGTGTCACAAACCCCATTTTACAGCGTGTGTGTCACAACGCCTCTTGGAAAGTGTGTGTGTTACAAACTCCATTGTATAGCATATGTGTCTCACAAAGCCTATTGGACAGTGTGTGTGTCACAGACCCCACTGGATACTGTGTGTGTCACAAACCCCATTGGAGAGTGTGTGTGTGTCACAGTACCCATTAGACACTGTGTGTGTCACAAACCCCCGTGGAGACTGTGTGTGTCACAAACCCCATTGGACAGTGTGTGTGAGACAAACCCCATTGGAGGATATGTGTGTCACAATCCCCATTGGACAGCGTGTTTGTCACAAACCCCCGTGGACACAGTGTGTCACAAACCCCATTGGACAGCATGTGTGACACAAACCACTTTGGAAAGTGTGTGTGTCACAAACCCCATTGGACAGTGTGTGTGTGTCACAAACCCCGTAGGACAGAGTGTGTTTCGCAAACCCCATTGGACCGTCTGTGTGTCACAAACCCCCCTGGACAGAGTGTGTGACACAAACCCCATTTGACAGCGTTTGTGTCACAACGTCTCTTGGAAAGTGTCTGTGTTACTAACCCCATTGTATAGCATGTGTGTGTCACAAACCCTATTGGGCAGTGTGTGTGTCACAAACGCCACTGGACAGCCTGTGTGTCACAAACCCCGTTGGACAGCGTGTCTGTCACATTCCCTATTGGACAGAGTGTGTGTGGTGTGTCACAATCCCCGTTGGACAGCGTGTGTGTCACAAACCCCATTGGACCTTGTGTGTGTCACAATCCCCATTGGACCGAGTGTGTGTGTCACAATCCCCATTGGACATCGTATGTCTTCAGAAACCCCATTGGACAGTGTGTGTGTCACAAACCCTATTGGATAGTGTGTGTGTCTCAAACCCCACTGGACAGTGTGTGTGTCACGAACTCCATTGGACAGTGTATGTGTTCACAAACCCCATTGGACAGTGTGTGTGTCACAATACCCATTAGACAGTGTGTGTGTCACAAACCCCATTGGACAGAGTGTGTGTGACAAACCCCATTTGACAGAGTGTGTGTCAAAACCCCACTGGACAGCGTGTGTGTCACGAACCCCATTGGACAGCGCATGTGTGTCACAATCCCCATTGGACAGTGTGTGTGTCACAAACCCCACTGGACAGCCTGTGTGTCACAAACCCCACTGGACAGCGTGTGTGTATCACAATCCCCATTGAACAGCGTATTTTTCACAAACACCATTAAACAGCATGCATGTCACAAACAACATTGGACAGCGTGTGTGCATCACAATCCCCATTGGACAGTGTATGTGTGTCACAAACCCCATTGGACAGAATGTATATCACAAACCCCATGTGACAGCATGTGTGTCACAAACTCCATTGGATAGCGTGTGTTAGCCACAAACCTATTGGAATGTGTGTGTGTCTCAAACCCCATTGGATAGCGTGTGTGTGCCGCAAACCCTATTGGACAGTGTGTGTGTCACAAACCCCACTGGACAGCATGTGTGTCATGAACCAAATTGGACAGCATATGTGTTTACATTCACCATTGGACAGAGTGTGTGTGGTGTGTCACAAACCCCATTTGACAGAGTGTGTGTCACAAACCCCATTGGACAGTGTGTGTGTCACAAACCACCCTGGACTGTGTATGTGTGTCAAAAACCCCATCGGACAGCATCCGTGTCACAAACACCGTTGGACAGCGTCTGTGTGTCACAATCCCCATTGGACAGCGTGTGTGTCACAAACCCCATTGGACAGTGTGTGTGAGAAAAACCCCATTGGACGATGTGTGTGTCACAATCCCCATTGGACAGCGTGTTTGTCACAAACCCCCGTGGACACAGTGTGTCACAAACCCCATTTGACAGTGTGTGTGAGACAAACCCCATTGGACAATGTGTGTGTCACAGACCCCATTGAACTGTTTGTGTGTCACAAACCCCCCTGGACTGTGTATGTGTGTCAAAAACCCCATCGGAGAGCATCCGTGTCACAAAAACTGTTGGACAGCGTCTGTGTGTCACAATCCCCATTGGACAGCGTGTGTGACACAAACCACCTTGGAAAGTGTGTGTGTCCCAAACCGCAAAGGATAGACTGTTTGTCACAAACACCATTGGAAAGCATGCGTGTTACAAACAACATTGGACAGCATGTGTGTGTCGCAATCTCCATTGGAGAGCGTGTGTGTCACAAACCCCATTGGACAGTGTGTGTGTCACAAACCCCATTGGACAGCATGTGTGTCACAATCCCCATTGGACAGCGTGTGTGTGTCACAATCCCCATTGGACAGTGTGTGCGTCACAAAACTTTCTGGACAGCGTGTATGTGTCACAATCCCCATTGAACAGAGTGTGTGTGACAAACTCCATTGGACAGCGTATGTGTCACAAACCCCATTGGACAGTTTGTTTGTCAACAACCCCATTGGACAGAGTTTGTGTGTGTCACAATCCCCCTTGGATAGTGTGTGTGTCACAATCCCCATTGGATAACGTGTGTGTGTCGAAACCCCTTTGGAGAGTGTGTGTGTCACAAACCCCATTGGACAGTGTGTGTGTCACAATCCCCATTGGACAGCGTATGTGTCACAAACCAAATTGGACACTGTGTGTGTCACAAACACCCTTGGACAGTGTGTGTGTGTCACAAAACCCAATGGACAGAGTATGTGCGACAATCCCCAGTGTACAGCTTGTGTGTGTCACAGTACCCATTAGACAGTGTGTGTGTCACAAACCCCATTGGACAGAGTGTGTGTCACAAACCCCTTTGGACACTGTGTGTGTCACAAACCCCATGGGACAGCGTGTGTGTATCACAATCCCCATTGGACAGCGTGTTTGTCACAAACACCATTAAACAGCATACATGTCACAAACAACATTGGACTGCGAGTGTGTGTCACAATCCCCGTTGGACAGTGTGTGTCTTTCACAATCCCCATTGGACAGTGTGTGTGTCACAAACTCCTTTGGACATTGTGTGTGTCACAAACCCCACTGGACAGCGTGTGTGTCACAAACCCCTTTGGACAGAGTGTGTTTCACAAACCCCCTTGGACCGTCTGTGTGTCACAAACCCCCCTGGACCAAGTGTGTGTCACAAACCCCATTTTACAGCGTGTGTGTCACAACGCCTCTTGGAAAGTGTGTGTGTTACAAACTCCATTGTATAGCATATGTGTCTCACAAAGCCTATTGGACAGTGTGTGTGTCACAGACCCCACTGGATACTGTGTGTGTCACAAACCCCATTGGAGAGTGTGTGTGTGTCACAGTACCCATTAGACACTGTGTGTGTCACAAACCCCCGTGGAGACTGTGTGTGTCACAAACCCCATTGGACAGTGTGTGTGAGACAAACCCCATTGGAGGATATGTGTGTCACAATCCCCATTGGACAGCGTGTTTGTCACAAACCCCCGTGGACACAGTGTGTCACAAACCCCATTGGACAGCATGTGTGACACAAACCACTTTGGA
The DNA here is from genome assembly GCF_036013475.1 of Columba livia. NCBI lineage: Eukaryota > Metazoa > Chordata > Aves > Columbiformes > Columbidae > Columba > Columba livia. The sequence goes on along the minus strand of NC_088607.1, from coordinate 40,556,160 downwards.
AAGTGTGTGTGTCACAAACCCCATTGGACAGTGTGTGTGTGTCACAAACCCCGTAGGACAGAGTGTGTTTCGCAAACCCCATTGGACCGTCTGTGTGTCACAAACCCCCCTGGACAGAGTGTGTGACACAAACCCCATTTGACAGCGTTTGTGTCACAACGTCTCTTGGAAAGTGTCTGTGTTACTAACCCCATTGTATAGCATGTGTGTGTCACAAACCCTATTGGGCAGTGTGTGTGTCACAAACGCCACTGGACAGCCTGTGTGTCACAAACCCCGTTGGACAGCGTGTCTGTCACATTCCCTATTGGACAGAGTGTGTGTGGTGTGTCACAATCCCCGTTGGACAGCGTGTGTGTCACAAACCCCATTGGACCTTGTGTGTGTCACAATCCCCATTGGACCGAGTGTGTGTGTCACAATCCCCATTGGACATCGTATGTCTTCAGAAACCCCATTGGACAGTGTGTGTGTCACAAACCCTATTGGATAGTGTGTGTGTCTCAAACCCCACTGGACAGTGTGTGTGTCACGAACTCCATTGGACAGTGTATGTGTTCACAAACCCCATTGGACAGTGTGTGTGTCACAATACCCATTAGACAGTGTGTGTGTCACAAACCCCATTGGACAGAGTGTGTGTGACAAACCCCATTTGACAGAGTGTGTGTCAAAACCCCACTGGACAGCGTGTGTGTCACGAACCCCATTGGACAGCGCATGTGTGTCACAATCCCCATTGGACAGTGTGTGTGTCACAAACCCCACTGGACAGCCTGTGTGTCACAAACCCCACTGGACAGCGTGTGTGTATCACAATCCCCATTGAACAGCGTATTTTTCACAAACACCATTAAACAGCATGCATGTCACAAACAACATTGGACAGCGTGTGTGCATCACAATCCCCATTGGACAGTGTATGTGTGTCACAAACCCCATTGGACAGAATGTATATCACAAACCCCATGTGACAGCATGTGTGTCACAAACTCCATTGGATAGCGTGTGTTAGCCACAAACCTATTGGAATGTGTGTGTGTCTCAAACCCCATTGGATAGCGTGTGTGTGCCGCAAACCCTATTGGACAGTGTGTGTGTCACAAACCCCACTGGACAGCATGTGTGTCATGAACCAAATTGGACAGCATATGTGTTTACATTCACCATTGGACAGAGTGTGTGTGGTGTGTCACAAACCCCATTTGACAGAGTGTGTGTCACAAACCCCATTGGACAGTGTGTGTGTCACAAACCACCCTGGACTGTGTATGTGTGTCAAAAACCCCATCGGAGAGCATCCGTGTCACAAACACCGTTGGACAGCGTCTGTGTGTCACAATCCCCATTGGACAGCGTGTGTGTCACAAACCCCATTGGACAGTGTGTGTGAGAAAAACCCCATTGGACGATGTGTGTGTCACAATCCCCATTGGACAGCGTGTTTGTCACAAACCCCCGTGGACACAGTGTGTCACAAACCCCATTTGACAGTGTGTGTGAGACAAACCCCATTGGACAATGTGTGTGTCACAGACCCCATTGAACTGTTTGTGTGTCACAAACCCCCCTGGACTGTGTATGTGTGTCAAAAACCCCATCGGAGAGCATCCGTGTCACAAAAACTGTTGGACAGCGTCTGTGTGTCACAATCCCCATTGGACAGCGTGTGTGACACAAACCACCTTGGAAAGTGTGTGTGTCCCAAACCGCAAAGGATAGACTGTTTGTCACAAACACCATTGGAAAGCATGCGTGTTACAAACAACATTGGACAGCATGTGTGTGTCGCAATCTCCATTGGACAGCGTGTGTGTCACAAACCCCATTGGACAGTGTGTGTGTCACAAACCCATTTGGACAGTGTGTGTGTGTCACAAACCCCATTGGACAGAGTGTGTTTCACAAACTCCATTGGACCGTATGTGTGTCACAAACTCCCCTGGACAGAGTGTGTGTCACAAACCCCATTTGAAAGCGTGTGTGTCACAAACTGCATTGGACAGTCTCTTGGAAAGTGTGTGTGTTACAAAACCCATGGTATAGCATGTGTGTGTCACAATCCCTATAGGACAGTGTGTGTGTCACAAATCCCACTGGACAGCGTGTGTGTCACAAACCCCATTGAACTGTGTGTGTGTCACAAACCCCGCTGGACTGTGTATGTGTGTCAAAAACCCCATCGGACAGCATCCGTGTCACAAACACCGTTGGACAGCGTCTGTGTGTCACAATCCCCATCGGACAGCGTGTGTGTCACAAACCCCATTGGAGCTTGCGTGTGTAACAATCCCCATTGGACAGTGTGTGTGTGTCATAATCCCCTTTGGACAGTGTGTGTGTCATAAACCCCATTTGACAGAGTGTGTGTCACAAACCCATTGTACGCTGTGTGTGTCACAATCCCTATTGGACCGTGTGTGTGTCACAAAACCTATTGGACAGAGTGTGTTTCAAAACCCCACTGGACAGCGTGTGTATCACGAACACCATTGGACAGCGCATGTGTGTCACAATCCCCATTGGACAGTGTGTGTGTGTCACAAACGTCTTTAGACAATGTGTTTGTCACAAAACCCATTGGCCAGCGTGTGTGTCACAAACCCCATTTGACAGTGTGTGTGTCGCAAACCCCATTGGACAGCGTGTCTGTGTCAAAAACCCCTTTAGACAATGTGTTTGTCACAAAACCCATTGGACAGAGTGTATGTCACAAACCTCATTGAAAAGTGTGTGTGTCACAAACCCATTGGATAGCGTGTGTGTGTTACAAACTCCAATGGACAGTGTGTGTGTCACAAACCCACTTGGACAGCGTTAGTGTCACAAACCCCATTGGACAGCATGTGTGTCACAAACCCCTATGGACTGTGTGTGTGTGTCACAAGCACATTGGACGGCATGCGTGTCACAAACACCATTGCACCGCATGTGTCTGTCACAATCCCCATTGGACAGCATGTGTGTGTCACATTTCCCATTGGACAGTGTGTGTGTGTCACAATCCCCAGTGGACAGAGTGGGTGTGACAAACCCCATTGGACAGTGTGTGTGTCACAATCCCCCCTGGATATTGTGTGTGTCACAAACACCATTTGACACCGTGCGTGTCACAAACACCATTGGACAGCGTGTGTGTGTCAGAAACCCCATTGGAAAGTGTGTGTGTCACAAACCCCACTGGAAATTGTGTGTGTCGCAAACCCCATTTGATACCATGTGTGTGCCACAAATCCAATTAGACAGTGTGTGTGTCACAAAACCCACTGGACAGCGTGTGTGTATCACAAACCCCTTAAGACAGTGTGTGTGTCACAAGCCCATTGGACAGAGTGTGTGTGTCACAAACCTCATTGTACAGCGCATGTCTCACAATCCTCATTGGACAGCGTGTGTGTTACAAACCCCATTGGACAGAGTGTGTGTGAGAAACCCCATTGCACAGTTTGTGTGTCACAAACCCCATTGGACAGACTGGGTGTGCCAAACCCCGCTGGACTGTGTTTGTGTGTCACAAACCCCATTTGACAGCGTGTGTGTGTCACAATCCCCATTGGACAATGTGTGTGTCACAAGCCCCATTGGACAGAGTGTGTGTCACAAAACCCATTGGACAGCGTATGTGTCACAAAAATCTTTGGACATCGTGTGTGTCACAAACACCATTGGACAGAGTGTGTTTGTCACAAACCCCATTGGACAAAGTGGGTGTGACAAACCCCATTGGACAGCGTGTGTTTGTCACAAATCCCTTGGGAAAATGTGTTTTCAATAAACCCCATTTGATAGCATGTATATGTCACAAACCCCACTGGACGGTTTGCCTGTCACAAACCAGATTGGATAGCGTGTGTGTAACAAAACCCCCTGGACAGTGTGTGTGTCACAAACCCTATTGGACAGTGTGTGTATCATAGAAACCACTGGACAGCGTGTGTGTCACGAACCCCAACGCACAGCTTGTGCTCCACAAGCACCATTGGACAGAGTATGTGTGTCACAAACCCCCCTGGACAGTGTGTGTGTCGCAATACCCATTGGACAGCGTGTGTGTCACAAAACCCATTGGACATTGTGTGTGTGTCAGAAACACTCTTGGACAGCGTGTGTATCTCACAAACCCTATTGCACATTGTGTGTGTCACAAACCCCCCTGGAGAGCATGTGTGTCACAAAACCCTTTGGACAGCATGTGTGTCACAAACCCCATTGGACAGAGTGTGTGTCACAAACTCCTTTGGACATTGTGTGTGTCACAAACCCCCCTGGACAGCGTGTGTGTCACAAACATCATTTGACAGCGTGTGATTGTCACAAACCCCATTTGAGAGAGTGGGTGTGACAAACCCCATTGGACAGTGTGTGTGTCACAATCCCCCCTGGACATTGTGTGTGTCACAAACCCCATTTCACACCGTGTGTGTCACAAACACTATTGGGCAGCGTGTGTATGTCACAAAACCTATTGAACAGAGTGTGTGTCACAAACCCCACTGGACAGCGTGTGTGTCACAATCCCCATTGGACAGTGTGTGTGTTTCTCAAACCCCATTGGACAGTGTGTGTGTCACAAACCCCCCTGGACAGCGTGTGTGTCACAAACATCATTGGACAGCGTGTGTTTGTCACAAAACCCATTTGTCAGAATGGGTGTGACAAACCCCATTGGACAGCGTGTGTGTGTCACAAGCGCTATTGGAAAATGTGTGTTTCATAAAACCCATATTATAGCGTGTATGTGTCACAAACCCCATTGGACAGTGTGCGAGTCACAAACCCCATTGTACTGAGTGTGTGTGTCACAAACACCATTGGAGAGCATGTGTGTGCCTCAAACATCATTCGAACGTGTGTATGTCACAAACCCCATTGGATAGCATGTGTATCACAAACCCTACTGCACAGTGTGTGTGTCACAAAAACCACTAGGCAGCGTGTGTGTCACGAACCCCATTGGACAGCGTGTGTATCACAAGCCCCATTGGGCAGCGTGTGTGTCGCAAACATCATTGGACAGTTTGTGCGTCACAAACCCCCTTGGACAGAAAGTATGTGTAACAATACCCTTTGGACAGCGTGTTTGTCACAAACCCCATTAGGCAGCGTGTTTGTCACAAACTCCATTGGACAGCGTGTGTGTCACAAAGCCTCCTGTACACTGTGTCTGTCACAAAACCCCTTGGACAACATGTGTTTCACAAACCCCATGGGACAGCGTGTGTGTGTCACAATCCCCATTGGACAGCTTGTGTGTCACAATTCCCATTTGACAGTGTGTCTATCACAAACCCTATTGGAGAGTGTGTGTGTCAAAAACCCCACTGGACAGCGTGTGTGACACAATCTCCCCTGGACACTGTGTGTGTCACAAACCCCATTTGACAGCGTCTGTTTCACAAACACCTTTGGACAGCGCGTGTGTGTCACAAACCCCATTAGAAAGTGTGTGTGTCACAAACCCAACTGGATAACGTGTGTGTGTCCCAAACCGCAATGGACACTGTGTTTGTCACAAACAACTTTGGACAGCATGCATGTCACAAACACCATTGGACAGCGTGTGTGTGTCGCAATCCCCTTTGGACAGTGTGTGTGTGTCACAAACCCCATTGGACAGAGTGTGTGTCACAAACCCCTTTGAACAACGTGTGTGTCACAAACACCGTTGGACAGCGTGTGTTTGGCACAAACCCTATTAGACAGACTGGGTGTGACAAACGCCCCTGGACTGTGTTTGTGTGTCACAAACCCCATTGGACAGCGTGTGTGTGTAACAATACCCATTGGACATTGTGTGTGTCACAAACCCCATTGGACAGAGTGTGTATGACAAACCCCATTGCACAGCGCATGTGTACCAAACCCCCATGGACACTGTGTGTGTCATAAACTCCATTGGAAAGAGTGTGTGTGACAAACCCCATTAGATAGTGTGTGTGTGTCACAATCCCCATTGGACAGTGTGTGTGTCACAAACACTATTGGACAGCGTGTGTGTCACAAACCCCATTAGACAGCGTGTTTGTCACAAGCCCCATTGGACAGCGTGTGTATCACAAACCCCATTAGACAGTGTGTGTGTTACAAAACCATTGGACAGCATGTGTGTCACAAACCCCCCTGGACAGTGTGTCTGTCACAAACCCCATTGGATAGCATGCGTATCACAAAACCAATGGGACAGAGTGTGTGTGTCACAATACCCATTGGACAGCCTGTCTGTCACAAACCCCATTGGACAGTGTGTGTGTCACAATCCTCATTGGACAACGTGTGTGTGTCACAACAGCCATTGGAGAGTGTGTGAGGCACAAAGCCCTCTGGACAGCATGTGTGTCACAAACAACCCTGGAGAGTCTCTGTGTCACAAACTCCATTTGACTGCGGTGTGTCACAAACCTCTTTGGACAGTGTGTGTGTCACAAACCCCCCAGGACACTGTGTGTGTCACAATCCCCATTGGACAGTGTCTGTGTCACAAATCCCATTGGACAGTGTGTGTATCACAATCCCCATTGGCCAGCTTGTGTGTCACAAACCCCAATAGACAGTGCATGTGTCACAAACCCCATTGGACACGGTGTGTGTGTACCAATCCCCATTGGATAGTCTCTGTTTCACAAACCCCACTGGACAGAGTGTGTGTGTCACAAACCCCATTGGACAGTGTGGGTGCCACAGTCCCCAATGGGCAGCATGTGTGTCACAAACCCCATTGGACAGTGCGTGTGTCACGAACCCCCCTGGACAGTGTGTCTGTCACAAACCCCTTTTGACAGCGAGTGTGTCAGAAACGCCATTGGAAAATGTGTGTGTCACAAACCCCATTGGATAGCTCTTGTGTGCAACAAAACCCATTGGACAGCGTGTGTGTGTCTCAATACCCATTGGAAAGTGTGTGTGTCACAAACCCCATTGGACAGTGTGTGTCTCACGAATCCCACTGGACAGCGTGTGTGTTACGAACCCCATTAAACAGCGTGTGTGTCACAACCCCCATTGGTCAGTCTGTGTGTCACAAACCCCCCTGGACAGTGTGTGTGTCACAAACCCCATTGGAATGTGTGTGTGTCACAAACCCCTTTGGACAGAGTGGGTGTGACAAACCCCATTGTATAGTGCATGTGTCACAATCCCCTCTGGACAGTGTGTGTGTCACAATCTCCATTAGACAGCGTGTGTGTCACAAACACCATTGGACATTGTGTGTGTCGGAAACGCAGCCGGACAGTGTGTGTGTCACAAACCCCATTGGACAGTGTGTGTGTCACAGAACCCTCTGGACAGCGTGTGTGTCACAAGCACCTCTGGAGAGTCTGTGTTTCACAAATCCCATTGGACAGCGTGTGTGTCACAAACTAACCTGGATAGTGTGTTTGTCACAAACCCCATTTGACACCGTGTGTTTCACAAACCCCATTTTACAGTGTGTGTGTCACAAACCCCATTGGACAGCGTGTGTGTGTCACAATCCTCATTGGAAAGTGTATGTGTCACAAACAACATTAGACAGAGTGTGTGTCACAAACCCCATTGGACAGCCTGTGTGTCACAAACACCATTGGACAGCGTGTGTGTGTCACAATCCCCATTTGACAGTGTGTGTGTCACAAACAACATTGGACACCGTGCGTATGTCACAGACCCGATTGGAAATTGTGTGTGTCACATACCACATTAGATATCGTGTGTGTGTCACAAACCCTATTGGACAGCGTGTATGTCACGAGCCATATTGGACAGAGTGTGTGTAACAAACCCCACTGGACAGCGTGTGTGTGTCACAATACCCATTTTACAGTGTGTGTGTCACAAACCTCGTTGGACAGAATGTGTGTGACAAACCCCATTGGACAGAGTGTGTGTCACAATCCCCATTGGACAGCGTGAGTGTCACAAACTCCCGTGGACACTGTCTGTGTCAAAAACTCCATTTGAACTGCGTGTGTGTTAGAAACCCCATTGGAACGTGTGTGTGTCACAAACCCTACTGGACAGTGTGTGTTTCACAAACGCCACTGGACAGAGTGTTTGTCATGAACCGCATTGGACATCGTGTGTGTCACAAACGCCATTGGACAGCATGCGTGTCACAAACACCATTGGACAGCACGTGTGTGTCACAATCCCCATTGGACAGCGTGTGTATCACAAACGCCATTGGACCTTGTTTGTGTCACAATCCTCATTGGACAGTGTGTGTGTGTCACAATCCCCATTGGACAGAGTGTGTGTGTCACAAACCCCATTGCACAGCGTATGTGTCACAACCCCCCCTGTACAATGTGTGTGTCACAAACCCCATTGGACAGCATGCGTATCACAGACCCTATGGCACAGCGTGTGTGTGTCACAATCCCCATTAGACAGAGTGTGTGTGTCACAAAAAGCATTGGACAGCGTGTATGTTCACAAATAGCATTGGACAGCATGTATTTGTCACAAACCCCATTGGACAGTGTGTGTGCCACAAAACCCATTGCAAAGTGTGTTTCTCATAAACCACATTGGAGAGCGGTTGTGTTTCACAAACCCCATTGGACAGCGTGTGTGTGTCACAAACCCCATAGGAAAGCGTGTGTGTCACAATCCCCACTGGCCAGTGTGTGTGTCACAAAACCCATTGGACAGCATGCGTGTCACAAACACCATTGGACAGCGTGTGTATCTCTCAATCCCCATTGGACAGCGTGTGTGTGTCAAAATCCCCAGTGGACAGCATGTGTGTGACAAACCCCATTGGACAGCATGTGTGTGTCACAAACCCCTCTGGACAGCGCATGTGTCACAAACACCCCTGGAGAGTCTCTGTGTCACAAACACCATTGGACAGCGTGTGCGTCACAAACCCCCCGGAACAGTGTATGTGTCACAAACCCCATTGGACATCGTGTGTGTCACAAACCCCATTGGAAAGTGTGTGTGTCATAAACCTTATTGGACAGCGTGTGTGTCACGAACCCCATTGGACAGCATGTGTGTCACAAACCCCATTGGAAAGTGTGTGTGTCATAAACCTTATTGGACAGCGTGTGTGTCACGAACCCCATTGGACAGCGTGTGTGTCACAAACCGCATTGGAAAGTGTGTGTGTCGCAAACCCTATTGGACAGCGTATGTGTCACGAACCCCGTTGGACCACGTGTGTGTCACAAACCCCATTGGACAGCATGTGTGTGCCACAATCCCCATTGGACAGTGTGTGTGTCACAAACCCCATTGAACAGTGTGTGTGTCCAAACCCCATTGGAGAGCGTGTGTGAGTCAAAATACCCTGTCCAAAATACGCTGTCCAGGACAGAGTGTGTGTGTCACAAACCCCATTGGACAGCGTGTGTGTCACAAACTCACCTGGACAGCATGTGTGTTCCAAACCCAGTGGAAAGTGTGTGTGTCACAAACACCATTGGACAGTTTGTGTGTCACAAAACACACTGGACAGCATGTGTGTCACTATCCCCATTGGACAACGTGTGTTTCACAAGCCCATTGGATAGATTGTGTGTGTCACAACCCCCATTGGACAGCGTGTGTGTGTCAAAATCTCCACTGGACAGCGTGTGTGTCACAAACCCCATTGGACAGAGTTTGTGTGTCACAAACACCATTGGACAGCATGTGTGTGTTCACAATCCCCATTGGACAGTGTGTGTGTCACAATCCCCATTGGACAGTGTGTTTCACAAACCCCATTGGACAGCGTCTGTGTGTCACAATCCCCATTGGTCAGTGTGTGTGGCATAAACCTCATTGGACAGAGTGTATGTGACAAACCCCTTTAAACAGTGTGTGTGTCTCAAACCCCCCTGGACAGTCTTTGTGTCACATCACCCATTGGACAGAGTGTGTGTCAGAAACCCCATTGGACAGTATGCGTGTCACAAACACCAATAGACAGCGTGTGTGTGTTACAATCCCCATTGGACAGCGTGCGTGTCACAAACCCCATTGGACATTGTGTGTGTCACGAACACGATTGGACAGCGTGTGTGTCACAAACCCCCCTCGACAGTGTGTGTGTCGCAAACCCCATTTGACACCGTGTGTGTCACAAACCCCATTTGACACCGTGTGTGTCACAAACACCATTGGACAGCGTGTGTGTGTCACAAACCCAATTAGACAGTGTGTGTGTTGTGGGAAACTGCAGCGGGTATGTGGAATCCTTGACAGAAAATATGAAACTAGAGATCAGCCTTGAGATATTAAGATTTGCCCTTGAGAAGGATGGGAGTAAAAGAGTATCCGGAGAGAGGAGAGATGTACCCGTGAGAGAGAAAGGGATAGAAGAATAACATGGATGATAGAAAAATTAACCAATGAGATGTTAGTGCTGTAACTTGTAACCAATAGTGAAAAGACACATGAACTGATTGAATTGTATAAAAATGCACTTGTAGCAATAAATGGCATCTATTACTTTCATCTTGAAAGAACTTGGTCCATGTCATTTGTCTGTCTCAACCGCGACATATGGTGACCCCGACATGATCCTGCCTGAAGAGGATCTCGCATGACAAGGTGACAGCATGAAGCTGTGAACAGCCGGAGAAGAGCTGTGGAGACGGAGCCCAGTACAGCTGATAAGAGCAGCCGAGGAGAGCTGCCGAAGGTCCGGAACGTTGAAAAGACATCTCGCTAAGGAGGAGGTGAGTTACCGGGAACAGGGGGGTTGAAACTTATCTAAAGAAGAGGGTACTATATTATCTACATGGAAGCTGCTTCTGAAGAAGCAGGGTGTTAGCCTTCCAGAACTGACTTTAAGAAAAATGTTACTATGGGGCAAAGCACAAGGTATAGAGGTTAATCCTGTGACAGCATTTAGTGTGTCACAATGGATGGACTTGGGGGATAAACTGCTTGACAGTGCTACTAAAGGGTCCAAGGAAGCATCTGAACTGTTAACGACGTGGTGCTTGTTATTAGATACTCTGAAAGAGTTAAAACAGCAACAGGCAGAGGCGGCGGAGGGGGATGGTCTTCCTGGCTCTCCTGGGCCAGATTTGGAGGAAAAGGCAAGATTAAGTACTCCTCCAACCTCCCCTGTTACTAAGGATTCGTCAAAACCACCCAAGTCCGTATTATCTGACACGGATAAGGATCCGCGGCACTTTCTTGGAAAGTTAAAAGGAGTAAAGAAGGAGCATACATATGTGTGGCTCCGAGATCAGAAAAAAATTAGGAAAGACTCATATACATGTGTGTGGCCCCGAGATCAGATAAAAGCTATGAAAGACTCACATGAAAAAACAGCGTTGGGTTATGTGCGATCTCGGGAGGGGCCCTCGAAACACCGGTCGGAGCAATGCGTTCGGCCGACCGCTCCGCTGTCATCAATCACGGCTCGAACCTCTCCTCTACCATCATCAACCGCGGTTCCGCCATCTGCATCACCGCCATTGATCACAGTTCAACCCTCTGCCCCGCCGCTATCAGTTGCGGAAGAAAAAAATTGACATTTTTTTTCCTATCCCCCCTTGCCTGGAGATTTAGGTGGGGAGGACCCCCGGTGGTGAGCCAGACTGAGCCAAATAACGTAATTCCTATGGATTTGGGTCCCCCCAACCTGCCCCCGCCTCCCTCCCACGCTGCTAAAAAGCGAATTCCTGAGGGTGGGGGTGGAGTTTCAGAGCGTAAACTGAACTTACCAAAAAGCTGGGATTTACCCCCATTTTCAGTTACAGTTAAACCACGGGACCCCGTGTGTTTCTGGAAGAGACACTAATTGACACACCACAACTACAGGCACGATAACTTTCTAAAATCCTGAGGCAGTCACCAGACCTCGCATATCAAGCTATGATAAAGGTGCCTGAAACCAACAATGCAGCCAAATCAATTGCAACTATTGATCAGGGTCCCAGTGAGAATTAAATGCAATTTATTGACCATCTTCAAGAGGCCATCAATAAGCAGGTTGAAAACTTAGAAGTTAAGGAAGCACTAATGTTGAAATTAGCAGTAGAGAATGCTAATGCTTGCTACCGATGTGTTATCTGCAAGTTTTACAGTACATATTATGTGCTTCTGTGTATTGCCTCTCTGAAAATCAAGCAGCTTGTCAGGAATGTGAGTTAATTGTTTTACTAGTTGTTTTTCAGTGCGCCGTAAAACTCTGTCCCCATTTTTCCCAGTCGTGCTGCAAGCACCCTGTGTTTTCTCCCCCTCCCTCCCCATTCTCAAGGTTTTACTTGCAAGACGGGGTCAGGAATAATTGTTTTCAGTTGTGTTCCTGAAAAATCAGTATTGGGAGGTGTTTTAAAACTTAGGAAAGCACTCGGAATTATGAGGAAGGAAGATCTTGTTAAATATTGAAATCAGTGTTCGCTGCTGTTTATGTTAAATGATTGGGAAAAGTGTCCGGAGAATAGAATTTTGTTGCAATTAATGTTGTTTTTAAGATGAGAAGAGCAGGACAAAATAAATCTCTACAAGAGATCATTAGATCATTACAGACAGTTTTACAGCTGGAACGATTTGAACGTCAACAAGCTGAGAGAGAGTTAACTGATAACACACATGTCACAGTAAACTTGCTGAAGTCTGCAAGATGCTTCCCTCATTAACCTGTTTTCTTTGTGGGTATCGGTTTAAGCATGTTGCAATTTTGGTAGGTCTTTATTATATGGTACGATAAGTTTACAGTCTGTTAAATTATGAGAATCCGTTGACTCAAAATGTGTGTTTTGTGATAATACAGAAGATCATAAGTAATTTAGTTCTTTACTGCGTGAATGTGATGGTAAAATTTTGTGTGTAGTAGCTGTTATTTTTTTTTCTTTTCTCTAGCATGCTACCTTTATTCCGGCATTTAGACTTGCGCAACTCTGTGACAGGCTGTGTCTCATCTCGGTGTGCTGGATTTGGTTTTTCCGTATGCACATCATGTAAAGAATCCTGGTTTTGGCATAAGAGCTGTGGCGCACCAGATGAGACACTAAAACAAAACAAAATAAAACAAAAAAGGCCTTGCCCAGTCCAGCTCGCTGCGGGGGCCGATGGGGCTCCAGTGCGCACTGACTTTTTTTGTCAGGGAGACCCAGAGGTACCTCCACCTGGCTGAGCAGTAGGCAGCCCAAAGGTGCAATGCAAAAAATTGAGATATTGTCTTAAATTGGTGTAACTGTGATCCATCTGCTTATTTGAACTTGGTATATGGTTTTCACATCTGAGCTCAGTATTTTAGTTTGCATATTCATATTTGGTACCAAAAGAATCTTGTTTGGGGAGATAATTACAAAATGTGAACCGGTTCCACTGCTAAAATTCCACCTTGCTCCCCCTTAGGATGCATCCTTACACATTAAAGTAATCGCTTATATTGTTAGAAAAGCATTTAAATTGTTAAAATGCTATGATAGCTGTGAATTTGGAAGAGGTTGTATTTAAAAATTGCTAGAATATTAACTGATTTGGATCTAGGAAAATAGACTAATGGATTTATGTTTATTATACTGGTTTATACTGTTTTTTGACACCTCTAAATTGTAAAACGTAAATGAAGCTAAGGAATGTAACTATTTCTGAGCTACTTGAAATTTGTAGTTGGAATGAAATGGGTAAACAAAAGAGCAAAATATCCCAGGCCTGTGTGCAGCTCATTGTAACTGAGAAGTTTCCCAGAACCTCCTACTTCATACCAGCCAGTATGCCAGCTGCGTGACCTTGGTTATATCTACACTGCACAGAAAGAAAAAACAACTGGAAAAATCTGGCTGCCTGCTTTTAAAGCAGTGAAAGGGGGGTTCTCTCTCCCCGCCACTGCAGCGATGTAATACTGAATGGAGCAGTCCGAGGGTGAAGTTTAAAGGCATCCTTAGCAGACCCATAGTTCTAATGAAACTGGAAAACTAAACCAAAAATTTGTTAATAGACTTATTCTGTGGTAATTAGTTGTAAGTGACTTCTTAGTAAATTCACTGTGCTAGTTTTTGAGGTCATGAGAGAGAATGAAAGAAAGGCCGTTTTTTGAGACCAATAGAATGCCATATTTGGAACAAAGTTTAAATACATGAATTCTTATAGTTGTTAGAAACTCCTATACTTCTCTTAGGTTAAGATTTGTTAAGTAAATTGTAAGCTCAAATAACGTTTTCTGAGAATTCTGTTTAGTTGCATGGCCTACAAGAAGCTGCTTGGATGGCGCATATCTGCTTGCTGCAAGTGAGAAATCTCCAAGGAAATTTCAAATGCTGTATTTCCACTAGTATTAACAGCCAATGTTTCGATAAAGCAAATACTACACTGATTGATCTGAAACAGGACTTCGATCTGGTAAGGGAAAACAATATCCAATAAATATGACAGCCAAAATGGAGTTGGAAACTTTGAGGAATAAATTTATGACAACTTTACAGGCTGACTGCATTCAATTGGACTTGCAGATTTGTCTATTTATAGCTACAACATAGAAACAACCTGTGGCTATTGTGGAACAGTATGATGAGATTGCTAGCAGACTGATATACTGCTTTTTACTCTGATCAAGAAAAGCAGGGAATGAATTTAAGTTTCAATAGGCCATGATCCTTTTGTCATATATGTACCATTTGTGAAATGTAATTCTGATTTTTTAATTTTATTTGTAATCTATGTCTTTGTAAATTGCACTAGCTGGTTTTCTTAACAGCACAGCTTTTGGCATGCATAAATGTAAAATGTAAATTGCTGCAGAACCTGCAAGTCTTTCACATCAGGTCATAGGCCATACTTGTATTTGGTCTGATCCTACATACTTGCAAAGTTTTTGTTGCTGGTTCTGGGAAGTCCCATAAAGCTGTAGTAGTTTGGTGTGAAGATAACAATTGGCATCATTCTGTAAAAATTATTGAAGGTTCAACCCAATTAGCAGAACTTGACACAGCTTTACATTACTTAGAGCTTTTTAAGGAGGAACCTCTAAATTTGATTTGTGATTCTGAGTACGTAGTCAAGGTCCAATGCACGTATCTCCTTCTGAACTGTGTTTTTTGTTTTGGTTCTGTTCTTTTTTAAACAAAAAGGGGGGAGAAGTAGGGAAAACACCACAACACCTATTGTCAAAAGCATTGTATGTGATGAAATACTTTGCAAGTGTGACCCAAAACCATGCTAAATCAGAAAGAACCTACATTAGTTATGGCCAAATCACTAGTTAATGGTCAATGGAAAAGGCCACATCAATTGATAACCTGGGGGAGAGGCTATGCTTATGTCTTTACAGATCAAGGGCCGCAATGGTTGCCAGCACGAAATGTGAAACCTGTGTTATCTTCCTGACAATGATTGTTGCAGCTGCTGTGTTTTGGATGCCCGCACAGACAAAGACTAATATGTGGAGTACTTTAACCAACATGACTGACCAGGACTCCATATGCCTAGCTATGGCATCTCTGGAAAACCCGTTCCACACATGCTTGGTTGGCATCCCCCTTGATGACTACAGCAGCATCACACAACTGTTTCAAAATAGAGGTTGGTGCAGAGGCATTGCAACAAACTGTAATAATACTAACATGGCACTTTGGATTAACTGTCTCCCGGAAATAGACATTGAACCACAGGAACTGGAATTGCTGGCATCTATGCCCATGGACACTTGTATCAACCTGGTTTGTGAAAAGTGTCAGATCAATATACGAGAAAATGAATGAATAAAACTGCAAAATGTTAATTCTACCTTTGGTGACTATAGAAATGAAACTCAATGGTGTAATGGCTCACAGAAGAATTCAAGGGATGTCATTGATAATGTGGGAACAGCGACCCCAAAACCTCCTGTATGGTGTATTCTTGATCTGTGGAGATAGAGCCTGACCAGGAATTCCTTCTAATGCTGTTGAAGGACTGTGTATTTTGGGACTATTAACTCTCTTAACGCCCAATGTATAATAGATAATAGATCACAGAAGAGCAAGACGAGAAAAACACTTTTTGCGTGTATATGAGTCAAAATGTGATGATAATGTAGATTTTTGGGGTTCAAGGTTAAGGGTTTTAGAATCTCTTGTATCTGGTGTTGGCACAGCTAAAAGCTTTAAATATTTTAGAAAATTAGGATGCTGACTAGTTAAGCAAACTAACAGAACTTAAAAGGCTTTAAAGTGGACTTTTTCTAGATGTACATTCTGTAAGACATGCCACATGGCAGAGTGGGGTCGCGATAGATTTTTTGTTATTAGCTCAAGGACATGGGTGTGAAGACTTCGATGGGATTTGTTAAATAAATTGATTAGTGGTTGAGGGTTTCTAGGATGGTTGTTATCAGTAGTGAAAACAGGACTGATCATTTTGATGGTTGTTGTGGTTGTGTTACTAATGTTGCCATGCATGATTTCTCTGCTGCAAAGGGCCCTGCAGTGGACAATGAGGGCAGCATTTTTAGCAAAAATAAAAAAAGGGGGAATTGTGGGAAACTGCAGCGGGTCTGTGGAATCCTTGACAGAAAATATGAGAGTAGAGATCAGCCTTGAGATATTAAGATTTACCCTTGAGAAGGATGGGAGTAAAGGAGTATCCGGAGAGAGGAGAGATGTACCCGTGAGAAAGAAGGGGATAGAAGAATAACATGGATGATAGAAAAATTAACCAATGAGATGTCAGTGCTGAAACTTGTAACCAATATTGAAAAGACACATGAACTGGTAGATTTGTATAAAAATGCACTTGTAGCAATAAATGGCATCTATTACTTTCATCTTGAAAGAACTTGGTCCATGTCGTTTGTACGCCTCAACCGCGAACCTTTGCTCTTGAAAGGATGTCATCAGGCGGGTGTTTCGGTGTAATACGCTGAAAACCAGACCAGTAATAGTGAAATATGCCCATGATATGCATGATCCCCGCCCCAAAGCACCATGACTAAGCCTAAGCAGACCTGCAGCTTATTTTTTTGTACTGCCTGCAGATTGTGGAAGTACAGTATAAAAACCATTCTTATGGAGAGATCTTCGTATTTTAGGCTTAGTCTAAATGTCTCAAGTAGCTGGGGTTTTTGCTTGGGCCTAATCCATACGGTTTTATGGCTTTCCTCCTAGTCTGAAGAAGAATGTGCTAGAAACTATAAAGCCAAAAAATGTCTTGCAGCCTAGGCTTGCCTTGCCTGTCATTGCCTGTCCTTGCCTTGCCTTATTTCCTTCTCATCCTGTTCTCTGTCCCATTCTCTCTCGTTAAACCCTCGTCTGGCTGCATGTCTCTTAGTTCCTTTTCTCTCACTCTCCTGCTTCCTGCCTCTTTTATTGCATTTCCTCCATTTCACTCCTGCAGCCAAACACTACTTTTTATTCTTCCTTCCCTTTCTCCTGCTCCCTTCGCTTTCTCCCTATGTCCCATATCGTTCCTCTCGACTTCTCTGTTGGAGACTTCGGACCAAACTGGCCCCACGTCTGGGCATGGTTTGACAAGTTTTCAGAGGCCTGGCTGGTGACAGCAGGGCCAGCAGGCAGTGACAGGCCCGGGGCTGACAGGCTCTCCATCCCGTAGGGGGCGCTTGGCTGCCACACCCAGATGACATAGAACCTTTGTCACAATGCCTGCTAGCGTGGCGAGGATGCGGTGACTCTGCGGGTGACAGGGACACTGCAGGACTTGGTGTCAGCTCAGCAATCTCTTACTTCCCCAAAGAAGCGGAATTCTGCAAATTGCTGCCTTTGCTCTTGAAAGGATGTCATCAGGTGGGTGTTTCTGGTGTAATACACGGAAAACCAGAGCAGAAATGGAGAAATATTCCCATGATATGCATGGTCCCTGCCCCACTGCACTATGACTCAGCATAAGGAGATATGCAGCTTATTTTTTTGTACTGTCAGCAGATTGTGGAAGCACAGTATAAAAACCATCCTTATGGAGAGATCTTCGTATTTTAGGCTTAGTCTAAGTGTCTCAAGTAGCTGGGTTTTTTTTCTTGGGCCTAATCCATACGGTCTTGTGGATTTCCTCCTTGTCTGAAGACGAATGTGCTAGAAACTACAAAGCAAAAAAATGTCCTGCAGCCTAGCCTTGCCTTGTCTGTCCTTGTCGGTCCTTGCCTTGCCTTATTTCCTTCTCATCCTGTTCTCTGTCCCATCCTCTCTCACTAACCCCCTGTCTGGCTGCATGTCTCTTCTTTCCTTTTCTCTCATTCTCTTCCTTCCTGCCTATTTTCCTGCAATTCCTCCATCTCACTCCTGCAGCCCAACACTACTTCTTATTCTTCCTTCCCTTTGTTCTGCTCCCTTCGCTTTCTCCCTCTGTCCCACATGATTCTTCCCGACTTGTCTGTTGGACACTTTGGGCCAAATTGGCCCCAAGTCTTGGCATGGTTTGACCTGTTTTCAGAGGCCTGGCTAGTAGAGAGCAGGGACAGCAGGCAGTGACAGGCCCGGGGCTGACAGGCTCCCCATAACCTAGGGTCGCCTTGCTGCCACACCCATCTGACATAGAACCTTTGTCACAATGCCTGCTATCTTGGAGAGGATGCAGTGACTCTGAAGGTGACAGGGACACTGCAGGACTTGGTGTCAGCTCAGCAATTTCTCAGTTCCCCAAAGAAGCGGAATTCTGCAAATTGCTCTTGAAACGATGTCATCAGGTGGGTGTTTTGGTGTAATACACTGAAAACCAGAGCTGAAATGGTGAAATATTCTCATGATATGTATGGTCCATGCACCAAAGCACCATGACCCAGCCTAAGAGATCTGCAGCTTATGTTTTTGTACTGCCAGCAGATTGCGGAAGCAAAGTATAAAAAACATCCTTATGGAGATATCTGCGTAATTTAGGCTTAGTCTAAGTGTCTCAAGTAGCTGGGGTTTTTGCTTGGGCCTAATCCATACGGTCTTATGGCCTTACTCCTAGTCTGAAGATGAATGTGCTAGAAACTATACAGCAAAAAAATGTCCTGCAGCCTAGCCTTGCTTTGCCTGTCCTTGCCTGTTCTTGCCTTGCCTTATTTCCTTCTCATCCTGTTCTCTGTCCAATCTTCTCTCACCAACCCCTCGTCTGCCTGCATGTCTCGTGTTTCATTTTCTCTCACTCTCCTGCTTCCTGCCTCTTTTCTTGCAATTCCTCCATCTCACTCCTGCAGCCCAACACTATTTTTTATTCTTCCTTCCCTTTCTCCTGCTCCCTTCGCTTTCTCCCTCTGTCCCATATCTTTCTTCCCGACTTGTCTGTTGGAGACTTTGGGCCAAATTTGCCCCAAGACTGGCCATGGTTGTACCAATTTTCAGAGGCCTGGCTGGTGACAGCAGGGACAGCAGGCAGTGAGAGGCCCGGGGCTGACAGGCTCCTCATCCCCTAGGGCGCGCCTGGCTGCCACACCCAGCTGACATAGAACCTTTGTCACAATGCCCGCTACTGTGGCGAGTATGTGGTGACTCTGCAGGTGACTGGGGCACTGCAGGACTTGGTGACAGCTCAGCAATTTCTCACTTCCCCAAAGAAGCGGAATTCTGCAAATTGCTGCCTTTGCTCTTGAAAGGATATAATCAAGTGGGTGTTTTGGTGTCATACACTGAAAACCAGAGCTGAAATGGTGAAATATTCTCATGATATGTATGGTCCATGCACCAAAGCACCATGACTCAGCCTAAGAGATCTGCAGCTTATGTTTTTGTACTGCCAGCAGATTGTGGAAGCACAGTATAAAAACCATGCTTATGGAGAGATCTGCGTGTTTTAGACTTAGTCTAAGTGTCTCAAGTAGCTGGGGTATTTACTTGGGCCTAATCCATACAGTTTTATGGCCTTAGTCCTAGTCTGAAGATGAAAGTGCTATAAACTATAAAGCAAAAAAATGTCCTGCAGCCTAGCCTGTCCTTGCCTGTCCTTGCCTGTCCTTCCCTTGCCTTATTTCCTTCTCATCCTGTTCTCTGTCCAGTCTTCTCTCACTAACCCCTCGCCTGCCTGCATGTCTCGTCTTTCCTTTTCTCTCACTCTCCTGCTTCCTGCCTCTTTTCTTACAATTCCTCCATCTCACTCCTGCAGCCCAACACTACTTTTTATTCTTCCTTCCCTTTCTCCTGCTCCCTTCGCTTTCTCCCTCTGTCCCATATCTTTCTTCCTGACTTGTCTTTTCAAGACTTTGGGCCCAATTGGCCCCATGTCTGGGCATGGTTTGACAAATTTTCGGAGGCCTGGCTGGTGAAAGCAGGGACAGCAGGCAGTGAGAGGCCCGGGGCTGACAGGCTCCCCATCCGCTAGGGGGCTCCTGGCTGCCACACCCAGCTGACATAGAACCTTTGTCACAATGCCCGCTACCGTGGCGAGTATGTGGTGACTCTGCAGGTGACAGGGACACTGCAGGACTTGGTGTCAGTTCAGCAATTTCTCACTTCCCCAAAGAAGCGGAATTCTGCAAATTGCTGTCTTTGCTCTTGAAAGGATATCATCAGGTGGGTGTTTTGGTGTCATACACTGAAAACCAGAGCTGAAATGGTGAAATATTCCAATGATATGCATGCTCCCTGCACCAAAGCACCATGACTCAGCCTAAGGAGATCTGCAGCTTATTTTCTTGTACTGCCAGCAGATTGTGGAAGCACAGTATAAAAACCATCCTTATGGAGAGATCTGCGTAATTTAGGCTTAGTCTAAGTGTCTCAAGTAGCTGGGGTTTTTGCTTGGGCCTAATCCATACGGTCTTATGGCCTTACTCCTAGTCTGAAGATGAATGTGCTAGAAACTATACAGCAAAAAAATGTCCTGCAGCCTAGCCTTGCTTTGCCTGTCCTTGCCTGTTCTTGCCTTGCCTTATTACCTTCTCATCCTCTTCTCTGTCCCATCCTCTCTCACTAACCCCTCGTCTGCCTGCATGTCTCGGCTTTCCTTTTCTCTCACTCTCCTGCTTCCTGCCTCTTTTCTTGCAATTCCTCCATCTCACTCCTGCAGCCCAACACTACTTTTTATTCTTCCTTCCCTTTCTCCTGCTCCCTTCGCTTTCTCCCTCAGTCCCATATCTTTCTTCCCGACTTGTCTTTTCAAGACCTTGGGCGAAACTGGCCCCAAGTCTGGGCATGGTTTGACCAATATTCAGAGGCCTGGCTGGTGACAGCAGGGACAGCAGGCAGTGACAGGCCCGGGGCTAACAGGCTCCCCATCCCCTAGGGGACGCCTGACTGCCACACCCAGCTGACATAGAACCTTTGTCACAATGCCCGCTACCGCTGCAAGTATGTGGTGACTCTGCAGGTGACAGGGGCACTGCAGGACTTGGTGTCAGCTCAGCAATTTCTCACTTCCCCAAAGAAGCGGAATTCTGCAAATTGCTCCATTTGCTCTTGAAAGGATATCATCAGGTGGGTGTTTTGGTGTCATACACTGAAAAACAGAGTAGAAATGGTGAAATATTCCCATGATTTGCATGATCACTCCCCCAAAGCACCATGACGCATCCTAAGGAGATCTGCAGCTTATTTTTTTGTACTGCCAGCAGATTGTGGAAGCACAGTATAAAAACCATCATTATGGAGACATCTTCCTATTTTAGGCTTAGTCTAAGTGTCTCAAGTAGCTGGGGTTTTTGCTTGGGCCTAATCCATACAGTTTTATATCCTTAGGCCTAGTCTGAAGATGAAAGTGCTAGAAACTATACAGCAAAAATTGTTCTGCAACCTAGCCTTGCTTTGCCTGTCCTTGCCTGTCCTACCCTTGCCTTATTTCCTTCTCATCCTGTTTTCTGTCCAATCTTCTCTCACTAACACCTCGTCTGGCTGCATGTCTCTTCTTTCCTTTTCTCTCACTCTCCTGCTTCCTGCCTCTTTTCTTGCAATTCCTCCATCTCACTCCTGCAGCCCAACACTACTTTTTATTCTTCCTTCCCTTTCTCCTGCTCCCTTCGCTTTCTCCCTTTGTCCCATATCTTTCTTCCTGACTTGTCTTTTCAAGACCTTGGGACAAATTGGCCCCAGGTCTGGGCATGGTTTGACCAATTTTCAGAGGCCTGGCTGGTGACAGCAGGGACAGCAGGTAGTGACAGGCCCGGGGCTGACAGGCTCCCCATCCCCTAGGGGGCGCCTGGCTGCCACACCCAGCTGACATAGAACCTTTGTCACAATGCCCGCTACCGTGGCGAGTATGTGGTGACTCTGCAGGTGACAGGGACACTGCAGGACTTGGTGTTAGTTCAGCAATTTCTCACTTCCCCAAAGAAGCGGAATTCTGCAAATGGCTGCCTTTGCTCTTGAAAGGATGTCATCCCGTGGGTGTTTGGTAACATACACTGAAAACCAGAGCAGAAATGGTGGAATATGCGCATGATAAGCATGGTCCCTGCACCAAAGCACCATGACTCAGTCTGAGAGATCTGCAGCTTGTGTTTTTGTACAGCCAGCAGATTGTGGAAGCACAGTATAAAAACCATCCTTATGGAGAGATCTGCATATTTTAGGCTTAGTCTAAGTGTCTCAAGTAGCTGGGGTTTTTGCTTGGGCCTAATCCATACGGTCTTATGGCCTTACTCCTAGTCTGATGATGAATGTGCTAGAAACTATACAGCAAAAAAATGTCCTGCAGCCTAGCCTTGCTTTGCCTGTCCTTGCCTGTCCTTGCCTTGCCTTATTTCCTTCTCATCCTGTTCTCTGTCCCATCCTCTCTCACTAACCCCTTGTCTGGCTGCATATCTCTTCTTTCCTTTTCTCTCACTCTCCTGCTTCCTGCCTCTTTTCTTGCAATTCCTCCATCTCACTCCTGCAGCCCAACACTACTTTTTATTCTTCCTTCCCTTTCTCCTGCTCCCTTTGCTTTCTCCCTCTGTCCCATATCTTTCTTCCCGACTTGTCTGTTGGAGACTTTGGGCCAAATTTGCCCCAAGTCTGGGCATGGTTTGACCAATATTCAGAGGCCTGGCTGGTGACAGCAGGGACAGCAGGCAGTGACAGGCCCGGGGCTTACAGGCTCCCCATCCCCTAGGGGGCGCCTGGCTGCCACACCCAGCTGACATAGAACCTTTGTCACAATGCCCGCTACCGTGGCGAGTATGTGGTGACTCTGCAGGTGACAGGGACACTGCAGGACTTGGTGTCAGCTCAGCCATTTCTCACTTCCCCAAAGAAGCGGAATTCTGTGAATTGCTGCCTTCTGCAAATTGCTGCCTTTGCTCCTGAAAGGATGTCGTCAAGTTGGTGTTTTGGTGTCATACACTGAAAACCAGAGTAGAAATGGTGAAATATTCCCATGATATGCATGGTCCCTGCACCAAAGCACCATGACTAAGCCTAAGGAGATCTGCAGCTTATTTTTTTGTACTGCCAGCAGATTATGGAAGCACAGTATAAAAACGATCCTTATGGAGAGATCTGCGTAATTTAGGCTTAATCTAAGTGTCTCAAGTAGCTGGGGTTTTTGCTTGGGCCTAATCCATGCGGTCTTATGGCCTTACTCCTAGTCTGAAGACGAATGTGCTAGAAACTATCATGCGAAAAAATGTCCTGCAGCCTAGCCTTGCTTTGCCTGTCCTTGCCTGTCCTTGCCTTGCCTTATTTCCTTCTCATCCTGTCCTCTGTCCCATCCTCTCTCACTAACCCCTTGTCTGGCTGCATGTCTCTTCTTTCCTTTTCTCTCAGTCTCCTGCTTCCTGCCTCTTTAAAGGCAATTCCTCCATCCCACTCCTGCAGCCCAACACTACTTTTTATTCTTCCTTCCCTTTCTCCTGCTCCCTTCGCTTTCTCCCTCTGTCCCATATCTTTCTTCCCGACTTGTCTTTTCAAGACTTTGGGCCAAACTGGCCCCAAGTCTGGGCATTGTTTGACAAGTTTTCAGAGGCCTGGCTGGTCCCAGCAGGGACCGCCGGCAGTGACAGGCCCGGGGCTTACAGGCTCCCCATCCCCTAGGGGGCGCCTGGCTGCCACACCCAGCTGACATAGAACCTTTGTCACAATGCCCGCTACTGTGGCGAGTATGTGGTGACTCTGCAGGTGACAGGGACACTGCAGGACTTGGTGGCAGCTCAGCAATTTCTCACTTCCCCAAAGAAGCGGAATTCTGCAAATTGCTGCCTTTGCTCTTGAAAGGATATCATCAGGTGGGTGTTTTGTTGTCATACTCTGAATACCAGAGCAGAAATGGTGAAATATTCCCATGATATGCATGGTCCCTGCAACAAAGCACCGTGACTCAGCCTAAGAGATCTGCAGCTTATTTTTTTGTACTGCAGCAGATTGTGGAAGCAGAGTATAAAAACCATCCTTATGGAGAGATCTGCGTATTTTAGGCTTAGTCTAAGTGTCTCAAGTAGCCGGGGTTTTTGCTTGGGCCTAATCCATAAGGTCTTATGGCCTTACTCCTAGTCTGAAGACGAATGTGTTAGAAACTATAAAGTTAAAAAATGTCCTGCAGCCTAGCCTTGCTTTGCCTGTCCTTGCCTTGCCTTATTTCCTTCTCATCCTGTTCTCTGTACCATCCTCTCTCACTAACCACTCGTGTGACTGCATGTCTCTTCTTTCCTTTTCTCTCACTCTCCTGCTTCCTGCCTCTTTTCTTGCAATTCCTCCCTCTCACTCCTGCAGCCCAACACTACTTTTTATTCTTCCTTCCCTTTCTCCTGCTCCCTTCGCTTCCTCCCTCTGTCCCATATCTTTCTTCCCGACTTGTCTTTTCAAGACTTTGGGCCAAATTGGCCCCAAGTCTGGGCATGGTTTGACCAATTTTCAGAGGCCTGGCTGGTGACAGCAGGGACAGCAGGCAGTGACAGGCCCGGGGCTGGCAGGCTCCCCATCCCCTAGGGGGCGCCTGGCTACCACACCCTGCTGACATAGAACCTTTGTCACAATGCCCACTACCGTGGCTAGTATGTCGTGACTCTGCAGGTGACAGGGACACTGCAGGACTTGGTGTTCAGCTCAGCAATTTCTCACTTCCCCAAAGAAGCGGAATTCTGCAAATTGCTGCCTTTGCTCTTGAAAGGATATCATCAGATAGGTGTTTTGGTGTCATACACTGAAAACCAGAGCAGAAATGGTGAAATATTCCCATGATATGCATGGTCCCTGCACCAAAGCACCATGACTCAGCCTAAGGAGACCTGCAGCTTATTTTTTTGTACTGCCAGCAGATTGTGGAAGCACAGTATAAAAACCATCCTTATGGAGAGATCTGCGTATTTTAGGCTTAGTCTAAGTGTCTCAGGTAGCTGGGGTTTTTGTTTGGGCCTAATCCATACGGTCCTCTGGCTTTCCTCCTCGTCTGAAGATGAATGTGCCTGAAACTATAAAGCAAAAAAATGTCCTGCAACCTAGCGTTGCCTTTCCTGTCCTTACCTGTCCTTGCCTTGCCTTGCCTTATTTCTTTCTCATCCTGTTCTCTGTCCCATCCACTCTCACTAACCCTTCGTCTGGCTGCATGTCTCTTCTTTCCTTTTGTCTCACTCTCCTGTTTCCTGCGTCTTTTCCTGCAATTCCTCCATCTCACTCCTGCAGCCCAACACTACCTATTATTCTTCCTTCCCTTTCTCCTGCTCCCTTCGCTTTCTCCCTCTGTCCCATATCTTTCTTCCCGACTTGTCTCTTGGAGACTTTGGGCCAAATTGGCCCCAAGTCTGGGCATGGTTTGACCAATTTTCAGAGGCCTGGCTGGTGACAGCAGGGACAGCAGGCAGTGACAGGCCCGGGGCTGACGGGCTCCCCATCCCCTAGGGGGCGCCTGGCTGCCACACCCAGCTGACATAGAACCTTTGTCACAATGCCCGCTACCGTGGCGAGTATGTGGTGACTCTGCAGGTGACAGGGACACTGCAGGACTTGGTGGCAGCTCAGCAATTTCTCACTTCCCCAAAGAAGCGGAATTCTGCAAATTGCTGCCTTCTGCAAATTACTGCCTTTGCTCTTGAAAGGATATCATCAGGTGGGTGTTTTGTTGTCATACTCTGAATACCAGAGCAGAAATGGTAAAATTTTTCCATGATATGCATGGTCCCTGCACTAAAGCACAATGACTCAGCCTAAGGAGATCTGCAGCTTATTTTTTTGTACTGGCAGCAGATTATGGAAGCACAGTATAAAAACCATCCTTATGGAGAGATCTGTGTATATTAGGCTTAGTCTAAGTGTCTCAAGTAGCTGGGGTTTTTGCTTGGGCCTAATCCATACGGTCTTATGGCCTTACTCCTAGTCTGAAGACGAATGTGTTAGAAACTATAAAGCTAAAAAATGTCCTGCAGACTAGCCTTGCTTTGCCTGTCCTTGCCTTGCCTTATTTCCTTCTCATCCTGTTCTCTGTACCATCCTCTCTCACTAACCACTCGTCTGGCTGCATGTCTCTTCTTTCCTTTTCTCTCACTCTCCTGCTTCCTGCCTCTTTTCTTGCAATTCCTCCCTCTCACTCCTGCAGCCCAACACTACTTTTTATTCTTCCTTCCCTTTCTCCTGCTCCCTTCGCTTTCTCCCTCTGTCCCATATATTTCTTCCCGACTTGTCTTTTCAAGACTTTGGGCCAAATTGGCCCCAAGTCTGGGCATGGTTTGACCAATTTTCAGAGGCCTGGCTGGTGACAGCAGGGACAGCAGGCAGTGACAGGCCCGGGGCTGGCAGGCTCCCCATTACCCTAGGGGGCGCCTGGCTGCCACACCCATCTGACAAAGAACCTTTTTCACAATGCCCGCTACCGTGGCGAGCTTGCGGTGACTCTCCAGGTGACAGGGACTTGGTGGCAGCTCAGCAATTTCTCAGTTCCCCAAAGAAGCGGAATTCTGCAAATTGCTGCCTTTGCTCTTGAATGGATGTCGTAAGGTCCGTGTTTTGGTGTCATACACTGAAACCAGAGCAGAAATAGTGAAATATTCCCATGATATGCATGGTCCCTGCACCAAAGCACCATGACTCAGCCTAAGGAGATCTGCAGCTTATATTTTTGTGCTGCCAGCAGATTGTGGAAGCAAAGTATAAAAACCATCCTTATGGAGAGATCTGCGTATTTTAGGCTTAGTCTAAGTATCTCAAGTAGCTGGGGTTTTTACTTGGGCCTAATCCATACGGTCTTATGGTCTTAATCCTAGTCTGAAGACGAATGTGCTAGAAACTATAAAGCGAAAAAATGTCCTGCAGCCTAGCCTTGCTTTGCCTGTTCTTCCCTGTCCTGGTCTTGCCTTATTTCTTTCTCATCCTGTTCTCTGTCCCATCCACTCTCACTAACCCCTCGTCTGGCTGCATGTCTCTTCTTTCCTTTTCTCTCACTCTCCTGCTCCCTGCCTCTTTTCCTGCAATTCCTCCATCTCTCTCCTGCAGCCCAGCACTACTTTTTATTCACAGAATCACATAATCACAGAATCACAGAATCACAGAATCGACTGGGTTAGAAAAGACCTCAGCGATCATCAAGTCCAACTCTTGGTCCAACTCTAGTCCGTTTACTAGATCATGGCACTAAGTGCCATGTCCAATCTCAGTTTAAAAACCTCTAGGGACGGCGAGTCCACTACCTCCATGGGCAGGCCATTCCAATGCCTGACCACTCTCTCTGTAAAGAATTTCTTTCTAATATCCAGTCTAAATTTCCCCTGGTAGAGTTTAAGCCCATGCCCCCTTGTCCTATTGCTAACTGCCTGGGAGAAGAGACCAATCCCCACCTGGCTATAACTTCCCTTCAAGTAGTTATAGAGAGTGATGAGGTCACCTCTAAGCCTCCTCTTCTCTAGACTAAACAACCCCAGCTCCCTCAGCCTCTCCCCATAGGGCTTGTGTTCAAGTCCCTTCACCAGTCGTGTTGCTCTTCTCTGGACCCACTCCAGCACTTCAATGTCTTTCCTGAACTGAGAGGCCCAGAACTGAACACAATACTCCAGATGTGGCCTCACCAATGCAGAGTACAGGGGAAGGATCACTTCCCTTGTCCTGCTGACCACGCTATTTTTGATACAGGACAGGATACCGTTGGCCTTCTTGGCCACCTGGGCACACTGTTGGCTCATGTTGAGCTTCCTGTCAATTAGTACCCCCAGGTCCCTTTCTGTCTGACTGCTCTCCAGCCACTCTGTGCCCAGCCTGTAGCGCTGCAGGGGGTTGTTGTGACCAAAGTGCAGCACCCGGCACTTGGCCTTATTGAATTTCATCCCATTGGAATCAGCCCATTTTTCCAGTCTATCCAGATCCCTCTGCAGAGCCCTCCTGCCTTCCAGTAGGTCGACACTCCCTCCCAACTTGGTGTCATCAGCAAATTTGCTGATGATGGTCTCAATCCCCTCATCTAAATCATCAATAAAGATGTTAAACAGGACTGGACCCAACACTGACCCCTGGGGAACACCACTAGTGACTGGCCGCCAGCTGGATGCAGCCCCGTTCACCAGCACTCTCTGGGCCCAGCCCTCCAGCCAGCTCTTAACCCAGCGTAGAGTACACTTGTCCAAGCCATGGGCTACCAGCTTTTGCAAGAGTATATTATGGGAGACAGTGTCAAAGACCTTGCTGAAGTCCAGATAGACCACATCCATGGCTTTCCCCTCATCCACCAGCTGGGTCACCTGATCATAAAAGGAGATCAGGCTGGTCAGACAGGACCTGCCCCTCCTAAACCCATGCTGGCTGGGTCTGATCCCTTGTCCATCCTGAAGGTGCTGTGTGATTCCACTCAGGATGATCTGCTCCATAACCCTGCCAGGCACCGAGGTCAGACTGACAGGCCTGTAGTTGCCAGGGTCAGCTCTGCAGCCCTTTTTGTGGACTGGGGTAACATTGGCCAATTTTCAATCATATGGGACCTCCCCAGTGAGCCAGGCCTGTTGGAAGATTATGGAGAGCGGCTTGGCAAGTTCTTCTGCTAGCTCCCTCATCACCCTAGGATGGATCCCATCTGGTCCCATAGACTTGTGAGGATCCAGATGGCTCAGTAAATCACCAACTATTTCCTCCTGGAATACAAGGGGCCTATTTGGCTTCCTATCTCTGTCAACCACCTCCAGAGATGAGTTGTCCTGAGGGCCACCTGTCTCACTGGTAAAAACTGAGGCAAAGTAGGTATTAAGTACCTCAGCTTTCTCCTCATCTTTGTTAACTATATTTCCTTCAGAGTCCAACAGAGAATGGAGGTTTTCCTTGCCCCTCCTTTTGTTATTAACATATTTGAAGAAGGACTTTTTATTATCCCTGACAGAATTGGCCAAGTTAACTTCAAATTGCACTTTTGTTTCCCTGATCTTTTTTCTGCATGATCTAGCTATTTCCATAAATCCTTCATAAGTAGCCAGGCCTTTTTTCCACAGTCGGTAAAGTCTCTTTTTATTTCTGATTTCATTCAGAATCTCCCTGTTTAGCCAAGCCGGTTGTCTTCCTCGCCAGCTAGCCTTTCGGCACACTGGTATAGCCTGTTCCTGTGCACTCAAAACCACCTGCTGGAAGCATGTCCAACCCTCCTGGGCCCGCTTGTTTTTAAGCATTGTTTCCCAGGGTATGCTCTGAACTAGACTTCTGAATAGGCAAAAATCTGCCCTCGGGAAGTCCAGCATAGAGTTTTTGTTAATGGTTCTCCCTGCATCTCTGAGTACTGAAAATTCTATTATTTCATGGTAGCTATGCCCCAGGCGGCCTCCAACCACTACATCTCCCACCAGCCTTTCTCTGTTTGTAAACAGTAGGTCTAGCGGGGTCTTGCCCCTGGTGGGCTCATTTACCAGCTGATGAAGGAAATTGTGCTCTATACACTCTAGGAACTTCCTAGACTGACTCTTCTGTGCAGTATTGACCTCCCAGCAGATATCCGGCAGGTTAAAGTCACCCACAAGAACAAGGGCCGTTGATTTTGAGACATCTGCCAGCTGCTTGTAGAATAATTCATCTCCTTCATTGTCCTGGTTGCGCGGTCTATAACAGACACCCACGAGGATGTCAGCCTTGTTGGACTTCCCCCTGATTCTGCTCCACAGGAACTCAACCTTGTCACTGCTGACCTCAAGTTTAACAGAGTCGAGTGACTCTCTAACATATAAAGCCACCCCTCCACCTCTCCTACCCTGCCTATCTTTTCTGAAGTACTTGTAGCCACACATAGCAGCACTCCAGTCATATGAGTCATCCCACCATGTTTCTGTGATGGCAACTATGTCATAGCTTTCCTGCTACACGATGGCTTCCAGCTTCTCTTGTTAGTTGCCCATACTGCGTGCATTAGTGTACATGCACGTCAAGTGGGCTGCTGATTTCCCTCTTAATTCAGGCTTTCCATTCTTCCTTCCCTTTCTCCTGCTACCTACGCTTTCTCCCTCTGTCCCATATCTTTCTTCCCGACTTGTCTTTTCAAGACTTTAGGCCAAATTGGCCCTAAGTCTGGGCATGGTTTGACCAATTTTCAGAGGCCTGGCTGGTGACAGCAGGGACAGCGGGCAGTGAAAGGATTGGCCTGACAGGCTCCCCATCCCCTAGGGGGATCCCCTAGGCTTAGTCTAAGTGTCTCAAGTAGCCGGTGTATTTGCTTGGGCCTAATCCATACGGTCTTATGGCTGTCCTCGTAGTCCGAGGACGAAGGTGCTAGAAAATATAAAGCAAAAAAATGTCCTGCAGGTGACAGGGACACTGCAGGACTTGGTGTCAGCTCAGCAATTTCTCACTTACCCAAAGAAGCGGAATTCTGCAAATTGCTGCCTTTGCTCTTGAAAGGATATCATCAGGTGGGTGTCTTGGTGTCACACTCTGAAAACCAGAGCAGAAATCTGAAATATTCTCATGATATGTATGGCCCATGCACCAAACCACCATGACTCAGCCTAAGAGATCTGCAGCTTATGTTTTTGTACTGCCAGCAGATTGTGGAAGCACAGTATAAAAACCATCCTTATGGAGAGATCTGCGTATTTTAGGCTTATCCTGAGTGTCTCAAGTAGCTGGGGTTTTTGCTTGGGCCTAATCCATAAGGTCTTATGGCCTTACTCCTAGTCTGAAGATGAATGTGCTAGAAACTATAAAGCAAAAACATGTCCTTCAGCCTAGCCTTGCTTTGCCTGTCCTTGCCTGTCCTTGCCTTGCCTTATTTCCTTCTGATCCTGATCTCTGTCCAGTCTCCTCTCACTAACCCCTCGTCTGGCTGCATGTCTCGTCTTTCCTTTTCTATCACTCTCCTACTTCCTCCCTCTTTAATGGCAATTCCTCCATCTCACTCCTGCAGCCCAACAGTACTTTTTATTCTTCCTTCCCTTTCTCCTGCTCCCTTCGCTTTCTCCCTCTGTCCCATATCTTTCTTCCCGACTTGTCTTTTCAAGACTTTGGGCCAAATTGGCCCCAAGTCTGGGCATGGTTTGACCAATTTTCAGAGGCCTGGCTGGTGACAGCAGGGACAGCAGGCAGTGACAGGCCGGGGGCTAACAGGCTCCCCATCCCCTAGAGGGCGCCTGGCTGCCACACCCAGCTGACATAGATCCTTTGTCACAATGCCCGCTACCGTGGCGAGTATGTGGTGACTCTGCAGGTGACAGGGACACTGCAGGACTTGGTGTCAGCTCAGTAATTTCACACTTCCCCAAAGAAGCGGAATTCTGCAAATTGCTGCCTTTGCTCTTGAAAGGATATCATCAGGTGGGTGTTTTGGTGTCATACTCTGAAAACCAGAGCAGAAATGGTGAAATATTCCCATGATATGCATGGTCCCTGCACCAAAGCACCATGACTCAGCCTAAGGAGATCTGCAGCTTATTTTTTTGTACTGCCAGCAGATTGTGGAAGCACAGTATAAAAACCATCCTTATGGAGAGATCTGCGTATTTTAGGCTTATCCTGAGTGTCTCAAGTAGCTGGGGTTTTTGCTTGGGCCTAATCCATAAGGTCTTATGGCCTTACTCCTAGTCTGAAGATGAATGTGCTAGAAACTATAAAGCAAAAACATGTCCTTCAGCCTAGCCTTGCTTTGCCTGTCCTTGCCTGTCCTTGCCTTGCCTTATTTCCTTCTCATCCTGTTCTCGGTCCCATCCTCTCTCACTAACCCCTCGTCTGGCTGCATGTCTCGTCTTTCCTTTTCTATCACTCTCCTACTTCCTCCCTCTTTAATGGCAATTCCTCCATCTCACTCCTGCAGCCCAACAGTACTTTTTATTCTTCCTTCCCTTTCTCCTGCTCCCTTCGCTTTCTCCCTCTGTCCCATATCTTTCTTCCCGACTTGCCTTTTCAAGACTTTGGGCCAAATTGGCCCCAAGTCTGGGCATGGTTTGACCAATTTTCAGAGGCCTGGCTGGTGACAGAAGGGACAGCAGGCAGTGACAGGCCCGGGGCTGACAGGCTCCCCATCCCCTAGCAGGCGCCTGGCTGCCACTCCCTGCTGACATAGAGCCTCTGTCACAATGCCCGCTACCGTGGCGAGTATGTGGTGACTCTGCAGGTGACAGGGACACTGCAGGACTTGGTGTCAGCTCAGCAATTTCTCACTTCCCCAAAGAAGCGGAATTCTGCAAATTGCTGCCTTTGCTCTTGAAAGGATATCATCAGGTGGGTGTTTTGGTGTCATACTCTGAACACCAGAGCAGAAATGGTGAAATATTCCCATGATATGCATGGTCCCTGCACCAAAGCACCATGACTCAGCCTAAGGAGATCTGCAGCTTATTTTTTTGTACTGCCAGCAGATTGTGGAAGCACAGTATAAAAACCATCCTTATGGAGAGATCTGCGTATTTTAGGCTTAGTCTAAGTGTCTCAAGTAGCTGGGGTTTTTGCTTGGGCCTAATCCATACGGTCTTATGGCTTTCCTCGTAGTCCGAGGACGAATGTGCTATAAACTATAAAGCAAAAAAATGTCCTGCAGCCTAGCCTTGCTTTGCCTGTCCTTGCCTGTCCTTGCCTTGCCTTATTTCCTTCTCATCCTGTTCTCTGTCCCATCCTCTCTCATTAACCCCTCTTCTAGCTGCATGTCTCGTCTTTCTTTTTCTATCACTCTCCTACTTCCTCCCTCTTTTCCTGCAATTCCTCCATCTCACTCCTGCAGCCCAACACTACTTTCTATTCTTCCTTCCCTTTCTCCTGCTCCCTTCGCTTTCTCCCTCTATCCCATGTCTTTCTTCCTAACTTGTCTTTTCAAGACTTAGGGCCAAATTGGCCCCTAGTCTGGGCATGGTTTGACCAATTTTCAGAGGCCTGGCTGGTGACATCAGGGACAGCAGGCAGTGACAGGCCCGGGGCTGATAGGCTCACCATCCCCTAGGGGGCGCCTGGCTGCCACACCCAGCTGACATAGAACCTGTGTCACAATGCCCGCTACCGTGTCATGTATGTGGTGACTCTGCAGGTGACAGGGACACTGCAGGACTTGGTGTCATTTCAGCAATTTCTCACTTCCCCAAAGAAGCGGAATTCTGCAAGTTGCTGCCTGTGCTCTTGAAAGGATATCATCAGGTGGGTGTTTTGGTGTCATACTCTGAAAACCAGAGCAGAAATGGTGAAATATTCCCATGATATGCATGGTCCCTGCACCAAAGCACCATGACTCAGCCTAAGGAGATCTGCAGCTTATTTTTTTGTACTGCCAGCAGATTGTGGAAGCACAGTATAAAAACCATCCTTATGGAGAGATCTGCGTATTTTAGGCTTAGTCTAAGTGTCTCAAGTAGCTGGGGTTTTTGCTTGGGCCTAATCCATACGGTCTTACGGCTTTCCTCGTAGTCAGAGGACGAATGTGCTAGAAAATATAAAGCAAAAAAATGTCCTGCAGCCTAGCCTTGCTTTGCCTGTCCTTGCTTGTCCTTGCCTTGCCTTATTTCCTTCTCATCCTGTTCTCTGTCCCATCCTCTCTCATTAACCCCTCTTCTAGCTGCATGTCTCGTCTTTCTTTTTCTATCACTCTCCTACTTCCTCCCTCTTTTCCTGCAATTCCTCCATCTCACTCCTGCAGCCCAACACTACTTTCTATTCTTCCTTCCCTTTCTCCTGCTCCCTTCGCTTTCTCCCTCTATCCCATGTCTTTCTTCCTAACTTGTCTTTTCAAGACTTAGGGCCAAATTGGCCCCTAGTCTGGGCATGGTTTGACCAATTTTCAGAGGCCTGGCTGGTGACATCAGGGACAGCAGGCAGTGACAGGCCCGGGGCTGATAGGCTCACCATCCCCTAGGGGGCGCCTGGCTGCCACACCCAGCTAACATAGAACCTTTGTCATAATGCCCGCTACCGTGTCATGTATGTGGTGACCTGCAGGTGACAGGGACACTGCAGGACTTGGTGGCAGCTCAGTAATTTCTCACTTCCCCAAAGAAACGGAATTCTGCAAATTGCTGCCTTTGCTCTTGAATGGATGTCGTAAGGTCGGTGTTTTGGTGTCATACACTGAAAACCAGAGCAGAAATGGTGAAATATTCCCATGATATGCATGGTCCCTGCACCAAAGCACCATGACTCAGCCTAAGGAGATCTGCAGCTTATTTTTTTGTACTGCCAGCAGATTGTGGAAGCACAGTATAAAAACCATCCTTATGGAGAGATCTGCATATTTTAGGCTTAGTCTAAGCCACTCAAGTAGCTGGGGTTCTTGATTGGGCCTAATCCATACGGTCTTATGGCCTTACTCCTAGTCTGAAGACGAATGTGTGAGAAACCATAAAGCAAAAAAATGTCCTGCAGCCTAGCCTTGCCTTGCCTTCCTTGCCTTGCCTTATTTCCTTCTCATCCTGTTCTCTGTCCAATCTCCTCTCACTAACCCCTCGTCTGGCTGCATGTCTCGTCTTTCCTTTTCTATCACTCTCCTGCTTCCTACCTCTTTTCCTGCAATTCCTCCGTCTCACTCCTGCAGC
This sequence comes from Columba livia, assembly GCF_036013475.1. NCBI lineage: Eukaryota > Metazoa > Chordata > Aves > Columbiformes > Columbidae > Columba > Columba livia. The sequence goes on along the minus strand of NC_088607.1, from coordinate 40,521,518 downwards.
CCAACACTACTTTTTATTCTTCCTTCCCTTTCTCCTGCTCCCTTCGATTTCTCCCTCTGTCCAATATCTTTCTTCCCGACTTGTCTTTTCAAGACTTTGGGCCAAATTGGCCCCAAGTCTGGGCATGGTTTGACCAATTTTCAGAGCCCTGGCTGGTGACAGCAGGGACAGCAGGCAGTGACAGGCCCGGGGCTGACAGGCTCCCCATCCCCTAGGGGGCGCCTGGCTGCCACACCCAGCTGACATAGAACCTTTGTCACAATGCCCGCTACTGTGGCGAGTATGTGGTGACTCTGCAGGTGACAGGGACACTGTAGGACTTGGTGTCAGCTCAGCAATTTCTCACTTCCCCAAAGAAGCGGAATTCTGCAAATAGCTGCCTTTGCTCTTGAAAGGATATCATCAGGTGGCTGTTTTGGTGTCATACTCTGAAAACCAGAGCAGAAATGGTGAAATATTCCCATGATATGCATGGTCCCTGCACCAAAGCACCATGACTCAGCCTAAGGAGATCTGCAGCTTATTTTTTTGTACTGCCAGCAGCTTGTGGAAGCACAGTATAAAAACCATCCTTATGGAGAGATCTGCGTATTTTAGGCTTAGTCTAAGTGTCTCAAGTAGCTGGGGTTTTTGCTTGGGCCTAATCCATACGGCCTTATGGCCTTACTCCTAGTCTGAAGACGAATGTGCTAGAAACTATAAAGCGAAAAAATGTCCTGCAGCCTAGCCTTGCTTTGCCTGTCCTTGCCTTGCCTTATTTCCTTCTCATCCTGTTCTCTGTCCCATCCTCTCTCACTAACCCCTCGTCTGGCTGCATGTCTCTTCTTTCCTTTTCTCTCACTCTCCTGCTTCCTGCCTCTTTTCCTGCAATTCCTCCATCTCACTCCTGCAGCCCAACACTACTTTTTATTCTTCATTCCCTTTCTCCTGCTCCCTTCACTTTCTCCCTCTGTCCCATATCTTTCTTCCTGACTTATCTTTTCAAGACTTTGGGCCAAATTGGCCCCAAGTCTGGGCATGGTTTGACCAATTTTCAGAGGCCTGGCTGGTGACAGCAGGGACAGCAGGCAGTGACAGGCCTGGGGTTAACAGGCTCCCCATTCCCTAGGGGGCGCCTGGCTGCCACACCCAGCTGACATAGAACCTTTGTCACTATGCCCGCTACCGTGGCGAGTATGTGGTGACCCTGCAGGTGACAGGGATACTGCAGGACTTGGTGTCAGCTCAGCAATTTCTCACTTCCCCAAAGAAGCGGAATTCTGCAAATTGCTGCCTTTGCTCTTGAAAGGATATCATCAGGTGGGTGTTTTGGTGTCATACTCCGAAAACCAGAGCAGAAATGGTGAAATATTCCCATGATATGCATGGTCCCTGCACCAAAGCACCATGACTCAGCCTAAGGAGATCTGCATCTTATTTTTTTGTACTGCCAGCAGATTGTGGAAGCACAGTATAAAAACCATCCTTATGGATAGATCTGCGTATTTTAGGCTTAGTCTAAGCATCTCAAGTAGCTGGGGTTTTTGCTTGGGCCTAATCCATACGGTCTTATGGCCTTACTCCTAGTCTGAAGACGAATGTGCTAGAAACTATAAAGCAAAAACATGTCCTTCAGCCTATCCTAGCTTTGCCTGTCCTTGCCTGTCCTTGCCTTGCCTTATTTCCTTCTCATCCTGTTCTCTGTCCCATCCTCTCTCACTAACCCCTCGTCTGGCTGCATGTCTCTTCTTTCCTTTTCTCTCACTCTCCTGCTTCCTGCCTCTTTAATGGCAGTTCCTCCATCTCACTCCTGAAGCCCAACACTACTTTTTATTCTTCCTTCCCTTTCTCCTGCTCCCTTCGCTTTCTCCCTCTGTCCCATATCTTTCTTCCCAACTTGTCTTTTCAAGATTTTGGGCCAAATTGGCCCCAAGTCTGGGCATGGTTGGACCAATTTTCAGAGGCCTGGCTGGTGACAGCAGGGACAGCAGGCAGTGACAGGCCCGGGGCTGACAGGCTCCCCATCCCCTAGGGGGCGCCTGGCTGCCAAACCCTCCTGACATACAACCTTTGTCACAATGCCCGCTAACGTGGTGAGGATGCGGTGACTCTGCAGGTGACAGGGACACTGCAGGACTTGGTGGCAGCTCAGCAATTTCTCACTTCCCCAAAGAAGCGGAATTCTGCAAATTACTGCCTTTGCTCTTGAAAGGATATCATCAGGTGGGTGTTTTGGTGTCATACTCTGAAAACCAGAGCAGAAATGGTGAAATATTCCCATGATATGCATGGTCCCTGCACCAAAGCACCATGACTCAGCCTAAGGAGATCTGCAGCTTATTTTTTTGTACTGCCAGCAGCTTGTGGAAGCACAGTATAAAAACCATCCTTATGGAGAGATCTGCGTATTTTAGGCTTAGTCTAAGCGTCTCAAGTAGCTGGGGTTTTTGCTTGGGCCTAATCCATACGGTCTTATGGCCTTACTCCTTGTCTGAAGACGAATGTGCTAGAAACTATAAAGCGAAAAAATGTCCTGCAGCCAAGCCTTGCTTTGCCTGTCCTTGCCTGTCCTTGCCTTGCCTTATTTCCTTCTCATCCTGTTCTCTGTCCAATCTCCTCTCACTAACCCCTCGTCTGGCTGCATGTCTCGTCTTTCCTTTTCTCTCACTCTCCTGCTTCCTACCTCTTTTCCTGTAATTCCTCCATCTCACTCCTGCAGCCCAACACTACTTTTTATTCTTCCTTCCCTTTCTCCTGCTCCCTTCGCTTTCTCCCTCTGTCCCATATCTTTCTTCCCGACTTGTCTTTTCAAGACTTTGGGGCAAATTGGCCCCAAGTCTGGGCATGGTTTGACCAATTTTCAGAGTCCTGGCTGGTGACAGCAGGGACAGCAGGCAGCGACAGGCCCGGGGCTGACAGGCTCCCCATCCCCTAGGGGGCGCCTGGCTGCCACACCCAGCTGACATAGAACCTTTGTCACAATGCCCGCTACCGTGGCGAGTATGTGGTGACTCTGCAGGTGACAGGGATACTGCAGGACTTGGTGTCAGCTCAGCAATTTCTCACTTCCCCAAAGAAGCGGAATTCTGCAAATTGCTGCCTTTTCTCTTGAAAGGATATCATCAGGTGGGTGTTTTGGTGTCATACTCTGAAAACCAGAGCAGAAATGGTGAAATATTCCCATGATATGCATGGTCCCTGCACCAAAGCACCATGACTCAGCCTAAGGAGATCTGCAGCTTGTTTTTTTGTACTGTCAGCAGATTGTGGAACCACAGTATAAAAACCATCCTTATGGAGAGATCTGCGTATTTTAGGCTTAGTCTAAGTGTCTCAAGTAGCTGGGGTTTTTGCTTGGGCCTAATCCATATGGTCTTATGGCCTTACTCTTGGTCTGAAGACGAATGTGCTAGAAACTATAAAGCGAAAAAATGTCCTGCAGCCTAGCCTTGCTTTGCCTGTCCTTGCCTGTCCTTGCCTTGCCTTATTTCCTTCTCACACTGTTCTCTGTCCCACCCTCTCTCACTAACCCCTCCTCTGGCTGCATGTCTCTTCTTTCCTTTTCTCTCACTCTCCTGCTTCCTGCCTCTTTAATGGCAATTCCTCCATCTCACTCCTGCAGCCCAACACTACTTTTTATTCTTCCTTCCCTTTCTCCTGCTCCCTTCGCTTTCTCCCTCTGTCCCATATCTTTCTTCCTAAATTGTCTTTTCAAGAATTTGGGCCGAATTGGCCCCAAGTCTGGGCATGGTTTGAACAATTTTCAGAGGCCTGGCTGGTGACAACAGGGATAGCAGGCAGTGACAGGCCCGGGGCTAACAGGCTCCCCATCCCCTAAGGGTCGCCTGGCTGCCACACCCAGCTGACATAGAACCTGTGTCACAATGCCCGCTACCGTGTCATGTATGTGGTGACTCTGCAGGTGACAGGGACACTGCAGGACTTGGTGGCAGCTCAGCAATTTCTCAGTTCCCCAGAGAAGCGGAATTCTGCAAGTTGCTGCCTTTGCTCTTGAAAGGATATCATCAGGTGGGTGTTTTGCTGTCATACTCTGAATACCAGAGCAGAAATGGTGAAATATTCCCATGATATGCATGGTCCCTGCACCAAAGCACCATGACTCAGCCTAAGGAGATCTGCAGCTTATATTTTTGTACTGCCAGCAGATTGTGGAAGCACAGTATAAAAACCATCCTTATGGAGAAATCTGCGTATTTTAGGCTTAGTCTAAGTGTCTCAAGTAGCCGGTGTATTTGCTTGGGCCTAATCCATACGGTCTTATGGCTTTCCTCGTAGTCCGAGGACGAATGTGCTATAAACTATAAAGCAAAAAAATGTCCTGCAGCCTAGCCTTGCTTTGCCTGTCCTTGCCTGTCATTGCCTTGCCTTATTTCCTTCTCATCCTGTTCTCGGTCCCATCCTCTCTCACTAAGCCCTCGTCTGGCTGCATGTCTCGTCTTTCCTTTTCTATCACTCTCCTACTTCCTCCCTCTTTTTCTGCAATTCCTCCATCTCACTCCTGCAGCCCAACACTACCTTTTATTCTTCCTTCCCTTTCTCCTGCTCCCTTCGCTTTCTCCCTCTGTCCCATATCTTTCTTCCCGACTTGCCTTTTCAAGACTTTGGGCCAAATTGGCCCCAAGTCTGGGCATGGTTTGACCAATTTTCAGAGGCCTGGCTGGTGACAGAAGGGACAGCAGGCAGTGACAGGCCCGGGGCTGACAGGCTCCCCATCCCCTAGCAGGCGCCTGGCTGCCACTCCCTGCTGACATAGAGCCTCTGTCACAATGCCCGCTACCGTGGCGTGTATGTGGTGACTCTGCAGGTGACAGGGACACTGCAGGACTTGGTGTCAGTTCAGCAATTTCTCACTTCCCCAAAGAAGCGGAATTCTGCAAGTTGCTGCCTGTGCTCTTGAAAGGATATCATCAGGTGGGTGTTTTAGTGTCATACTCTGAACACCAGAGCAGAAATGGTGTCCCATGATATGCATGGTCCCTGCACCAAAGCACCATGACTCAGCCTAAGGAGATCTGCAGCTTATTTTTTTGTACTGCCAGCAGATTGTGGAAGCACAGTATAAAAACCATCCTTATGGAGAGATCTGCGTATTTTAGGCTTAGTCTAAGTGTCTCAAGTAGCTGGGGTTTTTGCTTGGGCCTAATCCATACGGTCTTACGGCTTTCCTCGTAGTCAGAGGACGAATGTGCTAGAAAATATAAAGCAAAAAAATGTCCTGCAGCCTAGCCTTGCTTTGCCTGTCCTTGCTTGTCCTTGCCTTGCCTTATTTCCTTCTCATCCTGTTCTCTGTCCCATCCTCTCTCACTAACCCCTCGTCTGGCTGCATGTCTCGTCTTTCCTTTTCTATCACTCTCCTACTTCCTCCCTCTTTTTCTGCAATTCCTCCATCTCACTCCTGCAGCCCAACACTACCTTTTATTCTTCCTTCCCTTTCTCCTGCTCCCTTCGCTTTCTCCCTCTGTCCCATATCTTTCTTCCCGACTTGCCTTTTCAAGACTTTGGGCCAAATTGGCCCCAAGTCTGGGCATGGTTTGACCAATTTTCAGAGGCCTGGCTGGTGACAGAAGGGACAGCAGGCAGTGACAGGCCCGGGGCTGACAGGCTCCCCATCCCCTAGGGGGCGCCTGGCTGCCACACCCAGCTGACATAGAGCCTCTGTCACAATGCCCGCTACCGTGGCGAGTATGTGGTGACTCTGCAGGTGACAGGGACACTGCAGGACTTGGTGTCAGCTCAGCAATTTCTCACTTCCCCAAAGAAGCGGAATTCTGCAAATTGCTGCCTTTGCTCTTGAAAGGATATCATCAGGTGGGTGTTTTGGTGTCATACTCTGAACACCAGAGCAGAAATGGTGAAATATTCCCATGATATGCATGGTCCCTGCACCAAAGCACCATGACTCAGCCTAAGGAGATCTGCAGCTTATTTTTTTGTACTGCCAGCAGATTGTGGAAGCACAGTATAAAAACCATCCTTATGGATAGATCTGCGTATTTTAGGCTTAGTCTAAGTGTCTCAAGTAGCTGGGGTTTTTGCTTGGGCCTAATCCATACGGTCTTATGGCTTTCCTCGTAGTCCGAGGACGAATGTGCTAGAGAATATAAAGCAAAAAAATGTCCTGCAGCCTAGCCTTGCTTTGCCTGTCCTTGCCTGTCCTTGCCTTGCCTTATTTCCTTCTCATCCTGTTCTCTGTCCCATCCTCTCTCATTAACCCCTCTTCTAGCTGCATGTCTCGTCTTTCTTTTTCTATCACTCTCCTACTTCCTCCCTCTTTTCCTGCAATTCCTCCATCTCACTCCTGCAGCCCAACACTACTTTCTATTCTTCCTTCCCTTTCTCCTGCTCCCTTCGCTTTCTCCCTCTATCCCATGTCTTTCTTCCTAACTTGTCTTTTCAAGACTTAGGGCCAAATTGGCCCCTAGTCTGGGCATGGTTTGACCAATTTTCAGAGGCCTGGCTGGTGACATCAGGGACAGCAGGCAGTGACAGGCCCGGGGCTGATAGGCTCACCATCCCCTAGGGGGCGCCTGGCTGCCACACCCAGCTAACATAGAACCTTTGTCATAATGCCCGCTACCGTGTCATGTATGTGGTGACTCTGCAGGTGACAGGGACACTGCAGGACTTGGTGTCAGCTCAGTAATTTCTCACTTCCCCAAAGAAACGGAATTCTGCAAATTGCTGCCTTTGCTCTTGAATGGATGTCGTAAGGTCGGTGTTTTGGTGTCATACACTGAAAACCAGAGCAGAAATGGTGAAATATTCCCATGATATGCATGGTCCCTGCACCAAAGCACCATGACTCAGCCTAAGGAGATCTGCAGCTTATTTTTTTGTACTGCCAGCAGATTGTGGAAGCACAGTATAAAAACCATCCTTATGGAGAGATCTGCATATTTTAGGCTTAGTCTAAGCGTCTCAAGTAGCTGGGGTTCTTGATTGGGCCTAATCCATACGGTCTTATGGTCTTAATCCTAGTCTGAAGACGAATGTGCTGGAAACTATAAAGCGAAAAAATGTCCTGCAGCCTAGCCTTGCTTTGCCTGTTCTTGCCTGTCCTGGTCTTGCCTTATTTCTTTCTCATCCTGTTCTCTGTCCCATCCACTCTCACTAACCCCTCGTCTGGCTGCATGTCTCTTCTTTCCTTTTCTCTCACTCTCCTGCTTCCTGCCTCTTTAATGGCAATTCCTCCATCTCACTCCTGCAGCCCAACACTACTTATTATTCTTCCTTCCCTTTCTCCTGCTCCCTTCGCTTTCTCCCTCTGTCCCATATCTTTCTTCCCGACTTGTCTTTTCAAGACTTTGGGCCAAGTTGGCCCCAAGACTGGGCATGGTTTGACCAATTTTCAGAGGTCTGGCTGGTGACAGCAGGGACAGCAGGCAGTGACAGGCCCGGGGCTGGCAGGCTCCCCATCCCCTAGGGGGCACCTGGCGGCCACACCCAGCTGACAAAGAACCTTTTTCACAATGCCCGCTACCGTGGCGAGGATGCGGTGACTCTCCAGGTGACAGGGACACTGCAGGACTTGGTGGCAGCTCAGCAATTTCTGAGTTCCCCAAAGAAGCGGAATTCTGCAAATTGCTGCCTTTGCTCTTGAAAGGATATCATCAGGTGAGAGTTTTGGTGTAATACACTGAAAACCAGAGCAGAAATAGTGAAATATTCCCATGATATGCATGGTCCCTGCACCAAAGCACCATGACTCAGCCTAAGGAGATCTGCAGCTTATTTTTTGTACTGCCAGCAGATTGTGGAAGTACAGTATAAAAACCATCCTTATGGAGAGATCTGCGTATTTTAGGCTTAGTCTAAGTGTCTCAAGTAGCTGGGGTTTTTGCTTTGGCCTAATCCATACGGTCGTCTGGCTTTCCTCCTAGTCTGAAGACGAATGTACTAGAAACTATAAAGCAAAAAAATGTCCTGCAGCCTTGCCTTGCCTTGCCTGTCCTTGTCTTGCCTTATTTCCTTCTCATCCTGTTCTCTGTCCCATCCTCTCTCACTAACCCCTCGTCTGGCTGCATGTCTCTTCTTTCCTTTTCTCTCACTCTCCTGCTCCCTGCCTCTTTTCCTGCAATTCCTCCATCTCTCTCCTGCAGCCCAACACTACTTTTTATTCACAGAATCACATAATCACAGAATCACAGAATCACAGAATCGACTGGGTTAGAAAAGACCTCAGCGATCATCAAGTCCAATTCTTGGTCCAACTCTAGTCCGTTTACTAGATCATGGCACTAAGTGCCATGTCCAATCTCAGTTTAAAAACCTCTAGGGACGGTGAGTCCACTACCTCCCTGGGCAGGCCATTCCAATGCCTGACCACTCTCTCTGTAAAGAATTTCTTTCTAATATCCAGTCTAAATTTCCCCTGGTAGAGTTTAAGCCCATGCCCCCTTGTCCTATTGCTAACTGCCTGGGAGAAGAGACCAATCCCCACCTGGCTATAACTTCCCTTCAGGTAGTTATAGAGAGTGATGAGGTCACCTCTAAGCCTCCTCTTCTCTAGACTAAACAACCCCAGCTCCCTCAGCCTCTCCCCATAGGGCTTGTGTTCAAGTCCCTTCACCAGTCGTGTTGCTCTTCTCTGGACCCACTCCAGCACTTCAATGTCTTTCCTGAACTGAGAGGCCCAGAACTGAACACAATACTCCAGATGTGGCCTCACCAATGCAGAGTACAGGGGAAGGATCACTTCCCTTGTCCTGCTGACCACGCTATTTTTGATACAGGACAGGATACCGTTGGCCTTCTTGGCCACCTGGGCACACTGTTGGCTCATGTTGAGCTTCCTGTCAATTAGTACCCCCAGGTCCCTTTCTGTCTGACTGCTCTCCAGCCACTCTGTGCCCAGCCTGTAGCGCTGCAGGGGGTTGTTGTGACCAAAGTGCAGCACCCGGCACTTGGCCTTATTGAACTTCATCCCATTGGAATCAGCCCATTTTTCCAGTCTATCCAGATCCCTCTGCAGAGCCCTCCTGCCTTCCAGTAGGTCGACACTCCCTCCCAACTTGGTGTCATCAGCAAATTTGCTGATGATGGTCTCAATCCCCTCATCTAAATCATCAATAAAGATGTTAAACAGGACTGGACCCAACACTGACCCCTGGGGAACACCACTAGTGACTGGCCGCCAGCTGGATGCAGCCCCGTTCACCAGCACTCTCTGGGCCCGGCCCTCCAGCCAGTTCTTAACCCAGCGTAGAGTGCACTTGTCCAAGCCATGGGCTACCAGCTTTTGCAAGAGTATATTATGGGAGACAGTGTCAAAGACCTTGCTGAAGTCCAGATAGACCACATCCATGGCTTTCCCCTCATCCACCAGCTGGGTCACCTGATCATAAAAGGAGATCAGGTTGGTCAGACAGGACCTGCCCCTCCTAAACCCATGCTGGCTGGGTCTGATCCCTTGTCCATCCTGAAGGTGCTGTGTGATTCCACTCAGGATGATCTGCTCCATAACCCTGCCAGGCACCGAGGTCAGACTGACAGGCCTGTAGTTGCCAGGGTCAGCTCTGCAGCCCTTTTTGTGGACTGGGGTAACATTGGCCAATTTTCAATCATATGGGACCTCCCCAGTGAGCCAGGCCTGTTGGAAGATTATGGAGAGCGGCTTGGCAAGTTCTTCTGCTAGCTCCCTCATCACCCTAGGATGGATCCCATCTGGTCCCATAGACTTGTGAGGATCCAGATGGCTCAGTAAATCACCAACTATTTCCTCCTGGAATACAAGGGGCCTATTTGGCTTCCTATCTCTGTCAACCACCTCCAGAGATGAGTTGTCCTGAGGGCCACCTGTCTCACTGGTAAAAACTGAGGCAAAGTAGGTATTAAGTACCTCAGCTTTCTCCTCATCTTTGTTAACTATATTTCCTTCAGAGTCCAACAGAGAATGGAGGTTTTCCTTGCCCCTCCTTTTGTTATTAACATATTTGAAGAAGGACTTTTTATTATCCCTGACAGAATTGGCCAAGTTAACTTCAAATTGCACTTTTGTTTCCCTGATCTTTTTTCTGCATGATCTAGCTATTTCCATAAATCCTTCATAAGTAGCCAGGCCTTTTTTCCACAGTCGGTAAAGTCTCTTTTTATTTCTGATTTCATTCAGAATCTCCCTGTTTAGCCAAGCCGGTTGTCTTCCCCGCCGGCTAGCCTTTCGGCACACTGGTATAGCCTGTTCCTGTGCACTCAAAACCACCTGCTTGAAGCATGTCCAACCCTCCTGGGCCCCCTTGTTTTTAAGCATTGTTTCCCAGGGTATGCTCTGAACTAGACTTCTGAATAGGCAAAAATCTGCCCTCGGGAAGTCCAGCATAGAGGTTTTGTTAATGGTTCTCCCTGCATCTCTGAGTACTGAAAATTCTATTATTTCATGGTTGCTATGCCCCAGGCGGCCTCCAACCACTACATCTCCCACCAGCCCTTCTCTGTTTGTAAACAGTAGGTCTAGCGGGGTCTTGCCCCTGGTGGGCTCATTTACCAGCTGATGAAGGAAATTGTCCTCTATACACTCTAGGAACTTCCTAGACTGCCTCTTCTGTGCAGTATTGACCTCCCAGCAGATATCCGGCAGGTTAAAGTCACCCACAAGAACAAGGGCCATCGATTTTGAGACATCTGCCAGCTGCTTGTAGAATAATTCATCTCCTTCATTGTCCTGGTTGCGCGGTCTATAACAGACACCCACGAGGATGTCAGCCTTGTTGGACTTCCCCCTGATTCTGGTCCACAGGAACTCAAACCTGCATACTGACCTCAAGTTTAACAGAGTCGAGTGACTCTCTAACATATAAAGCCACCCCTCCACCTCTCCTACCCTACCTATCTTTTCTGAAGAGCTTGTAGCCACGCATAGCAGCACTCCAGTCATATGAGTCATCCCACCATGTTTCTGTGATGGCAACTATGTCATAGCTTTCCTGCTACACGATGGCTTCCAGCTTCTCTTGTTAGTTGCCCATACTGCGTGCATTAGTGTACATGCACGTCAAGTGGGCTGCTGATTTCCCTCTTAATTCGGGCTTTCCATTCTTCCTTCCCTTTCTCCTGCTCCCTTCGCTTTCTCCCTCTGTCCCGTACCTTTCTTCCCGACTTGTCTTTTCAAGACTTTGGGGCAAATTGGCCCCAAGTCTGGGCATGGTTTGACCAAATTTCAGAGGCCTGGCTGGTGACAGCAGGGACAGCAGGCAGTGACAGGCTCGGGGCTGGCAGGCTCCCCATCCCCTAGGGGGCGCCTGGCTGCCACACCCATCTGACAAAGAACCTTTTTCACAATGCCCGCTACCGTGGCGAGGATGCGGTGACTCTGCAGGTGACAGGGACACTGCAGGACTTGGTGTCAGCTCAGCAATTTCTCAGTTCCCCAAAGAAGCGGAATTCTGCAAATTGCTGCCTTTGCTCTTGAAAGGATGTCATCAGGTGGTTGTTTTGGTGTAATACACTGAAAACCAGAGCAGAAATAATGAAATATTCCCATGATATGCATGGTTCCTGCACCAAAGCACCATGACTCAGCCTAAGGAGATCTGCAGCTTATTTTTTTGTACTGCCAGCAGATTGCGGAATACAGTATAAAAACCAACCTTATGTAGAGATCTTCGCATTTTTGGCTTAGTCTAAGTGTCTCAAGTAGCTGGGGTCTAGGATTGGGCCTAATCCATACGGTCTTCTGGCTTTCCTCCTAGTCTGAAGACGAATGTGCTAGAAGCTATAAAGCAAAAAAATGTCCTGCAGCCTAGCCTTGCCATGCCTGTCCTTGCCTGTCCTTGCCTTGCCTTATTTCCTTCCCATCCTGTTCTCTGTCCCATCCTCTCTCACTAACCTCTCGTCTGGCTGCATGTCTCTACTTTCCTTTTCTCTCACTCCTCTGCTTCCTGCCTCTTTTCTTGCAATTCCTCCATCTCACTTCTGCAGCCCAACACTACTTTTTATTCTTCCTTCCCTTTCTCCTGCTCCCTTCGCTTTCTCCCTCTGTCCCATATCTTTCTTCCCGTCTTGTCTGTTGGAGAATTTGGGCCAAATTGGCCACACGTCTGGGCATTTTTTGACAAGGTTTCAGAGGCCTGGCTGGTGACATCAGGGACAGCCGGCAGTGACAGGCCCGGGGCTGACAGGCTCCCCATCCTCTAGGAGGCACCAGGCTGCCACACCCAGCTGACATAGGACCTTTGTCACAATGCCCGCTACCGTGGTGAGGATGCGGTGACTCTGCAGGTGACAGGGACACTGCAGGACTTGGTGGCAGCTCAGCAATTTCTCAGTTCCCCAAAGAAGCGGAATTCTGCAAATTGCTGCCTTTGCTCTTGAAAGGATGTCATCAGGTGGGTCTTCTGGTGTCATACACTGAAAACCAGAGCAGAAATGGTGAAATATTCCCATGATATGCATGGTCCCTGCAACAAAACACCATGACTCAGCCTAAGGAGATCTGCAGCTTATTTTTTTTTACTGCCAGCAGATTGTGGAAGTACAGTATAAAAACAATCCTTACAGAGAGATCTTCGTATTTTATGCTTAGTCTAAGTCTCTCAAGTAGCTGGGGTTTTTGCTTGGGCCTAATCCATACGGTCTTATGGCTTTCCTCCTAGTCTGAAGACGAATGTGCTAGAAACTATAAAACAAAAAAATGTCCTGCAGCCTAGCCTTGCCTTGCCTGTCCTTGCCTGTCCTTGCCTTGCCTTATTTCCTTCCCATTCTGTTCCCTGTCCCATCCTCTCTCACTAACCCCTCGTCTGGCCGCATGTCTCTTCTTTCCTTTTCTCTCTCACTCTCCTGCTTCCTGCCTCTGTAATGGCAATTCATCCATCTCACTCCTGCAGCCCAACACTACTTTTTATTCTTCCTTTCCTTTTGTTCTGCTCCCTTCGCTTTCTCCCTCTGCCCCATATCTTTTTTCCGGACTTGTCTGTTGGAGACTTTGGGCCCCTTTGGCCCCAAGTCTGGGCATGGTATGACCAGTTTTCAGAGGCCTGGCTGGTAACAGGAGGGACAGCAGGCAGTGACAGGCCCGGGGCTGACAGGCTCCTCCTCCCCTAGGGGGCGGCTCTCTGTCACACCCAGCTGACATCGTACTTTGTCACAATGCCCGCTACCGTGGTGAGGATGCGGTGACTCTCCAGGTGACAGGGACACTGACTGACTTGGTGTCAACTCAGCAATTTCTCACTTCCCCAAAACAGAGGTATTCTGCAAATCGCAGCCTTTCCTCTTGAAAGGAAATCAGCAAGTGGGTGTTTTGGTGTAATACACTGAAAACGAGGGCAGAAATGGTGAAATATTCCCATTATATGCCTGATCCCTGCACCAAAGCACCATGACTCAGCCTAAGGAGATCTGCAGCTTATTTTTTTGTACTGCCAGCAGGTTGTGGACGTACAGTATGAAAACCATCCTTATGGAGAGATCTGCGTATTTTAGGCTTAGTCTAAGTGTCTCAGGTAGCTGAGACACTTTGTGTGTCACAAATCCCTCTTGACAGTTTCTGGATTACAAACCCCGTTGGACAGCATGGGTGTCAGAAACCCCACTGAATAGCGTGTGTGTGTAACAAATCCCTTTGGAAAGCATGGGTGTGTCACAAACACCATTGGACAGCGTGTGTGTCACAAACCCCATCGGACAGCGTGTGTTTCACAACCCCCATTGGACAGCATGTGTATCATAAACCCCATTGGAAAGTGTCTGTGTCACAAACCCCATTGGACAGCGTGTGTGTGTCACAATCCCCATTGGACAGCGAGTGTCTTACAAAAACCCCTGCACACTGTGTGTGTCACAAATTCCATTGAACAGCGTGTATGTCTCAAACACCATTGGACAGCGTGCGTGTGTCACAAACCCCAATGGAAAGTGTGTGTGTCACAAACCCCAGTCGACAGCGTGTGTCACAAACCCCCCGGACAGCGTGTGTGTCACAATCCTTATTGGACAGCATGTGTGCCTCAAGTCCCATGGGACAGTGTGTGTGTCACAAACCCCATTGGACAGCTTGTGTGTGTCACAAACCCTAATGGACAGCATGTGTGTCACAAACCGCATTGGACAGTTTGTGTGTCACAAACGCCTTTGGACAGCATGTGTGTCTGAAACCCCATTGGACAGTGTGTTTGTCAGAAACCCATTGAACAACCTTTTTGTCTCAAACCCCATTGGACAGCATGTGTATTACAAACTACATTGGACAGCGTGTGTGTCACAAAACCCATGGACAGCGTGTGTGTCACAAACCCCATTGGACAGCCTTTGTGTGTCACCAACCCCGTTGGACAGTGTCTGTGCCAGAAACCCCATTGGACAGTGTGGATGTCACAAACCCCATTGGACCATGTGTGTGTCATCAACAGGATTGGACAGCCTGTGTGTCACAATCCCCATTGGACAGTGTGTGTGTCACAAAACACCTTGGACAGCGTGTGTGTCACAAACCCCATTGGAATGTGTGTGTTTCACAATCCCAATTGAATAGTGTGTGTGTCTCACAAAACCCACTGGAGAGTGTGTGTGCCATAAACCCCATTGGACAGCATGTTTTTGTCACAATCCACATTGGACAGCTCGTGTGTCACAAAAGGCATGGGGCAGCGTGTGTGTCACAAACCCCAGGGGACACTGTGTGTGTCACAAACCCCATTGTACAGCATGTGTGTCACAAACCCCATTGGACGGTGTGTGTGTCACAAACCCCACTGGATAGTGTGTCTGTGTCACAAACACCATTGGACAGCGAGTGTATTTCACATACCCCATTAGACAGTGTGTGTGCCACAAACCCCATTGGACAGCATGTGTGCTTTACAAGAACCATTGGACAACGAGTGTGTGTCACAAACCCCCTTAGACTGTGTGTGTTTCACAAAACCCATTGGGCAGAGTGTGTATCATAAAACTCATTGGAAAGTGTCTGTGACACAAACCCCATTGGACAGTGTGTGTGTGCCATAAACCCTATTGGACAGCGTGCATGTCACAATCCCCATTGGATAGCGTGTGTGTCTCAAACCCACCTGGACAGTGTGTGTGTCACAAACCCCTCTGGACAGTGTCTGTGTCACAAACAGCATTTCACAGCGTGTGTGTCTACAAACGCCATTGGACAGCGATTGTGTGTCACAACCCCATTAGATTGTGTGTGTGTCACTAAACCCATTATACAGCGTGTGAGTCACAAAACCCATTGGAAAGTGTGTGTGTCACAAAACCCACTGGACAGTGTGTGGGTCACAAACCCCTCTAGACAGCGTGTATGTCACAAGCCCCATTGGACAGAGTGTGTGTTTCACAAACCACATTGGACAGCATGTGTGTGGTACAATCCCCATTGGACAATTGAATGTCACAAACCCCTTTAGACAGTGTGTGTGTCAGAAACCACATTGGAAACAGTGTGTGTCACAGACCCCATTAGACAGCGTGTGTGTCACAAACCCCCCTGGACAGCGTGTGTGTCACAAATCCCATTGTATAGCGTGTCTGTGTCACAAACCCTATTGAAAAGTTTGTGTGTTCACAAATCCCACTGGACAGCATATGTGTCACGAACCCCATTTGACACCGTGTGTGTCACAAGCCCCATTGGACTCAGTGTGTGTGTCAGAAACCCCATTGGACATCGTATGTGTCACTAACCCCATTGGACAGTGTGTGTGTCAAAAACCCCACTGTACAGCGTTTGTGTCACAAACCCCCCTGGACACGGTGTGTGACACAAACCCCATTGGACAGCGTGTATGACACAAACCCCTTTGGAAAGTGTGTGTGTCCCAAACCGCAATATTCAGCGTGTGTGTCACAAACACCACTGGTCAGCATGCGTATCACAAACACCATTGGACAGCGTATGTATATCACAATCCCCATTGGACAGCGTGTGTATGTCCCAATCTCCATTGGACAGCGTGTGTGTCACAAACCCCATCGGACAGCGTGTGTTTCACAACCCCCATTGGACAGCATGTGTATCATAAACCCCATTGGAAAGTGTCTGTGTCACAAACCCCATTGGACAGCGTGTGTGTGTCACAATCCCCATTGGACAGCGAGTGTCTTACAAAAACCCCTGCACACTGTGTGTGTCACAAATTCCATTGAACAGCGTGTATGTCTCAAACACCATTGGACAGCGTGCGTGTGTCACAAACCCCAATGGAAAGTGTGTGTGTCACAAACCCCAGTCGACAGCGTGTGTCACAAACCCCCCGGACAGCGTGTGTGTCACAATCCTTATTGGACAGCATGTGTGCCTCAAGTCCCATGGGACAGTGTGTGTGTCACAAACCCCATTGGACAGCTTGTGTGTGTCACAAACCCTAATGGACAGCATGTGTGTCACAAACCGCATTGGACAGTTTGTGTGTCACAAACGCCTTTGGACAGCATGTGTGTCTGAAACCCCATTGGACAGTGTGTTTGTCAGAAACCCATTGAACAACCTTTTTGTCTCAAACCCCATTGGACAGCATGTGTATTACAAACTACATTGGACAGCGTGTGTGTCACAAAACCCATGGACAGCGTGTGTGTCACAAACCCCATTGGACAGCCTTTGTGTGTCACCAACCCCGTTGGACAGTGTCTGTGCCAGAAACCCCATTGGACAGTGTGGATGTCACAAACCCCATTGGACCATGTGTGTGTCATCAACAGGATTGGACAGCCTGTGTGTCACAATCCCCATTGGACAGTGTGTGTGTCACAAAACACCTTGGACAGCGTGTGTGTCACAAACCCCATTGGAATGTGTGTGTTTCACAATCCCAATTGAATAGTGTGTGTGTCTCACAAAACCCACTGGAGAGTGTGTGTGCCATAAACCCCATTGGACAGCATGTTTTTGTCACAATCCACATTGGACAGCTCGTGTGTCACAAAAGGCATGGGGCAGCGTGTGTGTCACAAACCCCAGGGGACACTGTGTGTGTCACAAACCCCATTGTACAGCATGTGTGTCACAAACCCCATTGGACGGTGTGTGTGTCACAAACCCCACTGGATAGTGTGTCTGTGTCACAAACACCATTGGACAGCGAGTGTATTTCACATACCCCATTAGACAGTGTGTGTGCCACAAACCCCATTGGACAGCATGTGTGCTTTACAAGAACCATTGGACAACGAGTGTGTGTCACAAACCCCCTTAGACTGTGTGTGTTTCACAAAACCCATTGGGCAGAGTGTGTATCATAAAACTCATTGGAAAGTGTCTGTGACACAAACCCCATTGGACAGTGTGTGTGTGCCATAAACCCTATTGGACAGCGTGCATGTCACAATCCCCATTGGATAGCGTGTGTGTCTCAAACCCACCTGGACAGTGTGTGTGTCACAAACCCCTCTGGACAGTGTCTGTGTCACAAACAGCATTTCACAGCGTGTGTGTCTACAAACGCCATTGGACAGCGATTGTGTGTCACAACCCCATTAGATTGTGTGTGTGTCACTAAACCCATTATACAGCGTGTGAGTCACAAAACCCATTGGAAAGTGTGTGTGTCACAAAACCCACTGGACAGTGTGTGGGTCACAAACCCCTCTAGACAGCGTGTATGTCACAAGCCCCATTGGACAGAGTGTGTGTTTCACAAACCACATTGGACAGCATGTGTGTGGTACAATCCCCATTGGACAATTGAATGTCACAAACCCCTTTAGACAGTGTGTGTGTCAGAAACCACATTGGAAACAGTGTGTGTCACAGACCCCATTAGACAGCGTGTGTGTCACAAACCCCCCTGGACAGCGTGTGTGTCACAAATCCCATTGTATAGCGTGTCTGTGTCACAAACCCTATTGAAAAGTTTGTGTGTTCACAAATCCCACTGGACAGCATATGTGTCACGAACCCCATTTGACACCGTGTGTGTCACAAGCCCCATTGGACTCAGTGTGTGTGTCAGAAACCCCATTGGACATCGTATGTGTCACTAACCCCATTGGACAGTGTGTGTGTCAAAAACCCCACTGTACAGCGTTTGTGTCACAAACCCCCCTGGACACGGTGTGTGACACAAACCCCATTGGACAGCGTGTATGACACAAACCCCTTTGGAAAGTGTGTGTGTCCCAAACCGCAATATTCAGCGTGTGTGTCACAAACACCACTGGTCAGCATGCGTATCACAAACACCATTGGACAGCGTATGTATATCACAATCCCCATTGGACAGCGTGTGTATGTCCCAATCTCCATTGGACAGCGTGTGTGTCACAAACCCCCCTGGACACCGTGTGTGTAACAAATCCCATTGTATAGCGTGTCTGTGTCACAAACCCTATTGAAAAGTTTGTGTGTTCACAAATCCCACTGGACAGCATATGTGTCACGAACCCCATTTGACACCGTGTGTGTCACAAGCCCCATTGGACTCAGTGTGTGTGTCAGAAACCCCATTGGACATCGTGTGTGTCACTAACCCCATTGGACAGCGTGTGTGACACAAACCACTTTGGAAAGTTTGTGTGTCCCAAACCGCAATGGACAGCCTGTTTGTCACAAACACCATTAAACAGAATGTGTGTCACAAACAACATTCGACAGCATGTGTGTGTCACAAACCCCATTGGACAGAGTGTGTGTCACAAACCCCATTTCAACAGCGTGTGTGTCAGAAAACTCATTTGAAAGAGTGTGTGTGTCATAAACCTCATTGGAAAGTGTTTGTGTTACAAATCCCATTGGATAGCGTGTGCGTGTCACAAACCCTTTTGGACAGCGTGTGTGTCACAAACACCACTGGACAGCGTGTGTGTCACAAGAACCATTGGACAGAGTGAGCGAGTCACAAACCTGATTGGACAGCGTGTGTGTCAAAAACCCCATTGGACAGCGTGTGTGTCACAAACCCCATTGGACAGTGTGTGTGAGACAAACCCCATTGGAGGATATGTGTGTCACAATCCCCATTGGACAGCGTGTTTGTCACAAACCCCCGTGGACACAGTGTGTCACAAACCCCATTGGACAGCGTGTGTGACACAAACCACTTTGGAAAGAGTGTGTGTCCCAAACCGCAATGGACAGCCTGTTTGCCACAAACACCATTGGAAAGCATGCGTGTCACAAACAACATTGGACAGCATGTGTGTGTTGCAATCTCCATTGTACAGCGTGTGTGCCACAAACCCCATTGGACAGTGTGTGTGTGTCACAAACCCGTAGGACAGAGTGTGTTTCGCAAACCCCATTGGACCGTCTGTGTGTCACAAACCCCCCTGGACAGAGTGTGTGACACAAACCCCATTTGACAGCGTTTGTGTCACAACGTCTCTTGGAAAGTGTCTGTGTTACTAACCCCATTGTATAGCATGTGTGTGTCACAAACCCTATTGGACAGTGTGTGTGTCACAAACGCCACTGGACAGCCTGTGTGTCACAAACCCCGTTGGACAGCGTGTCTGTCACATTCCCTATTGGACAGAGTGTGTGTGGTGTGTCACAATCCCCATTGGACAGCGTGTGTGTCACAAACCCCATTGGACCTTGTGTGTGTCACAATCCCCATTGGACCGAGTGTGTGTGTCACAATCCCCATTGGACAGCGTATGTCTTCAGAAACCCCATTGGACAGTGTGTGTGTCACAAACCCTATTGGATAGTGTGTGTGTCTCAAACCCCACTGGACAGCATGTGTGTCACGAACCCCATTGGACAGCATATGTGTTCACAAACCCCATTGGACAGTGTGTGTGTCACAATCACCATTGGACAGCATGTGTTTGTCACAAACCCCATTGGACAGAGTATGTGTGACAAACCCCATTGGAAAGCCTGTGTGTGTCACAATACCCATTAGACAGTGTGTGTGTCACAAACCCCATTGGACAGTGTGGCAGATGGCAACCCCCCTCCCTCTTTTAATATGGCACATTTTCCCCTTTCTCTGCTATTTGAGGCTAACAGCTTCTTTTGTTTGGCCCAGAGCACCCTGGCTCCTGGGACATTAGCAGAAGGGAGTGCCAAGGCACACTGGGCCGCGCCCAGTGTGGGGGATGTTTGAGGGCTTCAGGGGCACCCACACTCAGTGTGGGGGGTGCAGAGAAGCTTATACAATGCCTACAGTCAGGTCTGATCAGATAACAAAACGGGACTCTCGTCGAGACTCCGCCCATTGCCGCGGGTCTCTTGGAGCACGAGCTTAGCCACTGCCGCCACGAGAGCCCCCCTCCCCGGGATGGAGACTCCGCTTGCCTCGCCGCCACGGTGTAAGTAAAACTTCTCGCAGGATTGCGAGTATATTTTCTTTCCGTGCACACTTGCACAAGTACTTTATTTCCTCGCACAATCGCGAGTGGCCGCCGAGAGCCCCTCGCACAATCGCGAGTATATTTTCCTCCCGTGCTTCCACATAAGCACGTGTAGGATTCCGTGCACATTTGCACGTGTAAAATAACTCTCGCAGGACTGCGAGCGTATTATAAATTTACTCTCGCGACATCGCGAGTGCACACTTTCCGTACTCACTGCGAGTACGTGTATCTCTATAAAAATAATCCCACACCGTGCTTGGGTAAGTGTGTACTCCTCCGGGACTCGGGGATGGCTCCGGCACTGTTTTGGTGAAGCCACGTGCATGCACTCTGTGGACCTCCTATTGTATTAGTGGCTGCCCCTCTCAATAATTTCCTCCACTGATATCCGAACCTGTATTTAAGTCACATTCGGAGTGCTAAAACCCTGTGCCTCGCTGGTCTAATAAAAGTTGGTTTTGGACCTTGTGGTCCCTAAAATTGACCTGTGGGTTGCTCTGTGACAGACAGAGTGTGTGTGACAAACCCCATTTGACAGAGTGTGTGTCAAAACCCCACTGGACAGCGTGTGTGTCACGAACCCCATTGGACAGCGCATGTGTGTCACAATCCCCATTGGACAGTGTGTGTGTCACAAACCCCACTGGACAGCCTGTGTGTCACAAACCCCACTGGACATCGTGTGTGTATCACAATCCCCATTGAACAGCGTATTTTTCACAAACACCATTAAACAGCATGCATGTCACAAACAACATTGGAAAGCGTGTGTGCATCACAATCCCCATTGGACAGTGTATGTGTGTCACAAACCCCATTGGACAGAGTGTATATCACAAACCCCATGTGACAGCATGTGTGTCACAAACTCCATTGGATAGCGTGTGTTAGCCACAAACGTATTGGAATGTGTGTGTGTCTCAAACCCCATTGGATAGCGTGTGTGTGCCACAAACCCTATTGGACAGTGTGTGTGTCACAAACCCCACTGGACAGCGTGTGTGTCATGAACCAAATTGGACAGCGTATGTGTTTACATTCACCATTGGACAGAGTGTGTGTTGTGTGTCACAAACCACATTTGAGAGAGTGTGTGTCACAAACCCCATTGGACAGTGTGTGTGTCACAAACCACCCTGGACTGTGTATGTGTGTCAAAAACCCCATCGGACAGCATCCGTGTCACAAACACCGTTGGACAGCGTCTGTGTGTCACAATCCCCATTGGACAGCGTGTGTGTCACAAACCCCATTGGACAGTGTGTGTAAGAAAAACCCCATTGGACGATGTGTGTGTCACAATCCCCATTGGACAGCGTGTTTGTCACAAACCCCCGTGGACACAGTGTGTCACAAACCCCATTTGACAGTGTGTGTGAGACAAACCCCATTGGACAATATGTGTGTCACAGACCCCATTGAACTGTTTGTGTGTCACAAACCCCCCTGGACTGTGTATGTGTGTCAAAAACCCCATCGGACAGCATCCGTGTCACAAAAACCGTTGGACAGCGTCTGTGTGCCACAATCCCCATTGCACAGCGTGTTTGTCACAAACCCCCGTAGACACAGTGTGTCACAAACCCCATTGGATAGCGTGTGTGACACAAACCACCTTGGAAAGTGTGTGTGTCCCAAACCGCAAAGGATAGACTGTTTGTCACAAACACCATTGGAAAGCATGCGTGTTACAAACAACATTGGACAGCATGTGTGTGTCGCAATCTCCATTGGACAGCGTGTGTGTCACAAACCCCATTGGACAGTGTGTGTGTCACAAACCCATTTGGACAGTGTGTGTGTGTCACAAACCCCATTGGACAGAGAGTGTTTCACAAACCCCATTGGACCGTATGTGTGTCACAAACTCCCCTGGACAGAGTGTGTGTCACAAACCCCATTTGAAAGCGTGTGTGTCACAAACTGCATTGGACAGCCTCTTGGAAAGTGTGTGTGTTACAAAACCCATGGTATAGCATGTGTGTGTCACAATCCCTATAGGACAGTGTGTGTGTCACAAATCCCACTGGACAGCGTGTGTGTCACAAACCCCATTGGACAGCGTAGTGTCACATTCCCCATTGGACAGAGTGTGTGTGGTGTGTAAAAAACCCCATTTGACAGCGTGTGTGTCACAAACCCCATTGAACTGTGTGTGTGTCACAAACCCCGCTGGACTGTGTATGTGTGTCAAAAACCCCATCGGACAGCATCTGTGTCACAAACACCGTTGGACAGCGTCTGTGTGTCACAATCCCCATCGGACAGCGTGTGTGTCACAAACCCCATTGGAGCTTGTGTGTGTAACAATCCCCATTGGACAGAGTGTGTGTGTCATAATCCCCTTTGGACAGTGTGTGTGTCATAAACCCCATTTGACAGAGTGTGTGTCACAAACCCATTGTACACTGTGTGTGTCACAATCCCTATTGGACCGTGTGTGTGTCACAAAACCTATTGGACAGAGTGTGTTTCAAAACCCCACTGGACAGCGTGTGTATCACGAACACCATTGGACAGCGCATGTGTGTCACAATCCCCATTGGACAGTGTGTGTGTGTCACAAACGTCTTTAGACAATGTCTTTGTCACAAAACCCATTGGCCAGCGTGTGTGTCACAAACCCCATTTGACAGTGTGTGTGTCACAAACCCCATTGGACAGCGTGTCTGTGTCAAAAACCCCTTTAGACAATGTGTTTGTCACAAAACCCATTGGACAGAGTGTGTGTCACAAACCTCATTGAAAAGTGTGTGTGTCACAAACCCATTGGATAGCGTGTGTGTGTTACAAACTCCAATGGACAGTGTGTGTGTCACAAACCCACTTGGACAGCGTTAGTGTCACAAACCCCATTGGACAGCATGTGTGTGTCACATTTCCCATTGGACAGTGTGTGTGTGTCACAATCCCCATTGGACAGAGTGGGTGTGACAAACCCCATTGGACAGTGTGTGTGTCACAATCCCCCCTGGATATTGTGTGTGTCACAAACACCATTTGACACCGTGCGTGTCACAAACACCATTGGACAGCGTGTGTGTGTCAGAAACCCCATTGGAAAGTGTGTGTGTCACAAACCCCACTGGAAATTGTGTGTGTCGCAAACCCCATTTGATACCATGTGTGTGCCACAAATCCAATTAGACAGTGTGTGTGTCACAAAACCCACTGGACAGCGTGTGTGTATCACAAACCCCTTAAGACAGTGTGTGTGTCACAAGCCCATTGGACAGAGTGTGTGTGTCACAAACCTCATTGTACAGCGCATGTCTCACAATCCTCATTGGACAGCGTGTGTGTTACAAACCCCATTGGACAGAGTGTGTGTGAGAAACCCCATTGCACAGTTTGTGTGTCACAAACCCCATTGGACAGACTGGGTGTGCCAAACCCCGCTGGACTGTGTTTGTGTGTCACAAACCCCATTTGACAGCGTGTGTGTGTCACAATCCCCATTGGACAATGTGTGTGTCACAAGCCCCATTGGACAGAGTGTGTGTCACAAAACCCATTGGACAGCGTATGTGTCACAAAAATCTTTGGACATCGTGTGTGTCACAAACACCATTGGACAGAGTGTGTTTGTCACAAACCCCATTGGACAAAGTGGGTGTGACAAACCCCATTGGACAGCGTGTGTTTGTCACAAATCCCTTGGGAAAATGTGTTTTCAATAAACACCATTTGATAGCATGTATATGTCACAAACCCCACTGGACGGTTTGCCTGTCACAAACCAGACTGGATAGCGTGTGTGTAACAAAACCCCCTGGACAGTGTGTGTGTCACAAACCCTATTGGACAGTGTGTGTATCACAGAAACCACTGGACAGCGTGTGTGTCACGAACCCCAACGCACAGCTTGTGCTCCACAAGCACCATTGGACAGAGTATGTGTGTCACAAACCCCCCTGGACAGTGTGTGTGTCGCAATACCCATTGGACAGCGTGTGTGTCACAAAACCCATTGGACATTGTGTGTGTGTCAGAAACACTCTTGGACAGCGTGTGTATCTCACAAACCCTATTGCACATTGTGTGTGTCACAAACCCCACTGGACAGCTTGTGTGTCCCAAACCCCGTTGGACATTGTGTGTGTCACAAACCCCCCTGGAGAGCATGTGTGTCACAAAACCCTTTGGACAGCGTGTGTGTCACAAACCCCATTGGACAGAGTGTGTGTCACAAACTCCTTTGGACATTGTGTGTGTCACAAACCCCCCTGGACAGCGTGTGTGTCACAAACATCATTTGACAGCGTGTGTTTGTCACAAACCCCATTTGAGAGAGTGGGTGTGACAAACCCCATTGGACAGTGTGTGTGTCACAATCCCCCCTGGACATTGTGTGTGTCACAAACCCCATTTCAAAACCGTGTGTGTCACAAACACTATTGGGCAGCGTGTGTATGTCACAAAAACTATTGAACAGCGTGTGTGTCACAAACCCCACTGGACAGCGTGTGTGTCACAATCCCCATTGGACAGTGTGTGTGTTTCACAAACCCCATTGGACAGTGTGTGTGTCACAAACCCCCCTGGACAGCGTGTGTGTCACAAACATCATTGGACAGCGTGTGTTTGTCACAAAACCCATTTGTCAGAGTGGGTGTGACAAACCCCATTGGACAGCGTGTGTGTGTCACAAGCGCTATTGGAAAATGTGTGTTTCATAAACCCCATTTGATAGCGTGTATGTGTCACAAACCCCATTGGACAGTGTGCGAGTCACAAACCCCATTGTACTGAGTGTGTGTGTCACAAACACCATTGGAGAGCATGTGTGTGCCTCAAACATCATTCGAACGTGTGTATGTCACAAACCCCATTGGATAGCATGTGTATCACAAACCCTACTGCACAGTGTGTGTGTCACAAAAACCACTAGGCAGCGTGTGTGTCACGAACCCCATTGGACAGCGTGTGTATCATAAGCCCCATTGGGCAGCGTGTGTGTCGCAAACATCATTGGACAGTTTGTGCGTCACAAACCCCCTTGGACAGTGAGTGTGTATAACAATACCCTTTGGACAGCGTGTTTGTCACAAACCCCATTAGGCAGCGTGTTTGTCACAAACTCCATTGGACAGCGTGTGTGTCACAAAGCCTCCTGTACACTGTGTCTGTCACAAAACCCCTTGGACAACATGTGTTTCACAAACCCCATGGGACAGCGTGTGTGTGTCACAATCCCCATTGGACAGCTTGTGTGTCACAATTCCCATTTGACAGTGTGTCTATCACAAACCCTATTGGAGAGTGTGTGTGTCAAAAACCCCACTGGACAGCGTGTGTGACACAATCTCCCCTGGACACTGTGTGTGTCACAAACCCCATTTGACAGCGTCTGTTTCACAAACACCTTTGGACAGCGCGTGTGTGTCACAAACCCCATTAGAAAGTGTGTGTGTCACAAACCCAAATGGATAACGTGTGTGTGTCCCAAACCGCAATGGACACTGTGTTTGTCACAAACAACTTTGGACAGCATGCATGTCACAAACACCATTGGACAGCGTGTGTGTGTCGCAATCCCCTTTGGACAGTGTGTGTGTGTCACAAACCCCATTGGACAGAGTGTGTGTCACAAACCCCTTTGAACAACGTGTGTGTCACAAACACCGTTGGACAGCGTGTGTTTGGCACAAACCCTATTAGACAGACTGGGTGTGACAAACGCCCCTGGACTGTGTTTGTGTGTCACAAACCCCATTGGACAGCGTGTGTGTGTAACAATACCCATTCGACATTGTGTGTGTCACAAAACCCATTGGACAGAGTGTGTGTGACAAACCCCATTGCACAGCGCATGTGTACCAAACCCCCATGGACACTGTGTGTGTCATAAACTCCATTGGACAGAGTGTGTGTGTCAAACCCCATTAGATAGTGTGTGTGTGTCACAATCCCCATTGGACAGTGTGTATGTCACAAACACTATTGGACAGCGTGTGTGTCACAAACCCCATTAGACAGCGTGTGTGTCACAAACCCCATTAGACAGCGTGTTTGTCACAAGCCCCATTGGACAGCGTGTGTATCACAAACCCCATTAGACAGTGTGTGTGTTACAAAACCATTGGACAGCGTGTGTGTCACAAACCCCCCTGGACAGTGTGTCTGTCACAAACCCCATTGGATAGCATGCGTATCACAAAACCAATGGGACAGAGTGTGTGTGTCACAATACCCATTGGACAGCCTGTCTGTCACAAACCCCATTGGACAGTGTGTGTGTCACAATCCTCATTGGACAACGTGTGTGTGTCACAACAGCCATTGGAGAGTGTGTGAGGCACAAAGCCCTCTGGACAGCATGTGTGTCACAAACAACCCTGGAGAGTCTCTGTGTCACAAACTCCATTTGACTGCGGTGTGTCACAAACCTCATTGGACAGTGTGTGTGTCACAAACACCCCAGGACACTGTGTGTGTCACAATCCCCATTGGACAGTGTCTGTGTCACAAATCCCATTGGACAGTGTGTGTATCACAATCCCCATTGGCCAGCTTGTGTGTCACAAACCCCAATAGACAGTGCATGTGTCACAAACCCCATTGGACAGGGTGTGTGTGTCCCAATCCCCATTGGATAGTCTCTGTTTCACAAACCCCACTGGACAGAGTGTGTGTGTCACAAACCCCATTGGACAGTGTGGGTGTCACAGTCCCCAATGGGCAGCATGTGTGTCACAAACCCCATTGGACAGTGCGTGTGTCACGAACCCCCCTGGACAGTGTGTCTGTCACAAACCCCTTTTGACAGCGAGTGTGTCAGAAACGCCATTGGAAAATATGTGTGTCACAAACCCCATTGGATAGCTCTTGTGTGCAACAAAACCCATTGGACAGCGTGTGTGTGTCTCAATACCCATTGGAAAGTGTGTGTGTCACAAACCCCATTGGACATTGTGTGTCTCACGAATCCCACTGGACAGCGTGTGTGTTACGAACCCCATTAAACAGCGTGTGTGTCACAACCCCCATTGGTCAGTCTGTGTGTCACAAACCCCCCTGGACAGTGTGTGTGTCACAAACCCCATTGGAATGTGTGTGTGTCACAAACCCCTTTGGACATAGTGGGTGTGACAAACCCCATTGTATAGTGCATGTGTCACAATCCCCTCTGGACAGTGTGTGTGTCACAATCTCCATTAGACAGCGTGTGTGTCACAAACACCATTGGACATTGTGTGTGTCGGAAACGCAGCCGGACAGTGTGTGTGTCACAAACCCCATTGGACAGTGTGTGTGTCACAGAACCCTCTGGACAGCGTGTGTGTCACAAGCACCTCTGGAGAGTCTCTGTTTCACAAATCCCATTGGACAGCGTGTGTGTCACAAACTAACCTGGATAGTGTGTTTGTCACAAACCCCATTGGACAGCGTGTGTGTCACAAACCGCCCTGGGCAGTGTGCATGTCACAAACCCCATTTGACACCGTGTGTTTCACAAACCCCATTTTACAGTGTGTGTGTCACAAACCCCATTGGACAGCGTGTGTGTGTCACAATCCTCATTGGAAAGTGTATGTGTCACAAACAACATTAGACAGAGTGTGTGTCACAAACCCCATTGGACAGCCTGTGTGTCACAAACACCATTGGACAGCGTGTGTGTGTCACAATCCCCATTTGACAGTGTGTGTGTCACAAACAACATTGGACACCGTGCGTATGTCACAGACCCGATTGGAAATTGTGTGTGTCACAAACCACATTGGATAGCGTGTGTGTGTCACAAACCCTATTGGACAGCGTGTATGTCACAAGCCATATTGGACAGAGTGTGTGTAACAAACCCCACTGGACAGCGTGTGTGTGTCACAATACCCATTTTACAGTGTGTGTGTCACAAACCTCATTGGACAGAATGTGTGTGACAGACCCCATTGGACAGAGTGTGTGTCACAAT